>NC_142092.1:52942649-53574871 GCF_054644295.1 Miniopterus natalensis
CCATAATTTCTCTAGCAAGCTGGAATCATGTTTGCAAGCCCAGCCTAGTCTGAGCACCTGCTCACTGTGCAAACTTTCCGGCATTGAAACATTTTGTTTGCTCTGTCACTAAGGACAGAGTTGAAATATAAGTAAACATTCATTAGTTACTGAAGTTACAGAGAAAATTTAATATCTCCTAACAATGTATTTTTCTAGATAGTACAATATGGCTGGTCTCTCTCTTTCTCTCACTTTTCTTTTTCTCATATATTTTGATAATTAAAATAATTTTCTGAAATTAAGCTCTTTTGACTGGAAAATGCTGTTATAAGGGAATATTATGGGCCGTTTTATTATTGAGATGTCTCAGAAGCAAGTAACTGGCCTGTGTGAAAAATGGTATGTTTAAAACCCTAGCTTTGGTGTTTACTCTCTGGGTAACCTTCATGAAGCCACTGAGTTTCCTTGAACTGCCGTTTCCTCATCTATCCAATGGATCGATTATAATACCTGAGCTAGGCACCTCACTGTCTCGACTAAGACCCCAAAACAGCATGCTTTAAGTGTTTTGATACTGTAATACATATCCATTTCTCTTAATGCTATCTATGAAAATTAATCTCCACTCTAAGAAATTTGCAATATCAAAATAATTACATACAAAATCCCATCAAACGGTGTGTAAATCTAGTGAATTTGATAACATGTCCCACACTCTCTTTCATATATCTCAGCAGTGAGAGAGGATCAGGTGACGAGAAACTGGGAAGAGTAGTTGTGTTATAACTTAGTAAAATGAGAAAGCCAAAACTCGGAAAACACAGCATGAGAAACTTAAATATATTTCTTACTGGTCTACAGAGAGGTAATGGAGTTATAATAGTTTATGTCAAGGAAGTTTCCAAGGAGGCAAAATTCGGATTGTTTAACAGCTGAATACAATAATAGGGACCTAAAATAGGTCCCTGGAGACCTATTTAGGGATCCTGGAGAAATAGGGGTCCTGGAGAAAATTTGTGGACTTTACAATTTTGTCTTATAGCAATCTTGTATTACTTTATGAAGGGATCAAGTAAAGGTATATATATATATATATAAAATTTATTTTTCTCAGCAAGGAGGTAAAATCTTCAAATTCAAAATGATGTCTAGTAGCATCATTTTCATGTTGATACTTATTCACGGAGACATTAACGCCTTTGTTATTAATTGCTATATTATATACTCTGTATTACGAGCTATTAAAAAAAAATTTATATGTACAGAAAACTACTGAATTAGATTATCTGTAATCACGTAGGTTAAAACATTTGAGTCAATGCAGCTTTACTGAAATGTAAAATCATATTTTAAATTGCAAAATCATGTATGCAATAGATATTCCCACCTTTACACCATCCCTAACATGCACTTCTATATAGGTCTTTTACAGTCTACATAACATATGTGTTCCTAAAATTACTATGCTATATAAAATCATTCAACAAAAAACTCAGAACTTAGGGGGAAAAAATGGGACTAGGGACACACCATACAAAAGATTCATCAGTGACACCTTAAAAATAGACATCCAATAAAAATTTAGCACAATTTCATATACTTTAAATAGTTAACTGATACATAAAAACTACAATGAGTATGGCACTTGACACTGAAAAAAGCTGAAGGTTGCCTGGTGAAGTGGTTGTTAGAAGTGTTGCAGCCTGTGAGTAATTATGAAGTGATGGGAAAAAGGGCATCTAAAATGAATGTATAATTTTAACACAAGACATGGATGTGTGTGCTTCTAACATGTGATGAAAACTGAGGTATGTAGAAGAGGTTAGAGGTCTGCGTGAGTGTGCACCTGAATTCTGCGTGTTCTTATTAGCTTGCTGCAACTGGATGCATTGTTCTGCATTCATCTACCATTTCTTCTGGTGAAATGGTGCATAAGAAAACATAAGATTCACATTATGTTGAAAGTGTTTCCTAATATATCAATTGAATTGGAAGAAATTCATGTTTTCAAAATAAGCATTATAGTAGAACTGTGTGTGTGTGTGTGTCGTGTTTTAAATCTATTGGAAATACTCTGGTGACAAATGGGTAAGGCACTACTAGACCTCTACTGATACAGCTGAACATCTGGACATCGCAGGGAAGAGACCTATGTAAACTATTGAAGAGCAGAGCAGCAGACGGACTCAAGCGGCGAGGCCACACCAAGGAGGGTATTTTCACACAGGAGCTCCAGCGTTCGCTGCTCGGGCTGAGGGCAGAAGCATCCGATGAGGCAGGAGACGGCAGGGGGACTGCGGTCCTTCTGACTTGGGAAACAGGACAAAGTTGCGGACACAGCGGAAGGCAGTGCGGTCTTGCAAGGGAAAGAACGACAGGAAATTCCCAGATTCTCTTTGGCCACGTATTTGGCTGATACTAGAACCAAGCATGCAGAGTTTAATCTGAAAGCAGCTCAGTTAAAGACAAGAGTTTTGAACAGCGGAATCATTGAAGTGATGGGGAAAAAAACCCCAAATCTAAGCAAACACAAAGCACCAAGCAAGAACTTCAAGACCAGCAAAAATATTCTTCAAGACTGAAGTTGAAATAAACACTTTTGGATAAATGGAAACTAAGCTAATTTGCTGCAATCAAATCTACATGCTAAATGCTAAAATGTTCTTTGGCCTGAAAGAAAATGAAACCAGAAGAAAATACAGATTCTCAGAATCTTAATCAAGCATACAGGCACACATTACATAATGACAAGGGGGACAATTTTCCAAGAATACAAAACAATCTTTAATATGTATTCTCCTAAAAGTAGAACATCAACATACCTGAAGCAAAAACTGATATAACTGCAAGGAGAAATAGACAAATACACCATTATAGTTGCTAATATCAACACCTTTCTATCAGTAACTGAGAGATCCAGTAGGCACAAGATCGGTAAGGATACAGTTGACCTGAACCCTAATATTAATCAACTTGGTCAGTTGACATTTGTAGACTACCCCATCCAACAATAGTGGAATACACATCCTTCTCAGCCCACATGGACAATTCACCAAGATATCCCACATTCTAGGCCATAAAATACATTTTAACAAATTTAAAAAATAGATATCATACAAAGTATGCTCTTGGACCACAATGGAATTAGATTAGAAATCAGTAAAAAAAGGTAGCTGTCTCCTGATTTGTATCCCATACACTTTCCTCGATACATCATTATGAAGTCACACTTTCCTTTTAAGATTTTTCTCAAGGAAAATAAACTGGGTATTCTGATCACAAAATCCCTTACATATAGATTAAGTGGACATCCTGTGGACCAATGGCACAGTGTTGGTATTTCAGGTTTGATCTAGGTCCAATGGTACAGAAAAACATGTAATACAGAATTATTCCTTTGATGCTACAGCAATTTGCCTTATATGGCAGTAGGTAGACTTGAGAACTGATAGAGCATCTTTCACAGTTTAATATTGTAAAAGGTAGCAAGACCACATCTCTAAGTGTCTATGACCTTTAAAGTCACCAACATTGCCAGGACTGCAACGACCATCAAATCAGTAGCTTACATCCAGAAGTAAAGAGAGAGACAATGAATAACTAAGTTCACTTCTTTGTCTCCGTATCTTGCATCTACCCCTGACACTAACTTGTTTGCTCATTTGATAATAAACCAAAATGAAAACAGCATTGAAACTAGGCCAAGTTCTCACATTTCCACCTTAGAAAATGCTTGCTCACTTGATGTTGCTCAGTCGGTTTTATTTCAAATCAGAAATCCCTATTGTTTACAATTCTGTCCACAGAGCATCAATCAGACTTAAGTAGCTGTTGAGGTGAGATTGATCATGGTCTAATCCTACTTTTGTATGTTTGGTGTAGCAAATGGTAGGAGCAAAAGGTGAGTGGAAAGTGCCTCTTTCCACTATGCCATGAAAAAAATAAACCTTTCAATAAATAAATTGAAAAAAACCTGTTTCCTCAAATTTTAGTTTTAGGAAATTAGATAATGAATATTTATTCACAATACAGACTGAGCTGTTTGCCTAGATTCAAGGTAAATATAGGTTCTGGAGCCTAACCCCCAAAGTATTAATATTGTCTTAACCTTTCTCAGTAAAAGCACTGGCAGACATACAGTCTGTCCGGATCCTGGAAATAGCAATGTAATCAGTGCATGATACGATATCTTTTATATCTAAGTGGCATGAACTAAACATTGTTTTCTGTCTGTATCTCCTGGAGAGGCTTAGAATGTTCTTGTCCTGAATACTGATTTCTAACAAACTGGGAATCTGGGGCCTGCCCGAGCCTAATGCTCACACAGTTTGAATGTGTGCTCAGACATATATTCTGTTAATAATCTTGATTGGATTCATAAAAAGGGAGAGAGGAATAGATAAAGCTCATCAGTCTTTGTTTTATTGGCTCAAAAACAACAGAAAATCCTCAAACTGATTGCCACTATTAGAAAAATACACAACTATATGTAAAGAAAATTAAGATTTTGTGTTAAGTAATGATTAATTTGCTTCCTATTGTTAAAAAGTCACAGGTGTATAGAATTCTGACAAATATTCCACCATTTGTTCTTGCAAAGGTAGGGAGTGATGCGGAGTGCTTGGCTTGGATGTTTACCTGGATCCAAGTGGCAGCTTTGCAAATAAGACAAGTAATCTCAAGGGCAGAATTGATGTGTTTGCTGCAATCTTTCTGTTACTGCATCTTCACCCTCTTCCCACCCCTCATGCTAGTCTCAGTTTATGACATTTAATCACATCCTTTCACAGATGCTTCAATTTTCCTGTTGCTGGTATTGTTTATGATAATTTCATTCAAAACAATTACAATAGAATGAGTTGTATTTATGGATTATAAACAGGCACTGATTTATTCAATAGTTCATTAGGCTTACTATGTACCAGCCATAGAGCTTCAGAAAAGAATGCTTCATTGAGAAAAATAAGCTCATTCTTGATCTCATTTGTGCATAAATAGTATCAGTGCTTTTATTTATTTATTTATTTTATAGTAAGTTTTTATTTTTATTTTTAGGCTCTAAAAAAAGAGATTCATTCATTTTTGCATCAGGAGAAGCAATAAATAGTGTGGTTCTTTCTAATCCTTGCTTTGCCACTAACAGGCTACTTAAATCTTGGGCACGTTACATAATCACTCTTGGTCTCAGTGTAGCCATCTGTGAAGTTGCCATAATAGAGGAGTAATGTCTAAGCTTGCTGTGAGGATTAAATAAGTCAGTTCATGTGAAGGGCTTAGATTTGCGTTTGGCATTTCGTGTTAACATTTTAGCTGTTATTACTTGTTAAAATATTCATTATAGGTCTCCATACATTATGCCAAAAAAGGGTAATAACAATTAGTTGAATCTATTAATTAATGACATGGTATTAGGTAGTTTGCTTAGATAGTAACATATGTTATTTTACTTTATCCACATCATAGTGGGAGGCACTGCTATCTTCATTTAATTGAACTGAGACACAGGGAAGTCAATCACTGAACAAATAATCAGACCATGTTTGTGTGATTCCAAAATTCAGATTAAGATAAGGATAGGCCCTACTGAATCTTAGTCAATGGTTTGTAAAATAAAATCCTAGGAGAGTTACTCTTCTGATAAGCAAACCAGAAATAGTGACTAATTGTGAATATGATAAGAACTATACTGAGTTTTTGTACAGGTGTTTGGGGAACACAAAACACAGAGGGATTCAATTTCCCTTCAGTGGGGACTGGATGGCCTTCTGGGCTCTGAGTCTGTGTTTGAAAAGAGCACGGGGAATACCGTAAAATAGAACATTACACTCAATACTTTTCTCAGCTTGTATGCTAAAGAAATAGCTCAGATATTTGCATAATTAAGTGGTCAGAAGTAATATTTTTGATAACACAAGGAGCAAAACAAAATGTTCTTATTAACAGAGCAATTGAGTAAATTCCACCTGAATAAAACTGAATAAAGACATGAATATTTTTTCTAAATATTACAACTTCATGTTCTAATGTCAGCCAGGCTCACACCAGTATTTCAATAGTGCACATCTCTTTTGGACAATACTGCTCACGCATCCTTGTCATCTCATACCTGGATTATTTTGTAAACTTCCAAAATTGGTCTTCCTGTCGCAAATATCAGGCCTTTCAATTCATTGCTTCTGAGGTGACATTTCTAAAATGCAAATCTGGTCATATTCATGTACTACTTTAAAATATAATAACAAAATTTCCATTGCCTACAGAGTAAACTCTCAACCCATGAAAGAACTTTCAAAATTCACGATCATTTTTTCATTTTCTACCCGGTCAAATTCATGTCCTTTCATTACACACGCATGCCGTATGTCCCAACCATACAAAATAACATTTAGTTCCTAAAATATTTAACTTCTTGTCAACTAGCTCAATGCATGGACTGCAACATCACTCAGTAAATCTTTTTGGCTACAGGGATGGGAATGTTAAAAAACAAGGAGTGAATCCCATCCCTGTAGAGTCATCTTGCAATCCATTTCAGATCCACCGCAGAACTTTGCCTCCTCTCCCACCCCCCTCAATGAAGCAGACAACACTGAAGAGCATTTCCATCAAGCCTGTGCCCTGAAACTGACTGCTAAGAACATGCGTTTACTTTTTCAAGGTAGAAAGTCATTTCTCCTTATCATAAATTTCTAGTATCCAAGCTAAAACACTGTCTATCAAATTTGGTTACTTTAGGGTTCATTTGTCTCCTTTGTTCCAATTGACTATTAGGGCCTGAATGAATGTTTGATTATAAACCAAATGTTTGTGTTCCCCAAAATTCATATGTTGAAATCTAACCCCCAGTCTGATGGTATTTGAAAGTGAGGCCTTTGGGAGGTAATTAGGTCATGAGATGTTGCCCTTATAAATGGTATTAATACTTTTTATAAGAAAAGGCCAGAGAGTTGGCTTGCTCTCTTTCCACCACGTGAAGACACAAGAAGCCTTCAGTCTGCAACTGGGAAGAAGGCTCTCACCAGAACCCGACCATGCTGACATCCTGATCTCAGACTTCTAGCCTCCAGAACTGTGATAAATAAATGTCTGTGATGTATCAACCACTCATGAACTAAGACAATTCCAGTGGGCTAAAAGAGTCCATGACCTTTCAAAACACAAAATTATGAATCGACCCTTGTTTTCTTAGGATAGAGGTGTGTTTTTGAAGCTATTTTGTCTCAGTGTCACTTTCTATAAACATTAGGCAGCTTAGTTTTTCTTTTCACCAACACTCTCATTTCTGATGATTGGACTTGTCTGTATCCTGTGCTAAGAATTAGGATAGCATGGTGGTTAGGTAGCATCTAAAACAGACTAGCTGCGTTTTAATGCTACCTGTTGTGTGCTAGCAATATAACCTTGAGAGAGTTAAACACTCTGCGTCTCAATTTACTCATCTGTAAAATTGGTACAATAGGAGCATTCAGTCAGTTACGACTGACTGAAACATAGTTATTTATCATGAAAAGTAAGCTGTTTTTATCTACTCCTTGCAATTCTATGAAAGCTGATACAGAAGCACACCATGTTCAGTTGACTTGTCAGGTCATGTCTGAGCCCTTGTCCTTCAGGAGGCCACTATGCACTGGGAATAAGAGGAAGGTACATAAACTAACTTACATAAGAGTGACCAAAATAGGTGCCACAGGATGTACGAGAAAATAAAGACAATGTTGGCCCCAAGAAGGGAGAGAGTGTCTTAGTCTCGGGAAATTATGGAGGGTAGATTTACAAGGAATGGTAGGAATTTAAAATGTTTGAAAATGGTAGAGTTTAAAAATGTTTGAAACTTCAGCAAATAAATCAATAAAATCTGTCAGTGTGTGTATGTGTGTATACAGAATACACACACAAAATATACCCATACAGACTCAAAGACTGGAAATCTCTGGAAATGTCGAGCAAACATTGATCAAATTCGGCTGGTACAAAAGCGAGAAACAGGGAAGCTGTGAGGCGTAGAGCTTTATCAGGTAGTGTTCTCAAGCGAGTACTTTAGAGTAAGATACTGATTGGAACTGAACTTCAATCCCAACTAGCTTTATAATCCTGAGCTAGCTATTTACTTTGAAAATATTAATTACTTATTTCATTTGTAAAATGCGTGGCCCATAATTCAAGACTCAACCAGAACCGTTTCTTCTCCTTCTGCATAGTTATTATAAGATACTTGCTTTTCTTGGTTAAAAAGTTAGAAGACTTCAGGTAGACATTATACCACAGGACACAAGCATATCTACATACACTGAACAGCTCCTATTTGCCTTGAAGATCACTCTCCACATGACTAATTCCCTGCTCGGAGAAGCTGAAATGTAAGGGCTAAATCATGGATTCCTCTTTCCTAGGTTTCATGATGGATTTGGCCAAAGGAAGTCCTGGCACGAGATAGGAGGGAGATGGGAGAGTTAATTCAGAACACTGATTACTCCAGCTACATCCCTGTAGACCTGCTCGAGTCTAATAGCATCCCTCTTGAAGAAAGGTTTTAGCTCTTGTCAAATAATCCTCTCCTTGCAGCCATTTTTGCGTTTATAGCGTAATACTGTGTCTTTTTTTCACTTGACAAATAACATCTCTAGTTTCATCTCTTCAGGATGAGGGGGTCTTAATGAAATACTCGAATTACTAGCTTTTGGCTACAATACTATCTAATGTGGTGTCTGCCTGACCACACCTTTGGAAATCACCCGTTTATTAAATCCTCTTGAATTACCCTTGAGTGTGCCCTTTGGATCTTCTGGGACCCTAAATAATGTATGTGTTCATGCATAGAAAAACGGAATTGCAGATGTAATAAAAATAAAATAAAACTAAGAGCCCTATGAAAGAAAGGACATGGCTAAAAAGTCCAAACAATGAATAAGGAGATGTTTTTATGTATTTTTCCAGCTTTTTGAAACTTGTCAGATATTTTCAAGTATTGTTAGTATATAATTACAATGAATAGCATGAAGGATTTATAACAAATTTTACATATAATGATTTTACATATAATAATTCAAAATGATTTTTTTAAAATCAAATATTTCTTAAATTTTTGTAACTATTTCTGAAATTTATGTCTAGCTCTCTGCTTTCTTAAAGCATTTACGAAATTTATTTTCATTAGGGTGAACTTTAATTCTCCTGAATTACATAATACTAGAGAAAATAGAATGTGATTTTTGCATGTAACCAGGCCATCAACTGGGCATTGCTCTTGCAGACATGAGATTATAACCTATGAGTTTCTAGAGCAACTTAAAATAAAGGAACATTATTGGGAATGATTTCTCCTATTCATTATGGCTAATATTTTATTCTATGGACAGTACTCAAGTTTTTCTCCTTCAATATCTCTTCCGAGAAAAATAGTATGTGTTTAAAAATAGACTAAATGGTAATTTTTATGAATAATAGCCCAGAAAAATAAAGCTAGTTATTGAAACAGTGTTTTTCTTCCCACTTTCCAGGGGCTCGGAACATCATTCACACATTCTCAAGTGGTCCAGCGTAAGGAGCAACTTTATCTTGGGGCAGTGCTTCTGTAGTTACCATGTCCTCTTCTGCCCACCTTGATGAGTGACCGGCAACGGCATCTTCAAAACAGGAAGGAAGGCTGAGGCCTGCTGGCCAACAAAGCCCCCAGCTCCACTCGGGGAAAAGTGAGTCCTTGTCAAGTTTCATTTCCCATGTTTACTTATAATCCTTTACTTCTCATCATCAAAGAAAGAGTCCCGTGAGCAGGAGCGCCCAGTCTAGAGTGACAGTAGGATAAACACACACCGATCCCCCAAATCTACCTTTTTACATGGTTAGTGGTGCTGTGGATTTTTCTCACAGCTTTGAATCATTCTTAATTTTTTGTCCCAGTCAACTACTCCACTCTCAGATATAGATGAGATGCACATCTGGTGAGTAGGAAGACGGGTCTGATCCCAGTATGGAAAAGAAATGCTTTTGACGTCTGACTGAAGGTCATTGTTTCTAACTTCTCGTATGCCTCAAACACATTCAGTCTATGTTTACACAACAATTTCTTAGAATGTGTGATACACTATATGCTTCTATGAATAGGAGAAATAGTACAGATAAAACAAAAGCCTAGCATTATGGAAAAAATAATTCATTTAATACTAGGTAAAGAAATTTGGAATATACTGTGTTTCTGATTGATTGTGAAACATTGCTTCACAATCAGAAGTCTTTCTACAAAGATAATAATTTCTTGTGCTGGGTTACTTATAGAGTCAAAAATGGATGAACTGTAAAGAAAATGAGATCCAAATAAAATTAGAAAAACAGGTTAGTAATATTATTTAAGTCACCTTGTTTTCTCCTAATCTAGGTTCAAGGATACATGTAATATCTTCCAAAATTAAGGTTTTGCATTTCTAATGTTTTGTATTTTAAAGCATAAAGTTTTCTTTTTCCTCCTTCAGCTATGTATATATACGTTTATTCCTTTTTTAATTAAAAAAATCCAATGTTTTTAGAATTAATGGAAATCCAGGTATGTGCCCTGATGAGGAATCAAACCAATAACCTCTTAGTGCACAGGACTACACTCAACCAACTGAGCCACTCCAGCCAGGCTATTGTTATATATTATACTCTAAATATCTAATAAGCATTTTGATCTTTATTAATATGAATCATTTTATAATATGACTCACAGTGATATATGAAATCCTAATAAAACTGCCAATGTTCTGATAGTAATTCATTATGCAAATAGCTTATGCTTTTATTGTTTGACCTATAGTTATTCTGCTTGATCATGTATTTAATGTCATACATCTATAAATCAATAGTTACGTGTGCTATTCACAGTATGCCATAAAGATATGAACAGTATCCCATTCCAATAGGGAGCTGATTCAAAGTTTCATATTTCTGAGATCATAATCTGCTTAAACTTTCCTCAAGGTTTTTCTTATAATATCTATCTATCATCTATCTATCTACCAACCTACCTACCTACCTCATGATACATATATTCCACATAATTTGGCTAAGTGTTAAAGGAGATATTTTTATCATGATATATTAGAGCAAATAAAGATAGGCAAATGCAGACAAATATAATTTTTGCTTAAAATATCAAAATAGCATAGCTACTTACATCTTTAAATTCATTCGATTGAATATGCATAGACTACCTTTTGTTTTCCCAACTGAATATGTCCTAATGGTTGGAAGCTTTCATTTTTCTAAAATGGCCTTATTTAATGTAGTAATAACTTTGGCCTTAGACTTTATTATTTCTAATATAAAAGTAACTATAGTAGCTTTACTTTGATTAATATTTGCCCGTTACATGTTGTTTACATCTACTTTTCTTTCTGAGAAATTTGATTTCAGCTCTGCTCTTATAAGCAAACTATAGCTGGACTTTTTTCCAGTAGATAATGATTCATATTTTGATTGAACTAATTGGGACCTTTACATTTATTTATTACCTGTATAATTCCACTCTAATAATGGTACAGAGCTTATTCATCACCTACACCTAACTGTAGGCAACCATTATTCTAATTTTTGTAATTGATGAGTTTTGCCCGTTTTTGAACAGTATATAAATGGGATCATAAGTTGTAAAATCCTTTGTGTCTGGATTCTTTCACTGAATATATTTATGAGATTCAACCATGTTCTTCCATGTATCAGTAGTTCATTCCTTACATGTTGCCAAGGAGTGTTCCCTTGTATAAATATTCCTAAATTTATTTAAGCTTTCTCCTGAAAATGGTCATTGGATTTTTTGCAGTGCTCAGTAACTATGAATAAAGCTTCTATTAACATTCTTATACAATATTTTATGTTTATATATTTTAATTTCTCTTAGGTAAATACCTAGGATTGGCATCAATGAGTCATAGGGTAGATTTTTGTTTAACTCTATAAGACACTTTCAAACTCCCCTGCCTCCAAATTGTTGCACCACTTGACATTCCCACAATGCATGAGAGTTCTAGATTTTCCACATCCTCCTACAATGATCCTTTCTGCCGAAACTCAGTAGTCCCATCTGTGTACAAGGGACATGATTCTAATGCAGAGCTCTGAGCAGACAGAGAATTGAAGTGTTTCCTTGCCGTCTGTCCTGTATCTCCTTCCAGACATTCTTTGGGAATGAATGATACTACCTGGCAATGCCTGTGGCCTAGGAGTCCTCCAAACTGGGGGGGAGGCATATTGACACCTACTCTGGCAAAGAGCCCAATCTTTTTACTCAATGGCTAGTTTTTCACACATTCCTTCCTTTATCCATGAGGAAATTTTAGAGGAAAATGAACCAGAAAGCATCCCTCTAATCTATACAATAACCATATTATATGAAATTATTTAATATTCTGCTTATTTGTAACCATCTGCTCACTGACGAAGGATTGACTATGGAGAATGGACAAATATAAGTTTGCAAAATATTTTATCTATTGTTTATTAAGAAATTATAGGGGATAAACAGAGTTCAAAATTAACATATGAGATGTAATGATCAAGCAGAGACCTGTGATTTCACAGAGACCTCTTCTCCGCAGATGAACAGGACCCATCAACATGGGTGATCATCAAGCAGATGAAAGGTTCTTTACATGATTGCAAAAGTGACCGAGGTCCTACTGACAACACTTGTAAAACTGTCACCAGGGATAGAAAAATATTTACTCTGTTATAGAGACGTTCATCTATTTGAGGCTTGAAGACTCCTAATTTTTGGTTACTCATAGTAAGGATACAAAATTATGACATTTAGAAAAAATATGAGAATAATAAAGTATTCATCTTAATATATTTATTTATTAAGTATACTTTATAAATATAAGTATAAAGTATACTTAATAAATATACTTATAAATATAATATAATTTAAAAACCATTTTCTTTGATAAGGTAAGAATAAATGGAGTCACATGCTATCCTTCTTGAAACAACAGCTGAAATTTTAAAAACATATTTTTTCATAAATTAGTTTACATATCTCATTACATTAAAATTCAAAGCAATAGATTTAAAACTTAAAATAATTTTAATATTCCCTTTAAAGAAATAAAAGGTAGAGAATAACCAAGGGAAATCTGAAGAGATTGTAATAAAGGAGGTAACAGGCTATCATTTATTTTGAAAGTGCAAAAATACAACTGGATTCTTATGCCATACACAAAAATTCAACTCCAATGAAAGACTTAAATGTAAATCCTGAAACAATGAAACTCTTAAAAGAAAACATAGGTTAAATGTTCTAGACATTGGACTTGGCAGTGTTTTCTTGGATATTACATCACAAGCACAGGCAGCAAAAGCAAAAGCGAAGATGGAGATGGGAGATTACATCAAATTAAAAAGCTCCTGCAGAGCAAAGGAAATAATCAACAGAGTGGACACGCAACCTACAGAATGTGAGAAAACATGTGCATACTGTATATCGGATTTGGAGTCAATGCGCAGCATATACACTCATGCAACTCAACAGCAAAAAGTAAAATAAATAAATAAAAATGACCTGATTAGAAAATGGGCAAAGAAGCCGAATAGATATTTCTCAAAACAAGGCAAAGGACCTGAATAGCCACTGCTTGAAAGAAGACATACAGAACAGCCAGCAGGCATGAAACATCCCCAGTCATCAGTGAAATGCACATCACACCACCCTGAGCCATCAGCTCACACGGTTGAGGCGGCCACTACGAACAACAAGCGTTGGCAGGATGGGGAAACCCTGGGACCTGCCCAACTGCTGCTGCTAAGAATGTAAAACGGCGCAGCTGCTATAAAAGACAATAGGAAGGTTCTTCAAGAAATTTGAAATAGTACTCCCATATGCTTCAGTAATCCCAAATTTGGGTATATATCCAAAATAAATGAAAACAGAATCTGAAAGAGATATTTTCAAACCCATGTTCGATGCTGCATTATTTATAACAGCCAAGAGGTAGAAGCACCTAAGTGTCCATCAACAGAGGACTAGATAAAGAAAATATACATATGATGGGATATTATTCAGATTTAAGGAAAGGGGAGTATCCTATCACATGATAAATAGGGATGCAGCTCAAGAACGTTACGCTAAATTAAATAATCAGTCACAAAAAGTCAAACACTGCAGGACTCCCTGACATAAGGTATGAAAGAGTCCAGTTCTTAGAAGCAGACAGTAGAATGGTGGTTGCCCGGGGCTGCAGGGGAGGAGCAGAAGAGAGTTGTTCTATGAACAGAGTTTCAGTTTTGCAAGATGAAAAAAAAGTTCTAGAGATCTGTTGTAAACAATATGCATATAGGTAAGTTTTGTACAGCACACTTAAGTGATTAAGGTTACCATTCTATGTTATGTGGTTTTTACTCCCCCCCCCCCCCCACTAGTGTAACAGGGCCTACTACACTTATATACACAGGCCAGAGATGTACCAAAGGAAAAATGTTTTTTTCTCATACTGAGAGATAAGGGAAGAACTCCTGGGGAAAGAGGCAGTGGATTTAAACCATAAGAGAGACAAAAATAATAGCATTTTGGAAAAAGGGCAGAGTCATTTTATGGGAACATCATGTGCCAATAATTGCAAAGTAATATGAAGATTATTTCTAAAGAGCTATAAATATTGGTTTATGTATATGTTTGTATTAAAATACAATTATCATAGTTTGTGATTTCAGTATCACACCATTTCTATCCACATTCCTTCTCAAATAGGAGCAGGCTGTTGGAGCGTGGAGGCAATGCTTTGTGACATGGCATCAGGAGAGATCAGTTTAGACACATAGATAAAAACTGTATTATAAAATATCTTAAATTATAACATTTTGAATTTTATTACAAGAATAATGGGGAATCAAGGAATTTAAGAAGGGACTGGTCTTGTCCAACATGGTTTCGGAAAATTCACCTCAACACAGCTTTTTGGGTGACACGTGCCCAAAGACTGAGCCTAAAGGCACAAGACCTCTGGATTACAGTAGTAGTAGACTGCTGAATTTATTTAAAACCAAAAATATAAGTCCAGAAATAAATCACCAGAAGTAGAAGTAGAAAAGAATGGCAAAATGAAGAGACAGGTAGATCTAGTTACATGTTACTAAATAAATAAAAATTTTAAATCCTCCGATTTTAGGAGTATAAAACAATACCATTTCGTCATGCTCAAAGTCACTATGATTGGAAATTCAGAAGAAGGGACAGTGGGGGTGGTGTCTCTCTTTATCACAATCTCTGGCCCACTGACACCTGGGCACTGGAACAAACAAAGCTGCACAACCCCATACCATGGCTTAAAACAATCACACATATAAAAAAATAATTAATATAATTTGACACGACATCTTAAATGTAATGCAACTTCAAAAGGCAACCACTCCCTCTGAAGCCTGATTTTAGTTCCAATGTGTAATAACTGATAATGAACAAGCTGTAACTATTCAATAACTGTTTGAATTAGTAGTTGCCATTTTCACAAGTGCCTTTCATCTCCCTATAATACAGCAGCATTCTACAAAATATACTAAGATTTTAACTGCCTACACACACACACACACACACACACACACACACACAGATTACATCTGTCTTTGGAACAAGTGAGGCAAAAATATTTGGCTTATTTGAAAACATTATATTTTAACCAATTTCTTTAGAGGCACAGATCTAGAGTACAGAATTTTGATATTTTGTATTTGTATGTGATTGCAGATAATATCAGATGATGTTAAAATTAGTTTTCAGCTGCCGGTGAATAACATCTTATTCCTGATTATTGATGACACTTAACAATTGGAACTAATCTATTCTTTGCAGGATTTAAATTTTTACTGAACAAGTTCTTGATTAGAGTGACTCAAGCATTGATGAATAAATTTAACATTAACATGCACTTAGGAACACAGCTCTTCCTGAATATGTAGCCAATAAAGTATTTGTAAAATTGATTAGGCATTTTATTTTTTAAGAAAAATTCAGGCTTATGACAATATGGAGAGGAAAAATGGTCTAGTATACTGATTAAATCAGGACATTTGGTTTAAGATTTGGGACTGAATACAGCACTTCGATATTCACACTTGAATTATCAAGTTAAGAAAAATGAATTTAAAAAACAGAGGTTTCAGGGATGATTATTTGTGTGCACAAGAGTATGGTTATAAAGGTTTGTGATGTGAATTGGTTACTGTTACTTTCCATGCTACTTAAACAGGAGCAGGTTGCTGAAGCTTTATGAAAGTGCACTAGTTCTGTGAGCCAACCAACTTCTAAATAATTAAAGGAATATGCACAGCCTTCTAAAAATATAGGTATCCAGCCACTCAGGAGATTAGCCTCTGTAAAAAGACATATTTGGTTTCTATTACAGCATCACTCCTTTTCCAGTACTCAAGTTTGCTCTGGTTATCTATTGCTATCTAACAAACTACTTCATAACTAAGTGGCTTAAAAGCACAATAATTTTAAAAAATATATCTCATTTTTTAGTCAAGAACATGAGTAGGCAATTCTTCTATTCCAAGCACAGCTGTGCATTTGTAATCGGCTTGCGGCTGTTCTACTCTGGAGGCCATGGATGACTTCATAGACGCGACTGATGCCTTGGTCAGAATGATTGGAAGGCTGGGTTTGGTTGATCCCTTTACCTACTTAATGTTGTCTCAGGATCTCTTGAGCATAGTAGCCTAACTTCTTTACTGTTTAAACAGCTTTACTGTGACAGAATTATTATATATGAATCTGCACATATTTAATATATATAATTTGTTGAACTGGGATATATGCATACACCCGTGAAACCATCTTGGAAATTCAGGCCTCCGAGAGCACAGTGTAGAGCTGCCAATCTTCTACAAGGCAAGTGTTACTTTTGCCATTAACTGGTGGTGAAAGCAGTTATAGGCCTGCACAACTCAAGGGGAGAGGAAATAAAACTCAACTTTCAGTTGGTGGAGTGTCAAAGAATTCATGTCTGTCTTTAATCTGCCTTAACAGGGAACAAACAGGGACATTTAACAAAACAGAAATGGAAGTTATAAAAAACAAAGTAATACAAAGGGTGCAATAATTAAAAAATAATTTCAATGGTTGGATTTAAAGCATAATGTAAGTGGTGGAGAAAGTGAGTTTGAAGATGGCTCAAAAAGTTCAATTAATCTAAAAATTAAACAGAAAAATAAACAGAACCACAGTAACTTCTGGGACAACATTGAGCCTCCTAAAATACATGAAATTAGAATTATAGAAGGAGAAGAGAAAGATTTAGAAGCAGGAAAGAATATTTTAAAAAATCTTGTGCAAATACATCTGCGAAAGGCCCTGACCATTGTAAGCCTTTCATTTTCCAATTCCAAACTGGCAACAGTGGAAACAAGAGAGAAATCATACTAACTGGGAGCCTCCAGAAAGCTCTGATTCCCTAAGTTTCAGATAATAACTAGAGAGCAGTGGATCCCCTGCAAGTGGTTTCTAGTGGATCATTCCTTCTCCAACATTACTTCTGATCCTGTTTATAATCTACTTATTGGATAAAGTGGGTTCTACAGAAAAGTGAGAAGCATGTTATATGGCGCTCCACTTCACACTCCACAAAATTCAAGGGAAGAGAATGTTTCTCTTTTCCCTGAGATGAGCCCACTTTTAGTTATTTTTGAGAGAGCTCAGAAAGGAAACTGCTTTGATTTTAAAAATGTTATAGCAAAAACATCCTTTTAAAATGTAGCTTTATTATTAATAAGCTAAATGCAATAAAGGCTTAGCTTGTTGTTGCAAATAGATCATTAATATGATTTTTAAAAGTTCACATATTTTGGTTCTTCATATATATGTTTTTCCTGTTTTGATATGTGACTATTCCCAATAAGAAAACAAATTTTCCTATGATCCACATGCCACCATCCTAACTCAGGTTTTGAAATTGCCCATACTGACTTAAATCAATAACTAAATAAGTGAATGAAGCAGAAGGACCAGCTCTCCCTTGTGTAAGTGCAATTAATGAATGTAGAAGGAATTAGGGAAATAGAAAGTCATCACCAGAAAGCCACAGAAATTATCACTGCAGCCAAGATGTATTGATGAATAAACAGAATATTTACAGTGTCTCTAAGGATCTACCAAATACTTATTAATTTTAAAGAAAAACACGTTAACTTTACAGTGGAGGAACCTGATAGACACCTTCCTAAACAAGATTTATGTCACCATTAATAAAACATGCGCATCCTGTAATCCCTGACATGGAGCACCAAGAAGTGACATACTTCAGGGACATTTAACAAAATAACTGACCAGTGTTTTTCAGATGTGTGAAGGTCATGAGAAGGAAAGACTGAGGTACTATAACAGATCTGTGGGGTTGAAACTGGATTCTAGATCAGATAAAAGGCGTTAGCGGAAATGAAAAATTGGTGCTACTCAAGTGCACAATGTAGTTACTTAATATCTTACCAGTGTTAATTTCTGAGTTCTTTTTTATTAAATTTATTGGGGTGACATTGTTTAATAGGATTACACAGATTTTACGTTTGCATTTCTCTGATAAATGGTCTGTGTATTGCATTGTGTGCCCACCACCCCAAGTCAAATCATCTTCTGTCTTCAGAAATTAATTTCTCTCTCTTTTTTTAATCCTCACTTATTTTTTCCATTGCTTTTTAGAGAGAGTAGAGGGGGAGGGAGAGAGAGAAACATCAATGTGAGAGACACATCGACTGGCTGCCTCCGCACACGCGCCGGCCAAGGCCAGGGATTGAGCCTGCAATCGAGGTACATGCCCTAGGCAGGAATCGAACCCGGGACCCTTCAGTCCCTGGGCCAACGCTCTAACCACTGAGCCAAACCGGCCAGGGCAGAAATTAATTTCTTAGTTTTGATCTTTATAATACAGTTAAGCAAGATGTTGATGTCAGGGAAATCCTGGGAAAGGCTATACGGGAGCTCTCCTGCATTATTTTAAGAACATTTTTGAAGGTTTCAAGTTATTTCAAAAATAAAAAATTTAAAAACAAAGCTATTGATCCCTATATGACTTATCCACATTGAATTCATAGCAAAACTAAAGCTATTAGCAATAGAGTTGGAACAAATCATTAAATTCTCAAAAACTGCAAAATGAAAATTAAAATGTTTATTTAGTGCTTTGATCATAATCAAACTGCAGTAAGAAAAGGGAATTCAAATGGTGCATATGTCCTTTGACACATCATGATTTCATCCACCCATACATTTGGTATTAATTTTAAATCTAATATGTCATAAATATTCTATTTACATAAATTTAAATGACTAGCAAGGCAATTTAATATTTATTAATTTGAATAAGGTGCACTGTAGTAATATTGATGTACTTCATACTCACTGAGATTGACTCTACCTTCAAAGAGTTTTAGTTGGGCATGAAGAGAAAATTGACTATCCATTTAATGAAATGGAATAATAGACTAGGATACCAGAGGTGTGTGCCCCCAGGCAGTCAAGAGGAGACAGAAAGGAAGGCAGACAGAAGGGTGGAATGAAAAGATGGAGAGAAAGCAGGAATTAGAATTAATTATGAGTTAATATGTGAGATACTTGGTTAAAAATGTTACATTGATGAAGTAATTTCTTCCTCACAACTATATGAAGTAGGGTTCATCATTACTCCAATTCTGTACACAAGAAAATTTAGGTATAGAGAAGATACATAAATAGCCAGTATTGTGGGCTGAATTATGGCCCCCAAAAAGCTATGTTAAAGTCCAACCCCCACAGGCTGTACCTGTGAACGCAGCCGTATTTGGAAATAGGGTCTTTATAGATGTGTTCAAGTCAACATGACGTCATGCTTGTTTAGGCTAAGCCCTAATTTAATCACCTGGGTCTTTATAATAAGAGGGGAGTGTGAAGGCAGACAGACACACAGAGAGAACAGCATGGAGGCAGAAATTAGAGTGATGCTTCTGTCAACCTCGGAGCACCAAGGATTGGGGGCAACTGCCAGAAGCCAGAAGAGGGACATGGAACCGATTCTCTCATTGTCTTCAGAAGAAACCTTGCCACACTTTGGTTTTGGACTTCTAGCCTTCTGAACTGTGAGACAATCGGTGTCTTTTGTTTTAAGCCACCCAGTTTGTGGCACTTTGTCATGGCAGCCCTAGAAACTAAAACATCAGTTTACATGGCTATTAAGTGTCTCAATTAAGAACAGTTGTACTCACTTAAGAACAAAATAAACTGATGAACAAGATGGAGACAGAGACACAGAACCATGAAGCAGTCAGACTAATTTCAGAAAGAGTGGGGGTGGGGGGTGGGGGGTGGGGGGGAGAGTAATCAAGAACATAGATGCATATATACACGACCTGTGGACACAGGCGATAGTGTGGAGAAGGCCTGGGGGGGCGGGGGGAGCCGGATGGAGGGGATCAATGGGGGGAAAAAGGGGACATCTGTAATACTTCTAACAAAAAAAAGGATCCATTACTTAGCTCATTTGGCATGGCTCAGCTCTTGAGCATCGACCTAGGATCCAGGAGAGGGCAGTTCCATTCCCGGTCAGGGCACATGCCCGGGTTGCGGGCCTGATCCCCAGCAGGGGGCGTGCAGGAGGCAGCCGATCAATGACTCTCTCTCATCATTGATGTTTCTATCTCTCTCCATCTCCCTCTCCCGTCCTCTCTCTGAAATCAATAAAAACATATTTAAAAAAAGAAAAGAAAGAATCCACTGCATTGTCATAAAAACCTATCTGACTAAAGGATTAAGACATTCACTGGGCCAAAAACAGAGACTGAATTCCATGTTTTCCTGAGATTTCTTCTCAGTAAGATTTTGATAAATTGGGAAGAAATTCAATTCACATTTTTAATTAATTTCGGATAACAACATAAAATAGGTAGATATTTCTACTTTGGAAATAAATCTGTTATCTTTAAATTATTTCTCAGGATGTGAAGAGGTGTCATGAATAAGAAAGAAAAATAGGGCAGTTCTCTTCCAAATGAACTCCAGTCACGTGACTAAACTGGGTAAGTAGCAGAGTAGAGAATAGTCAGGCCCCCCACTCAGTCTAATTATTAAAAAAAGAAAAGCACAAGTAAACTGTCAAGAAACGAATGAAACAGATGGTTACTTTATTCATTTCTCAGATTAGTTCATCTGAAATATGCCTGTTTCGGCTGCTCGGTGGTTTGTCAAATCCAAAGCAGTGCTATCTCCCTAATGACGGGGCCAGGGCAACAGCGCTTCAGAAAGAACACGTGCCTGAGCTGCAGATTTACTTGGTTCTTCCTGTGGATGCGTAAGAGCTGAGGGGGCTCTTACCCGCCTTGTCCTTCACACCGATCCTGTACCGCAGGGTTCAGGAGAACGTGCTTCGCACCCACACGCGGCAAAGCGAATGCCGCACCTGGAGAAATTCATCGCTCGGCATCCCTGCGGACACCGGACTGTTCCGCTCTGCCCAGGGGGCACTGTGATCCTCTGAACGCTCCTCAGAGGTGTTTCCTAGCTTTTACTTTCCACAAACGACACTGATAGTCTTTCTTCTATTTTTACAAAGATAGGCAACTTCTAAATATATATCTGCAAATTATGTAATAGTTTTCTGTTAATAGAGCATTACATTTTCTGACTTAAAAAATAACAAATAAAAATTTACACAACGTGGAAAAAGTATAGAATACTTAAACCAAATCTAATCTCTTTATTCAGAAATAATTTTAAAATCCTTAATATTTTTATGACATGTAAATAGAAAACAAATGTTTTTATACAACTAGTATCATGATATATATACTGTTTTTGTAATCTTTTTTGTACCCTTTTCTTCTCTTAATCTCTTAATGCTTTTCTTTCCTTAGTATTTTATATGCATTTCGAATTGTTTTTCAGATATGTAATGTTAATGATTAGTTACATAGCCTTACACTGTATCAATTACTATAATGAAATGCTTTTATTCTCAGACACTTAAATTTTTTTGCTGTTTCCATGTCTACAGAGAGAGCACTGCATGCTGATTCCCCAATGAATTACTGGTAAAGAATGACAAATATATATTTCCTAAATTAAACTATTCTTAAACACGTGGACTAAAATATATTTGGTCATTTATAACTAGATGCTTAGGCGAGTGGGATCTCAGAATTGAATGCATTAACTCATAGTTCTTTCAAATGTCTTTTTTAATATTCCAATCTCCAATAATCTTTCTGCTTCATTTTTTTTTTTCTGTGTTGTACCCACCTCCCTAGCTTAGGGCAGTTTCTGGGGAACGTCACACAAATTTGGGGAGGAAGGAGATTTATTAAGCACTTGCATTTGGCAAGCATCAAATAAATCATGAAGAGCACCACTCTGTTTCCCTCATGTCTCCATAGCCTTTAAGACATTAGTTTTCAAATTACTGACATCTTCCCCTAGTCTATGCAAGAATGACCTTTTCTTTCGTTCTGCATACATTTTATCAGTTCAAATGACAGTTCCCATAAATATGCCTGCGCATACTGGGAAAAGCAAGCCTAATATGTAGTCTTGTACAAGTGCATGGGCCTATGTTTCTAAATTGAACCTTGGCTCGTGAAATACACTTGACTAACTGACAGGCTAAAACCTACTCTTACTGCTCTGGGGAGGAATCCCCTCGGTCTCATGGCTTTGTCTCTCTCATTCCCAATATACACGGTGAGACTCCTACACAGGCTCCATCTACGGTCAAATTTTGTGATTCAACATTTGGTTTTTAGAGTCTCTTTTAGTGAAAAAATAATATCTTTTAAACATTCTGTAAGATAATCACTTAGATTTCCCTTAGCTATCAAAGCTTATTTACGAATGATTATGAAATCTAAGAAATTCAGTCAAGGAAGCTCATTGGATAAAAGTTTTCTATTTGTTTTCATAATTGCAACTTACACTCCTGAGGATGTGAACCTCCAGCTGTCACATGCATGTGATTAATTGGGTCCCTTCCCAGCTATTAAGGAAGCCCCACTATGTTTCTATGTTTTCTGGCACAAATAGAACTTAGCTTAACACAACATCTTGGCAAACACTTGCTGGCATAGAAAGGCAAAACACATGCAAATTGGCAAGGAAAAGACCTTGTGTATGTAACCATTTCCAAAAACAGCAGGTGCAAATCCAAATTCACCTTACTCAGTCCTGCAATAAGCACAAACTTATGTAAAAAAATGTAAATACTTGTCTAAGTTAATACTATTCTCGATATAGGTTTAGATTCTCGTTTTCATTTCCTGGAGGAGGAAAATCTTGTTTAGAATGCGGAATGGAAAAATCTTTCTGTCACCAACTAAGAAGAATGATGGGTCTGTACTCTGTTGAATGGAATATTATTTGCTAGGTCGTTTTCTGGTGTTACATGAATAATTTTTTATGAGTTATAAGGCTCCCGTCCCATTTCAATGAGGGAGTGGCTTTTGACAAGTAATTTCCTATTCTGTGTCCTCTGACTCCTATGCTGTCCTTTAAATTTTTCCAGCAAAAAATTAGTGTTTGCTTCATATACATAATACTGTAGTTGCATATACGGGAGCTGCTCTCGGTTTTGTGTGTCTGTGTGTATTATTTTACAAATAAATTATGCTAATTTTATAGTTCATCAGTATTTCCTTTAAACAGAGTTTTTGGTTTTTTATGTTTATTTTCTTTGTTTACTTCCTTTCCAGAACATGTTAAGGCATGAAGGGTAATGCTGCAGCTACTTTCTCCCGTGTAGTCTGATCTCAGTGAACTTGCCCTTCATCTAGACAGCAACCTCAAATCGGGCAGGTTACGTTTCTTCTCACTAACCCTCATTCAAATGTTAAATAGATGTCATTGATTCTCTCTTTAACACTGTTCATATCTTTTTCATAACTGTGCCCCCAATTGAGACCCTAATAATCTCATGTCGATAACTGCATTTATCTCTTAAGTATTTTTTGTCTCTATTTGCACGTCTTACTTCCAATTGATTTACCACAGATGCCAGAATATCTTTTCTAAAGATAAAGAATGTCCCTACCTTACATAAAACAGCTCTTCATTGTCCACAGAATTAAATTCAACTTACTTACTATGGCACGAAAATCTCTATAATGTCACTACTGCCTTCTGTTGAAAACTTACTTGATAAATAAGTTTGTGCTTTCATCCGACTCTTTTGTCTATCAAAAAACAAAACAAAAAAACTTTTAGATGCAAGAATATGCCAAAGTAGGATTTCCTTGCTTAGAAAATTAAACATCTTGAAAGGTGTTTGCTCACCATTAATTTCCAGTGCACATCTGGAATCTTGAGTCTTCTAGAGAGAAACCTCTATGGCCCTGCTATACCTTTGTGCACATATAATTTTCATGGAATGTATACACTCTGAGTGCTTTTAGATATTATTATTACATGTAACTCCCAAATTTTAGGCTGTACATTTCTTGATATAATTTTATTTTTTAATCCCCAAAGAATATTTATTCATGGAATGAATCCTATCCTTTAATTAAGTTTACCAGGCCTTTTGAATTCTGAGAGTAAACCCATCTTTTCTGACCACAGCTGATCAACTCCTGCCTAAAAGAAAAAGAAAAAGTCTCTAACCCCCAAATTATTGCCAAACGCAGTACACATTCTCTCACAAGCATCGCCCTCAAATAGTTGAATTCATGACCCGAAAATTCATGAGGCATAATAAAATAGTTATTGTGTTAGGGCACTGAGATTTCAGTAGTGTGTTCTGTAGTATTAGGTAACCAATATTCCTACTAGTCGTGTAAACTTTCGTAGCTGTGTTGGAAAATCATTGAGAACCATCTACTAAAATTGAACTTGTGTGGGCCCTATTATCATTTCCACTCCTAGGTGTATACCTCAGAGAAATGTTTGCATGTTTATAACAGCATTAGTTGAAATAACCAAGAAATGAAGACATTTCAAGTGTCTAAAAACAGAAGAGTGGATAAGCAAAATGTATTTTATTCATAAAATATAATATCATGCAAAAATAGCACTGGACAAACTGCAAGCACACACTTCAAAGTGGATGAATCTTGCAAGAGGAAAAGAAGCCAGACACACCATAATACATATCATATGATTCAATTTTTAAAAACACAGGCAAAACTAATCTCAAATAGGATTCAGGAGAGCGACCGGCGGTGGAGGAGGCAGAGCGCGGTGCCTGAGCGTGGACGGAACAATCGGCTCGTAAGGTCCTGTTCTTTGCCTGGGTGGCGGCTACGCAAGTGCGCGTTGTGTCCTAATACCCTGTGCGCTCTACGTATCTGTCAGACTCCCAAAAAGCTTAACAGGAGAATGTTCCCGATTTTATTTCACGGGAGATTCAAGTGGGTATTGCATCCGAGTTTCCAGAATTCAATGATCATTTTGAAGAAATAATTTGAGGTGAAGGAAGCTGAAAAACATGGAAACATGATGCCCAAAAGAAACAAATAAAAAAGAAAGTGAGAAGCAAGTAGGGTATTACAAAGTGTGCAATTGGTAAAGTAGAAGGAAGACAAAAAATTTACCGAGAACGAACATGATAAGCCCAAGGGTAAAGGAGTAAAAGGAGAGGCATGGGGGTGAGGCACTAACTCCATTAGCCCCTTATCTAACAGGACCCTAGGAAAATGGTCCCATCAGATAGAACAGCGCTATGGGGAGGGGACGGAAGGGGGGGGAGGGGGGGGAGAGAAGGAGAGATGAGAGGGCAGGGAGCTGGGGGCCTGACGGAGGAAGGGGAAGGGGTCAGCCACAGCCACACGTGCACAACCCAGAGACGCAGGCAACAGTGAGGCGCTGGCGGGGAGCAGGGCCAAGCAGGCGCGGGGCCTGGGGACAACCGCGACAGGGTCAACAAGAAAAACATCAAGTTAAAAAGTGAAAAGAAGTTACTGACCACGGCAAAATTCAATAAAAAGAACATAGCCATTGAAAATATTTTATGAAAATAAAATCTCATGAATCAAAGAACTTATATGCGTGTCTGCGTAACCGATGGACACCGAGGATAGCGGGGTGAAGGCCTTGGGGTGGATGCGAGGCGGAGGGGATCAATGAGCAATGGGGAGAAAAACGAAAAAATGTACAGGAGTTCTGAGAGGTCCAAAAAGTAACTATAAATAAATAAATAAATAAATAAAATCCCAGAGGAATTAATGCTGGTTCCTTCTAAAGGCTTTTGCTTTGTACTCCAAATATGAAAAGAAAATGGGACCTGAGGGAAACAGAATGAACTCCAAGAATTTTATGCCCAATTTGCCACTCCTATGCAAAGTAATCGGAAGATGTTCTCATACACTGAGGGTCAGAAAGTTTACACTCACAACAGTCTTACTGGAAAAACAATATACCCTTAAACATATTTGACCAACCAAAATATAAGTCATTTTGAAGAAGAAGTGATTGGAAAAAGAGTAAAATGGATAGATAATAAACAATTAAATGACTTAAATTACAATTGCCTAAGTAATAGTAATTAATATACTTAAGAAATTATGCAGGTAAAAATTATCACTGAAAGATAATAATAATTGAACAAATAGTTTTACAAAATTAATCAGTTAGGAAAATAGGACAAATAATAATAGAAACTGAGAGTAAGAGGTAAGAAAAATGATACTAAATGTATCATATTAATATATGTGGCCAGGGTCTATATATATCACTATCCCTTCCTTTAATAATTAAAGAAAAGTGAGTTCAAATGTATTTTATAAAAAGTATATGACTATTCACTAGTAGAAAAAATAATGTATATAACTTTAAAATCAATGTGCAAAAAATTCAAATGAGCAATATAGATATTGTGCATATTAAAAAACAGAATTAAATAAATAATATAGTAAATGTAAAAAAATTAAAATCCAGAAATATACTAGAAGACCAAGAGTTTCAGGGACAAAAAAATTGAAAGAGCTATTTATTGAGCACACAGTATATGCTCATAACATATCTCTTTTTCTATAACCCTTCATACAACTCAGTTATGTAGGTGAAATTATACCCATTTTGTAAGTAAGGAAATTTAGGTCCCCAAAAATTCAATATATAAAACCACTGAATAAAAGTACTAAAACCATGAATGAACAAGGTCTAAATAGTCCCAAATTCTGCACTCCTGTCCACTGTACTTGGGTTCACAATGCTTGCCTTACATTTGCAATCCATTTCTCAATTTACAATTAGCTTTTACTTGCTTTGGTCCTCACGGCAAATTGGTAAAATCAGGGAAGCTGCTATAATTTTGACCTTTAAGACTTCAGCAAAATCACAGAAAAATGATGAGGCTAATAATTATGAGCAAAATCTTCTTATAAACAAATTCCATTTTCCCGATATCATCCAAATTATAAGCAAGGTGCTCAATCTCACTTTTTCTTCACTTGCTACCTTTCCTTTCTTTATTCTTCTATCATTCTTTCTCTCCCAATCATCTCACCTCTTCTTACCTATTGTTAAGAGGTTCAGAGCGTCTAATATACCATATTTTGCTTTTCTCTCCTATGGGAAAGAAAATGGACTTTAGATTGAAAAAGACAGAACAACCAACATTAAGTGAAAGCAGAAGTTCAAGATGTGACAGAAGGCCCCAGCCGGGTGGCTCAGTTGGCTGGAGCATCGTCCGTACACCGAAGGGTTGCGGGTTCAATTCAGGTCAGGGCACATGCCCAGGTTGCAGATTCGATTCCCAGTCGGGGTGCGTATAGGAGGCAGCCGATTAATGTTTCACTCTCACATCAATGCTTCTCTCTCCCAAATTAATTTTTTAAAAAAGTCAAAGCCCTTGAAATGGGCCAATCTAAAAAAAAAAAAAAATTGTCGAGATGTGACAGAAAATAGTAAGAGCTAAACTTGCCCTTCCAAGAAGCCCAATAGGGATTTCCAGTGGAATTAAACAGTAGACTTCTGAAAGTTGTAGCTACATGTGCAAATGATTAAACACAGGTGCTGAACCTAACTCGAAATATTAAATAGAATACTTCCCCCAGTCTAGAAAAAATGTAGAGCATTCTGGTCATCAATCTTTCTCTGATTTGAATACAATTTTAAAATGCTTGCCAAATACATGCTTGCATTCCCTAAAGCTGAAATGGATATTTACCTACAGATTATAGTAATACATTTACTACTGAAAAATAAAACAAATCACAGAAAAATAGAAAGTTTTAAACAAAGATGCTATATGAGTGCAGAATAGGGAAGGATATAGTAATATATTTTATTATTTTATATTAAAAATAGCCAGAGTTCCCACTGATATGAGAAATCAAATAATTCATTCATTCATCAAATACTTGTTTGTGCATTTCAGATGCCACTCTCCCCAGCACTGGGGATATCAATTAATATAGAGAAAATGATATTTGCCTAATAAAACAACATTAGAATGTCAGAATACTTTTCAATTCCAGAAACCTCTTTTTCAGAAAAATTTCAGCTAAGAGGTTATTTTTTGTTTTTTGTTTTTTTTTTTAAAGAAGAGGTACATTTTTAAAAATTAACAAAATAGTTAGGTAGTATAAAGAGTGTATTTCTCAATGAATATAAACGCCTAGGTGAAATTAAGTACTAGTAGTTTCAATATGCATAGAATTTTCAACAAAGGCTGTTTTGAACTAATAGGTTGGGGGGTTGTTTTTTAACCTCATTCTTTTTTGTCAGTGCAGCACTTCGTAAAATTTAAAAAAGTGTTAGAGCCTGGTAAAGAAATCAAGCTCTGGGGCCTGGTTCAAATTCCAGCTCAGTCACATAGCTTTACAAGTAACCTTGGTCTGATTAGTTAAGCTCTTTAAATCTTAGGGATTTTTTATTTATAAAAATGACCTAATTATAGAACATATTTCATTATGTTCTTTTGTGAGAATTAAATGAAACACTGTATTTAAAATCCAGGACCATATTTTAAAATACCACTTTAAAAGGATCACTCTCACGTTGATCCTGCTCAGACTGATGAAGGGTGGTGAAAGGCATATTTTCTTTTTTTTTTTTTTAAATGTATCTTTATTGATTTCAGATAGAGGAAAGGAGAGGGAGAGAGAGAGATAGAAACAGCAATGATGAGAGAGTCATTGATCGAGCCTGCAACCTGGGCATGTGCCCTGACCGGGAATCGAACCCTGATCGCCTGGATCCTAGGTCGACGCTTAACCTCTGAGCCACGCCTGGTCGGGCGAGGCATATTTTCACTAGATCGTGTGAATACTCTGCCTCGAGAGTTTTGCTCTTCACAAGACAGCCTATCAGTGCAGTGAATTAGTCTAGTCAATGACACAGTTCTGAAAGTTGATGGAGTGAAACATGCAATAACTACGTTGTCTTTCTAGACATCACAAGATACTAGCACTCTGTAAGAGAGACACTCATTAATCACATAGACTTCTTTGATACTGTTTTGAAAGTTTTACATTTCTAATCTCAAGTGTGCTATCCCAAATGTTCAGAATAATGTTGAGAATTTAAATGATAGAGGACCATGGTCAAGTGCATCCTACCTGGGCTAAAGCATATTCCTGGCAGTGGATGAGCACATGCGGATTGGGAATGGGTACTGGATGGAGATAGTTCCTGAGAAGTGTAGAGAGACCAGTAGAATATAGAGATTCATAAAGCACAATGAGCAATTTCTTGATGTATAGAAATGTACGGAAATTATTATTAATTTTTTAATTGTCCAGCAGAAATGGAAAAAAACAACTAAAAGGTAAAAAGACAACCAGCCATTTGTATAAAGAAATATGTATTAGAGAATACAGTTTAAATTCAGGAATTCTTTTGGTTAAATGACTCTTTATAACAAAATATTCATAACCCAAATCATCTTGTAATAACTTTGTTTCTATTGACAAAAGAGCTTCCAAGCTCACAGATGCTTAAAAATGAAATTGTGATACACAGTACATTTGCAAGTTGGAACTGTCTACATAATGCCTGTGATTTTACAACAGAAATGAGTCCAGCTTACTCACACAGGAAAAAGCTGTCTTTTCTGTTCTTTTAATTAGAGTAGACATTTCTCCCTTGATACTTAAAATTAAAGATTATACTTGTACTTGTAAAGACGTAATGAATTTCTGATGATGGTAAAGAGTATGGGATCTTGGGAATAGTTGCCCTCAGCAAGAAAGCCAAAATTGTGTTAGTAAATAGATTAACATACTTTTATGTGTTCTTGGTATTATTACTAACTGATAATAAAACCTCATTAGCGATTCACAGTGTATGAAAATTTTAAAAGATGCTATGATTCTATGTGACACAGGCACAGTTACTGTTTGTTTAGCTTTGTACAAGTCTTTGCCAAGTGCTGTTCACTTATTCTAAGTATGGGTCAAATACTATTTTTCCCTCAAATAAATGACTAAGAGGCACTGCTGTGGAAAAGATGTTTAATCTTTATTCTTCCTCAGAAGAATAGATTCTCTTCATTATTTGATATTCTCTAAAATTAGATACAAGGCCATAAGTGTATGGAATTACTTTACACTGGGGACAGCAGTCAACAAGCAAGTCACAGTATAGACAAAACCTCGTGTTCTCAAGGAAGATAACCTCCAGACCTACTCAGAGATGCTATTTATCTCAAAGTTCAGCATCTCTAGGCAATGAGAGTGAAGTGTGACTTGTCTGTCTCCTTTAATACTTTATTTTAGAGATCTATGTTTATACTTTTATTTATTTTATTTAATTTTTTAAAATTGTATCTCCTGTGGGTGTATGAAATTAGACGACTTTCTTATACCATATACAAGAATAAACTCAAAGTGGATTAAACATTTAAATGTAAGACTTTCAACCATAAAAATCCTAGAAGAAAAAAATAGGCAGTAAAATCTCTGACATTTCTTTTGGTACTTTTTTAAAATATATATCTCCTCGGGCAAGGGAAACAAAAGAAAAAGTGAACAAATGGGACTACATCAAACTAAACAGTTTTTCCACAGCAAAAAAAGCCATCAACAAAATGAAAAGACAACCTACTGAATGGAAGAAGATTTTGCTGGTGATACATCCATTAAGGGGTTAATATCCATAATTTCTAAGGAACTCATACCACCAAACACCAAGAAAACAAACAATCCAATTAAAAAATGGGCAGATGACCTGAACAGACACTTCTCCAAAGAGGACATACAGATGGTCAATAGACATATTTTTTACATTTTTATTGGCAGTTTACTTTTATTCTTGTGGGAAAAGCACACTTGTAATATTAATGAAGTTATTGCATTTTGTCATTTTCTGGTTGAATGACAAGTGTATGAATTGAACACCTCTCTTTCCTGTATATAGCTGGTTTTTAACTTCATTTATACCACCCTGTGTTCTTATGCCTTTGTCCTTCTATATTAATAGTGAGATTCAGTTTGTCTTATTATAGACAGAATTGTACCTACAGGAATACAACAGAGAAAAATGCAAAGTGATCACTTATGTTCCCATAAATCATAAAGATGACTTGGTGCTCTTCATATTGAAGATTACATGACTAAGGTGTGACAAAATTAAATGAAAGAGCCCAGATCATCAATATTTTAGGCTTTACAGCTCTGTTGCTGGTCAGTTAAGGTGTCCCCCCCCCCCCCAAAAAAAGCAAGGTAGCTTCATACATGTTAACTACATAAAAATGCCTTTTTTCAAAAATTTTACTTATGATGCTGTGGAAAATGCTCTGAATAGGCAGCTAAATAAATGAAATTGCAGTTGAAATGCTTTTTAGTTATAGATAAACACGTTTTCTGGAGACATTATTTTTTGAACTACCAATTTAACAATGAACAATCAGTTATTCGGAAATTACAGGAAAGTTTGAAGTTCCAAAGTTCACTAACCAAGAAACATTTCTAAACAAATATTTGTAAAATGGGTCCAGCTTCTTTCTAACTTGTATAGTCTGAGTACAACTTACTTTTCTAATCTAACAAATACAATTATCATAAGATGTATGTCACAGTGAAAACTGGAAGGCTAGAAAGGATGAAACCACAGTGAAATAGGTTTGTGGAAGAGAAGTTGGCTTGCGTCAGTCATGTGCAATTAAACCTGTCCTATAGCCAAACTACAATAAATTCCCAAGTCCAGCCCTGATTATCTGTGAGTTAGTGATGTGTGAGATGGAATATTCAAGGTGGTAACGTGAAGTATAACACTGATAAAAGCCAAGATCACTCACAGTGAGCCTCTAGTGGTTTCACGTACAGCAAAATCTTACTGTGGGATTCCAGTGCCATCAGTGAGGCACACTACATAGCGATTTATGATATATTGTCAATGATATTTATAGTGGAGTTATTTATTCATGAGTCAAATTCAAATATCATCCCCTGTGTATATAGTTTTAATCTTCAATTAAAGTAACACTTGGAGACACTATGTTGGAGATTATTTTGGTCAGAGACCTTGAGGATTGTCATACAGATGCTGCTCAAAGCTGAAGATGAGTGTGAGTGGTGAAATTTAGCCTCTTTGTCAGTGTACCCTGACAAAAGACTGCACCCACTAAAATAAAAGGTCTTTTTATAATCCTCACAAAAATGCCATAGAGTTAAGACTAGTCTGACTCTGTTTTGCCCATCCTCAATTTGATATTAAAGTCTCCTTATAATTCTAATCAAGTATTGGATGTCAATGGTTTCGAGAAAAACACCTGTGATAAGGTTAGGGTATCAAACTGTGTCATCAAGAGTGAATTAGCATCCTAAGGAACAGTTTTCTCAGCTGAAAAATGCCAGTTCTCCCAATCTTCCAGGCCACATTTCTAAATAATTGCTTTATAGGTTCCACCACCAATACTCCAATTTGGTATAATAAAAGCCAAATTTTGGCCTACCCACTCCAAGCTGCTGCTTCTCTTATCCTTCTATTTAAATAATCACATTTTATATCAACTAGTTTAAGACTCCATCAGCAATGCTTATTATTTTCTCTCATGCCCACCCGACCCTTCACCAAACACAGCCTTGACTCTGTGTCTCTGTGCCCTTGATCATCAAGTACCTTATTGGCACTTACATATTTCAGAGATACAGCTCTGGTTTTGTAATTTTCCAGGTCTAACGTCTTCAAAGGCTCTTCATTCTCTGCACAATTATTTTTAAATTACTTGCCCTCATATTCAGCCATCCATAAACTGCCCCAAACTGCCATTTTCAATTGTATTTTCCAGGACTTAGCCCAGACAAGCTGTTTTCACATAGATCAGTCTCGTAAAAATGCCTTGCTCAAAATGTTGACTACCAATGCATTTTTCAGAAATCCTAGTATCTTTCATGCACTTATTTTTAAATAAGAGCTTACTGAGATAAAATTTACATATAATTCACCCATTTAAAGTGCCCCAATTCATTGTTTTTACTATATTCACAGAGTTGTGCAACCATCACCACTATCAATTTTCATAATATCAAAAATTACTTCTATACACATTAGAAGTCATTTCTCATTTTTTCCCAATTCCCAGTCCCAGTTTTTTTTTTTGTTTGTTTGTTTGTTTTTTACTACAATTTTCATCACATCCTAGCCAGAGGGGCCGGGGAGGCAAGGGAAAGCACACACATTTCTTTAGGAGTCACAATTGATAAGTAATAATTATTTTTTTTTTACTCATTTATTATGGTTCTGCAAGGATTGTACAGGTATTAAAAGGGTCCTGGGAAATGTAATCTCTAGCTGGAAAGTTATGTACTCAGGTAAAACTTGAGATTATGTTATTACAAAGAAGAATATATCAGTGGGTAATACTAGGTAAGATCAAGAAAATATTAGAAATGATCAGAATCCTTTCAGCAAATGAAAATTTGGGAAGAACTTTTTTTCTGATATGAAAGGAAAAAAGTATTAAAATATATTGCATAGGAGGAAATATAACCAGGTAACAAAATGTCATGAGATGAGGGAAAATACTAATTTTGTTTGGAGTGATCATATTATGTACATAGTAAGAGGAAATATTTAAGAAATACAGTACATTGGACTTGTGACTGGTACTGTAATTTACCAATTAGATAAATTATATAAACTAGAGTGAGCAGATCTTTCATAGCTAGGCAACTCAGTAAGGGTAATGCACATGGTTAAAACAACCATTATATGCCTAACATTGTTTGAAATATTGATTAAAGTATTAAGTAGCATTGATTCAACCCTAATAACAATTTGTTGTTCTAAGTGTGTTTTTGTGAAATAAAACTGCAGATACCCTGCAACTCTCATTAAAAGAAATGGTTAAGGAGTTCATCTTATTTTAAACTGGAAATCATATCAGTAGAAAGGATTGTATCATTTCTGTATAAAAAAGAAGCAATTCTTTTATTTTTGTTCCTAGATGAATTCTTAATACTGTATTTTATGGCATAGCTCTCTTTCAAAGAGCTTATGAGTAAAAAATTAATAATATTGTACAATTTCTTCTATTTACATTTATCATTTTCTCTCACTTTTAAGTTACTCTTCTTGGTCATTTGTAGCTCATCCTTTGTGATATATCTTTAAAGTCCTTCCTTTTCACATGTTTTTCCATTGCCATTTAATTGATTTTAAGTTTTTTATGTTAAATACCATATATATGAATTCCCTCCTCACTGGCCGTCTTAGAATAATAAAATAATAGGCTAAGGTGAATTATTTACAACATATTTAAAAATCAAAAAGTCTAGTTTAAAAATGTATGAAGGACTTTTACTCATTTTGAGAATGATGAAACATACAATGAACAAAGGCTATGACCAACAATTCATAAACGAGAATTTTTAAATCACCAATAAAAATATGTAAAAATGTCCACATCACCAGGAAACAGAAAATTGCATATTTAAACAACTAAATATATTTTACAACTCCGAATAGATGCAAAGAAACAAAAATCTTACTTCAGTGAAGAGAAAATGTAACTCTTACCATGATGGTAGACTCTTTAATCCTGACGGTCATGAGAAGAGCAATATGACAGCATCTAGTAAAATTGATAATGCAAATGAGCCTTCATCTCCACTTCAAGGTACAGGCAATTAAACATTAAAAAAATTTTTTTCAAAAGGAGTTATATAAAAGAATGTTCATTGCAATATTATTTTAATGATGAAAATTTGAAGCAAACTAAATGAATATCATTACAGGAATTAATGTTATGTAACAATTAAAATGAATGAATTATACTTCCTTGTATATATCAACCATGGATATATAGGAAGAAATAATTTTAAGAGGAAAATGCAAGCTTTATCGATGGCATATAGTTTCAATTCCAACATAAACAAGGACCAACTTTATGTTTTAAGCATCCATATATATATACATATATATGTGTGTACATATATATATATATAATAACATTGACTGTGAAGATGCCGTACACATAAAACTCATCACAATGTGAATTATGTGACTTGTTCAGGAATAGAAGTGGTGGGAAAAAGTGCTAGGATGTGGTGAGCCTCTTTAAGAAAAGACAATAGCTGCCACACCTGACATGAGCAATGTGTTAATTGAATACAAAATATTATCATGTAAATTTATGCATGATATTATCTACATAATTATTTTACAATGTAAAATAGCAGATACAATATAGCATACAATACATGGGGATTAGGATAATAAATGCTGTATATCTACATTAGCAAATAATGTACAGCCATGAAAATTATACTACACATTTAGTGTTTTAGAAATTGCTCACAGTATTGTGCTACATTAAAGAGTGTGTGTTATAAATTTCAAGGTCATGATCCTAAATATGAAAAAATTGGTATCAAAATATAAACAAATATATTTACAGACAAACACCACGTATATAATCCTACGTAGAAATCCATCACATAATGTTGGAAAGGACAGGAGATGATCTTGAGATCTTTTTCAAACAAGAATTATTCCTCAAAGCCTACAGGCACAAATTTCTGGGCCTTATCTCGATTGTGGTCTTAGTGAAACATTAAAAGCTCATATTATAGGATGTATTATTGATGGGGCCTGGCATCAGAAGGATACTTTTGGACTCCACTCCAGTATTATTGTTGTATTTTTAACTTTTTATTTTGAGGTAATTTCAGCTATGTTGAAAGAGAACTTTTTTTTTTTTTGCCAAGAACTGAAATTTAGGACTGCTTACAGCTGAGCAAGTATGTATTCTGCTCAACTACATTAGCCATACTCTGCCTCAGCTAAACTTAGTGCACTGAATAGAAATGCCGATGGAATATAAAAGGTTTCCTACTGCAGTTTCAGACACTCACTGCTATGCCATCCAAGCCTGACAAAGGTAATAATCCTTTACATTTTGAAGTACAATTAACTGAGGAGAAGCCAGAGGTCTGGGAAATATAGCATATTAGTAAAGATTTAAAATATTCAGTCAATATGTGAATGAATCAATCTATTGACTAATAGATCAATAAATATTAGAACAGGATGAAGTAAAATTATCTGTACAACTTTGGAACTAAATTTTCATATCCTTTAACTACAAACTTAATATAAAATATACTGTAAATTACTAAATAATGCAATCCATTAAAAACTTAATACATTGTTCTAAAAGACATTAAATATAAGTAGGGCTGTAGATAAATATAGTACGAAAACTTTGAACAAGGGGATTGAACCAGGTCCTCCTGCATAAGCTTCGCATGAGAGAGGAAAAGGGGTTTTAGCCTAAATGGCTTTAAATATCTTATAATCTCAATATCTTTTGGGTGCCAGCTCTTCCTTTCAAAGAATACCCAGTAAAATGGGGAAAGACTTGACATAAATATTCAAGATTCTAAAAGTTCTATAGCAGAAATACTTAGGTATTTTCTCAGGCCTTGAAACATCATCTTTATTTTTATTTTATTTGATTTAAATTGATATTGATTGATTTGTTTGTTTATTGAAAGAACATCTCCCTATCCAATCCAAGACACTGGATCTGCACCGAGCCAATATTGTGCACATGCCCAGCTCCCTGTGACTAAGTAAACTAGTGATAAACACCTATGCAAGCTATAGGTTCTTTCCCATAGGATGCTGGAATTGGTCACAGGACATAGTCAGGCCCTGCTGGTAGTCAAATTTGTATCCTATAAATTCAAGGTCCTCAGTGAAAAGTGTTCTGCCATGACGGCAAGGAAGAGAGGAAGCTTGGCTCTGATGTGGAAGAATGCAGTACAGAAAGTAAGAGAAAGGCAAGACTTAGTCGGTGATGAAGTTCTGCTCATTTCTTGTCCCTGTCCATTTCTGAGGGAACCGTCATATTTCAGCTAAAAGGTTTCATGAAACAACCATGTGCCCTTGTCCCAAATTCAGCATTTGAATGTAGGGCACCTCACGTTAGTTTTTGTTAGTTGCAACTGCAGTCTAATGGAGCCAAGTTCTCTATATGAGCTATTGTCAAATCAATAATTTGAAGGGAACTGGTGCCTAAATGCTTCTAAAATGCCATACCCAGAAGACACAGACAAGATAACAAGCATGCAGTGTTCCCTACAAGTGAATCAAAGAAAACACCATCGGTTAGGATTCCAACTCAAGCTTGTTAAAGCACAGCATATTCCATTTTCTTTACTGCATTCCTGGATCTTCAGTTTTTAATAGGGCTATTATAATTAGGCTAAGATAAGAATGTTTCCTTTCAGGGACGTACTCTGTTTTCTTTCTCGCTTTCTTTACACCCTTCTTTGATCCTCAGTGATTAATAGCAGTGTCACTAAGTCCTGTAGAGGTAGACTGGCAACATTAACCAGAGGATTCCTGTGAAAAGGTCTGAACCAGCACTCGCAATAAATCATGCCTATTGCTTAGGCCAGAGTAAAATCCTCTGCTCACACCAGAGGAGCTCTTCTGCACAGAGAAGGCAAAACGCTGGCCCTTGATTTACTAGAATGAAAGCTTTCAGCATCTTCTGGATTATCTGGGTAGAACACTAACAGAGCATAAAAACAGCTGTTACGAGATAAAAACAGGTTTTAATTCATTTAGGAAGGAGAAACTAGGTGCATATTTATTTACTGGCTTAACTAACTATTGATGTGCATCCCCTTAATTAAGGAAATACTTGTAGTTCAGTGTAGGTACAAACACAGGACAAGACAAAGATGACAGCATTAGTAGTTTGTTTTTATAGATTATACTATCTTTGAAGTAATATGCTATTATTCACTTTATGAATAAGAAAGTATATTAGATTATCTTAAAGGGCATCTTAATTCCCATAGTACACAATTTATTTTTGTTTTCTTGGGGACATGATGTGCCCCATTAACACTAGTTAATTCCCTTTAAATTGAAGCAAAAGGCTGTATGATTTGCTAGATTATTTTTTGTCTTCTTTTCCCTGCAAAAAGGCATTTCTGGGATTAGGACAGACATCCTTTTATTATACTTTAATCTTCTTTGTATCTTTAATTTCGATAAATAGGATTTCCTACATCTATTTTCATTATACCAATACAAACCTTATATTTTTTAATAATTTTATTTTAATATAATTTATCTTTGTGAATGAATAACAAATCACTTTTTTTTTGCACTAAAATCACTTTCCAACCTATAATACATCATTTAAATTCCAAGTATCCAAGGTGAACTTTTCCCTAGGATTCAGATTCAGTTAATTTTAATTAATTTTTATTTAACGTATTTGTTGTAAGGATTAAAGAAATAAAAAGAAATTCAAAAATGCATTGATAGTTATTAAATGGCATAAACACTCATATATTGTAACAGCGAATATTTGCACTAAACTCATAAAATAAAAGGTATTATCCTCATTTAAAAGTAAAAATAATAGATTCATTTATATCGTGCTGTACTAACAAAAAAAATCATTCCTGATATATTTTTATTGTACTGGGGATTTGAATTCTACTGGGTTAAATAAAACATAAATACACATTTATTTTCATTCAACTTCCTAACATTTCCTGCCGATCGTTCCCCTCCCTTTTCCTATCATTCTGTATATACACTTAAATCCATTACAGCAAGAAACTGTCTACTTGATTGAAACGGATGGGAGACCGTACTATCAAGCTATATTGCCTTGCACTCAAAAAATATGTATCGCTCCTGTGCTCTGCAGGGCAAGCCTTGTCATTTTGTCATTGTTTTCCCTTTGATGACTGTCTGCCTTTCATATTACTGGTTTCTTATATCTGCTGACAAAAAGACAAAAATTTTTATGAGTCAGCCAGAGTCATACAAAAATGAAATGCCTCATTCTTGGTTCTGTCCCGTGTATTTAAAAGGGTCCCTTGATGATAGACATTTAGACTATTTAGATCTTATCATTATTACAAATAATAGTGCAATATTCACCACTGCAAATCCAGTAAGCGCTAGCACAGGTGAAGGGTAAATTCTAAAATTAGAATTATTGTGACTAAAGGTATAGTCTTTATAATAACTATAAAGACCTATTCTTTATATGAACATATTTACTATAGAGATATGCTCTTTATATTAACCCCTTCTGCACTAACAAGTGCTTTGATTTACACCCCCAATGGGCCATGCTCTGCTCTGTCTTGCTCTGTGTGACACCCCAGGCTCACCCCCTTCTGTGGACACCTGTTACCCCCGCCCTTTCCCGCGGAAGGTGCTGTTTCTGCATCTCGCAGTGCCTCCAGCTGCAACGGGAGGGCCCTGCTCTGCTCTGTCCTGCTCTGTGCGACACGCGGGCTCACCCCCTCTGCGCTGCTGGAGGCGGTTCACGGGCTGGAAGCTCTGCGGAGGGAAGCGCGCATTTCTCCCCCGCTGGGCGAGGGCGCCAGGCCCCGGGAAGCCGCCGCCGCGCTGGCTGCCCGCCTCCAACCAACCCCCGCTGCACGGTTCACTGCGCGGAACGAAGGCTGGGTCTCAGTTCCTCATCAATCAATCAATCAATCAATCAAAATGAATCCAGGTGCCTGCTCTGCTTTAAACTGGCGAGCACCTTTCACCTGGCACTCCTTAGTCACCCTTTCCCTTAAAGCTCCACGTTTAAAGTTTAATCTTGCTTATTTTGTCCAGCATAAGTTTTTCTAATAGACGTAACAGTTATTTCCCCTTTTTTATTAATTTTAACACAAAGTGACATTTTTATTATTTTAGCATGGATATATTATTTGACTAAAGCTCTAACTTAAACCTACAGCTTTTCCTCTGAAATATGTACAGTGCCACATTAATGCTTATGTATTAATTTCTTAGCAATATTAACAATCGCTTTATTATTATAGTGGTAACTCTTATGCTTATGTTCTGCAGAAGATTTTATGACACGGGTCAAAACTTAGTCTTTAACTTCAGTCTCTATAATTAGATCTATTCATATTGCAAACTCAAAAAATGAGAGTTCTAAAGCACAATTCATTTAACCCTGTAAGAAACAGTGATTCAGGAGACAAAACTGAAGGAAATCAAATAAGCTATTACCAAGGTATCGTTCATCACACTGTTGTCAGTTGTAATTTAAAGACATAATATGTGTTCCTTTTCTCTTCCTCTCCTTTCTCCCTTCTCTTTATTTTCTTTCTCTTCTTGAAAAATTTGGTCCAATAACTACTAAGCTAAGCTTGCCCGTGGGGGGAGCGAGATGCGGTGCGAACCTGATGCAGGGTGTCAGAACCTGACCCTGGAAAGAGGGCACCCATAAGGCAGTGCCCATGGAAGTGTCAGCTTGAGTGGTATGAGGGGTCTGAGCACGGGGACTGTCCGGCACAGTGTGTCCAAACCAAGTGTGTTGAGCAGCACGACTGACTGTGGGGTGTGTGGGGGGGTGATAGCAAAGAGAAATCAGTTTCACACTGTGATATTCTTGCAAAGAGACAAAACTTTGAATTCGATTCTAAGGAAACATCAGACAAACCCAAACTGAATGGCATCTTACAACCCATATTGCCCGTAATCCTCAAAAGAATCACAGTTGTGAAAGTCAAGTAAAGTTTGACAGATTTTTCCAGATCAAAGACTGAAGGGATCCTAAACTAAATGTAACATGAGATTCTGGACTGGATACAATATAGGGACAACTGGAGAAGACTGAACAGGATTTTATAAGTAGAGTAGTAACATATGGTTGTTTTTCCTGATTTGATGGTTATAATGTGACTTACATAGGAGAATGTCTTTGTAGGAGCTACAGACACAAATACTAGGGGTCATGGGTAATGATCTCAGCAACTCTGTACCAAATGGCTCATAAAAGTAAAAGGTTCTTCTATAGTACTTGGAACTCTTCTTTAAATTGAATCATTTCAAACATTAAAAAAAAGAGAAAAGAAAAAGAATACTGTTTCAAGATACCTGAACCCAGCTTCTCAAAAAAGTGTAGTAAAGTGGTAGAAAAGACAGTGGCAGAAATAAATGAAGGTAGTTATACTATGATAGATTTAACTTCAATATTTAATTAAAATACACATCATTCCTGCCTTCTCAAAAACTTAACAGAAAGAATAACATTATGAAAATCTAATATCTCGATACTTACTTTCAAACCACATAAACGTAGTTTTTTCCTCAATACCTTTACAGTGTTAGTCTCAAAGTTAATATAATAATGCTATCCTTGACTAAAACTGTTATGAGGCTAAGAAAACAAAAAATGTGTGAAAATAATTTCTAAAACACTCACGTAAATAACAGGCACTTTCAATAATCCACAGTGGGGGGAGAGTATATGAAAAGGGTTTTTCCTAGGAGACTGCATGTTCATACAAAGTTAGAAAGATAGTTGTACAGTCAGAGTTAGAGAGGAAGAAAATAATCTGCTCCAACAATGGATGCTGTCTACTCCCTATTCTAAGGAGGTGTCCCTTTTACATTTATGAACTAATGAAGAAAAACAAGAAATGCAGAAAACTGCACATAGAGAAGGGGAGAAGGAATTTGGCTAATATGCATGATTTTCAATCTAAGGTAAAGTATGCGAATAACTTACAGAATTTTACATTCTAATTAAGAAAATTAACCAAATTACAATATTGACAGACGGAGATAAAATATTTCCTACATGTGTAACAGAGTGGATTGCTCTCCATAATAAGACAACTAACTTCTAAAAAGTCAAGAAGAAATGCATAGAAATGGGTAGGCAACTGTCATAAAATGAGGAAACTATGCTCAGACTTACTACATTTATCTATAGGTTTTTTAGTTTAAAGCAACTGAAATGTGGTTATTTTAAACAAAAATAATAATTTATTAAAAAATACTTTTTAGCTCCTAGAAACTGTGGGTAGACCTAAGAATGAGGCACAGAGCTAAACAGCAACGAACAAAAACAAAAATGATGTCACGGAACTGCTCCCCTGGCGACAGCCCTGCTGCACCTGCTGAACATGAGCCCCATGTCTGCGACACTAACATCAGTGACACTTGACAGTGGAGATGCTGCTGCTGCATCAGAAATGATTTGGTGAAACTGCTGTTCCCTTGTGTCTCTAGTTCCTTACACAGCGTCTGAGTAGTGTGTACGTAAATGGTATTCATTCGCATGTTTCCTGAATTCAAGGGAAGCTGGGTCTAAGACAATAACCAATCCATACGACTGCACACAATGTGGAAGGTGGGGAGGGTTCCCAAAAGGAAATAGGGAGCTGTTTCAAGAATGCTCCACATCCAGAGAAAACAGGTGTCTACCAGAAGGAATTTCATTGTTTTTTTTATTCTTTAGTTCTTGAGGTTTACCTAAACACATGCACACATAAACACATGCACATATTGAGTTGCAAAATACGTTGTTTTTAATATTCATGTATATTAAAAGAACATTCATCACAGTGGTAATTAAAATAATACAAATAAAACAGCGTTAGACATAGGGTTCCTCTATCCCCATGCATTGCCTCTTGCCCTCCCAAAACACTTTTACACATATAGAATTTAAACAGTATATTTTTTTATGAAAATATAAATATACTCAAAATAGTCTTACAAATCTGAACATAAGATGCATTTATTTTCTCTATTTTATTAAACCAAAAACCTGAGAATCCCTCCCTTTACTCTTGGGAACAAGGCTCTGTAATAGCCACTCATCATTCTTTTTTCAAACATTTGTCAGTATTCACTTATCTGTATTTCTTTGTTCTCAGGTTCCAAACATAAGCTGATCACTGTTACTGCAAAATCAAACCTCTTTCAAACTCAAAGAAATGTCTCAATTAGACATTTAATAAAATTTAGTTGTTAGTAGAATTTACAAATGAACTTTTAACAAGCAAATCTCTCTGAATACGAGTTAGTTTTAAAGGAACTAACAGATGGAAATGTTTATTCACAGTTATTTTCATTTATACTTGCCTCATCTGATCTTTTCAGAGATTTATGATACAATTTGTCTCCTCTAGGAAATATTTCCTTTCATCATGAGGCTAAATATTTAGCTCTATTCAGCCTTCTACTGTATGTCTAATCAGATGTATATTTAGAGAAAAACAGGGAGTCCAAGTCCAGCTGGCTTGTTTTCAATTCCAGGGCAGTGGCCGTCTCTAAATTCCAACAAGGCTAGACTAACAGCTTCATTGGCTATTTTAGGTATTATTTAAATATTACGACCCAGGATACTTTTGTTCAGGGCCTAGTAAGGTATTAGTTAATATTACTACATGGATGGATGGATGGATGGATGGATGGATGGATGGATGGATGGATGGATGGATGGATGGATGGATGGATGGACGGACGGACAAGTGGCTAAATTAGAAGCAATGAAGGTAGAAGCTGTGTACTTGGATGCAGGAACATCTCCACAGAAACCACTGTGTAATTTTCTAAAATTCTAATCTCTGTATTAGTCTCTTACTCACCCCAATCTGATATTCTATCTTTCATTATATCACATTTTAGTTTGCCAATATTTTATTATTATTATACTTTCTAATTTTTTCTTGGGTTATATTATCTCAGTATACAGGGATAAAATAACAATTTTATTCATTTTTTATATGTGAGTGACTAGTAGAAAAAATTAAATTGCTGGTAATTAAATAGATAAAACAATGCCCTGGATACAGGAAAAGTATTGGCAAGTGATGTGCATATCCAGAGATAAATTTCTCCTGTAGATTTAGTCATAATAGACGAAAGGTGATTAAAGAAAGAAAAATGTCCTTAGAGATTATTTAACTCCCCTAATCTTTTTTAAAATTCTGATTTGATGACAGGTCAAAGAATTTAGTAAATTATATTCCTCATTTTATAGCACTTTTTTAAAATCATTACTTTAGCACAGGATATTTTATTTATTTATTTATTTATTTATTTATTTATTTACTTACTTACTTACTTAAAATATATATTGATTTCAGAGAGAGGAAGAGAAAGGGAGAGATAGAAACACCAATGATGAGAGAGTCGTCATTGATCGGCTGCCTCCTGCACACCCCACACTGGGGATGGAGCCCGCAACCTGGGCATGTGCCCTGACGTGGAATTGAACCTCGATCTCTGGGATAATAGGTCAATGCTCAACCGCTGAGCAACGCTGGCTGGGCTAGCACAGGACATTTTATATTTAAATATTCTCATCTTTCATCACCACTCCTATTCCCCACTGTTCCATAAGAACTATACTATGTGTTTCATACAGGCACTTTAATATGTGTAATCTTGTTAACTATATGGTGTATTTGTGGGATAAATTAAATTTATATAAGGAGTATCATATTGTAAATATCACTCCCTTCCTATTACTCAGAGTCGTGTGTGCATTCCTATAGGCCTTGGCAGACTTTCTCTGGGGTGTATGCCTGGGAGTGGAATTACTGAACCACAGAGCAAGCAAACATTTTACTGCATTAGAAAACAGAAGACTGCTTTCCAAGATGACTTAACTATTTACACTCCTGAGAGCCCTGTATGAGGTCACTCTTTCTCACACCCTTTTCAACACCTGCTATTACACTCTAATGTAGTCCTTTGTTATTCTATTATATAATATGCTATCCCTCCCTCTTGTGACATGCCTGAAAAGTAAATCTTTGTTATTTTAAGTCATTGAGAGTTTTGGGTGTTCATTACCAAAGCACAATCTGTTGTGATTGATTCAATGGTCATTCAGGTTTTCATTCTGCTGAATGTTTCCAGCCATGTCAGTTGGGTGTCCCCTAGGTTGGAAAGTTCAAGGTTTTATTTTGGCAATTTGGATACTAAAGGCACATTTGCTTGTCGCACCAAACCAACTACTTAAGCTGGAAAGTGAAAGGGTGCTGGAGTGCACCACCAGTCAACTGTGAGCATATAAAATGTCAATTATTCTACATAATCCATACAATTACTTATAACACATCATTATTTTGAAATTATTCAACTGTGGAGGCTCCTACTACATATGGCATGCCTCTAATTCTCTATTGAAGTGGCCATATAAAAACACAGTCACACTGTTTTGCAGAAAATAATTCAGTTCTTGAGTCTATAATGGCTGACTCAGGTAGATGGAAAGCTTGATTAAAGCAGTAATGATCAAAGTACTGGTCAAGAGTAAAATTAACCACTATCCTCAGATAGTTCCAAAAATAGTTGCAATTTAGTGTACTCTCCCATTTGGAATTAAATCAGGGCAGTGATAAGCTGCCACAATTTCAATTAAAATCATGACCTTTAGTTAAGCATAGTAATGGAAGAGCTACACTCAAAATAATCAGGGTTTATGCTAGTAAGTGGGTTAGAAACAGCAGGAAGTAAGCAATTTGCAGGCCAGAAACGAGACAGATCTAAAAATACCCTTTTCTGAACTTCTGTTTCTTTGCTTTATAGTTTATTCTTTACCACAAGCATTCACCTCAGAGTAAAGCTCCATAGAGTATTACTCTTAACTGACAGTGAGATGGTCATTGACATGTCTTCTTCCTCAGCTTTTCCACTTGGACAATGGGAACAATGAATGCCTGTGGTATATGTACTTGTAAAAGGATAAATTAATTGTGTAAGGATAAAGTCCAGGGCTCTCTTTTGATTGCAGGACACAGAAACCCAATTTGAATCAGTTTAGACAATACAAAGAAAAATACAGTTCCGAGGAGATAAATAAACTTCAATGATTGCTAATATCAGGGGAAAATGCAATAGCAACTCTATAAATTTGTTTCTCATTTGTGTCTATTTCTCTTAAAAACTTAGTTTCAATTCTAAAATTCCTTGAACAGGACCTTAAACAGCCTTGTATGAATTACATAATCATCCCTTATGGAAAAGTATTGGGCAGGATACTTGACTCACAACTTTAATTAAAGTACATCATTCTGGTTAAGAAAAAAGTTACCTGGAAATAAGTGTATATGTGAGTATGGGAGGCAGTGGGAGTAGATAACATAATACTTGTGATTTTTCTAAGTTTAAGAGTTGAATGTTGATAATTAAAACTCCCTTATAAGTAAGGCACAAGTCAACAATAATAGCAAACAAAAACAATGAATAATCATTGAGACCTTGATTTCCCACTAAGAGTAAAAGGAAACAACAACAAAAAGATTAACTACAAAATATTCATATAGATTACCCAGAGAAAGATCCCCAAGAGGTCTCTCAATTCCATAACTGTCATAGAGAATTTGGTGAAGGACACAGACAATACTACCTTATAGGAGGAGGAATATTTTTTACATTATAAAGAATAGAGAAAAACAGTATATATGAGTCCTATCCTTTTTACTGGTGGAGTTGCTTTTATAAAACAAACATACTTGCAAATAAAAATCATAAACATTGGATAAAATAAATATTTTTTAATATGTTCAAACATGTGAAGAGCAACCTGATATAGGAACAAGTAGATGGCTTCTGATACTTGAAATGAAAAAAAGCAAACTAGAAGAGTTCCACATTTTAATGAATTCCCCCCTAGGTGCATCTCCCAATTTATTGAGGCACAGGAGGAAATGAAGTTCAAGTTGAAAGCAACAGTATTACTGGGATGCAACAAAGTGATTGTACTCCGAGACTGTAAGAATGATCAGATGTTGAAGGTAACAACCCACAGTAGGGGAGCCCCAAATCTATATACAAAGACTCATTACATGCTTCATTGGCTCTTAAACTCATCATTTACAGGAATCCTGTGAAAAACAGTAAGTGGGACACTGAAAATCTGAGCTTCCACAGAAACAAGTAAGGTGGAAGTAATTGAACTGTTTTCCAAGACCAGAAAGAAAACAATGAGTAACTAGATGGAAAAGTTCAATAGAAAATAAAAACTCTATGAAAGAACTAAATGGAAGTTCACCTGTGATTCAAATACAAAATATGTGAAATTAAAAAAACCCAAATACTAAATGGGCTGAACACAACAAAACATAGATTCTTTAAATCCAAAGGAAGATTCAATAGACATTTTTCTCAAATGTAGGAAGAAAATAAAGTTATAAAATGATAGAACCTACCCAAGCATTTGAGAATGTGGTATTATGTCAACAGGTATAAATTTTGTATAATTATAGTTACAGAAAAAGAAGAAAGAGAGAATGGAACAGAAGAAAACTTTTAGGAGATAATGGCCACTTTTAGGAGATAATGGCCCCCAGCCCCCAAATAGATAAAAGATGTTTAACCATATAGCCAAAAAATTCAGCAATCTTAATAAATACAAAGGGAGACAAAACTTAGGTACATTACAGACAAGCTACTTAAAAAAAAAAAATCTTGAAAGGAACAACAGAAAAAACATAACATATAGAGGAACAAGAATAAAAATAACAGCAAACATCTCATCAGAAACTTAGTAAAATAGGAGACAATAGAGTGATATTTTTACTGGGAGGAGAGAAAAAAGTCCTATAAACCGGGAATGCCATACCCAATTAAGAATATCTTTAAAAAATAATAGCAAAAAAAAGATTTCCAAATATAAGAATGTAGAATTTATTGCCAGAAGAACTGCTCCATAAGAAGTATATATATATATATATATATATATATATATATATATATATATATATATTAAAATATGTTTTTAGATGATTTCAGAGAGAGGAAGGGAGAGGGAGAGAGAGATAGACACATCAAAGATGAGAGAGTCACTGATCGGCTGCCTCCTGCACGCCCCCTACTGGGGATCGAACCCACAACCTGGGCATGTGCCCTGAACTGGAATTGAACCTCGACCTCCTAGATCCTAGGTTGATGCTTAACCGCTGAGCCACGTCGGCCAGGATATAAGAAAGATTTTTTAAAAATTTCTTCAGGCAGGAGAAAATTGGTAATTAACTGATTTAAATTTGTATCTACACAAATGAATAAAGGTAATCAAAAATGACAAACCTTTTTACTTACTAACAAATATAATTTTTTTATTGAAAATAATAATGACAATATGTTGTGGGGATTATAATAGATGTACAGATAAAATTTTGTAGCACCAGAGTACTGAGAGGTAAATAGATTAATGAAAAAGAACACAAATAGACTCATATATGCAGTCAGTGGATTTGCCAGAAGAGTGTCAACATAATTCAAAGGGGAAAAGAAAGTCTTCAACAAATGGTAGTGGAAAAAAATAACCTTGACTTCTATTTCATATCATATACGATAACTGAATCATAAATATAAATATAAATGCTCAAACTATGAAGCTTCCAGATTTTTTGTGATTATGAGATAGTTGAAGATTTCCTACATAGAATTTTAAAAGGCCTAATTATAAAAGAAAAAATGATAATTGGGTTTCTTATAAAGCAGAACTTCTGCTCAGTGAGAAACACTTGATAAGAAAATGAAAATGCAAGTTTCACAGGTATAGAAAATAAAGATGTACATATATGACAGAAGACTTGTACATAGAATAGTAAGAATGGGATAAAGAATTGAACATACCATTCACAAAAGAGGGAGGAATCATCCTTTATTTAATGATAAGCCACGGAAAATGTCTTTGGAGTCAAACATTGGCTTGTTATTTTCCATTTTCTATCTTTGTTTTGAAAAGGGCATTTTATCTTTCAAGCAACAGCTCTATAACCATCACAAAACCCCACAAAAAACAACCCCTCCCTCCCCACAGGAACATGAACAAGAAGCCGAGGAGAACTTCAAACAAACTATTTTAAACATGTTGCCTTGAATGGTGTATGTGTGCTTGTGCATACGTGTAGTTTTACTTTTTCCTGGTCTTAGTTTTAAAATAATTTTAATTCTTGTATTTATTTGATAATTATTTATTAAGCAAACTTTATATATAAAGGTTTAGGGAACATTTTACCTTCTTGTTATAGTAGTAGCAAAATTTAATTGAAGAAGATAGATATGTTGACCGTAATAGTTGCATGCATTACTGAATGTGTTTAGTTTCTAAATTTGGGTGGTGAGACAAAAAACAGGATAGATATCAACTTTCTGTTAAATATCTGACATTTTGTTTCACTTTTCTTCTCTTTTTCTTTCTCCTCCTTCCTTCCTTTTTCTATTTCAAAATACAAGCAAAACTCTCACTACTATTTAGGGTTTATAAACAAGTATATAGTACTGTTATCATTATAATTAGCTAGTTGTTAATATTAAAAATAGGAAAGAAGCAAAGGGAAGGCCAGATTTTATATGCATGGCCATCTGGGCAGCTTCACCAGGAAGCTGCAACTTCACACCGTCCAGGGAACCACCGGTCCACTCCCTGCAAATCACTGGGGGAAGGAAGATGGGCACATATGCAGTGAAGTTGGGGAGACACAGCGAAGGTACTTGCCAGTCAGTCTAGCCTGGAACAAAGATAACTGGCTAGAGGGGTGGAACCACAGCGAGCAAGGGAAATCTTAGGAGGCTACAATCCGAAGACAAAGGTGTTCTCTCTCTCTTGTGCCTCTGGCTTTGCTCCTGCTTCCTTGCACTTGCCTGTGTTCCCTCCAAAGCCACGTGGCCCTAGAAGCCTCATGGCCCATGTCCATGCAGATCACACACACAATGAACTGCAGCTGGGAACACAAGCTAAGCTGAGCTGATGCTGGACTGGACTGTGCAAATACGGTGCAGAAACTCTGGGCACTGGCTTTAATCCTAGCTCTGCTGAAGACACAGCTACACTTCTTCCATGGCGCGACGGAGGGAGAGGGGCCCTGGAAACTCAGGGGCTCAATTCCACATAAATAAATGTCACTGACTGTCCCTTGTGAGTCTCAGAAAATTCAGTTTCTAGTGACAACACAAGAAGCCCACTACCACCACCAGCAGGTGGGGACATGGAGAGCACCCCACCGATAATAGAAGCGCTTTTTTCATTAATCAAGAAAACTATGCAACGGTCAGTGAAACCCATATACATGATTTTTAAGATTTATTAGACTATTTTCCCTAAATGTAATAGAGAACATACGCCAGTTAAGAGAAACTAAACTCTTCTCTCTGCATCTTAGGAGAAACTTTATCAAATGCATGCTATCTTCTAATGCTAGATTAGAAGAAAGGAGAAACGAGATGGAGGAGGAGGGAACGAGGGAGGAGAAAACACTGAGGAAACGAGTGATGGGCAAGAGCTGGAAGTGAGAACTGTAAACTTTCTGAGGCCTGGTTCAGGAGCCACCATTGAATGCATCACGTCAGCCAGACATCCCAAGGCCGAAACCTCCCTTTAGTCCTGTTTCAGAGGAGGGGAAGCAGACAGTGCATGTTCTGCTCTGGGATCGGAACGCTATAATGCTATTTCTATCTTCTTTCTCCCTCCCTCCCTCCCTCCCTCCCTCCCTCCCTCCCTCCCTCCCTCCCTCCCTCCCTCCCTCCCTCCCTCCCTCTTTCTGGTGACAATGAGTAATTCATTCTGTTAGGCAAATCAGAACAGACTGAGTGTTTTTAAAATGCCTCCTGCCCAAAGGCCATTACGCAACAGCAATATACAATACAACTGGAAAGAGTGCAGGACACTATAAAATCACAGACACAGAATAATCAGGCATATTTGATGAAATAAATGATACTTCAGAGAAGACATGACATTTGAGATAAAATAATAGATTTTCCATATTCCGAGGTAGTTAAGATTTCAGACAGAAAGAATGACATGTATGGCTACAAAAGCATATAACTGAATGCACAATTTGACATAATTCTCAATATTTGTCTTATATATTCATTTAACTATATATACATATATATTTATATATTCATACATACCACTAAATGTAATTTCAACTGACAATTTAAAGTTTATTGCAATTTTGTTTATTTAGTTTTTGCATTATATAGTTATTGTATTATAATAATTTATTATAAATTAACATTTACTTTTTGTAACACTAGCTAATCAAATTAATTAAAATGAAAAGGTTGCAATGTTTTAAATATTAAGATACATGCATAAAGTTTTTATGTTCAAACATAATGCAACTTGAGGACTTCAAGTGATATTATTTGATGTTAGTGATTCTTTGACAGGGTGGTGTTTCCAGAATGGAGGTGCATACTTATAACTTTCTACCAAGACTTGCCAGAAGCTTAACAGTTTGCAAATTATAGTCTAAATTACCATATATCGGTTGATTTTTTTAAAAGTTATTCTACTAAGTAATTGAGTTGTGTTCTGCTTTTATTATTTACAACACTCCAGCAGAACTTGTAACTATGTTTAGCATGGGCTTAAAACTATCTACCTATCTGTCTATACATTTTTGAATAAAAAATTAGTTTTAATGAACAGGAATTAGCCTGTGGTTGAAAACATATTGAAGCCCTGGTGGTAATATGATGTCCTCAATTTACATAAAAAATAGTCATACTCTCAATTTAATATGGTTATTTCATTATAGCAAGGCTCTGGATTCTGAGATTAGAATTTTATATCACATTTTCTTTAGTGAATGAATTATTTCTATGACAGTTAATTCTGTATTGCTCGATATTAAAATCTTTAGTTTATATAAAGGTCCCTCAGGGACCTAATTGTGTGGTATACTTTTGAAAGAAAACAGTCACTTAAAATGAGGACATGTAGTGTGAGGACAAAGAACATGTTAAATACTAGAGTTCTTAAGAGCATGAGCTCTGAGGCTAGGCACATCTGTGCAAGTTCCGTTCTTCACCTTTACTTGTTGCTACTGAGCAAGTGGCCACAGGCCCTCAAAGGAGCTGCCCTCCTTTCTCCCGAGGCGCATCCATAAATCATACACACCTTTCCTTCCTAAATAGTCTTTGCTCATTTGAAGCTGTCATCCAACAATATGATGCATCTTTTCTCTCAAGCCACCTTTTACCTATTGACTCATACTCTTAGAAACTTAAGCTAATGAATTTTAAAACTGAAAACTAACCACTGAATATATACCCGACCTTCAATGAACTATGTTGCAACTATCTTATAATACTATGTTCTCTATATCCACATAAAAACAGGACACCCAATGCAGGAAACAACAAGCAATGTGATAGAAAAGTGGCTTTTGAAATAATGTGCTGATTTAACTGAGGTGGAGGTTGTTGTCAGAAAGAATTTCACGATGCCATTCTGAAGTGTTCTGAAGAGCAGAAGGTAAGGGAAAATTCGTTATTTTCTTCATTCTATACCACAACCCTGAGGAATGTAGTATTATTGTCACTTGAAGAGATTAAGTGACTCATTAAGCTAACAATTGGTAGCAGTAAAAATTTAAAGATAGCTCTAACTCCAAATCCTGATATTTTAATATCTGACATGCTCTCAAGAAAAGAGCGGGTACAAAAACCATTTTAGGGTTCAGTAAGTTTACAAAATAAGCAAGAAAATAAAAAGAACACTAAAGGGAGAAAGATAAGGCAGAGGAGATTATATTATGATTGCACCACTCTTAAAATGATAAAGGATTCAATCAGATACATTTTAAGAAACTTCATGGGGGTGGTTTTTAAGAATTACATTTTACAAATTCAGGGCAAAGCAGCAAAACTTGGAAAATACAAAGCAAACGTAAGGGAAAATAGCATGGTAAATTATTTTATTGAAAAATGTAGGCCTTTTACTCTGTTCAATTTACAGTCAGACAATGTCCCGCAGGAAGTAGACAGAACTATCAACAAACTAGGCTTTTGTGTTTATTTTGAGAGAGGTTTGGGATCAGCATGGAGCACTGCAGCAAGAGTTAAAATCAAGTTCCTCTCCAAGAGTGTATTTGGGGCGAAAGTGATAGATGTGTCGTAGTTGCATGTGGGATGGAAGATGGGCCATAAAATTAAGGTCCATGAAATTGGTAAAAATCTAAGTGAGATCACTTGAGCCTTAGCCGGTAGCCCGGATTTCCCGGGAGTAACAATGAAGGAGCACGGAGCCCGAGGAGCGCATGAGCTTCAGGGTCAGGCTGCAACATGAAAAAGCCTCACGAGCGTTTTTTTCAGCTAAACTGTAGTCGCCAATGTAGCAAACCTCTGACTTTGTTTCTTCCTCTACAAAATGGGGCTGGTAATAACATCCACGCCAGAAAGCTGATGTGCACATGGAGTAAGGTAATCTATGTAAAACACTGGGCCTCCCATTGGTACATGGTAAGTAATCAGTGGAGCGCACGCAGAGGGAAACCACCGGGGGAAGGTCTGGCTTGGCTGGGCGCTCCCTCGCGCCCCTGGATAGTCCTCTACGTGGAGCGAGGGTAAAATCTTAATTCACGGAGAAGAGGCTGATTATGGTCTGTGGTAATTACCCTTTTGAGTCTGGAGGGCAAAGGAGGAGAGGATGCAGGCTACTGGTCCCGTCAGCAAGACCTCCTGCAGGCATTCTGTGCTCTGGGGCCTCTTCTATGGTGTCGCTTTCTCACACGCACAAACTCACCTGTCATGCATCTACTAGTGTACAGGTTAGTCATTTGTGTGTGTGTGTCCTTGGACTCTGAAGTTTACCCAGCGTTCATCGAGCATAAATGTACTGGGTGTTACTCCTTGGCAGGCATCGCAGGAGCCTCTAGCTGGCGGCGGGGAGAGAAGGTGGAGCCGCTGCGTGATCATGAGGACGCGGCAGGCGCGGAGAGCGGGCACTGAGGGCCGGCGCTGTCCACAGGGACTGAGTCGGGAAAGCTCAGCTACGCGCAAAGAGGAAACTACGCGAAGCTGGGATTGGTTTTTGGTTTTTTTGGTAGTGTTGGGTTAGAGTTGGCTCTGAGGATTTGGTTTGGGTTTAAATTATGGTTAGAGTTAGGGTTAGATTTTGAGTTAGAGTTAGAATTAGAGTTAGTGTTTAGTGTCAGTGTCAGTGTTGAGCTTATAACTAGGGTTAATGTTAGAATGAATTTGAGGTTAGGGTTTGAGTTTAAATTACAATGAAGTTAGGGTTGGCTTTTAATAATACATACGAAGACATTTTAAAAGCTACAAGAGTGAGAAAAGAATAAAAGAGAGCCTCAGGGAAATTCGAGAGATAAAAAACAAGGCATCCCTGGAAATGTGATAATAAACTCAGTTCTCTGCATGCAAATTCTTGGGTTTAGTCCCTCATGGGGTCTAGCTGTGCTTCCTGACTATGAATCATTCCATTGTTTCACCCTTTGTGTTTAAGCTGGGTATAGACTGTTTGCAACCAAATGCTACATGAATATATAATGACATTCACATAGTGAAACAAATTTCAATTTGACTTGCACTTCATGGAAGGCTCCTCTTCGCAGGCTGAGGGTCATGAAAACATTAAAAAAGAAATATGAATGAAAAACATTTTCCATTATTCAGATCTTTTCTCTTTTAGTCCTTCAGTAAACTTGAACTGCTTTTTTACTTGAGTCTTGGGTTCCCTCTTCCCTTAGGATGTTCTCCTCTCCACCAACACCCCCCAACACACACACACACACACACACACACACACACACACACACACACACTCTCTCTCTCTCTCTCTCTCTCTCTCTCTCTCTCTCTCTCTCTCTCTCTTTCTCACTCAAAACACACCCGTAGGAGGTTTCCTGGGCTCTCATTCAAATGGATGCTTTGTGGGACTAACATACCAGTTTTTCAGACATTTCCAGAAACTTCTGAATCATGAGATGGCTATGATTTTTTTTTTTATGAATCATGGACATTTTTAAAGGTTAACATTAAGAAAATTTACATTTCCTTCCTTTACTATATTCAGAGAGAATTTAGGTGCAATTAAACGAAGTTAGGGAAGAGTCCCAATGCAGGATGTCTCCCGCCTGAAGATGGAAAGGAAGAGTAGGAGAAAGGAACGGGACTGCTTTGCCACGGCTAACTGAGTTTGAGCTCGACTATACTTCAGCAGGAAAATAAATGCAGGAAATTCATCAATACTATCATGCAATATGTAATAGGGTGCAGACATTCAACCTGGAACTATTTTACCAGCAAAACAGATACTAATCGCGAGGCCAGGTGTGTTTGTCTTGTACTCCTTGAAATAAAAATTTCCTCGTGCCCAGCACCCAGCAAGACTTCCCCATTGTTACCCCATCACCACATTCCCCCTCCTCCTCCTCATCTTTCCTATGCGCCTGCTGAGGGCAAGATTTCAAGACACAATTATAATGACCAAAGAGAAAAAGTTTTCGGGAAGCATATGATTTAACTGAATGAGTGGAATTTCAATTGAATGCAATCTCCCGAAGAGCCTCTGAATGTGAAACAACAGAAACCTATTGTGTTTATTAACACCATGGATTGGTGAATTTAATAAGACCTTGACCCTATACAAAAATAAAACTATACTTTAAAGAATTTTATTATTTTACTTAACACTTCCATATATCTACTTTTTATTAAATATAAAAATGTTAGTGTTAATATTAGAAGTTCAACCTTATTGGGAACATTGTTCAAAGATAAGAATAATAATGAAAATAATTATTATTACAATGATAACTTTCTTTTTATATTCTGAGCTCAGAAATGCCAAGCATAGTTTTAGTTCATCCATATTAAGGCATTAACTCCTCACAAAATCCTATGAATCCAGTATGGCTATTTTTTCTGTTCATTTTATAGATGAGAAAGCTGAGGCAAAGATATATTGGGTAACTTGCCCAATGTCATGACAAAGAGAAGGACCCTGGATTTTCACAGCCAGGCAATCTGGTTCCATAGTGGATGCTACATAGATGTAACGTGAATACCACAGTCCCAGTGGTAAAGGCCAGAGAGAGAAGCTGCAGTAAAGTCATTTAAGCTTTATGTTTCTCTATGTTATCTAAAACAGTAATCCTCTTTGGTACACTTACATTGTATTTTCATTCTACTCAGTTAATAATGGCTTCATAATATACTTTTGGTGGCAATGAGATTGACAGAAAATGAAAACCTTTCGTGAATAGGTAAATATTTTACTTTCAGATAGATAACAGATTTAATAGATTCAAGTACTGGTTGAGAAACATATTAGTATTTTCTCTCGTATTCTCTTAAAGCTCTTTGAGTCTCATCAGTAATAATGGAATGGTGATGATATCTCCCTGTGGGGCTGCTGTGAATTTTAAATGAGATGAGGTGTGTGGAGCACAGGATGCCAAGTATGTAGTGATTGTTCAACAGAAAATGATGCTTTCCTTCAACCCTTAGTCAATTTGTTATAATAACTAAGCTCCTAGTAAAACTTGAGAATAAATTTAATGGGATAAGACTCATAAATGATAAGTGTAAAGTCCTATGAACTAAAGAGCAGTATTCTTCTTACCATATTAAGCCTTGTTAAGGTCAGTGCATCATGGCGTTACATGCACAGTATGTCTCTGGTGTTTGATTTTCAGAGTGTTCTCTAGGGAATAATCATTTGGAATACCTTCCTTTTAGTTAACTCATATGTTACCTGAAAACAGTTGCTTCTCTTTAGACATTACTGTTAATTCCTCACACTGTTGTCCAAGCCAACAAACTTTTTTTTGGCCAAATTCTCTGAACAATTCCTCCTCTGTCTTTCTCTTCTTTTACTAGCTTTCCTTTAATGCCCTTGTCCATAGACTATGACAGGAACATTTCCAGGACGTTGCTAAGCATTTATAAGCTTTTCTAAATTTACATGAGGTTCAAAAATCTTCTGATAGAGTCACTTGTTAGTGACTAATCAGGCTGGGACTAGAACTAAAATCCATACCTCCTGCTTTCTAATCCTTTTTGTACTTTCAGTGTTCGGTCACATGCCTTTTGACTCAGTTCCCTGACATAGCAGCACATTCTGCAGGTACCCAGACAACCCTTTCAGGACAAGTTGCTTCCCTACCTTTCAAGCCAAATGATTATGACTATTCTTTCATTGACTTTTCACTGTCTCTGAAAGAGCTCCTCTTAAGGTTGACTACATAAATCCTTTCATGTATTTCTATTACTTATTCAAACCAAAATAAGAGAGAGGTTTGCAAAATATTCTGGAAAAAATATTGTTTGAAGCTAATGATTAATACAAAAAAAGAATTAGGATGGAATCAATCCAGGCAACAAACAATGAATAAGTACCTATGTGGATGTTTTTGCTAAGCAGTACATTCAATTGGAGCCTAAGTTTAATTTGTTGGGGTCATTATGAAGTCAATAAAATAAAACAAACATTTATGAATAACATAATTTTAGACTCTATTTATTATAAATGATCTTCGAAAAATTTGTTCATCAGTGTTCTCAACTACATTTAAAAGCAGGACTCTAATATCTGTGGTTAGTGCAACTCCGGCCATGCTATGTTTTCAGGTAACTCTGAAACAGGAAAGCAGGACATTTTTCAGCAGAGCTCATTTTAATGAGATTGCATAACATCTCTGCTGACCAAACAGGTTCTAATTATTTGTGCCTGGAAGGCTTTTTTATGTCTTCTTATACTGAATCACTATGTTTGAGAAAATGCTTTTCTGTATGAAAAATGGTCCAAATGCTACTCGCACTTATATATACAATTTATGAAAACACTGACTATCCAGTACATAAGCACATTCTACATTTTATGTTTCGGTTAACAAGAAATCAAATATTGGTAATCTCCAGGTAAACAAGAGACTATTCATACAGCATACCCAACTGTTACATTAGATAGTCATGCATTAGTAAACATCAAAGCTTACATTTTCAAAGAAGCATGCATTTATTGTTATAGAAAGTAAGCTAATGGTGAACAAAGTAAAAGGCAATGCTAAAAATCACACTGCTCAGGAAACCCTGATTAATTATAAATGCAAAGATATTTGAGCAGAGCTATCTTCCCTAATACCCCTTAAATATAATTGATATAATAACATTATTATGGAAAGTATTTATGAATATCATAAAACTTGTATCATCACTAGAAACATGCAAAAAGTGGGAGTCCAAGGAGTGTGTTTGTGTTGGTGTGTAGTTTAATATAAATTATTTTATATATTTTAATAAACAAATATATATTATTGTTGATTAGAAATGCATGTACTGTATTTATTATTGACATATTTTATCTATTAATATATGTATAAATATAATATCTAAATAATATAAAGGCACCACATGAATAATGCATGTTATGTGAATAATATGCTCCATTAAAAAGCATAAACTGCCTATGTATCCTTTGAGCACTGAGGGGAGGGGTATTAAAGGGAGGGTGTAGAGGTTTTCTAAAATATACTTTAACCAAATGAAGAAGTATTTAAATATAAAAATCACAAAGTTGCCTAATAAAATAATGGATGGTAAATATTGGTGTTGATTTAAATAGAATTGTCTAATTTAATTTGAAATAGAAACTATATAACAGTAAAATAATAAATGATAGATAGATAGGTAGATAGACAGACAGACAGACAGATAGGTGATAGATAGACAGAACACCTAGAAGGATACCAACCTGTAGTAAAGAGAAAGATATTTGGGAAAAAATAAAGTGGAATAAGCATCAGATGTAAATTAAATAATAGCCATCATACAGTTTTGCTAAGAATACTAACCCAAAAGGTGCCACGTCCTATAGCTTGTAGGACTAACTTCACTGAACATCTAAGAAACAGAAAATTGCCAGTTAGCATAAAACCTTCAAGCTTATAGGGGACAATATAGAGTTTTCCAAAATTATTTCATGAAGCCAAAATTAACTTGGCTTAAAAATTTCAAAGTTAAATTTGTAAAACGAAAGCTACTTTCTAATCGTACTTGTGAATTCAGAATTTTTTAAGGCCAACATGAATTTTAGCAAAACATGCCCACTGTATGGCAAACTATGGTTTGAAATATGAAAAAGATAATAGTAAGAATTAGAGGGTCATATAAATGAGAGCAAACAGTCTAAGGGGACACATAAAAATAGATTATAAAACAAGAGATTCTGCTAGATAATTTCTGAAAATAAAGAAAATTCTGATTCTGATTTTGTATTCCTTTGGAGAGTGCTATGCACAACAGAATTGTTGGCAATGTTTTGAATAAATGAAAAGATGTTTCTTGCTTGGGCTCTTGTAAAAAAAAAGAGAGAGAGAGAGAGAGAGAGAAGAGAGAGAAGAGCAGCCATAGAAGGTAAGGATACTGCTTAAGAGCCAGGAGGAAATGAAGAATGGACTAGAGAATAGACCAGATTCTGAGTGGAAATAAAACAAGAACTTTTTACAAAGATATTAGCAATAAAGTTAAACCATGAAAGAGTGTGGGAGGCTACACTGTCTATTCAGTAGAGAAGAGACACAGGGTAGAAAGATAGGAGGAGGATGGCTCAGCAACATGAAAATTTCTATTAATGTAACTTTCCATGTTCATAATATAAACAAAAATACCTGATCTGAAAAAAAATCTTCATTTGTTCAAGAATAACTGTAAAATCAAAACCTCTCAGTGAAGCACAACATTCCATTTAAATATGCTATCATCACCGTAATTCATAACTATATGCTTTAGACAATATAATAAATCATGAAGAGTAACTAAGACCTATAATTCTAATATAATTTAGAAAATAAATAGAAAAAATGTTTATATTTGAATATAATGTGATTATCTACATGAAACCTGGAGAAAATTTGCTTAAAATAATTATGCCATCTAAGATGAAAGCAAAATGGGTAGTTACATTTACATAATAAATACATATATGAAAACTATAGTTTTTATATATATTTAAATTATCCTATAAAATGCAATCAAGCAAGATCCAATTCATAATAACAATAATTCTAGTAAGTAGTATCATAAAAACTAACAAGTAGCTTGAATCCCTAATATAAAGAAAGCTACACAATTTTTTTAAAGAGACACAAAATAGGACCTGATTGAGTCCCTAATGATAAGCAGAATATTAGTAAGATGTCAATTCTATGCAAACTAATGTAATCTATAAATATAATTCTAAGATAATAATAAGTACTTATTTTATGAAACCTGAAAATAGTTTTACATTCAGCAGGAAGAATAAACCTTTGAATATAATGACAAAAAATGTAAAATCAAAATAAACTTGTTCTAAAAAGTACTAAAATATGACAAAGATATAATAACTAAAATGGTATAGTTCTGGCACAGAGATTAATAGACCAAGCAATAGAATAGAATTGTAAGTCCAGTAAGTTATAGAAGTATACATTTATAAAATTACTTTTTGATAATTAATTTTCATATCAGCAGAGGAAGATTTTTTAATAAATCATATTGTGATAACATAATCATTTGGGATAATGAAATGAACATACCACCCTTTCTATTCTTGAATAGTTTCAGACTGTTAGAACAAAAATAGCTTTCAACCTTTCCAGTCTGGTTTAGGTCAATTAGGATCATACTGATCCCTGCAGAAGTCAGAATCCTGAAACCACTGAGGTTTCTCATGTCCAACTCATCAGTTGTCATATGGATAATGTATGAGTCTCTTCTAGATTACTTATGACATCATTTACAACTAAAAATATTAAGGGAGAGGAATCTGATCATGTTTAACTTTTAGGGAAAAAGTGAAAACTTCCACTGAATATATCTCCTATCAGTTTATAGGGAGCTGAATTCCTTCCACTCATTCATTAATTTAATAAATATTTGTTGAATGCCTAAAATGTGTGAGTCAGGGTTTTCGTTTCTCTGGTTTTATTTTCACTTGTTCTCTTAGACCTTAGATTCCACTTGAGAATTTAGAAAATACATCAGCAAACAAGGATCTCTACTATGTGAAGAAAGTGGCAGAGCTAAGCAAACCTGGGCTGTCAGACTTAAGAGAACACTCGGCAAAACATCCTCTCATAAACAAATATCACAGTCAAGATGTAACAGAATCAACCACTGCAAAACACTGCAAAAATTCTGATCCCTTACAGAAACAAACAGCTATTCTTGATGTTTACAAAGAAACGGAAATGCCTGAGTAGAGTTGAGGAGGCACTGAGTTTCAGGTACCTTTGAGAATCTCAAAAGTAGATGGCAAATGGCCAATTGGAACAGAATCTGGAGCACAGAAAAGAGAATGGGAAAAAACATATGGATATTGGGAAGTACTTAGGGAGCAGAAGGTAATGGCAGCTATAGGAATAGCTACTTCTTGGCTTATTTATTTCAACTCCTGTTATATATTCTTTTGAATCAGTGGATGAGCCTGTCAAAATTTTTCAATTTTCCTTTCCTTTTCTACTTAATGTATTGATAACATAATACAAAAATTCAGTATATCAATGCTAATTCCTAGGGATTGTTATTTTTTTCTGTAATCTATAAGTATTACATAGATCAAATATTTATATTTTAAGCCCAATTTCACTTTGCCCTAAACATTTCAAAATAATATAACCACGGATGTTAACCTATTTAATTTCTTCTCACTTTAACTTTATAAGTAAAACACACACATTTAGTATTAGGGAGATCCCTTGCAAGAAATATTTTTGTAACTCAAATATTTATATAACTCAAATATTTTTATAACCGGGAGCTATGAAAATCTCTCAAGTCCCCCAGTCTTTGAATACTGCAATTATCCAACCCCATCTTTTAGGAATCTATGCTAAAGTTTCTTTCTAGCTTTTGAGTTCAAGAGAAGTAGTAGCCACTTCAGCTCAGCAAACCTGGGAATAGTTCTACTGTAGCCACAAAGCAATCCCTGATCTGTAGGGGCCCAGCGTGCCCCTATGTTTTATTGCATTTCAGGATAATACTGCAATACATAAGCTCCCAGTGCCTGAGTCCTATTCACCAGCTGTGCCTTATTTTATGACAAACTATATAGATGTCAGGACATCCCCAAACTGCAAAGTCCTGGATCCTTTTGAGCCACCCTCCAGATTCCTATTCTCCTGAACTCTTTCTGTTCACCCAGCAGTAAAGATGAATTTAGAGTTCTCTTCTAGCAAACCTCCAGAAGCCCATCCAACCCGGCCAGGGCTGAAATTATTTATTTTCATATCATTTGTGACCCCTCAGAAATTGTGTGAGATAATAAATCTATCTCAGTTTCTCTCCTCCTCTATGATATTGATACATATGTGATATATATGTGACATGTGTAAAATATATAGGGAGAGCTTGAACTGAATATATTTCATTTATTATGCCATATATATATGATGCTTCAAAAAATATATATATATATGATGCTTCAAAATAAAACAAACCTATAGGAAATATGAAACTAATTTATAATAAAGACTAAATTAATGAAAAGAAAACATGGTGTTGGTAAATATATGCAAGTTCATTTCTTTGAAACAATGAATACATAAAAGTGTAAGACAAAATGTAAACACTTTGTGAAGGCTAATTAAGAAACACCTAAAATTTATGAAAATATATTCACATTTTTAGTGTGTTATATAATACAGCACACACGCATACATACTTATATACACATTCATATGCTAAGGAGTTATGTTATCATTGTATTTAGCTAGCTAATATTAATAAAAGAAAGAGAACAAAGGGAAGGCCCATTTAAGCATTATAAGCATGGTCATCTGGACAGTTTCACTAGGAAGCTACAGCTTCACACTCCCCAGGGAACCACTGGTCCATTCCCTGTAGATCACTGGGGAAAGGGGTTGAACAAAGGGGTAGATGGGTTCACGTGTAGTGAAGGTGCAGGGGAGGTGCTTGCCTGTCAGCCTAGCCTGGGGAACAATGGATTAGAGAGAGGGTGGACCCCATCAGAAGCTGTGTAAAATCCTGGAAAGTTAAAATCCCCAGAAAAAGTGTTCTCTCTCTCTTTTTTGTGTGCTCTTTCTCTTGCTCCATGACCCACATTCATCCATGAGCTGGCATGTTCTCTCTCCATGGCTGTGGGAACTCTACATGCAGGATGCTGGACTAGACTTTACTTTAATATGGAGCAAAAATTCTGGGCAGCAGCCTTAATTCTGGCCCTGCTGAAGACAAGATTTGACTTTTTCCATGGTGGGACAGACAGAGATGAGACCCTGGAGGGGAACCCCCTTAATTTTATATCATCAATAAAGCTTTCCACAAAACCCCATCCTCCCATGGGGGCCTCAGGAAATTCTTTTCCTCACAGCACCCCAAGAACGCCACTTACAGAAGAAAAATGCTCAAAATACATATAAAATGAAATTAGAAGATACTTCAATTATTTAGAAAACAGAAACTAAAGACTTGATTAGTAAATCTAAGAAAATTATAAGAGGATTTTATGTACGACTGTAATCTAAAAGGTTTGGAAATTTTAGCTATGGATTTTTAATGAGAGAATATTAATAAGTAAATTTTATCTTGGAACAATTAGCAAAACTGAATAAACTAGAATGCCAAGTGTTTAGCAACTCACTTTCAAAGGTGATATTGGTTTAACCTGATTTTTAAGACAAGAGCTTTCACATTTATATTTAATACATTTAACATTATTTTAGCTCACAGAATAATGTTCAGATCTGTTAACAATAATCCATTGTGCATAGAATGGAAGCTAATGCAGTCATGAATGTTGTTTACCCAAACCCTATTTATTCACATTATTTAATAGAATATTGTTTTAGAGACAGTTAAAATACCACAGTTTTGAAAAATTTCCCCCTCTGGTACTGTTACCTGTGGGGCGAGGTCCTCGTCTCCACTTGTTGCTCGTGGGTGGGAGTGGAATTCTTGTGATATCGCGAGAAAAAGAATTTTCTGAGACTCACAAGGGAGGCAAGTGATTTTTATTTCTATGGAAATATATCCTTGAGTTTCCAAAGTCCCATTTCCCTCAGTTCCCCCAGGAATAAGTCTCATTTTGCCTTTAGCATGGCTAAAATCAGAGTCAGTGTTTAAGCTTCTATTTTATGTCTGCAAGGTCCAGTACAGCATCAGGCTAGCATAGTTTATGTTTCCCACTGCAGCCCATCTGCCAATTGTGTGCAGGGTTTGTATGGCCACATGACTCTGTGGTTAGGGAGGGAACACAGACAGGAGCAAAGCCAACAGAACAGAGAGCCAAGAAAGCCATGAGCCAAGAGCAAAGAGCCAAGAGAGTGTGAACTACTTTGTTTAGGGGATTATGTATTCCCAAATGTTCACAGGCTTGCAGTGGCCCTGCCTATTCTGGCCAATAATCTCTGTTTCCAGGTGTGACTGATAGGCATCTTCCCTAGTCACAACAACTTTGGTGAGCATGCATCTATCTTCCCTTTGTTGGACCCCTTCCCCCAATGATCTGTGGGGAATGGACTGGTGGTTCCCTAGGGAGTGTGAAATTGCAGCTTCCTGGTAAAGCTGCCCAAATGACATGCCTATAATGTCTGGCCTTCCTTTTGTTCCTTTTCCATTATTAATAACTGGCTAATTACAATAGTAACACAAGTAACAAGAAAGAGTATGGCTGTTATCTAGACCTATACCCTTGCCTTCTCCATTTGTAAGAGTTTTTAGAGATTTAGGCATCTTTTTCTTCCTGGTATAGAGGGACAACACCTATATACATGGAGATTTCCCTAACAAATGTAAATGTGTCTTACAAGAGGGTAACTTCTACTTGATTTTCAGAGCTTTCTGTATGTTTCCTGTTTCTTAAAAATAACCAGGCTATAATAATCCTTAGAGAGAAGCATATTTTAGAGTGACAAATTCTGTTGCCCTTCATTTTCTGGCAATAGAAAGGTAATTAACATTTTACAATTGGATATCTCCTGTATACATGGCCAGCTCTCTCACTTATAAATGCAAACTCTGCTCTCTCTCTGTCTCTCTGTGTCTCTGTCTCTCTCACTGGAAACTGGAGATTAGTTAATTATAAATATTTGTGCACAATCTAGGTATATTTAGTAAAGACAAACAGATTTACCATCAAAAGAGAGAATATGTACGTGATTTAAAAATCTTTAAAAACAGTTTTTATATAGCATGGATAGAAATGAGAATATTTAAGATCATTTCATTGATTTGTACGGTTAATATAAAAATGAGCCTCAATCTATGTGGAAACAGGGAAGAACTTATTGGTTTGTCCAGAGTTTCATAACTTTCTGAGAAAGATGAAGGCCTATGGATGTGTTACTTTTATGTCTCCTTACTCAAAGAAAAATAAGAAAGTCCCAAAGGAAAAAAAAATAAGTCAAAAAGTAAGGATAAGTTTCAATGCTGACAAGCTATTTAAAAACAAAGTTGAGCCTGGCCGGGTGTGGCTCAGCGGTTGAGCTTCGACCTAGGATCCAGGTGATCAGGGTTTGATTTCTAGTCAGGGCACATGCCTGGGTTGCGGGCCCGATCCCCAGTCAGGGGCGTGTAGGAGGCAGCCGATCAATGACTCTCTCATCATTGATGTTTCTATCTCTTTCTCTCCCTCTCCTTTCCTCTCTTTGAAATCAATAAAGATATATTTTAAAAAATTAAAAAAATAAAAATAAAATAAAAACAAAGTTGAACCTCCTAAGTTAATTCATAACATGACTGGTCTAGCACCACAAAAAATAGCATATGATGAGATAAAAAGAAATCTATCTATAAACTACACTAGAGTTCCTTGGTTTGATAAGATTATAGATACTACAGTTAACCCAGCTGAGGTGAATGGAATGGTTCTTTATTCCTGACCTCAGCAGCTGAGCTAATGATAGCAAAAAGAGAATATTTCTGAAACTACAATAGAGTTATACGCTCAGGGGACCTATGAGGCCTCCAGACAGGCATTAAATTCTAAGTCTTAAAATAGGTATATGGTTCTAGTTTTGTTAAACCAAGTAAGGAGATTTTTGTGAATTAATCAACACCTCTTGTCATGTCTATGCAAATGAAATTGGTCAAATAAAACATTCAGATACTGGACAACTAGGGACTAAGGGAACAAAACTAACACATTTTCCTGCCAACATTAGCAATAAGTGTAAACAGCATATCCCTTGGTGGGAAGTGAGTGGAGAGTACTTTGCACCCTGAGATAAACCAAAAATAACAGGGTTCTTATTTTAGCTCCCAAACTAAGTTAATTCCTAATCTTTTCCTATAAATTATTGATTCTCTAAAGAAAACAATTTTATCACTGACTTTCAATTCTGGTATCTGGAGATGTATTGTCACCTTTATAAATAGAAAAATCATAAGAAAACATTTTTTTCAGACCTTAATATACTAAATGGTAATATTGTGTTTTTTCCCCTTCAAATGCCACTTGTGTTTTGTATTTTATCACTCAGTCCCTCTAAGTCTGACATACTTGCATTTCTGGTAAACACATTTCTCTTTTTTAAATTCTTTTGACCCTGAGTTATTCCATCACACAAAACTAATCAAAATTCTTCCCTGACATATTTCAAGTTGGAATGAAGGGAAGAGAGTCCCTTCAACACTGGAAATGAAGTTGAGAATGTGGGAGCCCCAAAATAACTGCTGCAGCCCAGTTTCTAGCCCCACAGTTGAAAAAAACAAAAGTTACAAGAAGGAAACAGACCTGTAGAAAGGAACCAAGGCTACACAAAACAGACCAGTCGAACAGGATTAGAATTATGTCCAAGTATCCCAGACCCCTCACTTCAGCCCTATCCATCCTTCAACATGGTCATAATGGGAAACATTATTCCAACCTGCCTACTTCACCTTACACCCATTGTTATCAGGTTTTACCAGGGAAAGATTTCAAGCTATTGTGTCCTTTTGTAAAAGTAGAGCTATTTATCTAATAATAGCTATGGTGAACAGTGATTTGAAAAATTTATCAATGGCTGACGTGAGTGAAAAGAGAATTCATAATTCCTTCAAGTTTGTCAATATTGTCTTGATTGTTGTTTTCATATTTTGTAAAAATAAAATAATTCCAGAATAGACCTACCAGTGTGGTTCTCTTTTTCTTCTGTCATTTACATCCTAATAGAATATTTCTCGACTTCCCAAATTTAGTTACACTTTAAAGTTTTATTGTTGAACTTTCCTAACATTTTATCTTTTGAAATAAGACAGAAAAGTTCTAAACCAATTAATTGGCTAAGGAGTTAGCTCTTGGGTGTCCACGGCACTCCAGGGTTTTGTAATTTTTCCCCCTTACAGGGAGAGAGGACAAGAGTTGACATAAATTAGTAGGACAGAAGAAAGGTGTTGAAATTGGAATTCTCTGATTGTGGAAATGGTTTGCTAGATGAGTCTTGCCATATTACAATTTAAAGTAAAACTCTTATAGTAAATATATGCTCTCTGATCCAAATGCCCTGAGGAAGTGAAATCATTATACATAAAATTATGCATAAAATTGTCAACTTAAGAAAAGTCCAGACCTGTAGAAAATTTTTATGAGTTTCTTTGAGCCAAACTGACGACAATTACCGGGAAGCAAAATCTCAACAGATTGAGAAAATGCTCCAGAGAATGGCAGTTGTGCGCCTTATTTTATACACTAGAATTAGAGGAGGCATGTGGGGGCTACCTGAAATCCACTGGCGATTGATTAGGGAGGTGGGAGAAAGCACAGCGGGAAACTTTTGCTATTGGATGAAAAGCAAAATGGAGAGAGACATACTTCTTTTAATTGGCGGGTATAGGATAGTTAACAGTTAACAATTAACATGGTAACGAAAACAATGAGAGGTTCTGTGGTCTCAGCTCTGGTGCAGTGATTGTGCCCTGAAGGCTCTGAAAAAAGGAAATTTCCCAGATATTCCAAAAGTACGTTATCATAGTTGCAAAAAGACAATAGGCAGGCTCAGTTACCGTAAAGACTGGCCTTTGTCAGGGAAGATACAGGCCTAGGATGTGACTACCTGCCATGACTCACTTTTAGTTAGGAAGTTTTCATTTCAGACCATCCTATGTGGTTACTTTAGGTCTCTGAGTTTTTAAGGCCACTATACAGGCCTCCCCTGAGCTTGTCAGGTTCAGTTTGTTGCCCTTTTTTCACCCACAGACATCTTCACTGGAGATCAAATCAGGTGCTGCTGGCTCGGTCACTGAGCATTGACATGATCCAAGACATTTCCCATCAGGGCACATGCCCAGGTCGTGGGCTCGATCCCCAGCATGGGGCGTGCAGGAGGCAGCTGATCAGTGACTCTCTCATCACTGATGTTTCTCTCTCTCTCTCTCCCCCTCTCCCTTCCTCTCTCTGAAATCAATAAAAAATATATTTAAAAAATACATTTTTTGCTATAGTTTTCACACGTAAGTGGAATCCACCTAGAATTGATTTTTGTACATGATGTTAATTGGAGACTCAAATGCATAACTTTTCAACATGAAATCCAAAGTGAACTAGCACTACTTAATGACAAGCTGTTTTATTTCTCACTGAACTGCATTCACAACAGTGTCAAAATTAAGGATCAATATATTAATAGGTGTATTTCTGGATCCTTTATTCTGTCTCATTGTTCCACTTGTCTAAGTTGTACAAATATTACACTGTCCTAACGTTAGTCGCTGGATAATGCCTCATATCTATTGGTATAAAAATCACAGCTCTTTTTCCCCCCTTTATGGTTACCTTGACTCTTCATGGTGTTGTGCATTTCAATAGAAATTTAGAATCAGCTTGCCAATATCTATAAAAATCTACTGGGAGCTTGAGGACGATTACACTGAAACTATAAATCAACTTGGAAGAAATTGATATCTTTGCATTATTAAGTTTTCCAATCAATAAAACTAGAACTTTAGAAATATATAAATTATGGAAATTCAAAGTAATTTTTAATAATATTGAATACAAAACCATAAATATAATCAACTATATTTTTCTATATAAGGAAACTGAATATGCATTTTATAACAATTATTATGATTTGAAGTGGTTTTGTTTTGATTTTTGCCTATCATCAAGCACATCAAACTTTCTCAATTACTTAATTTGCATTGTAAGCATTTATTTTTACTAAGCTATGTATGGTATTTCTGTAATGTATATATGATAAAAATTAAATAAGTTATGGACAAAAAGAGACAATAAATTAAAGAGCACTTCCTCCAAAACTTTTGAAAAATCACAATGCTGGATATTTAAAAATCTTTATGATTTTCTAATTTCTAAATGCTTCTTTTTAGTAAATCAATCAATGTAAAATCAATTGTATATATTAAAATATATTATTCCATGGATTTCTAAGTGCGCTATATTAATGACACATTCTACTGCAATTTTTAACAACAAATAATTTAAAGAATTTTTTGCAAGTTGTGTATGGCACATATGTACACAATATATTTTATATACCTTAATAATTAACATATTGATATATTCTATGAAATACATAATATTTATGTATGTATTTATATACATACATATAATACTCCAATAAAAAGATTCAAAACAGCTCTGTTATCTACCATCTGTGGCCCTGTAGGACTTAATGGTCTGCTGTTTTCACTTGTGATTTCAGTGCTGGTTACACAATGTATTTGTTTCCTAGGGTTGCCATAGCAATTACCACAAACTAGGTGGCCTATACAACAGCAATTACTTTTTTCACATTCCGGAGACTATAAATTTCAGACCAAGGTGATGGCAGTGTTGGTTTCTTCTTGGGTCTCTCTCGTTGCTTTTACATGGTTTGCACTGTGTACATGTCTGTGTCAAATCTCCTCTTCTCATGAGGATACCGATGATATTTGAGTAAGACCCACCCTAATGACCTCATTTTAACTTAATTACTTCTTTAAAGACCACTATCTCCAAATACAGTCACATTCTGAGGCACTGACTGTTGGGACTTCAACATACGAATTTTTGATGTACACAATTCAGCCCATAACCACAGATATATTCGGTTAGTGAAATTAATTGATCTGTACACTTGGCATTTGGGTAAACGCATGCACTTACATTTAAAAAGTTTCAAAACAGAATTTTCCCATCTGCTCCCTACTGACCCTCCTCTGTTAGCTCTCTCAGAACTGTTTTCTTATTCTGAGCTGGCCATACTCAATTTCAATTCTAATGCTAGCAGGGTCATCTTTTATCTTCATCTCCACATTCTGGAGGAAAGACCTTCTTTTAAAATTTTTTATTTCATTTGTGAAGTGCTGAGGGCTTAGGCCGCGCTGCCCCACGCCTCTCGAATGTAGTGGGTCCCAGTGGACATTTTGATCTCATAAACCGTCTGGGGCCTCTGGCAGCTCCATTAGTCTCACAGGGTCCCTTCGTATCACCTTGTGCTGGCTTACACCCTCCTTCCAGGCAAATGTTTATTTCTATTTCTATCTTCTTGGGCCCGTGGCATCATCAGAACCCCACTTCGTCCTCCTTTCACTATTTGCAGCACAGCTTGCTCACAGGCGCGCTGTTTCTGTAGACAGTGAACTTTTGCCTTATGCACACTCTGAAGTACCCCTTGATACTTTGTCCCCTGGTTCACTAGAGGCCATTGCTTGTGTTTATTCTCTCCTTTTTGCTATAGGAGCTGCTATTCTTATTTTAAGAGAGAGTTGGGAATGCTTTTAAATACTAAGTCATGGTCAAGATTTTATCCCTGAAGTAAATCCTTACTTTCACCTGTTTTAATGTTTCATTTCTTAAATAATGACATGTTAGTACCAGGAGCAGAGAAATAATGAAGGTGAACTTTGAAAGCTCAAAAAAAAAAAAATAAATAAAACAATTTAATCAGATTACATTTATAATTCTGGGATTGTGCATGGTTACAAAGTCCCCAACAACATACTTGTCAGATTTGTGGGCGTAAGGACTGATAATATAAACTTGTAAACAACTACCAGTAGAGAGATGGTTTCTAGTAGCATCCATTTACAAAGTTCAGTGGACTTTAGAGATTGAATAAATTTAATTTTCATTAAACAGTAGGCAGTAATGAACCTGAAGTAATAATTTGAGAAAATAGGCCAACAAAAATAAAGTTTGTGCATAGACTCCAAAATACAAATAGGAACTATGTTATTGCGCATTATATATTTTTATTACATAAGATCTACAAATTGTACAGATCATCATGAGAATATATTTTAAATATATGTGTTTGTATTTTCAATATGAATGCTCATGATAATATCCTCCTAACAGAATAAAGGGAATTTAAATTAAATTGTTTCATTTGAACTCTAGTCTCCTTTTGGGACATAACCATTATTAATATTTATACACAGATAAATTCCAGATTTTTAAGTGACATGAATGTCAATTTATTACATATATGGGAATATATGATGCAATCTTCTGAACCTTGCCTTTGCTTTTAATAATTTCTTAGGTATTTTTCCATATTAGCACATAGCTCATTCTTCTATCATATGTATAATATTTACTAAGTGTTCCATAATTTATTTGCCAATCTGATTGAGGGATTATACCTCACTTATAGTAATCTGTTATTATGAACAATCCTGCAATAAACAATCATTATGCAAATAGCATAGTTTTGAGGGTTAAAAAGTTACACATGCAATTCAAATGCTTAAACAGTTTGATATTCTAAAACAAAATATCATGAATTCTCTGAAACAGGTATCAAAAGCTGTGAAAACAGACTGTGATAAACCAGGAAGAAATGATAATGGAAGAAAATAAAGAAAAAGTCCATTCTAGAATTCAAGACTAGAAGTGTACCTACCAAATATCCCTGGGGGAACCACTGTATCAGATATAGCAACCAAATTCCATATTAAGTTGTTAGGCTATTTTGACAAAATAACTGAATCATACTGAACATCAATGGAACATAAATCTTCAGATAGTAAGAGCTCAAATATATGAAGTAAATATTTAGGAACTAAAGGGGAAAACTGATAAAAATACAACAGTGTCATTTATTAATAATTTGATTTCAATCATAACAAATGAAAATATCTAGAATGGCTGTGATAAATCCCCACAGGCTCTGGAACTAGACAGGTGAAGCATGTGTGTGAAACAATCTCATGAAACAGTGTGGTGACTGTGGCGGGGAGGGGGCTGGATGAAGGTGGAAGAGGGTATAGGAGGGACAAATGGTGGTAGGAAAAAATGAAGTAAAATAAAATTTAAAAAATAAAAAAGAAGAGTAAATATAGAAAACTATCAATTACAAATTTTGCATCTGAACATACAAAAAAGGTCATCCCAAAAGAAAACAAACAAAAACAAACAAACAAACAAATAACAAACCCGCTTTAGATCTTGATGATATCAGGAAGATACACAAATGTCAAAATATTTTTAAAAAATTACTGATGCATAACCTTAAAACTTCTGCACAGTTAAATAAAATTTAAATCTCTAGTACCTTAAAATGTGAAATCTGGACTATGCTGGTCAGAGAAACTAACTGAATGAAATGGTAAAAGAAGCACTTGTGTGTGTGCTTATGCGTATGTTTTCCTGTTTGCATCTGAACCTGTATAGGCTTTCTAGAACACTGTTATATATTAAATATGCAATTATGGAAACAGGGGCAAATAAGTCTTATTTAATTAATTGTGTTTGGATGATTTTTTAATTCTTTGCAAAATGATAGTAGATTGCATCTAAACATGATAAAATTAGACAATATAAAATGAAATATGGTGCTTAGATTATAAGTAATATCTTTGCTCTTACATAATGGAAATATAATAAAGGTAATTATATAAAGTAAGATTAGATTTATTGAGTTAAAAAGAGTTAAGAAGTATTTTTTTAGGATTTTCTGTGTGAGATCAGGGACATATATGAATTCATTATTTTTAAAATTGTAATAGATGATGGTCTTTCTCTCTTCAGCGGGTGCCAAAGCAGGATGCTTTCTCATTTCACCTGCATGTTCTAGATGAGATTACACAATATGCTATTCCCCTTCGCAGCAGTGCCACCCGTCCCTGTGAGGCTTTGCAGTTTCTGTACCCTGACTGTCATTTGCGTAAAGGGGAAGGACTGTCTTCTCTGACACCTCTTGGAACCAGGTGGGTAGGCAGTCTGGCAACAGAACAGCAGTGACTGACATTATTCATAATTCAACTGCTGACGAGGGTTGGTTGATCAATAAAAGCAGTCTTTTGACACAGATGACAAGGTATTCGTCATTGGTTTTCAGGTGATGAGTGATACGGGGCATGTACCATTCTTGCTTTCTATGCATTATCCTGTGGCTCCATTTCTGATCTAGACTGATTCTTGAATCATTATAGGTTTCTTTCCTTATTCAAAGTGGGGAAAACAGCATTTTTATTCTCATTTTACCCACATACTAACACTTGGAATTTGATTCAAATGATCAGATTCAATAAGTTTTTCAAAGGTTTTCAAGAATTTGCAGCTTGCAATAAAATCTACTGATTTCAAAATAGATTTATCTAGCTGGCTCTTTCCTCCAGTATTAGGGTGATATTTCCAAGTGCACTGTAGCTAACCTTGTAATTGTTCCTTAGAGTCCTCAAGAGCTCTTTCAGGGGTGTTACTATGATATTAATATAATATTATAATACAGGGTGTCTCCTAAAAATATATACGCACTTTAACAGCTGACAACTCACTTAATTTTGACTCCTTTTAGGTTTAACTGATTTAAAATAATGGGTGAACCCAGACTAAGCTTTGAACAAAGAAAATTTATTCTAAAGTGCCATGAGATGTTTTTTATGGAGACGCATAAAAGATAAAGTTTACGGTACAAAACCACCAACAGTCAAAGAATGAAGGAGCACAAATACCTAACGAAACGATTCTTGATGTTTGCAATCCATTGTTCGCATTATCAGCAGGGCCTGGACCAAAATGGTCACCAGTTTGAAAACAGGCATTGACCAAAAAAATGACTCATTTCTGTAGATTTTTTCAAATTTTGAAAATGAACTGTATGTTAATAAACACCGACGTTATAATCACTCAAATGTACATACATACTTTTGGGACACCCTGTATTTCCTATTCTACTTTCCTCCCTTCGATTTATGTTCTAAATGTCCCATATGCCTAGGAGGGGTTCTTTGCCACTCTCTCTGTTTATTGTCTCTGCAGGACTCTCCAGATACCTAGGAGGTAGCTCTAAATATCACTACGCTTGAGGACTGAACTGTCTTCCCCCAGCTGAGACCTGAGTCACCAGTGTGATAGATTAACTGTCCTCCCTGATGACTGCTATCTCTAGAACGCAATGACACACGTGAGCACAGGAGTAGAAGCATCTGTTTGGGACTATCTCCCTTCATTCTCTGCTTGCAGACTCTTTTTTCCCCTCCAGGGTGCATGGATTCCTCAGGGGTCAAGTTTTAGATACATACAGGACTTTGTCAGAATTCCTTTCTCTACAGAGGCTCAGGCTTTGCTATGGAACCTGCTTACCCGCGCCAGGTCTTTTCTTCAGTTCTCCTCAGAGATGACCCATGAGCCCGCATGGAAACAAACACGTAGCAGGATCTCTCTGTTAGCTGGTCAACTATGCTGAGGTATATTTGACAGGATTCATATGGCAACTGGGACCCTGCTTATACTTAGCTTCTTAAAATATTATTTTCTATTTATTAGATAATTAGTAGTTGCTATAGGAAAGTGAAATACTTACAACAAAAATGAGAAAAGACATGCAGCCCTATGTCTCAGAAATAATTGGTCACTGTGTGATTGAACATTTGATGAAAGAGAGGAAAAATATAGTTCTGTGTGACAAGACAGATTACTATTTATATAGTGTTATAGTAGGTTAATGAATAAATGAAATCATATGTATTGAGTTCTAATATTTATTTTACAGTTACTAGTATAATATGAGAGGTAGTCTATGTTAATAAATATTATTCTATGTCAATAGTAATACTCCTATTAACAATAACTATAGCCCGGCCGGGCGTGGCTCAGCGGTTGAGCATTGACCTAGGATCCAGGAGATCGAGGTTCGATTCCCGGTCAAGGCACATGCCCTGGTTGCGGGCTTAATTCCCAGTGACTCGTCATTGATGTTTCTGTCTATCTCTCTTTCCCTCTCCTTTCCTCTCTCTGAAATAAAGATATATTTAAAAAAAAAAAGGTAATAAAACAGCATCATCTGTTGTTGGATGTTGGCATGCACATAATTCTACTACTTATTTTTATACTTTTGTATATGACAATTTAAATGAGAATGAAATAGTAAAGAGAGAAAAATATATTTAATTTTTTTTAAATGTCATTTCTGCTTCCAAAAATTTTATAGCCAGTGACCTCAACTTGACATGTTCTTGCATTTTGAATTTTAAAATGTCTATTTAAAATAATTTGTAAATTTCATGTGGTGGTTTGAACTATATATTTAAATTTATTCTTTAAGAAATGAATGGAGTTTATCTCAATACTTTCATAGATATTGTTCCATTATCGTTATAGAATGATGTCCCCTTGACCATATATTGCATATTTTATATTCTCTCTGGGTCACACACTGTATTCCACAGAATTACCTGTCTATTACATTGCCTCAGCTACTGTTTTCATTAATTCCTTGAATGACGGCTTCAAGTGGTTTCTAGCTGGTAAAATGTCATGTTCCCATATTCATTATTAAGTTTTTATTTCTAATTCTAATAATCTTATCCCATGCTTGAATTACAAGAAATAATTCATTACGCCTGCCTGATAACTGGATGTGTACAAAACATATTCCTATACACCACCCAACAAACCTTTATAAAAAAAACTATCAGTGATGCTTTCTAATGTTTTTAGCAGATGAGCAAACTGAAGCTCAGAGAGGTTATTACTACCTGAGGAAATTATTACTTTGTAACATAGATTCATATCAAATTTCCGTATTTCACTAAATTTAAGATGCCATTAATGTATTATCTACCTATATTTTATACATTAGAAGTAAACCATTGCTAATTAAACTGTGAAAGTATTCATATCACTTCAACATGCAGATTACTTTGTTTAAATGCTGAATGCTTATGATATTTTTGAAGGTATTTTTAACAACAATGAATCTCTCTCTATATTATATATACACAAACATAAATAATTTAAATAATGGCATTATAAACAGCTTTGACCACATGCACAGGAAATGAAAAGAACATCATATTATTGATTGACAAACTATGGGTTTAAGTTGGTATTAATTACAAGGCAAACCCTCAGTTGGAACAATAAGCTATAAAAATAAAATGCTCATTTTTTATAAAAATAAAATGTTTGTATGCTTTCATCTCCAGTTCAAAAATATTTACTGTCTATCTAGCCATTCAGGAAAAAATCTGAAAGAAGGATAAAGGGCACAGTGACGGGAGATTCGCCTCTGGCTGTCACCCCTCTATGGCAGTTACAGATATTTACGTGCCTATCACTTGCCAGCGCTCTGCAATGGGTTCCTAGTGCCCAGAATTTATTTTTCCTGAAAAGGCGCATGGGTTATGCTACATCCCTCTTCAAAAACACTGTATAAATTCTGAAACCTACAAACTGCTATTTTTTAAATTTGTCAAATGCTTATTTCCATAATATTGTGTAACTGAATGTTTCAGTTTAATCTTAAGTTGTTTTTCTGTCCAATTTCTACTTTGCAGCTAATACAATTCAGTTCTCCTGAGCATGTTTTCTAATGGTGAAGGTTGGTGTGATTATTTCTAAAGTCTTTACATGTGGAAGCTGAAGACAAACGTCTCAAATCATTTTTTTAAAAAAATATGTCTTCATTGATTTCAGAGAGAAGAAGTGACAGGGAGAGAGAGAGAGAGAATCATCAATGATGAGAGTCACTGATCGGCTGTCTCCTGCAGGCCCCTGACTGGGGATCGAGCCTGCAACCTGGGCATGTGCCCTGACTGGGAAACGGACCTTGATCTCCTGGATCTAAGTCGATACTCAACTGCTGAGCCACGCCAGCTGGGCTCAAATCATTTTTAATGACATAGTAAAATATTCCTGATAGAATTTTCAATGAAAATAAACCAAGGAACAATACTGCCCATTAATGCTGGCTTTACTTCCAGTCAAACAAAAGACACAGAGAAAAAACAACCTGAAAATAAAACAAAGGCTAATAGTGGTAATATCCTGGTTTAAATTTTTTTACATGTGCATTTGCTTTTCTACAATAAAGATGCAGTAAATACAATCAGAAAAGTACACATTAAAATGTTTCACTGTAATGGTTTTTAGCAAAATGAGAGAAATGGATTAAAATACGCCTTAGGAAAGGGGGCTAAGTTACACTACATACTGAAAATGTATTTCACGTTTACAGAATCTTGACAGTGAGAACACAGGTGATCACAAGGTTTCAGAGTGTACTGTTGGAAAACATCTGTAGTTGACACTGATTTCTCATGCAGTTCCAGTGTCACTTATATTTTTTACTGCCGCCTTACTTCATTCAATTTTCCTGATTTTCTGCTGTCAGAGGACTGTGCCATTCACAGACCTCAGAAAAGTGTTAAAAAAGGTGTTATGAAAGTTATTATAAATCAGATTATGCCACCTGTCTTCTCGTAAGCTTTAAATAAATCCCATTCTTTCCTCAGAATAACACTGACTTTCTGAAGCTTAGCTCCTTATTCAATCTCCTCATTTCCTTCAGTTACATGTCAGGCTCCACTCTGCCCCCAAGTGAAAGCACACACAATGTCACACACACCAGGACTGTCACATTTGTGTTCTCATTCATACTTAAATTTCTGACTGGAATCCTTTCACTAATTACAATGTTTCATACATCCAAAGAGAATAGATTACGCATGTATGTCTCAATACTCATGTCAGAGGCTTAGCGTGCTGCTCTGTGCTTCCACAAATCATTGGATACAGTCCTCGATTGGCCCTTTTTACATCACACTGTCATTACTGATGCCTTTCTGTGACTCGTCCCCTCACCTACTTCAAATTTATACTTGAAGAAACATTTTCAGTGAAGCCTTCCTTGCCAGCCTACTTTAAATCGGATTCCATCACCCTCCACTCATTATCCCCATCCTCTGCTTATTTCTGATTCGTATCATTTATCCCCTATTTTTACTAAGTACACACTATTACCTTACTGTTCATCTACTATCCTAATATAAATGGACGCATGCAGTGCATTGCCCTCTGAGTTTGATTTCTTTCACTTAGCATAATATATTTAAATTTTTTCTGTGTTGTTGAGTAAATCAGTAGTGCATTTACTTTATTGATAAGTAGTGTTTCATTGTATGAAAAGGCCCTATTTAGTTATTCATTGACCATTTGAAGCATATTTGGGTTCTTTCCTGATTTGGGAGATTATATAAAACCACCACCACAAACAGTTGTATACGGGCACTTGTACTAAGATAAATTTTCATTTTTTTGGCAAAACTTAGGAGTGCAGTTGCTGGACAAGTCAGAAGCGTCAGTCTCGGTGGAGCTGGCTGTAGAGTTATCACACCTCTACCAGCAAGGATGGTTGATAAGTCCCATCAAAATTCAGAAGACTGCCCGGCCAAGCCTGGCTCCGTGGCTGAGCATCGACCTAGGATCCAGGAGATTGAGGTTCGATTCCGGGTCAGGGCACAGGCCCGGGTTGCGGGCTCGATCCCCAGTAAGGCGGGTGTGCAGGAGGCAGCCGATCAATGACACTCTCATCATTGATGTTTCTCTCTCTCTCCCTCTCCCTTCCTCTCTCTGAAATAAGTAAAGATATGTTTTTTAAAAATTTCAGACGACTGTTAGCTAAGTAAAATTCCTTGGGATTACGTGGGCAGATTGATTCATAATGGTCAATCTCTTCCATAGTCAAAGAAAAATTGCTGTGGGTTTGCTCTTATCACCAAGGAGACCCGGCATCAAAAAGGGCTCTGTGTCCTAGAGCCAACGTGGGCCTCACTTGAGCTTTTTACTTGATTATTTATATTGGTTAACCCACTAATCATAATTCTTTGAGTGGGATCCAAACCAACAAGCTATATTGAAAGCTGTCAGAGGCAAGCTGTGGCACACTTTCTACGTTTGGAGCCCACATTCTAGTATCCTCTTTAAGTTACCACCTCTTTAACTGATGCGGATGGGTAGCTTTGCAGAGGAAGGCGACTGCAAGCATAGGTGCCCTTTACCTAAAGCAAATTAAAGTGCTGATTCTTTATTAGTTGACGCAATCTCAGAGCAGTGAGAGTAAGGGCACAGAAAACAGAATATAACCAAACTGGACATTGCTTCAGTGCAGACACAACCAGTCTCTTACCCATGTGGGACAGCACTGTGACTCTCACCCGCCCACTAGAGAAGTGGCGGAGGGGTGACTTACCGGATTCTCCTCCCATCTTCTCTCATTCATTGGTTAACCTCAATTCCTCTGCAGTCCTAGGTTACAACACTTGGCTCCTTAAGCTCCACCTGGGGAAGCCAGTTACCCTGCCTGTGGCCTAATACTTCATGTATCCCTGAGAACGAGTCAGCCACCACTCTTGATGGTGACAGCATCTTGAGCACCAGTCAGTCAGTCTCTAGAGAGGTGGCTGGGGAGGGGCAAGCAGCGAAGCCAGGCCGAGAGATCTGAGGCAGCCATGAGGGGTGTCCCATACACATTCCTCTACTCTTCACGTCTCTGTTCCTTACATCTCCTAAGAACTGACACAGTATTCAAAGGAGCTGTTTAATGATTAATGTCATTTACTGTGGCAGTTTTCTTTACCAAGTCTATATGCACATGTTGTTATACCTTTTATAAGGTATATCCCCATCACTGCTGGGAATGTGTGTGGCATGGAACAAAGCAAAGGGACTTCTGTTTTCAGCTCAAGAATTTGCATCTAGAGTATAATGTGAATGACATGAAACATTATGAATATGTTTATTTATCTGCTTGAGGAAGGGAAAGTCAAGCATGTAAAATGTCAAGCTGTTTCCTCATGCACTCAATATTCAATATTTAACAATTACCAGTATCTTTAATAATCACAACCTAATGATTGAATTTGTGAAGAATCCTTGATTTGAAAATGGATAATGAAAATGAGAAATGCAGAGTAAAATTACCATTTTAAAATTTATTTTTACTGTTTTAAATTTTATTGAATTTATTGTGGTGATATCGGTTAATAAAATTATATAGGTTTCAAATGCATAATTCTATAATACATTATCTGTATATTGTATCATAATTTCTATTTTCTCTTCTAAGTAATGAAACAGAATTAGCTGTAACCATTTTATCAAGTGTGTGCATTTCATACCCTCAGTAATAATTTTTTTACTTAAATGTTTGTTAATAATTTCAAGACAAGTACTGCACCTCAAAAGAATCTCAAATCATAATCACCAAGTCAAATATTACAAATTACTGCTTATTAGTCACCCAAACAAGGTAGACTGATTTTCTCATTGAGAAGATATTGTCAAAATAGCAGTTGAACTCGCAGAAATAGAGAGTAGAATGGTTGCCAAGGACTGAGAGGGAAGGAAAGGGGGGGATATTGACCAAAGGGTGCAAAGTTTCAGTTATGCAAGATGAAGAAGTTCTCAAGTTCTAAGGTGCAGTGATTTGATGATAGTTAACAATACTCCATCATATATCTGAAATTTGCTAAGATGATAAATCTTAAGTGTTTTCACCACACACACTCACACACACAAATAAAATGGTTAAACTGTGTCAAGTGATGATATGTTGATTGTGGTAGTTATTTTACAATGCATATGTATATAAAACATTATGCTTTACATCTTTATATACAATTTTTATATCTTAATTATACCTCATTAAAGATGGGGGGAAGAAACAGAGAGAAAATAAAAATTTAAAAAATTGCAGAAATTATTTTCACTTTATTCCTATTTGAGAACAGTTGCCTTTTGGGGGGGCTTTTATAAAATCTTTATTGTTGAAAGTATTACAGATGTCCCCCTTTTTCCCCACTGACTCCCTCCATCCTGCTCCCGGCCCTCCCCAGGCCTTCCCCACACTACTGTTCATCCATAGCATAGCCCATGGGGAACAGTTGCCTTTTGAGAGCAGCGTCATCAATATTTCAGTGATACAGTTTGTACAATGTAAAGCAACATCTCTACCTCCTCTCTCTTCCACCAAAGCCTCCCATATACTTCTCTTTTGGTCTGCATGTCAACTAAGTCCTGGGATAAGTGATTCATTAAACTCTAACACTACATTGCAGGGCATCCAGGGGCTCATTTCTGAGGGGAGAGAACAGCCTGCGTCTTCATGATGAACACATCAATTCTGACAGAGTGTGACACGCAATACTCTTAGGTCTCTCCCTGTTGGTTTTCTAGCTCCTACTCATACTCACTCCCAAATTCCTATACCCACTTTCTTTACTTATAAAGTCAGATATTTGTTTTAATAAACAGAAATTTGTATCCATACTCTACAGACAGATATAAACTTAATACTATAGATGAGAGAACATTTATAGCTTTTAACATTTCTATTATTTATTAAACACTTTCTAGGTTCAGTCATCTTACCTATGTTTTTCTCAGTTTTCATACTAATTTTGCTAGAAACAAATACGTATGCTTTTATTTTTATAGTACGGCAATGCTTTCCTTCTCAGTATTGCTAACATGCAGGTAATTATCCATATATACAACTCCAACATATCACTGAGATCTGTCTAACTTAAAAACAAAATTTAATTTAATTCTATTTTATGTTATTGTTGACAGTATTACAGATGTCCCCCAATTTCTCCCCCTTTGTCCCACTCCTCCCAGCCCCTGCCCCAATAGAAGTTTCTGTAATGACAAATTATCCAGTGGTAGCTACTGGCCACATGTGGCCACTGAAGACATAAAATGTGACTGGCATGACTGAGTCTTTATACTTTTAGCTAATTTAAATGTAAATGTGAATAGCTACAAGTACCTACTATATAGAGCAGCACAGTTTTAGAGACTAAACTGTATTTTTGAAAACACCATTTAAAAAAATACAACCCATACATCAAGTAAGGCATATAGTCTACAATTTAACCCAATTATTTATAATACTGAAAACTCCATTTCTTGCAATGTAGGAATTTTGGATGAGTTATTGTTTTTAAAGTGTCCATAGATTAGCACAGTTAACTGTTAAAACAGGTGACTACATTTATTTATCTCCTTACGGTTCTGAGTTCCTTTAAACAAACACCTTCACGTAAGAGAAAAGAACAGAACAGAGAAACATTTGAAAACGTCTATTCTCATTTGTATAGTTCAACACCCCTCACCCTTTTTCCGGGTAAGCAAAGTTAAGGACTTGACAAGGTCACATGACTACACAGCGACAGAGTTACAGACTCAGTTACACTGGCTTCTACTTAGCTTCCTTTAGGCTAAATGTGTTTAATACTAAACAATCAGTGTAAGGAGTTGCTTTTTTGAAAAGAGAAAATACAAAACAAAACAAGAAATACAACAAAAAAACCCAGATCTGAAATTTTAGAAAGGAGTAAAAATTACATATTTCAAAAAGTACTGTTTTGAATAGCACAGATAGTTTGTCAAGAATGTTTTCTCTAAAAAGCTTGTTACCTAAGATACCTAAAAGTCTTTTCAGCATTATGTTTTGGGTCTTACTTGCAAGCATAACTCTACGTTGAAATACTCTAGAAATCATCATGAACAGAAAGTGAACGTATAGACTCTTAGTTTATTTATAACTTCAGAAGGAAGCATTTGTTTTTTCTGTTCATTTATGTTTATATTGTAATATATATATATATATATATATATATATACCTTTTTTATTGCTGTAAATAGTTTATGATGCAGTGATTATAATAAAGCAGATCCAATTCATAGTGTAGATTATCTGTGGGTGAGTCAAAATTATTAGAAGTTAAACTGATCCTCAGACTTCCTTCTAGAAAACAACAATATTGCTACCAGTGAATGAAGATAGCAGTGAAAATTAGCAGTCAGGGTGCAGGCGTACTGATTATATTCTATTTTAACAAGATCAATAAATATAAAAGGAGCATATTGATTTTTTTGCCCAATTTACTCGTATACCTTCCAATGAGGAGGATCCTATCCAATACACCATCGGTACAGACGTCACAGGCTGTAAGACAGCTAGTTCCAAAGGACTCTGACCAGGAGAATACGGTCACAGTAGTGTGTAGGGTAACAAGAACACTAAACTCTGTTGTTTAAACTGATAAAAAAATATGCCTCTCTACCACGTTCATATTTATCACAGGTGCAAAAGCCTACAAATGTTCAGATGATTACTCACATAGTTGCGTAAGATAGTAAATGCATGTGACCTGCTGATCTGGGAAAATAGTTCAAGTTCTTATCAATTTCAGTGGTTTTCATGTCTAATCCTAAAGGGACATTGATCCTATCAAATTACAAACATTCCCTACATTTATTCTGTATACACAAGTAATATTTTAAAATGTAAATCAGATCACATCACTTATGTGTCTCAATTTTATTCCTTTTTACTCTGAGAAAGTAATTCATAGAGCTTAACATTATTTACGAGGCTCTGATCGCTGCCTAATGACTTGTCAGCCTCCTTGATACTGTCTCCACTCTATTAGTACAACATTTCTTGTTATTCTTCAAAGGCATCAGGTAACAATTTTATGCGTTTCTCTCTGCTTTTTTTTTTTTCATGTCTTCCTATGGCTTGTTCCTTCACATAGCTAAACATTACTCAAATGGTATCTTACTGAACTAGATTTCTCATCACTATCTTTAGCTTTTATTTTCTTTCATAGCACATATTATTTGTATTTTAAAACTTTTTTATTTTACTATATTTTGAAATAAAAAATGAAAGAGAAGTTCAAGAAATTACAGTTATTAAAGTAGCAGATTCCTGTGACTATAAATTATTTTCCCTATAATGATAAACAGCAATGACTCAGGGCTGAGTAATCCAGGAGAAGTCAAAAGCTGAGGGAGTTAAAAGTAAATGGTAATATCTTGGGAAATAGTAAGTGATCCAATGTGACTTCAGGCACAGAATAAATGGAGGCATGCATTTGGGAAAGATATATATACACTTTAACAGCTGATAGCTCAATTAATGATTCTTTCTTTTCAGCCAGACTAAGCTTTGAACAACAAAAATTCATCTGAAAATGCTACTGGAAGTTTGAAAATGCAGTTGAAGGACAACACTGCCTTTATAATTATTCAAAGTGTGACACACGTTTTAACAGCTGAAAATTCACTTAGTTTTCACTCCTTTTCAGGTTTAACGGATCTGAAATAATGGGTGAAGTCAAACTAAGCTTTGAATAAAGAAAATTTATCCACTAGACTTTTTTATGGGGATACATAAAAGATAAAGTTTATGCTATAAAACTGGCAACAGTTGATGAATTGAGGGCACACAAATACCAAACAAAATGATTTTTGATGTGTGTGATTCCATTGCTTCACATTATCAGCAGTGCCTGGACCAGAATGGTCAACAGTTTGAAAATAGGTGTTGACAAAAAAATTATTCATTTCTGTAGATTCTTTTAAATTTTTTGAAAGTGAACTATGGAAAATCATATATATATGTATATATATATAGATATAGGTAGATAAAGATATATGGCAAAATCATATATACAATATGTATATCCACAAATATCTTAGAGTCTTAAACTATAAGGCAGCTTATAATGATTCTTTCTTTCATTCCAGTTAGGCTTTTAGCCCTCTTTATATATCCATCAAAAATATTCTTATCAAGGTTACTGTGACCTTCACATTGCTAAATTAAATTTATGATTTATAGACATACTTATATGAAAAACTATTCAAAGCATTGTTATAGTGATCACTATAACAATAAATAATAATGAAGCCATTAGATGGTATCTACTATGACTATCATTAACTATAAATGTGTGTGCCATGAAAATACCATTAAAAAAACCTTCATCCTGCCTGACGTGGTGATGCAAAATGGAGAGAATAACTGCCCCCGTGTCAAATAACATGCTGCGATCACACATGGGGCATAGCATCCTCTTTAATACAACACTACATGCAAGTGATGCAATGGCCTTCTGGTATTCGGGGATCACCGAGGTAAAATTGGAAAAATGAAAGAAGAAATGCCTACTAACTTGTTACCTTGAATTTTTTTGTTTCAATTACTCTGAAAGATTTCAAAATATAAAATCAAGATTTATATTTTGACTTAGTTTGGTCATATTCTGATAAATAACTATGAATGACAGTGCAGTTCATATGTGATATAACTAAAAATTAAAGCCACAACCATTATATAAATTTGTTGTGCGGACCATAGAAAATGCACATGCAAAATAATATATTTACATTTTTAAAAAATCCTCATATGCCTTATAAATAGCCAAAGAACTGGAAGCAATGTAGGTAACCACCAACAGGTGGATGAATAAACCACCTGCAGTATATCCATACCTGGGAGTACAAGTCAGGAACAGGCAGGGATGAACTACTGATGCATGTTAGGGCAGAAAGGAGCCTCAGAGCAATACGCTAAGTGAAAGGGAGCAGGAAAGAGTACACACTACAAGATCCATGGGAACAAAATTCTAGGAAATACAAACTAATCTCTGGTAGCAGAAAGTTGATCAGCAGTTTCTGAGGACAACAAGGGATGAGCAAGGGTACATTTTACTACATGCAGTTATTCTATGCCAACTGAACTTCCATAAAACTTAAAAAAAAGAAAGGAAAAAAAAAGAGAGACATTGGAAAAAAATTCTCAGCATGCTTTTCTGGTAAAGATGGGCCTCTCCATTTTATAGATTAATACACTAACATGAACCCAGCCGGCGTGGCTCAGCGGTTGAGCATCCATCTAGGATCCAGGAGATCCAGGTTCAATTCTGGGTCAGGGCACATGCCCAGGTTGTGGGCTCGGTCCCCAGCAGGGGGCGTGTGGGAGGCAGCCGATGGATGACTCTGTCATCATTGATGTTTCTCTCTCTCCCCCTTTCCCTTCCTCTCTCTGAAATCAATAAAGACATATTTTTTAAAAAATCAAAAAAACCCAAAACAAAAAACCCACTGTGGTGGTTATTGGGAAGTTGTTTGATATTCTTATTTGAACAGCAGTCCATGTTTTGTAATTAAGAATGATCCATCAGTGTCTGTTCTCTCCAACTTAAGCTTGACACTGCTCACCCTGGCGAGCCACAGGTCTATCGTATTAACTGGTTTGAGTTCAGGTTTATGTTCTGAGCGACCCCATTAACCAGGTGGAATTTTTCACCCCATAAGGATAATGGCACCTGTGACATCACGAATCGAGGACTTCTTAACAGAGGAAAGTGCCGGAGAAACTGTTTGTGAAAAGCTAATGATTCAAAAAAGGTGATATAAAATTCTCTAAGTGTTGAATGTCTCCTACAGCCTAATTAATGGGGTCACGCACCCATTTATCTACGCTAATTACGTTTCCCTTTTCATTTTCTGCTCTCTTGTACATGGTAATTGGTAAAGATTACCAATTGGTAATTGGTAATTCGTCTCTTCTGTGTCCTTTTTCATGTTTTAAAAAATGGATTTTCCTTCTAACCTAAGTTAAAAGAAATGGAATATAAGCAATGTTATAAGTATTATATAATGAATTTCTACTTATCTATGGATGGGTTAGATCTACGTTGAATTTTCTTTAGTAAAGTCAATCTCCCTTCCCTTTGCATGTAAATATTTTTTAGTGTGTGTCCTTATAATGCATTCATGTGATGTTAGCACAAATATTATATAAAGTGACATCAAAATTAGTCATAAAGACTTTGCATAATTCATTCTACTTGGATTTAAACATTTTATTTACTTATTTTTGCAAAGACTTATTTTTTAAAAGCCTCCCTTTATTAATTAGTGTTTAATATTTCATCAACTCTATGTGTGAAAGAAATAAGCATCTATCATGTTTGTGTTTTCATGTCACTCAAAATGCAAGCTGAGTCTAACTAATGCAGGGGCAAATGTCCAGACATTTTTACAGTGCTATTTGGAGTCAGCCCACAGTAACTAGTAAGTGAAATTTTTTTCTCTTTCTCATGAGTGTAGAAAAGAATGATAAACCAATAGCTAAATAAAATTCCTTATTAGAAATGTATGCATCCATTTGTAACTTCATTCTGAATTCATAGGATCTCAAAATATTTTTAAAAAATTAAAGACCATGATTTGCCTTTGCTTTTTTATTTGGCAGCTAATTCACTGGAGTTTTTGTCATAATTATCACTTGTATGTCAACTCCTCATTGTGTCTCCTTGTTTAGGGAATAGTGTCAGCTTCAGACTTCCTGTGCTTCAGGACAGGCTGGGTATATAAAGTCATTTCATTCCTCTCAGCCTCATTTCTCTTATCAATAATATAAGAATAATATACCTGTCATGAGGCTATTATAAGGATCAAACAGAATATATATTTTAATAACTGCTTACAAAGTACCTATTAAGTGCTGGATATTTATCTAAAATACTATTATAATCCCAAAGCAACCTGGTTATAATTCCCATTGTATGTGTCAGGAGATGGAGGCACAGAGAGATTAAGTATCTGATGTTTGACAGCCAGTCAGCGTTTCCATTCGGGCGGTCTCTCCCCAGCCTCTCCGTTTACCTGCTGTGCTGCTCGTCTGCCCTCTGGCCAGGCTGGCCTTCCTGGTCTCCTCAGCACGACTAAGATTCAGAAAGATTCCTTCCTGATTACAGGCCCCTGACCTCCAGTTTTTAAAGAGACTCTGCCCCTTTGATATATTAATCTTCTCCTAGGTCTCTTATCAGTTTTACACCCCAGGAACGTTAGGGAGCCATCCTTTGAAATTTGATCAAGAAAGATACTGTAGAAATGATAATCTGATTAAAAAGGGGGCAAAGGACATGAGTAGATATTTCTTTACAAGTGGCCAACAGGTATATGAAAAGGTGCTCAACATCATTAATCATTAGGCAAATGCAAATCAAGACTACAATGAAATATCCCATCATCACTGTTAAGATGGTTATTATTTAAAAGACAAAAATAAAAAGATAGCAAGTGTTGATGAGGATGTGGAGAAAAGGGAATTCTGGCTCACTGCTGATGGGAATATAAATCGATACAGCCATTATTGAAAATAGTATGGCAATTCTTCAAAAAAGCTACCATCTGATTCCTTAAATCAAGTTCTGAATATTTATCCAAAGGATTTGAAATTCGGATCTTAAAGAGATACCTGTGCTCCTACGTGCTTGCATCATTATTTACAATAGGCACGATATGGAAACAACCCAAACAGCCAAGTGATGGATAAAGGGAGAAAGTATATTTTTACTATAAAAAGGTGTGTTTTTCAGGAAAGGAAAGGTATATGTTTTTTAAAGAGGTATTATTTTAACTAAGGCATTTATACTTGTTGACAAATACAGATGCTTAATAATTCCAATAGGTTATAGAAATCCATGCTTACTTAAATTAGATGATCATTATATATCTGTATCTGTAATATAGAAAATTTATAATACAAATTCCATATGTTAAATTAAAGTCTAAGAGACTACCCATATGGGGGTGAATCTTTTTTTTTTTTTTAAAAAAAATGTCTTTATTGATTTCAGAGGGAGGGAGAGAGAGAGAGAAACACCAATGATGAGAGTCATTGATCAGTTCCCTCCTGCATGTTGCCTGCTGGGGATCGAGCCCCTAACTCAGGCAGGAATCGAACCTGGATCTCCTGGATCCTAGGCTGATGCTTAACTGCTGAGCCATGCCCGGCCAGGCTTGGGGTGAATCTTAGTTCAAAATTCCTCTGTTAGAAACAGATGAAACGTCAATTGCAGCTTTTTTCATTTTACTAACAACAAAAGCTAATAAAAAGGAGAAATTTAGAATTTGTGAAACCATATTTGTGGAAATAAAACCAACTGTTTTGTGGCATAAGTCAAATGGCTTGCTAAGTATTAATATAATGCATTTTACTTACTGTTTTGGAACGGAGATAGCTTACATATAGCACACGGATAGAAGGAAACATATTTACTCAGGGCGAGGGAACCCACTGTCGTCGTCCTAGCGACCACTGAGTATTTTAAGCTGGTTATTTGACCCTCTCCCTGCTTTCTTCCTTCCCTGAGAAACCGCCACAGGTCCCACGCTGCACTGCAGGCTTCCTTTGTCTCTATGTCAAAGTTTTCTGACTTCCACAAATGAAAGGGATTTTTGACAGGATTCTGCATTTTCTGGAGCTTTAAGAAGTGGTAGTTTGAACTAATACAATACTGAATGGCAAGTGTAACGGGGGAAAACGTTTTTAAAGAAGCGGTAGTTTGAATAGCAAATGCAGCGTCAGTTTTTTCGGGTGGAGCAGAGGGCTGGGTGCTCCTGCAGTTACGTTTGTATCACCTTCAGTGCGAAGCAATGCGGTTCCCATTCATTAGCCATACCTCACTGGGTCGGGTAAGATGCTCACGAACAGCTTTTGCTTCCGCAAGCCTAGCCTGGTATCCATTTGACACGGATAGATTTGGGGCGGAAGGTAAAGGAATGGAAGTAAATTTAGTGGACATTATTTTATGAATCACACTTGAACTGTCTTCTTATACGTTGTGGACTATTAATAAAAATTGTTATTTTATTTTGCTGGGATTAAAATAATTCCATTTTAAATTAAAGAAAATAAAATAAACATTCATGAGTCTAAAATATGTGTCAGATATAGAAAAGGTCCATTACCTATCCATTTAACTTTATCCTCACACTTATCTCCTGCTCATAATCCCTCTCAGTGGTACAGCAACAGCTGTCAAATGTCAGGGCTGAAACTGCAATCTAAGATACGGGCCACATCAAAAATACAGTAATTTTATAATGAATTATGTTTAACATCCTTGATTTTACCTCAAAATTGAGTGTGAAGGATATGAAAGGTTTTTGTCAGAAATATCTATATTATTGAAAGAATTCATACTCTGTTTAGCCGATTTCCTTTAGAAATTTCAGCGCCCATACCATATCAGTGAAGCCTCAATCTTCACACTGTCATAACTCATGGATTTAATCAATCAGGTCGATGCAGTGAAGGAATTCTGAATATACACCCATGCACAATCTTGTCAATATTGTACTTTTGAGCCAACTTGTTGCTTAAGCTGAGGAAGAAAGTCAAATGAATTCCAAAAGCACCAGATGGATCCTGGCTACATGAATGTTAAATTTCCTTCAACACTTTCCTCTTCAATGTATGTGGGATCAATGTTTTATCACTATAGGGACTGGGTACTCATTATCTCAGGTAGCAGACGTACTTGGATCCCTCTGGCACAAAACCCTGCCTTCACTTAAACACAAAGCTATATTTCAAATACTTATCTAAAACAGACATTAATCCCTTTCCTCATGACAGGCTTTCAAATACTGAAGAGATATACATACCTAATTCCCCTGTGAGCCCACTCTTTGCTATTTTAAAATGCCAAGCTACCTTCCATCATGTGTCCTGTGGAATCATTTAGAGTGCCTCGAATTCTCCTTCATTTTTATCTGAATTAATTCCATTTTTATATACCTGACATTGAACAAAACATCTGAGAAAATGTCATACCCTTAACTCCCTCAGCCAGCAAATCATGTCATTTGTCATACACAGTTACAAATCCTTTCAGGGTCTTTTCATCCGTAGTATATGCAGAACAGAGTAAAGTGCATATAGTCATATTTTTTTTATGCTAACTGGAAGATTACAGATTTTAAAACATGATTAATTATGTTTCATTTATAGTTAACTATAAGAAACTGAAAATACAGAACACACAGATGAGCAGTTAATAAAGGTTTGCTCTCTGGCAGTTATATCAGTCATAAAAAATGTGTTAGTTTATTTAAGCATTATTTTGAAGCTGACTTAGGTGAGCCAGTAATTTGTATGACTTTCCTACAATGTTAATTTTAGAGATTCAGTATACTACCCTCCAATAGTGATAAAATGGTTACATAGTCCAATAGAGAACTACTAAGGTCAAACTTCATACAATAAAGATGCTCAAGTTGTACTTTTAAATTTCTCCTTTTAAGACTTTTATTTGTGCTAGGAGTTTTAAATCAAAAACCAATTAGAATAAAATAAAATCCAATTATTTGGGCCAAGGAGAGAGCATCCACTTTCATTTATCATTACAGAGTCTCTCCCACTTAGATCTCTTTTGAACACTTTATTTCTAGGGAATATCTTTTTCCAGCTGCATGAGTAAACTGAAGCTGTAATGCTGTTCAATTTTTCTTGGATGTTCTTTGTTCTCTTCTGACATCATCTGAAGTCAGTTGTCGGTCTCCAAGATGCAATGAGAACCGCTTTTTGCCATACAGGATGTCATGACACAGTTATTAATAGTGCCAATGAAAGCCTTCTCATGTTTTCTGAGCACCTTGCAAATGTAATCCTTTAAAAATGTGTTTTACATGAATTCCCTTGTGAAGAATTCTTATGACTACACTGATTTCAAAGTAAAAATGCACACTTCTAAATTTACTACTAATTTAAGATTCATATGAATAGTCTTGAAGACATTTAACCAAAATAATAATACATTAAAATTAATTTTGTTTTCTTTTATAGCAAAAGAAATAAAATATAAATTAGTATATTAATCCTTTCATGCTAGATACTAAGTATGACCTTGGGACCAAATATTAAAATATATATATTGGTTATACTATAAAATTAGTGCTCTGCAGTTTAAATAAATGTAATTAAAAAAATGTAAAAGGCACAAAACTTGTAACTCAGCTGTTAGCTAGGATTACCCTACCCTTTCCATCTACTTAAGACCAGAATGAACACCCATCTTATGTACTGTGGAAAGGATAATGAAATTTCAAAGATTTCTGCAAGAGATCAGATGGTCACCTCTGGCTCAATTACTTTCCTTAATTAAATTCTTGTTCTTTGCTTACACTCTTTTTACTTCAGTAAAAATTACAAGTACTCTTTTGCCTTAAAATTTCCTCATGCCACAACCAGATAAAGAATTTTTTTTTTTTAAGAAAAAGCTTTCTGCAAGACTTTAATGAAGGTCTGTCTGTCATGAAGGAGGAATTGTGTTACCAAGACTTTAAATATTATTTATCAGGTATCTCTTTTCTTAAAGATCTCAGAGCCATGTTTTGCAACTTAACTTTTAGAAACTAAATTCAGTAACTTAGATTTTCAAAGCACTTTGGGAAAATCTCTTAAAGATGGAGCATATTTCAGGAGACTAATATTACTCTTGATAACACTTTAAGCATTTATTCTTCATAATCTCACATGACTGTTTTGCCTCTGAAGTTGCTGATGAGATGCACATTGTTAGAATAAAAAACTGCATTTTCTTTTATCTGACTTGTCCTTTATAATTTAACCATTCTAGAGGGAAAAGTCAATTTACAAATCAGAAAATTATACAGGTGCAACTTCCCAGTGATTTTCTAAAATGAGAGTTTTGAGAAATTAATTAAGGTTTATTTGATTAGATTATGCTATTAGATTAATATAAAATATTAAGAGAATGTTGAACTGGATATAGTTATAATAGAGTCATATATTTTTTATATTTACACATTTAAGATACATATAATATTGATACTCATAAAGTAGAGATAAATCCTGGAATATCAATAGTTTTTAAATTGAAGTCTATTAAGTTGACGATTTTGTTAGGTGTGTTTATCACTATATAATCATTTCGGGCATAAAATTATCATTGACATTTTCAGTCAAAAATCATGTAAAATGAATGTTGATTAGCAGGCAATAATAATTTTCTTAGAGGAAATTATAGGAAGTACCCAGTACACAATTGAGCGACTTTGCAAAAATAATCATCAGGACATAATCTGTCCCTCAGCATTTATCACGCTTTTCCCTCCTCAATCCTTCAGAACCGTGACAGATTTCACGCCCATCTGTCATCACCGACTGAATCTTTTTAAAAGGATGGACTAAAGTGGGGGGGGGGGGGATTCCTGGATGCTGTGATGGCCAGCACTTCCTCCTGTCTGGAATCTGCAAGGTGGATGGAGTAAGCATTAATTTTACCTGTGACGAACAATTATGTATTTTGGTTTCCTCAAAGTTACAAAAAAAGGGAATTTTCTGCCTTTATCCATTGTTCTTCCATGTTACGTAATTTTTATACTTTATTTACAAATTTTATAGTATATTTGCTTTACTTCTATTCCAAATGTCTCTGGGTAGCATGGATTAAACACACCACTTTTATTCAGTACTAAGAAGGCGAATCCCTCAATTTATTTCCTCTGTTTATATCTTCCTCAATAATAATGCATTAAGCTTCCACAGTGCATTAATTTTTTTTCTTAACGAACTCACAGTCTGATTAGAAAGATAAATGTAGAAACAAAGTACTGCCATGCAGAGTATTACATGTAGAAATGGACCTAAGAACTACGTTAGCATTAAATAGCTAGTAGTTGGTGATTAACTCTCTTACAGGCAAGAGAAGTCTTCTTGCAAAGCAAAGCTGATGTTTTAGTGGAAACGAGCTCCAATTTGAAAATCAGATATAAGTGCTTATCACATAAGGCAGGATGTGTTTTCCATCTCATTTATAAAGCCACAATACGATTAGACATGAACATGCGCCCAGCTTTTTAGTAGGAATGTGCAAATATTGGCTTTGAAATTAGAATTCTGCCCAAAACTGCTTTAGCCTTTGCTGCAACATTTGGTGCCCCAAACAGAAAAATAGCTAATTCATTATTTTTTCTGATATCTCTGAATATCAATCATTCTTTAGTCCATGACAAAAAGAAATTTGTGCATGCAATAAAATTAAGATGCAGCCCGGCCTGTGTGGCTCATCAGTTGAGCACTGAACTATGATCCAGGAGATCACGGTTAGATTCCTGGTCAGTGCCCAGGTTATGGGCTCGATCCCCAGCAGGGGGCATGCAGGAGGCAGCCAATCAATGACTCTAAGCACTGATGTTCCCATCTCTCTCTCCCTCTCCCTTCCTCTCTCTGAAATCAGTAAAAAAATACATATAAAAAAATAAAGATGCAGATAAAAATTCAGAGATACAATTTTATCATGAGATACAAATTATCATGAGTCATTCCATTGTTAATTTTTATTTTTAATAAATATCCTGGGCTGTTTTCTTTAGCATCTTTGATAAAACCACATGGTTTGTCTTCTATAATTTATCAATACATTATATTGCTAAATTTCCTAATGTTGATTCATGTTTGAAGGTTTAGAGTAAATTCTGATCATCTATTGATAACACTCTATTTGCTTTTTTTAAACAATTTTGTATCCATAATCATAAGTAGTCAGTAGTTTTCTTTTACTGAATTAAATTTATCACATTGTTATTAAATATTGTTATTTAGGTTTAAAAAGTCAATTAGAGTTTCTGTTTTTGTAGTCCTGAATGTTTTTAATTATATTAGATTTAACTACTATTTAAAAATTAGGTAGAATTCACCTGTAAAATCATTTAGCCAGTGTTTTTATTAAATAATAAACTTCTAATCATCTTCACAATTTATTTTGGGGTAACTCATTTATCAAATTCTGTTTCCTTCTTATATCAATGTTGACAGTTTAACTATCACTAAGAAATTATGTATTCCTTTCAGATTTGTAAATTTCTTGTCATAGAATTTACCAGCAATATTCTCTTAAAAATCTATTAACTTTTCTATGTCTGTGGATAATGTTTTCATTTCTAAATTCAAAGCTTTACACTATCTCTTTTTTTTAATCAAGCACCCAAACCAGCTTTTCATTAATTTATCCTTTCTAATATTTTCTTGTTTTCTATTTAATTATTTTTATGCCTGCTTTTACCATTACGAATTTCTACTTTATTATTAAGACTCTATTAATGATGTACTGGTATATACACTAGTCTCACCTAGATATGATGGATTCACTCTTATCTTTCACTAGGGAGAGGGGGAGGCTCCTACTTATTATGATTATCTTTTACTAAGAGACGTTTTCATATAGCAGAATACGTCTCCAACAAAAATGAAAACTCACAGTTCGGAGTTTAAAAAGATATGTTGATGTCCTAACCCAGGCACCTGTGAATGTGACTCTCTGGAAACAGTCTTACTATGTTAAGATGAGGTCATTAGGACTGGCTCTCATTCAGTGGGCCTGGAATCCTTGTAAGAGAAAAACACTATGTGAAGACAGACAGGCAGGGAAAATGGCCCAAGATAGTGGAGGCAGAGGCTGAGCTGCTGAAGCTGAAATCCAGGGTATGCCAAAGACTGCTGGCAAACCACTAGAAACCAGGAAGACGAAAGGAAAGATCCACCCAGGCAGGTTCTGGAACCCTGACAACACCTTGCTTCTGGCTGTCTAGCCTCCAGAACTGGGGAACAACGAATTTGTACTGTTTAAGCCGCCGAGCCTGTGGTGCTTTGTTACGGCCGCCCCAGGAAACTGATGCACCCCCTCAGCACGCACCAGGCCTCACACAGACTTTTCAATTATTATCTTCTGAGTGGAAGTCAGGCTGTCACTCTTTCAGTCCTGCTGCCACCATTTCAGAAAGGTATTGATTTCCGCTGCTTTAAATGGGTCCCAGAGGGAAGATCCTTATCATGAGCGATACGCCTCTTCCTGCCTCTCTAGGTCATAGGCTATGAGGACGGTTTACCGGCCACTTTCTGGGGAATCAGAGGTGTGACTCATTCCTCCAGGAAGCTTTTCCTATAATTCTGGTTTATCTACCAGAATTATCTTAATGTGTATGTTTGTTTGAGGCCGTTCCCCAGTGTCAGTAAAAATCAACACCATGTTTGTTTAGCTTGGTCATATCTTTAGATTTTTATATGGATAGTTCATGTTTCCATAATGTTACACTTCCTCTCATTTCCAAAAATAAGCTTTTTGATAGGAGAAATATACTTATTTATCTTTGTAACTTTCTAAAAAAGTACTTAGAATACTGTAAGCATAAAATAAATATGTATATTTATTTACATAAATATACATTAAAGGGATGAATACTATCCATTTCTTCATTCATCAAATGACAAAGAAGTAAAAAAAAATCTCCTAATTGTATACAGTATTTGACAATATAATATTTGACAGTATTTTATATGACCATTCATTGTGCAGAAAGATATGGTGATGAAATATTTGAGATATGATGCCCAGCATAAAAAGAAAATGAATTTTCTAGCACGAGTTGGCTATTTTTAAAGGATGCTTTATTATTTGTTTCTCAGAGTAGTATATATTTTAATTGATATTTTCATGAGTTCTGAATCTTTCACCTCACAATTTTTACCCAAGTAATAGTGGCTACATTACTATTGAGGAATAGAATTTAGAATGCAAGTTCCATTTCTATTAATCTTAGTGCATTAGTGTTTTCCAGTCAATTAAACAGGCCAGCACCACATTCACCCACGGCTGATGTGAAGACAGCATGTAGCTTTAGAATTCTTGATGGATAAATGATAGCGATCCGTGAACCCCACTGAGCCCACATACAGCATCAAAATCAATCACTCAAGCTCCCTTTTACCCATTACCTACCTAATCGCTAGGAAGTCCATTTTCATAGCCAGTCAGGAGGGACTTGCCTCGGAATAGAATGAAGGATACTTATTTAGGCAAATGGCCTTTGCCTTTAACAATTTTTTTTTCTTTTCCTGTCCTCATTTAACCTAAGAACTTATTTAAAAAATCTAAACGTAATTAGCACTCCTCCAAAAGTACCTGATTATATTTTATAAAAATCACTGACCATAAATTTTGAGGCTGCTTGTCCAACCTGCACAAATGAAATACACGGAGGATAAAAGTAAAAGGAGAATCCTCCCAGGGAGTTCATGGAAAGCCAGAGCAAAACATGTCTCTGGCGGGCTGTCAGCTATGTTAGTACATAAGCTAAAACACTACTACTTTTACGGGGCTGTGATTTCTCCTGTGTGTCGAACACTCTGGATTTTTTTCTGGATATTTTTTGACTAGCTGCCAGGCAACTGACTCACACCCATTTTTAACTGCTTTTTTTGGAACTATCCATCCAGATAAAATGCTCCCTACTAGTGAAGAGACAGGATTGTGATCTAAGGTTAGTCAGACATTTTCATCATAATAAATTTGAATGTTGAGGCTAGTGATGCAAGTAGGGAAGGGATTCATCTTGTCAAAATACACTTTTGAGACTGATCTGCATATTTGAGTTTGCCAGGCACCTCTCTGTTTTCTCTGATTCTTCAGCTCTCTCTTTAAAAAATAAACAAACAAAAAAAACCCCACTGTAATATACTCCCATATTATACCAATTAAAATATGTTTTTCTAAGAAAACTCAAAGAAGAGAATTTAGGAGAAAAATCTAGGTGACCCTGGGTTTAGCTATGACTTCGTAAATAAAATACCAAAGCAAGTTATATAAAGAAAAAAAATTGGTAAGTTGGATTTTATTAAAATTAAAAACTTCTGCTCTGTTAAAGGTACTATTTAGAGAATGAAAGGACATGGCACACACTGGAGGAATATATTTTCAAAACCTATGTGTGATTAAGGACTGCTATCTAAAATATACAAAGAACTCTTAAAATTCAAAATTCAAAATCATGATGAAATTAACAAATGGGCAAAAGATCTGAAAAGACACTTCACTGAAAAGGATGTACAGATGTCAAACAGCATGTGAAAGAGGCTCAATACCATATGTCATTAGGGAAATGTGAATCGAAACAATGAGATACCAATACCACCAATTAGAATGGCTAAAACCCCAAACACTGACACTACCAAATGCTGGAAAGGATGCTGAGCAATAGGACCTTTCATTCATTGCCGTAGGTCTGTAGAATGGTACAGCCACTTCGGAAGGAAGTTTAGACAGTTTGTTACAAAACCAATTTTTTTTTCCCTACAAGAGCCAGCAATCATGCTTGCTGGTATATATCCAGATAAGTTGAGAGCTTGAGTCCACACACAAAGCTGCACATAAATGTTTATAGCAGCCTTAGAGATAATTGCCCAAACTCTGAAGCAACCAAGACGTCCTTCAGTAAGTGAGTAAATTAGCAAACTGTGGTACATCCATATAATGAAATATTATTCAGTGATAAAAATGAAATGAGCTATTAAGCCCAGAAAAGACATGGAGGAAATTTATATGCATATTACTAGGTGAAAGAAGCCAATCTGAAAGTGCTACATACTGTATGATTTCAAGTACATGACGCTGAAAGGTAAAACTATGGGACGGGAAACATTGGTTGCCCTAGGGAAGGGAAAATGAATAGGTGAAACAGCATTTTCAGAACAGTGACTATTTTCTGTTATGGTAATGGTGAATATATGTCATTATACATTAGACAAAACCCTTAGAATATATAACACAAGGAATAAATCCTAATGTAAACTAACGACTTTATTTTAAAATAATGTATGAATATTATCTTAATTGTAACAAATGTACCACCGTAATGTAAGATGCTGTAGCAGGGGAATCTTAGGATGCTTGTGAGGAGGTATATGGGAACTCTCTCTACTTTCTGCTCAATTTTCCCATCAACTTAAAATTTCTCAAAATAATAAATTTTATTAATTTGAAAATTGTTCTTCAATATTAAAAAATAAGTATAAACTAACTTAAAAAATTTTTTAAGTGGTACATTTGTAGCATTTGTACTTTTGAGATTATTAAAGCAAAGGGACTATTGTAATAACTATATATTGGTGCCACGGAGGTACTGGAAATGTCAGGGGGAACACTTTGTAGAGTATATTATTTCCTAACCACTATGCTGTACACGTGAAACTAATACAAAATAATATTGAATGTAAACTGTAACTGAAAAAATTAAGAATAAAATTAAATAATAAAACAAAGAGATGACAGTGATACTTTTAGAATACCCTATAAAATCTGTTGAAAACTGAAGCCAGTTCATATTGAAAGATGTGATTATAATGAAGTAATGGTCTGTTATTATAAGTGATAATGACTCCACAAATTACGAGTGAAAATTATTCTTTTTGTCCACTTGCCTTTTACCAATATAAACACAATCATAAAAACAGGATCTTGGACCAAAGAACTTATATATATATATATATATATGCATAGTCAATGGACACAGACAGTAGTGTGGTGAAGGCCTGGGGTGGGGTAGGGGCTGGGAGGAGGGTGGCTAAAGGGGGAGGGTTTGGGGGACATGTGTAATACTGTCAACAATAAAAACAACAAACAAACAAAAAAGAAAACAGGATCTTGGATATCTAAAAGAAACAGTGAACAATAGGGCAACTGGAAAAACATCAACAGAAATATGCCAAAAATTATTAAAAAAAGATGTTCAGAACTCCTGAACATAAAATAACAGTGACTTAATATTTTAATCAACATTTAAAAATAAAATAGACAATTCTATTTTACATGAACAAAGTACAGTATATTAAATCCAAACTCTGCATTAGGCACATTATAGTATACTATGAGTAAAACCCTGGCCCCTAAAATAAAGAATTTTTATGGCTGTGCATCTGACCCTTTTGTTGCTCCTGCCCGGAAGGTCTCATTTTTTATTCTGCCTTTTCCTTTGTTTCATTGTTGCTTTCTGGGGAAAAATAAAAGCAAACAATAACTCCCTAAAACTAAAAAAGGAAGAAAAAGGAAGATATTTATTTAGATGTTTGAGATAAAAATCACAGCTCACTTATTGTGCCATATCTAGTTTCTCTTCAGGCTTGTATTATAACTGTAACAGTACACAGGCAAACACATATATGTCTGTTTAGTAGTTTTTCATCAAGATGAGACAATTCTACTTAATCTCACATTAATAGGCAATTTATATCTGCAAGTGAATTTCACTGTCTTCTTCTAACTAGTCTTTGCCCCAGTTTCTTCAATTTGATCCAATTTCATAAAGTGTTAATGAAAGACCTATTACAGGAATAAATACAACCAAAAATAAGCAAAACTGGGTCACATAGTCCCTGTAGAGCATTCATTCCTTCTATAATTTCAGGTGATGTTGTTAATTTACTTATTTATAACCTACGTAGATTCAAAAAAGAGAAAAATGTAAGAGGTGTTATGTTACAGTTTACATATCCAAGGCGTAAAATTTGATATGAAAAACTGATATAAAAATAAAATTATCGAGGAACAGTAAGAGTTGGTGCATCAAATATATATAATGAATTTCTATATGCTTGAAAAATTATCCATATGCCACACTAAATTTCTGCATCTGGTTCAGACAGACTTTGCTACAGCTAATTTACTGCAGACCACTGTGGTAGTCTGTATGACACTGCAGTAAAATTAATGAGGAAAAGTTTGAGAATTTATGAAGCAGTAGGAAGTTAATAACAATCTATCCAAAAGTTCTACTCTGGGAAGAAATAAAGGAAAATCGTAACTCCATAAATATTTTTATATATTTAAATTTTTCACATGAAAATTTAATAAAAAATAAATTTGAGGATTAAATTGTAATTCATATTAATGTATATATTTTTGAAATGTGTTTCTAGGGTAAAGCAATACCATATGCTTATATATCTGAACTCCAGCACAAATAAAATGATCAGGAAGGAGTACTGATTTGGAATTAGTTCTGAAAACTCTCCTCCGAAGATGAAATTACTAATACCTGCATCTGTTTTCCACTGAATGATAAAGTTGCTATTTTATTCACTCATAAAACAAATAGAAAAGACCTGGTATAGTCAAAGCAATCTTGAGAAAAGAGAACAAAGTTGGAAGTATCACATTTTTTTATGTCAAATTATTTTACAAACCTGTAGCAATCAAAACAACATGGTACTGGAATAAAAACATACACATAGACCAATGGCGCAGAAGAGAAGTCCAAAAACAAATCCAAGCATATAGGATTAGCTAATTTTTGACAAAGGTGCTAAGAATACACAATAGGAAAAGGTTAGACTCTTCAATAAATGGTGCTGGGAAAACTGGCACCATCCACATGCAAAAGAATTAAACTGAACCCTTATCTTACACCATACACAAACTCCAAATGAATTAAAGACTTACATGTAAAATCTAAAATTGTTTCTTAGAAGAAGACAGAAGAAAGCTCCTTGGCATTGGCTGTGGCAAAGAGTTTGTGGACTTGGCATCAAAAGCACAAGAACAAAAGCAAAAACAAACAAGTGGGGCATTAATCTAAAAAGTGTCTGCATGACAAATAAATCAATCAACAAAATGACAAGAAAACCTACATAATGGGAGCAAATATTTGAACACTATATACCTATAAGGAGTTAATATCCAAAATATATAAAGAATTCACACTATTAAACAACAACAACAATTCGAAATAGGCAAAGGACCTAAATAGACATTTTTTCCAGCATCTCTAATTATCAGGGAAATACAAATCAAAGACATAATGAGATATCATCTCATGTCTATTAAGATGGCTATTACCAAAAGAAAAGATGTGTTGGCAAGGAGTTGGAGAAAAAGGAGCTCTTGCACATGATTGGTGGGAATATAAATTGTTATAGCCATTATAGGAAACAACATGGAGACTCCTCAAATATCTAAAAATAAAACTACCATATGATCCAGCAATTCTCTCTTCCGGATATATACCCAAAGGAAGTAAAATCTACCTCAAAGAGATAACTGTGCTTCCATGTTCATTGCTCCTTATTACAATAACCAAGATATGGAAACAACCAGAGTGTTCATCAACAGGTGAATATATGTGTGTGTGTGTGTGTGTGTATATGCACACACAAATATATTTATATATATGCACACACATATATATGCACACATATATATATAATTATATATACACACCTATACATAATTTCACCTTACAAAAGGAGATCCTGCCATTTGCAACAGAATGGATTAGCACGGAGGACATTATGCTAAGTAAATAAGCCAGAAAGAAAAAACAGACATCTCATATATGAAATCTAAAAAAATTGAATGCATAGAAGCAGAGTAGAAACCTGGTTTCCAGGGTTGGGGAGATGGGAGAAAATGGGAAAATGTTGGTCAAAGGGTCAAAGCTGCAGTTAAGTCTAGAGATCTACTGTACAGCATGGTGACTGTAGTTTAAATAATACTGTATTGAAGACTGAAAATTTAAAAAAGCAGATTTGAGGGGCACTCATCACACAAAAGAAGTATGTGAGAAGATAATATGTTAATTAGCTTGACTGTAGTAATCATATCATTATGTACATGTTTATCAAATCATCATGTTGTACACCTAGATATATACAATTTTGTTAAAAAATAAAAATTTAAAAATAGAAGCACTGTCAACTATATCAATTTTTGTAGCTTATTTGATTCACTCTGGACTTGAAAGCTTCGATAATTCTTTTGGGTTTTTCAATTATTTCATTGGAATTGTGTTGTTTCTTTGTTTACTTTTCTCTTCCATATATTCCAAAGTAATTTTATAGGAAAGGTGAGCATTGTACTATGATGCTGCGGTGGAAACTTTCCACCAAACCTCTCCAGGAGGTTTGCATACTCTACCAGCCCCACGACCTCAGACAGCTGTCTTGGAGATCAAGAATATTTAAATGGTAAGGTAAAAAAAATAGTTCAAACTGGGGAATCACATAAACTGTATAATATGTATTAAGAAAGACTATTTTCACAGAACAGGATTGAGAAATGAAAACGTCATTTTCACTTCCCACAATCCATCCCCACTGGTATATTATAGGACATGCAGTCAATGCATAAAGAAATAGGGAATTTGCTAGAAAAATAAGAAATGTTGAACAAATGGTAGATTAATTGAAGTGATTTGGGGAATGGTCACGGAGCTTTATGTTGTGAATCCTTTGCTAGTAAATGAGCCAGTGACAGGTGGGTGAGGCAGAAAGCCATGCAGATATTTGAGGAACACAATACATACATATATATATATATTGAGAAACATCTGCATGGGCTCAGGGACTCAGCACAGGCTGTTCTGCTTTACATGCAAACATTTTAATCACTCCTTGGGAACGGAAGCATATTTATTTCAAGCAATATGTACACTTCAGCAAATTATAATTAGATGATTGTAAAAATAAACATGTACATATCTGGTATTCTTTTTTGGAATAAGTCACAATCACAATAATGTAAGCAATATTGAGAATAAAAGATATAGGTAAGGATATATCTCTGTATGCCATATGTGATACCGATTCCTTTGGAAATGGGAAACAAAACCTTCATGATTTTAACAGAAAGAGAAAAAGAGAAAAACTTTTCCGAAAAGAAAATTTTACAAGTACAAATGCACACCCAAAACTAGGACCTTTCTTAAATCATAGGCATAAATGCTAATGAAAGAAAGCTTGTTCAAAGATAGATTTGCTTCTATTCTAGCTCAGTGGGTAGGTGTTAGAACTCCTATAGGAAAAGTCATTATAAAGATAAGCAGCTTTAAAATCCCATGTCATTATTTTCATCACTTGTAAGTGCTGTTTGAAGTTGCATTAGTATGCATTTGCTTTGTTGATTTATTTTTGCTATTTTCTCCCGTGTGAGGGAATAAAGCTGTTACAAATGATTCCCCCTGGCCATTTCAACATCATTATGTAACAGAATTCAAACATAAAGAAGGGCACTGTTGTACTAGAGTGCGAGTCACAGGGGGAAATTCATAGCAGTCTGGGAAAGTGGGTAGCAGAGCTGGCAAAAATCTCTGTTTACTGGTTGTTGGGGGCATCTTGGTTTCTGAAATTACTAATAATAACCAAAACAATAATTCTCTAAAATACAGATATAAAGGGGCAAGAATCCAAGAACACTTCTAATATATTGGAAAGCTGCTAATGATGCCTGCATGATACGCGCGGGGTGCTGCGGCAGGGGCACCGGGCAGTGCGGGGCGAGCACTGTCCTTGTCTGCTGCCGTCGGCACCGCCAGAGTGGTCTAAGCTGGCGTGGGTATACAAATATAAGACAATCCAGATTTTAAATATGTTTTTATTGACTTTATGATTCGTGCAGGAGATGAGCCCAGGATCGTCCTACTCCACCAACTTGACCCTGCTGCAGGCTATTGTTATTTGGGAAAATTTTCAAGATTTAAAAATATATTCCTAGCCTTCGCCTCCCTCTCTATCCTTATTTTCTTGGCGGTTTATCAGAGAATTAATTGTCATGCACTGCGTCTGGCTTGAAGAATCTTAAGACGCTTTTTTGTACCTATGACAGTGACATCCCAGGAGCAGATGAAGTGAAATCCCAAACCCTGCCACCAGGCTATAGTTTTACAAAAGTTTTACAGCAGAAGTTCTCCCATGCAGTCTTTGCTATTGGTTCTTGTTCTTTAGAAATAATAACTCTTCACATTATTGCAAGAATCTATATTCCAATATAAAAGGCACTGGGAATGCTTCTAAGGAGATGTGGACAAATGATCTGCCCCTAGAGGCTGTCATTCTATAATTTGTATCTTCTCCCTTAGACTCCTGGTATTAGCAGCCAGGGAGATTCATGGGCCATCGATAATTTGAAGCAAGTCACTCCCTGGAGTGAGATTCCAATGCCTTCAATCACAACGCGCTCTCGTTCACCCACGCTCTAAGGAGAAAGGACTTCCTGTTAAGCTGTCACTTCATATTTTTCTACTAATTATATGTAATCACTTTATAAAAAGAAGTGGAGCAAACGATACGACTTTTTATAATTTAAAACATCTTGAAAAATGTACAGGAAAAGGGAAGCAGTCAAAGCTTTTCTCCTAGACCCCCACCTCGGACACTCGCCAGGATAGTTTTCTATACTGATAAAAATACTACCCTTGGGAAAGTGGCCTAAGGACCTCATTTTGTTTTTGGTATTAAAATGTCGTAAAGAAGCAGGCACTAGTACTCAAAAGAAATGTAATTTCACCGGAATATTGTCATTATCCCAAGTAGGTGTGGCAACTCTCATCTCCAGCCCCATTTAAGATACAAAGCGGATAAAGCATTGCTTTATACCCCACACTCATGCGCTTCTGGGGACAGCATAAAGAGTCCCGTATGTCTGGATATTGATACTACAAGCCATGAACTCCCAGGCAATAGAATTTCAGCCTCAACTGTATGGTCATGTTATTAGCAGAGTTATGACTATTGATAGGAGACTGACAAAGGAAAATCTGAGGCAATAAATATGAGTTTATATCCCAAGTCCCCTCTTCCAGCCAACTCATCTGAGAAGGGAGTGACAAACTATGCTTCTTGCTGTGGGACTATGCAGAATTCAGAACTTGCTGCTGACACGTAGTTTAGAGTTCAGTTATTTGTTGTTAGTAATCATTCTTTTTTTATCCCTGGTGTTACTGTGATATAATTGACATACAACATTGTATAAGTTTCGGATGTATAACATGGTGATTGGATGCATGTATATTGTGACACAATTACCACCACAAGTTTAGTTAACACTTTCAGCACCTCACATGACTACTTTTTTTGGTAGAACATTTATGATCTACTCTCTTAGCAACTTTCAAGTATATAAAACAGTATTGTGAACTATATTTGCCTTGCTTTATATTAAATTCTTAAGAATACTTTTGTCTCATAACTGGGATTTTATACATGTTGACCAATATCTCCCCATTTGTCTACCTTCCAGTCCCTGGCAACCACTACTCTTCTCTCCATTTCTACTAGTTTGGCTTTTTTACATCTCGCATTTAAGTGAGATCAGTTTGTTTTTTCTGTCTGACACATCCTTAGTTTAATATCCTCAGGGTCTACCCATGTTGTCACAAATAACAGGATTTCTTTCTTTTTATGGATGAATAATATTCCATTATATATAGTACATAACACACATTCTTTATCCATGAATCCATCTGTGAGCACAATCATTAATGATAGAGTCATTTGAGTGGAACGATTTTTCTTAGAAGGCTTAACTCTCCCGGGACTTAAAAGTTCACAATAAAGTATAGACATTATCAAATGAATGTTATTGCAAGACTAAGGTTACAGTTTAAACTGCAACTCATTAAAAAAGTCTGCTTGTCCTTCAGATGCAGAGACTTCAAAAGTTAAGGCAGATTACCCCTCACTGAATGCTAGAGACTAGAAATTACATTACGCTTCAGGCTGCATACATAGCGATGCTGTACTTTATTCAAAGGGGTTAGTTTGGCCCTTACCATTGTTAAAAAATAACAGTTTAAGGAAACTGGCTTCAACTCAGAGACTTGCACCAAACAGATGCCTTGCACTGTCTGATTCCCAACCTTCATTTGTGTTCTTCTTACCCCGAAGGTAGGTTCTAAAGGTGTTCTCTCTTACAGATTCAGGCCTGGTGCAGTGCACAGGGCTGGCTTCTCACACGTAGATGTCATTGAATTAGGAGTGCTAGGTTTTACAAATGCGCATGCGGGGGTGTGCACACACCACAGTTAAGTTTGAATCAAATAAACAATGTATTTTTAAGTATAAATATTGTCCCAAGTATCACTAATATTCAATATTTATCAGAAATTCAAATTTAACTCAGTGTCTTATATTTAATCTTGCAACTTTAGGTTACGTAACTTTTATTCCATAGTCTAAGGATCAGTACTAAACAGCTCTTCTTGTTGATTCCAACTGGCTCTTAATCCCCGAAGCAGATTTTTAAATGTTTAAATTAAATGGATTCATTCATTGATTAACTAGTTAATGGTTCTTACCATATCCAGAGAACCTCCCATGCACTCCTGTTGCTTTTGAACTGCAGTCTTGCCTTTTTTTTTTTTTTACTATCCTTTCAAGTAATCAAAGCTCTTTCTTTGAACTCACTGAGGTGGTCTGAGGGCTGATAGATGCTGAGAGAATTCCCTGAAGTGACTGACTTTCTGCCAGCCTGCACTGCAAAGTACCATCTGCTCCCGGGTTTTGTGTCACCACATCCTGACACCTTTGAAGACACGCAGCTATTTCATGTTACTCCTCTGATGCCCACTGCCTCGCTGAATACACTTGCTAGCTGAGGCCATCCTGTGCGGCACCGTGTTCCAGTGCATGGTCTGTTACAGATGCATGCAGATGTTGCTATGCACTCAGCATATGCCCCACAAAGTGAGGATGCTCTTTTCCTTCCCTCACGCCCAATATTACAGAGTTTGCTCAATGTTGTGCTTGGATTTCTTTCACTCTACAATTCTTCCTATGCATTATCGTTTTTAATGTCCCTCTGAATGAAGACACAGTACACAGGGTAACCTTAGGCTCGGTGCTCTTTCTGAGCCCTCCATGGCCAATAATAAAAATAGAAAAATTACCTGACTGAAGAGCAGATTTCTCAGGCAATATTTTAGTAGTGCATAAGAGAAAGAAATAGATATATTATGTGAGGAGTAGAGTCAAAAGAGCATGAAGAAATAAAAATGGAAGGCTAAGTAGAAAAAGCAATTGCCGTATTTCATATTGCTCTAATGGAGTCAACTCTAGCTTCACCTCGCATTTCTCCAAGGCCTGCCAAACATTATTATTTGGTACACACCCCTCGACTAAATGATTCCCATAGGTTCCATGAGCTTGTCACTGCTGCACTTATCATCAGAAATATTTCTGATCACAATGAAATTTGTTTCAGATACATAAGAAGTCCTTTGCATCTCTGTAAATGTCATTTCCCACCGTCTCCCTGAGGACAAATGGCATGACTTTACTGGTGTTTAACAAGAATGAAGGTGGGGAGAATAAATATTTGGTGGTAAGTACCGCCCTGACATGTAATGCAAGCTGCACTTGCAAACCCGTATGACACAGGGCAATATTTAACTCACTGATGCCACTAACCTAAAGGCTTTCTAAGGAAATCTGCCTTAAATGAGACTATGAGGGAAAGTCAGATTTTTGAATGGGAATATAATGGTTTTTTTGTTTTTGTTTTAAGAAAAAAGAGTGTGTGTGTGTGTGTGTGTGCATGTGTTGCCTTGCAAAACCAGAAATTGCCCACGCACAGGAACTCTTTCATCTCAAGTTCTATTTTTAATCTCTTCTTATCTTAGAGAAATAGACTTCAATGTTCACCCTCATATTAACTGTCCTGTATTCTGTATTTTATTAAAAGCCATCCAAAATTATCTTAGAATTAGGAAAAACAAAGTCATAGAGGAGAGAAATATTATAAATTTTTATCCTCAGATGGACTTTTGACTCCATCTAGGGAACTATCAAGAACCTAAATTGTGGCTTTGACAAATTTTTTCTTCTGCATCAGAAACTTGGTTCCTTTTACCTTCATTAGCAAGTCTATGGCCTACCACTTTAAGGGCTTAGAGTCTCTATGATGCTTAACTTTTGCCTTTTATGAAAACAGGAAAACTAAATCTAATAATAACATTTATATTTTGGAAGGAACCAATTCATATTTATGTATTAAATATGTCCAATTGGTTTTTAAAGTTATTTACCTCAAATTGTAGATTATAAACAAAGCTTCACCTCATAATAATTGATTGTTAGACATCAATTAGCCAGGGGGGATCGAATGGGCATGGATATTGGTCTGGGTATGGATAAATATAGATATATATGGGTATAGATTATACATATGTTTTAAGTACATGTAAGAAACAAACTGGGTATACATCAGGAATAGGTGTAAACAGAGACAAAGAAAGAAAAACAGCAAGTGCCTATTCAGACTAAATAGATAAATTGATGTAAAGTTAGGAGAAAATGAATAAACTGCAGAACTGAAAGCAGTTCACTCAGAGAGCATAGAAGATCCTTCAAGGAGAGTGGCAAGTACTGAATCTTATTGATCAGAGTATAAAGAGAATACACTGGAGGAAGTGTTTGCTTAGGATCAGTTATTTACTCAATTGATGGTTTAGAAATCTATAGTTATAATAAAATAGTGCAATTTTGAAAGCCACCATATATTGCCTGATTTAATGAATATTTGTTTAGCCTCTTTTTTATACAATTTAAAAATATATATCTTTATTGATTTCAGAAAGAGGAAGGGGGAGAGAGAAAGAGACAGAGAGAGAGAGGGAAACATCAATGATGAGAAAGTCATCATTGATTCACTGCCTCCTGCACGCCCCCGACTGGGGATCGAGCCCACAACCTGGCCACGTGCCCTGACTGGGAATTGAACTTCGATCTCCTGGATCCAAGGTCAATGCTCAACCACTGAGCCACACCCAGCCTGGCTTTTTTATACAATTTCTGGTGTGTCTTCCAGAGATTTCTGAGATATAAGCAGTGATATACTGGAGTCAGCTCATACCAACTCACTGGAGCCAATTATGCACAACTCTTTTCAGCTTCCTTTTCAGAAATACCAAGTTGATAGCTTGAAATCTGCCATGGTAGGAGTATTTGTGGAAACTGCTTTAAATTCAGAGCTTCTTTTTCTATTATTTTTTAAAAATTGATAGCTAGTTAAACATTTGCTACTCTCTCATTAAGTGTAATAGCCATTAATTAATGTTCATACTATTCTAAGATGACATATACTATTCAAAATTTTTCACTTAAGACTGCTCTTCTATTGATTTTATAAAGAAATTACTTTTCTTTACAGTTTAGTTTTTAATGATAATGCAAATCGCAAACACTTAATGCCTTTTAAGTTAGCTACGTGTATTGATAATATATTTTACAGGATTTGTATTGGCATATAGATGAAAATAAGTTCCTATAAAAACAAGTGAAACAAAATTTTGATGATAAAGGCAAAGGTGAGTCATACAATAACTCAAAAGTAAACTTGACTATAATTTCACATTTCTGGTCCATTAGATTATCACCAATAATTTAGGTACAATTAGGTCTATCATTCAATGGGGTCCTGGGGAACTATCAATCAGGTGAAATTTTTTGAAAACACTGAAAGTGAGGTCACTTGAAATGTGAATCATTCATGTTTATAATATCACAGTAAATATCTTATCAGGAACAAGTAGCCACAAAGTCTGTTACCCTGCTGTCAGTTCATCTACTTCATAGAATCATGGAACTTTTGGAAACAGCATGCACGTGCATCCTGCAGTTATTGTTTGATCACTACAATGTAACCCAAAGCTGCAGCTGCTATTAAAATCAGGGAGTAGCCAAAATGCTCTTCTTCCTTCTGTCTGACACATGGTATTGTCTAACCCTTCTGTTCAACTGCAGAACTTGTCTTTTATATTTGTTTTAATTTTTAAAATTTCTGGGCTCTATGGCTATAACATTGGGAAATACTATTCATCTTGAGACAAGCCTTGGCGTCCATCTGATGGTCTAAATCCTGCCTGGAAAGATAACCTACTAGATGGCCATTAGAACATTTTAGAAGCAGTTATCAACACAGCAGTGAGAACAAACAAAACATAATAAATCCTTCTCTATTTTGTTCTCACAGAGTTCAAAATGTGTGGGAGCCATAGATGTTTGGACAATTGAAAATTTTCTTATTTAGCAATAACATAAAACCTATATTTCTTCCTTTTGACTGTCTCCAGCGGGAGTTTTCAAAGATCTCAAATTTTCTAATGCCTGTTAACAAGTCTTTATACCAAAGAGGTTCCATGTTTTTCACTTACCAATTTTTAAAGAAAAGACACTGCTTTTTTTGTCCTTCCTAAACTATTTTTATTTATATCAAGAACACCTATTAATCTCTCAGTAAAAGCTTAATAGAGTGTTATTTTTAATTTCTCCTTCAATTTAACATTTTTAAAAATAGAGTTTTTGCAAAATAAAGGTATTATTTGTTACAAGCTTGGTGAGGACTGTTAAAAATCTATCACCCATTGCTTAGAATCTGTATTTTAAATGTACAGAAACTTCTTTAATCCATTAATTTTTGTAAATAAGGGAAAATATGTAGTCTCAGCTTTTTATATAAGCAAATGTTTCATCCTTTCACATTTACATGTGCTTCTGGAATTAAAGCTGGAATTTTCCTCCAAGATTACAATGTAGATTGTTTTCTAAATATTCATTTCGGGAGAAATAACTTCGTGCATTATTTTTTTTACAGTTTTTACAGAGACATTAAGTTTATATAATGTTTTCCTTACTAACTTGTTTTATAGTCTTGATATTTATTTTTTTAATTTAATTTTTTAATATATCTTTATTGATTACAGAGAGAGGAAAGGAGTGGGAGAGAGAGAGATAGAAACATCAATGATGAGAGTCATTGATTGAGCCCGCAACCAGGCATGTGCCGTGACCAGGAATCGAACCCCGATCACCTGGATCCTAGGTCGACGCTCAACAGCTGGGCCACGCCCGGCCGGGCAATAGTCTTGATATTTATTTTTAATTTAAAGTTTATAAGAATGCCATATATATAATTCTTTCCAAAAGTCTTAGTGCAGTGCTTTTTTTTAAGCTTTATTCTCTATTTATATCACATAAATATCATCACACATCCAAGGAAAATTTTTGTCTTTCCCCATATCAAACTAAGCAACTCTCTTCAATAAGCCTATCTCATATCATTTTTCCCTCGTCTCTGGCACTTGCCACATTTCTAACAAGTACCACAGACCCATACTAACAACTTCAGTTATAAAGCAATTCCCTGACTTATGGGCTGAATTGTGCTCCCTATCCGTTCATATATTGAAGCTCTAACAACTGGTACCTCAGAATGTGGCTATATCTGGGGACAGTTTTTAAAGAGGTAATTAACTTAAAATGAGGTGCTAAGGGTGGGGCCCTCATCCAATACAACTAGTGTCCTTAAAGAAGGGGATGGGACACCAGAAGTGTGCATTCATAGAGAAAAGGCCACATGAAAACGGGGGGAGAAAGAGGCCATCGGTAAGCCAAGGGGAGGTCTCACCAGAAACTGACTCTGCCTGCACCCTGATCTTGGACTTCCAGCTCCCAGAACTGTGAGGAAATACATTTCTACTAAGCCTCCCGGCCTGTGGAACACTGTTATGGCAGTCCTAGAAAACTAATACACTGACTAATCCTCACTCTGAAGTACAACTTATATAAGAGTTTGTTTCCATATTTTCTCCTTTTTTAGCAATCACTCCTTGCTCATGCTTTGAATTTTCTTTTTTTTTTTTTTTTTAAAATATGTCTTTATTGATTTCAGAGAGAGGGAGGGAGAGGGAGAGAGAGACAGAAACATCAATGATGAGAGTGTCACTGATCGGTTGCCTCCTGCACGCCCCTGACTGGGGGTCGAGTCACAACCCAGGCATGTGCCCTGACCGGGAATTGAACCTCGATCTTCTTGATCATAGGTGGATGCTCAGCCTCTGTGCCACACCAGCCAGGCTGAATTTTCTTATCAATAGTGTGTCCCTAGGTGATTAACTACTATTCAAAATGTTTTATGAGTTACAGTTTTTAAGTTGCCTTAAATCAGTAAAATAATGAGGGAGGGAGATTCTTCATTTCCAAGTCATGTTCCCTTGTAATTCATGCTGGTTAACTTCCACACAAGTCTATGTGCCAAGCTTCTTGTTAGATATGAGGCTCATAAAAAGGACATGTGTAGGAGAAAATGATATAAATAGAAATCTTCTGTATTATTTAGAAACTGATTAGGAACATCATCACATATTATCAGGGACTACAGAGAAGAGGAATCTATAACCCCGTAGGGTAGTACCCAAGTTCAGCGGAGACAGATAGTGACCAGGAGTCTGACAGGTGAAAAAAATGACAACATGAAAAGGGAACAATATGAAGAAAGATGTGAAATTTCAGCACTTTCGATTGTTCTTGGCTAGAGACTAGCTTAGCTACCTACCACTGATACGCTTTTGTGACACAGGCTTCCCAGCTGCTGACATTTCTTATATCTGTCACTCCTCAATAAATTATAGAAAGCACACTGATATCTTTATTATGTGGAAGAAATTTAGAGTAGTGACATTTCTTGCCCAGAGGAACCAGGCCAATAATTAACAGATCCAGGGACCAACATTCTGTTTCGTTTTCTACAAGCAGCTTCTCCTTCTAAAGCTATACTTCTAGATTTCAAGCTTTCTCTGTGATATTATTATGAGCCCAAATCATTTTCCTAAAAGACCAGAGCAAATATTAGTTCATCATTTTCTATGTCCAACAATTTTATTGGTCGTTCAAAAGTAATTACTAAGTTTACCCAATTATAATTACATTAAAGAACAATTACAGGTGCTTAAGAAACCCACGTCATTTTGAAAAAGACGAAACAAAAATTACAAAGCCTTAAAAACTGAAAAATTTCCTTAACTGACAAACCATGTAGTATGGACCAATCTATACTTTTAGCTCCAATTGACCTCATACATTTTATTTTCTTCGGGGTGCCTTCCAGGCATACTAATCAACTTTAAAAAATATATATCAGAGCAATTATGTTTCTCTATCCACCCTCTTGAATCCCATTTCTTGCTCCTAGCACAATGCTCTGCTAAGAATCTTGGAGTCATCTCTGACTTGTCCAAGTCCCTCAGATTCTCTCCCTTTCCTACATGGGAGAGGGGCAAAAGTGAATGAGTCCTCAACCCTCACAAACATACCAAATGAAATAGTGGATGCTAAGCCTTCACGCTAAGGCTTGATGCTTCTTAAAAATGACTTATTACAGTACATTTTTTAAAACTCTAACATCTATAAATCCCTACTACTCTTTTCCCACTGCAACTTTTATAAGCCTATGGCCCTTGCTCCTTGCTTTCCTCTCCTCACTCTTGCCGTTGATCTTCCTATGCCCGTCTCTCTCATCCTAAGCAGTTCATCATACACATACATGTCTAATTACTTTGTCTGAAACATAATCATGTCAACTTCCTACACTGAGTTCACTCACTCTCTAGCTAAAGTATAGGTACACTGCAGTGAGTGTTGGAAAGTTAGGTGTGAATAAAGGTGTGAAGGGCCCTGGAATGTACACTAAGAAACAGGACACCAACTAGGTTGTGTTTTGATAAGACAAAATGCCTCCTGAATGGAATATAATTCCCTGCCAGCTAGCAATAGGCATAGCGACTGTGTAGAACACGCGATTCTTTAGGAAAGCTGACAGTTTAAATGCCAACAATTTAAATGCACAGGCCCTTTTAGGAAACAATTCTATGTCTAGGAATATATTTTGCAGGAATTCTGTTTTCAAGTGGAATCAGAAGTAGATTTTCAATGATATTCTTTGCAGCATTCATCATTCATTCAGTGAATATTGTTAAGCACCTACAATATGTCAATGTGTCAGGAACTATACTAGACACTAGGAATTAAGTGAGCAAAATAGATCCAATGCATGCCTTCACGAAGATTAGTGAGTAAAAAATAAAATATCCACACAGATGGTTAGATATAAACTGTGAAACTAATATGAATGCTAAATACAGAATGCTATGAAAGCATAATGATGGAGTGTTTACACTAAGGTACACTAAGGTGAATATTGCTGAGTCAGTTACATTTAGGCTAATATTTCAAGGACAAATAGGACATAGTGTGGTTAGGATTGAGACCGAAACCCTAAAAGGATAAAACTTATTCTGTGAGATTAGAGAAATATCCCCTAAGAAAGTGATATTTCATCTGAGATATGGAAAAGGTGGGTGGAGAGAGAGAGAGAAGGATATGTGGGGAAGAGAAAAATTCCCAGATAAATGAAACTATTTTTGCAAAGGTATTAGAAAGGAACATTTTTAGGACTCAAATAAAGCCATTGTGGCTTAAACACAGCATTTCAAACTCTGACAGAAACATTTAAATATGATTAAGAAAAAGATAAATTATGTTACACACATAATATGCAATCCTATGAAAAATACAGACAGTGAGATGATGATCTATTAACTGAAACACCCCCAAATATATCTCAAAATATTTGGTTTAGGGAAAAGCAAATACAATACAATAGTATATATTTGTGTGTGCGTGTGTGTGTGCACACGCAAGGTCAATGATTTTAAAGTCTTTCATATGTGAAAATAATATTTAGACATTATTTTTAAGACATTCCATATCCTTATCTTCACCTGATCTACAGGGAAGTTTTTTCTCAAGCTTGGCAGTTAAGTAGGTAACAGGAATCAGACTTCAAATGTGATTCAAGGTGTACAATTTGGGCATTTATTTCAGATTATGGGCATTTGAATTGTGTTGCTGATGCTGACCAATTTCCAGTGTCCCATCTCATTTTTTTTATTCCAGATGATAAAATCAAAATTGTACTGCCATAAAATCTGACTGTGCATTGTACAATTCTGCACCATTATAGTTGAAACATTCAAGAAAGCAAATGACAGAAGAAGCAGGTTTGAGAAGGAAAAAAAAAAGATCTATTTGGATGAAAATGAATTTTATTGTAAGCCATTTGGCTGGGAATACTTCAGAGAATTGTTTTTTACTTTGTTTTTAATATTTGTGAAATCTGGAGTTGGATGGGTTAATGCAACAAAGGAAATGAAAGGCTGTATTATCAAAAGATAGATAATGTTCTTTTACATTTAACTTGAGATTCTTATCCAAGTCAACATGTAATACTGAAACCCAAGGCGTAAGTAAAGACAAACTCTCAGAGTCTAAAGTGGAGTCAGAATTTTTGCTAAAAAAGAGGATAAGGGACAAAAGAGTTTTTAGCAAATTTGGAGTAGGAAACAAGGAACGAGAGTGAACTATTTGGGAATATATGGGCTGTGGTAAGGGTACCCATAGGACGAGGCCCTTACCCTTTAGTGTGTGTCAGATGTATCGCAACAGCTAAGATATGTAAGAAAATAAAGGCCACAGGTGGAAAATAGTCACTAGCAGATAGATGATATCTCAAGTCACTAGATGGGAAAGACAGGGAGAGCGCCACAGAAGAAAAGGCCTAAGATCCACCTTGATCATTAATTAATGTATAATTCAACAATTATTTCTGAAGCATCTATTGCTGCATGGAATTACCCATCAGTGATCCTATAGTGGAAAATACTGTCAACATAGTCACTGTTATGGAATTCATGTTCTAGCACGTTCTAGAATATAATAATAAGCACAAGTGTAAAGTAAGAGCCAGCAAGAGAATGTGGGAAAAGGTGGCCAGAGGGGAGTGAGAAACTGCAGGAAATATGTGACATCTTTATGAGAGGGAGGGATGGAGGGATGGAGGGATGGAGGGATGGGGGGGAAGAGGAGGAGGAGGTGAGAGAGCTAGAGACCAAAATGGAGAGAAAAGGAGAGAAATACTGAGAAGAGTGTAGTCATAGGGTCAAATAAGAAAGAAATCAAACTAAAAAATGTCTCCTGGATTGCTCCTCTGGGCCTGGGAGGTCATGTGCCCTACTGAAAGGCCATTTTGAGTAAATGTATGCATGACCATTATCACACAATACAAAGGGTGGTATATGCCATATAAGAAAATAAATAAATTGAATAGGTTCAGAGGGAGCATAAGCATAAGTGCCAGAAAAGATGCCCACACTCCAAATACAGAAATCAAGGTGTAGTTTATGAATGTATTGTTGCCACAAGGCTGAAAGAACCAGGTTCCTTATTAAACAGTCTTTATGATTTCTTCATCCCTGGCACATGCAGAGTTCTGCCATCCTAAAATGAAACAAAAGTAGTTCCATGACTTGATTCTGTCTTGACTACAAGAGTTTCAACAAAAAGCAGGTGCAAAGGTATGCTGCATATTTTATTGTGCACCTACCCATCCCTCAAAAGAATAGTGTGTCTATTCTAAGGTGGTTATTGATAAGCAAACAGAAAAGCCAACATAAATATTTAGCATGACTCAAAGTACTATGAGAAGTAGAATCTATAATATTCAAGCCACACAGGATATATTAGATAGGCCGTTGTTGCTGAACAGGCAATATCAATGTATTTGCCCTTTCAAAACGAGAAGCATTGAAAAACTGTGTAAGCATATCACTGGTGTCACTGGGAATCTGGAAACCGTTATGACTGGTTTATTCTTCACTTAAAAGCTGTTGGCAATAAAAAATAAAATTAAAAAATCAAAGCTGTTGGCATTATTTCATAGCTAGTTTGACCCTGTAAGCAAAACATGATAGGTTCTTTTCCCAGCAAACATGCATCTCAATGAGCCATTACTTTAACAGTGATATCATCTGTCATGTATTTATAAGTATCTGTTTCAGCACATAATACTTTGAATGTGCATTGCTAAGATTTATTTGATAAGGTATTGTCCCATTTTGATTGCCCCATCTAGTTTTTTTTTTTCTTTTCTTTCCTATACATAATATAAATCAAAACCTTGGTGCCATAAAACCTAATTGAACATCTTGCAATTCAGCATGATTATAAAAGAATGCTACAGATGAACAATGCTTTATGTATTTTAATGGTTTATTTGCCTCCTTTGTAAGATAATACAAATGACAGAGAATCCGCTTAGGAACCCACACGTGGCAGATTTTCTTGGCACTACTCTCTCTGTGTAGTCGGTTTAGGTGCTATCTGTGAAACCTGATGAGCTTCGTAATAACTTTAGAAAGCAGGGTTATCAAAGGACTGCCGATTTCAGCAGGAAAGAGAATCATCCACAACTGGCAATCTCTACAGACTGCCAAATTACCCAAAATTCTATTCTGCAAAGCAGTAAGCTTTAATGTTCCAATAAAAAGTAACTCTTTTTGGGATTGCTATTGTGCTTGTAATTGCACACTCAGAAGCTAATCTGCATAGTATTGCAAAGGACCACAGAAAAGGTACAGCAAAAAAAAAAAAAAAAAGATAATTTAAGATGACTGGAAAGCCATTTATGCTACTCTGTCTTCATTTATTCTTCATTCAGGTATCAGTACCTACTTTGTGTCTGGCACAAACAAGTCACTGAGAATAAAGATTTTTTAAAAAATTCTATGCCCCAAAGGAGGCCAGGTTTTAGTGCTAAGATAGTAAACAGGCAATAAGAGCAGTGTTTGACATTTCTTACTATACAGGTTATATCATGGATATTTGGGGGTGGGGTTTGGAAGCTTAGAGTGATTAGTCAAGGTAGCTACTCAGATGAGATGATGTGATGAGTTAGAAACAAAGATGAGGAACTGGAGAGAGGCATTCTATGCAGAGGGAGTGTCATGTGAAAATGCATAGAAAATATAAGAGTTGAATGCATTATGTGCAGAGAGTATAGTGTAAATTGAATAAGTATAGGGAAGGGTGAGAAAAAATGGGAGAGTGCAGATTGGAAAGTTAAACAGAAGGCCAGTTAATAATAAATCTGTAGGCCATGTTAAAGGCTTTTGATTTAATGCTGAAAGCAATTAGAATCCATTGAAAAATTTATGTTTAGAACATGTCTTAATCAGATTTGCATTTTAAATAGATCTCTGGGAGTACATTTCACAGAGAAACAAGTACCAAGACATTTTAGGAGGCACAGTAATCAAAATGAGTAATGGTATGGACCAAAGTTAAGTTAAAGGAGAGGGTTGGAGAAAAGGAATGAGTTATGAAATATTAAGAAAGTAGAACTGACCTAAACTGGTAGAAGAAAAGAAAGAGTTAGGAGTCAAATATTAATCTGTTCAGAAAAATTGATTTTTGTTAGAATTCAGATTCTGTCTGAAATGTTATAATACTCAATTCTAACTTTATAAAGAATTAACCCAATAGAAGGCTTTGATATAATTTAATGTCTCAAAAAATTTTTTCACCAGGTCTTTGTAGTAGGGCATATATATATACACACACACACACACATACATATTTTATAAGAAATTAATTTTTGCAAATTTTGGCTCTGATTTTGCCCATTTTTTTTTAATAAAAATAAAATAAGTTAATATCTGGAAATGTATTAGTTCAGTGCCTGGCACATAGTAATTTTTAAAGGAACAAATATAAATTAGAAAACAACAGATCATGTTTCACACATTTTATCTGAGTACATGTCTGAAATAGCTAAATCCCAATTTACAAATGAGTTCTAAATTCAACCCTTCCACTTAACTACCTGCTTAGTGAACTTCTGAAAGTTTACTATTTTAAAAATCACATATTCTGCCCTCTTATTATTTACTTATACTATCTAGTGTGAGATTCATGTTAATGTTAATGTGAAAAATACACTTACTCCTTGATTTATTCTGCAATACTTTAATAGACCATTGTCTGTGGCAACACCATCTATTGGAATTCATGCTTATCCTTTCCTAATTCTGAGTGATTAAAGGCATTTTATACCTAATACAACAAAATTGGAAGTAACCGCCTGTCCCTTCAGCTGAACAATCATGGTTTGGTCTCCATTTCACTCACACTGCTAGAGATGTTTTAAGTGATTTTCTAATCCCTTGTCTCTACCTTTTTAAAATAATCTCCTTCCTGAGGTATATCTGATATACAAATAGACTGTACATATTTAATGTATACAATCTGAAAGAATATTTAACGTGAGTTCTACCCTCTTAACAAATTTTAAGTGTGCAATATTGAATTGCTAACTATAGGCACTATGTTGCACAGGAGATCTCTAGAACTTGTTCATCCTGCAGACTGAAAGTTTATACTCACTGAGCAACAACTCCCCACCGCACCTTAGCTCCAGCCCCGGGCAGCTGCCATGTTGCTCTGCACGAGGTTGACTGTTTCGGGTTTTCATGTAAGTGTGACCAGGAAGTGTCCATCCTCATGCGAAGGGCTTAACTCACTTTCTTGGCTCTGCCTCTGACTATCCTCTGGGATATCAGGGGAATTTTTTTCTGAAATACAAATTGATCATATTACTGGCCTGTCATTCAACAGACTTGTGGTTAAGAACACTAGAGTAAAGACAATTTTAGTTTATTACCTTATTATGAAATTCACGAAAAGTAACAAAAATAATTACTACTAATTATAACAATGCAATTCAGCAAAATAGAGGCTAAAATCATAGTACACATTTTTTCTTTCCCATTTTATATAATAATAGAACTACTGAGCAAAAATTGAGTTCCCTTCTTCTAGCTTTCTTGCTACTAGTTGAGGAAGTTTGATAAAATACCTTCTACCTCTGCCTCCCCCTTCACCCGCAAAATCTGAACACTCTGGGTAAGATCTCTGAGCTCCTTTCAAGACTAATACTATTTGGTTCCATTTCTCTGTCTTGAGTTTTGTTAGAGAGAGACAAGCATAAAGGGGGTGAAAAAGAGTCAATTAGAAAAAATATTTCTGATGTGGACTGAAGTAAGCAAGCAGATAAAATTGCAGGAGCAGGCGGAAGGGGTCAATGTGGGAAAAAGAGGGGGCATCTGTAATACTTGCAACAACAAAGATAAATTTTAAAAATTGTAGGAGTAACAAAACAAACAAAGAAACAAAACCAGATAACGGGCAAATGATAAAAAAAGAAACTCTGACCTTGAGCTATACTAATACTATCCTTAAGAATTTACTTATTCATTTAAAAACAGGAACTTTTCTTTATGTAGGAAAAGAAGGTCATAACCAGGGTTCTGGGAATTCAAGGGGAGTTACAGAGGCGGAGCCTAAAGGGTAGTTTTACCTATTGACTCGTAAATACTAAAGCCATCATTGCACATAAGGAAAGTTTTGCAGCATTCATCAAATTTAATTTTTTAATTTGTTTTTAGAGACAGAGGAGGGGGGGGAGAAAGAGAGAGATCAATCGGTTGCCTCCTGTACACACCCCCACAGGGATTGAACCCGAAACCTAGGTATGTGTCCTGACCAGGAATTGAACTGGCAACCTTTTGGTGTACAGGACAATGCTCCAACAAACTAAGCCACCTGGCTAGGGCGGTCAAATTTAATTTTTAATGCTCAATAAACCTCACAACTTTTCTATCCCTTCCACAAAAATTTTGTCCCCTCTCTACTACCCTTTCACCCAAACATCTTTCTTCCTTCTGCTCCCCAGGAGCTCTCATTTGTTCTCCTGACATCTTTTCTTCCTACCTTTGCAAACATTTCCCCCCAGAGGAGAGACAAAGGACACACATCATCTTTGAAGCATCCAGTTTGGGGCTATTGATTTTATTTTTCTGTAAGTCATATCTTCCTGCTGCTTGTCTCTGCTTAGCCAGCACCAAGCTTTCACCTGTGTGACAGACTGAAATAAATAAGCACACTATTGACTTTCAAAGAGTCATAAAGAATAGGAAGGGAGAGCTGGGAAGGCTTGACTATGTCCTCTAGTCCAAAGTCCTTCCTCCTGTAGACAGATAAGCTGAGTTAGGATGGAAGAAGGAGCTTGCCTAGGATCAACCATACTGTACAGATGGAGTCAGAGAGAATATTTCAGCTGCTGTGACCCTGCAGAGTATGTCACACCACAGTGAAAAGTGCCTGCTGGGACTTTGTTATGCCCCCTTGATTCCCCTATGCCACACACAGGCAACACTGTGCCCGACCTCACAGCCCAAAGGTGAACCTTCCCTTAGGAGATGTTTGAGGAGCCCTTAAAGAAACTCAATATGTGAAAATTTTTAATGCCTGTTTCTAATGGGTATTGTTCACAGTGCTTCTTTTCTTATTTTGCTTCGATTATGAAGTACAAACTCACCTTCCTGGTAACCTTTCTGTGCTCATTTACTTGGACCTGTTTGGATGTTCAAGCAAAAATCACATTAAATTAAATCCTGAGTTTTTTCCAGAATACACATGTAATTTTAATTTTGGTGAATGACTGGAAAACCTTGCAAGATTTGACTTGTTACCCATGATCACTTCTGAATTTATTTCCTCTGAAAAGACAATCAAAATTCATCAGGGAATCCCATCCTACTCCTTTAAATATACTGAGTTTATTTTCCATTCACTTTTTATTTTATTTTTTAAAGTATATCTTTATTGATTTGAGAGAGAGGAAGGGAGAGGGAGAGAGAAAAAGACGGAAACATCAATGATGAGAGAGCCACTGATCCGTTGCCTCCTGCACGCCCCCCACCGCAGATGGAGCCCACAACCCGGGCACGTGCCCTGACGGGAATCGAACCGCAGTCTCCTGGATCCTAGGGTGATGCTCAACTGCTGAGCCACACCCAGCCAGCCTCTACTCACTCTTTAAATGAGAGTGAAGATTTGGGGAGTTTTATGCAGAAGTAAATTGTCAGATTATCACCTTTGGAGAGTCCTTATGTTTATATCCTATCTTCCCACCTCTCAAAGCTATAAAAACTGAAGCCCATGGTCTCCAGAATTTGGTAGAAAGTCTATGGATATAATTAAGCATTGAAGTTCACTTATTTCCCCTGAATTATGTTTTCATTATATTTTTGGGTTTTGTGGATTCCTTAGCTTTGTGCCAGATATTTTAAAAGTAATCTGTTCAGTATATTATTGTTTCTAGTTCTGTTTGTATTTTGCTTATAAGTATGTAGTATAATACCCTGCTAGTGAAAAATACGAATATCACTGTAATTTTCACTGGAGAGCATACAACCAACTGCCAAAGAAACCAAATTAAAATAGAAATAAAATAATCAAGCAATCTATCACAGTGTTAAATACTCTAGCAAAGTTCAGTAAGCTATGCATGTAAAACATACATTTGAATGGACATATACATATATATTTTTTTACAACAGTCATTTCACTATAGAAGTGGCAGAAGAATTACGGCACTGTTTGAACCCTGGTGACTTCCTATATAATTCTCTCAAAAATTATGGAAATATATAGAGGAATAAAATAAAATCATTATTTGGAGGATCTTTTAGGTGCTTGGAATAATTAATCCATAATTATATGATTTGAGGATGTCCATAGGCCTTTGGGTAGTTGCCAAAGAAATGAAAGAGTATATATAATGTAAGCAGAAGTTAATTGGAGGGGGCTGTGCTTAAAGGGATATGAGGAGACAGAATTTGGCAATCTATTATTTTTGATTTTGTTTTGTTTTTTCTTTTGTAAGTCAATGCTAAATTTCTGCTTACAGGTGACTGCATTTCAGAGCAAAGTTAATGATTTGGTTTTAACTATCCAGGTTTTATTTTGCTCTAAAATTTACAGAGAGGCAATAGTTTTACATTCCAATGCCCCAATGTTGGTACTTTCAAAATCACCAATTTAAATTTCATTAAAAATTTCCTATCATGTAACTACAGGCTTTTTTTTTTTTTTTTTTTTTTAGTAAACACACACATCTATACTTCTTTTTTAAATTCTCAGTTTAAAAGGTCCCATAATATATTTCTATTTTCTTTGCGACATTGGAATTTACACTTGAAAGGTCACCTCCCTTTTTACCCACAGACATAAAGAGCTTCTTTACAAAACTATATGCTTTACAAGACTTATCTTCAGATATTAACAGGTCAGTGGATTCCTTGCATCTGTATTCACTTTTACTTTTGTTTAAGATCAATAATAATAATGGTGCCATTATTAATTAAATCAGTTCACCAAATTTTTGAGCAGATGCTACTAGTTATATATTTAGGACACAAAGTTACACAAGAAAGATAACATCTGTAGTTTAACAGCTTGAGTTCTATTGCTGGAAATGGATAATTAATTGTGTTAAAGGGTATATATGCTACGCTCTGGTAAATATACAGTAAGTACAACATGATTGTAAAGATGTGCTTTACAGAGAGCCAATTTCCAAATCTATGAACATGTTTCAAGCAGAACAAACGGCACGCTCTAAGTGCTAGAAAGAAGAAAAGCATGTCAGCTTGGAGAATGATCTGTTCAGTAGCATGACCGAGTTATGACAGATAGATAAACCTGAAAACAAAACATGTTCTCTTATATTGCCTGTGCTGTGAATAATTTAAGCAGTGAGTGACCCTAATCTTTTATAATTTTTTTCTTTATATTAAATGTATTGGGGTGACATTGGTTTAAAAGATTATATAGATTTCAAGTTTACATTTTTATGATAGGTGATCTTCAAATTGCATTGTGTGCCCACCACCCAAAGTCAAACCATCTTCTGTCACCATATATTTGACCCCCTTTACCCTGTACTGACCCCTCACCCCCTCTTCCCCCTGGTAACCACCATGCTGTTGACTGTGTGAGTAACCCTAATCTTGCCCATAATTTACTGTGTGTTTTCAATGGAAATAGAATTCTTAAATTTGTTTCTGTTTTCTGTTTATTTTAAAAAGAGTTGCTCAAAGAAAAAAATAATTTCCTATGATTTGTACCTGAAACATGTGCTCAGAAGAAAATCTTTTCATAACAGATGTGTTATATAAAGAATATCAGGATGTACTGAAATCAGTCATATCCTTTCTTTTATGACATGATTGCTCAGTTAATTATATACATCTTAAACATGTAAAGAAAAGAGAACAGATGGTAAAGCTTAGTTAAAAAGAGAAGTCCACGAAAATAACTGTATTCAACATAATTTGAATTTCTTTGCTCAAATTATTTTGTTCTATGGATCAGAAAAATGATGCTACTACTGAAGAAAAAGAAAATTCAAGAGCATAATTCTAATATCAAAGTCATTAAGGTGACCCAACGAATGTCATATTACTGCTATTGCTACTAAAGGACAGATAGAAAACAATTGCACATAGTAAACTAAACTTTGCTTAAAAGAAGACATTAAAACTTCTGGGTGGAGAAGACGGCAATTTAGAATCTTAGATCCTTTATAATCCACATATCATGGACATGAAATTATAAACACAGTAAACCCTCATTAATCTCTATTTTATATAGGCATTATGCTCAAAAGAAGGAATCTACTCCTCCTTAAAAATACATATATTCTACTGGAAAAAAACTGAGCTTTGTTTGCCAGCTTTTCTAATTTATTAAAGCATATTCATCCATTTGCTCATTCAGACACTAGGTGCCATTTTATTACTTTCTTACTACAAGGCCCATGAGTTCAATTCTCAAGTCACACAACTGTTTCCAAAAGTAGCCCCCTAATCTGTCTCCTGGAAACCATTCATACCAATTTATAATCAATTCTCCTCAAAGCTTCTCAAAACATCTAGGGATGTTTTAAATGTCCTTTTAAAATGTTAATTAGATTTTACAACTTCTATGGTTAGAACTTTTTAATCCCCTGCTATTTCCCTTAGGGAAAAACCCCAAATCTTACTAAGTCCCACATTTTCCAGCAGCGGCCTTGCTCTATAGCTACTTCTGGTATTTTAGGCTCAGCTCATTAGTGGTATAGAATAAAGATTAGTGCAAAGATTTTCAGAATAAAAGCTAGTGAAACTCTTTAAAGCCAATTGCTTTTGTGTTAAATGGGATTAATAATAATAACTATTGCATAGGGCAACTGCAGGGATTCAGTAAAAACTTCATTTTTTTTCAGGCAGAACATTTTTAAAATTTTATTTCAGCTTTATTAAGGTACAATTGATCAACTGTAAGATTTTTTTTTTTTTAAATAGGGTCATTTGTTCTTTTATCAACAGGAGTTATCTCAATTATATATATTCATGACAGTTTGAACGCACGGTGGAAAAGGACTATGTTTTGCTTACCATTACTTTCAGATGCCTCACCCTCTGCCTGGCCCAAAATAGTCAAAATACTTCGTTGAAACACTAAAGCTGAGGAATAGAGAGATCATACAAGTTAAGTATAGAAAGGGGCCAAAACCTGTCCTGAGGTTACAATGCTCTCTTTCAGGGTAGGATATTAGTGTGATTCCATGATTGCCTAAGGGAAGCACTAATTACACTTCTCAGGCATATGCTTAGCTAGATTCCCTGGTAGACTGATTTTCTCTACCACAGTGAATCCAATCTTCCATATTACCTTCTCAGCAGCTTACTTTACTAGTGTCCTGCCTTACACAACACAAGGTGGCTCCCGGGTTTGTGCTGAGTAAAAGGGCAGAAAGCTAGTCCATGAGTGGACCTGAACTTGCTTGCAGCACCCAAACCTCCAGCTTCACATTTACAAGAGGTCTTGGCCCTGCTGTAAAATGAGAATCTGACATGAAGGCAGGCCATTCCTTCTGCCTTGTGTAATGCTGCTTTGAGCATGAAACAGAACTTAAAAAAATTAAAAGAACACACTAGTCATGGAATCCATTGTTCTGATACCATCTGTATCACATCTCCCAGGTGGCCTTGACATTTTTACAGTTGCTTATAGCACTATTTTATCTTTGATATGCTTGTTCATCTAGGTGGGCGGACAGGAGCTGCAGTGGCCTCCCTGTCTGCTCCATGCCTACAAGCAATAGTACACGCAACAAAGCTGGATGTATTTTGTTCACTACTGTTCTAGAACACACAGAGATAGAAGGAAGGGGTGCCCGCAGGGCCCCTACAGAATTTTATTAGGGCTATGCAGAGAGGTGGGATATAGTTCAGGTCTCTGCAGCCTCCAGCAGGGTGAGAGAGAGATCTTGGGGGCTTCTGTCGGCTTTTCCTGACCAATGGATTCAGTTTTCTCCCTATGTATGCAGGATCTAATCACCCCCCAAATTCATTTTCAAATTTTGCAAAATATGAAGCTACTTGAACTTTACCCTTTCTGGAAGCTGGAGGAGTATTTCCAGGATCAGGCCCCACAGCTGCAGGTGCCCCAGAGCCTTGAAGCCCATTCATTTTGTCAGTTCTCTTCATCTGGGTCTGGGACTAGGTCAGGGTCTGTTGCCAATGGCTATGTGTCATGGGCCTCCCTGCTCCTTGCTTTTATTTTACTGGAACTGGAGCCATTGAAAGTAGCTCCTTATATATTTTTTCTTATTTTCCTTTTAGAAAGAACCTGTGTTCCATGGCAGGACTGACAGGGTCTTTCTTCAAGGGATCTTAGGTAATTCACTCTGCTAGATATGGGGACTATTCCTCTTGTTTGGACTTCCCACCCATTTCTCTGCCCACTGACTCAGTCTCCTACTTTGAGGCACATAGTATCCTCTCTCTCAGCCATCTGGAAAACAGACTTTTTCTGGTGATTCCTTGTAACCTGAATCTTGGGCTGCTCTTGCTGTCAGGAGCTCCTCCTCTGGCCTCCCTACTGGCATACAACACCTGGGAAGCTTTCAAGACCCACTGTGCTAACTCTGGGAATGCTTTTCCTATAATACATAAATGTCACTTTTATAAATGCAATTAAATAATAGGATTATATGCTTTTCTACACTAAGATGATGCATCTTTACTCATTGCTAAATAGATGTCACCATATTATTTAGTATTCTGGCTAATATGTTTCTACCAAGTAGAAAATAAATTAAGGCATTCATAAAGAAGAAATTGTATGAGTTGTGTAATCAGTTCCAGAGAATGCAGGCGGCAGGCAGGAGTCAGACATTTGTCAAACTCACCTCATTTCTCTGTTTTTCTTCAACAGCAAACTTAAACCTTGGCTGTCTAAGCTCCTCCTTCACCAGTTCCGCCGTTTTTAGGATTTGAGCTGAGTCTGAAACAAATCATGCCTAAACAGACCTAGCCATCTTAATTCCTTCCAAAAATGAACAGTTAAATTGATTCAAGTTCAATATCCTGGCAGTGTGTTCCTGTGATGTAATCTGATTTGCAGCATCTCTCTCTCCTACCTTCCCATATCTCCATCATAGGTAATTACTGTTCTTAAAATGAGGCTTCTTACATCACATTTTTGTTTAGGCCCTCCTTCTATGATTTTGGTAATAGTGATATAAAACAAATTCACGATCTAGACTCAGCTCAACATTCTTATTCAATTTTCCCTGAAAAATATGGGAGTTCTATCCTTGAACTCAATTCCATGTCCTGCTCCATTAGAGTAAGTATCCCGGTGTCAAACATTTGACAGTGGCAATATGATAAAATTAGACTTTCAACTCTGAATTTTAGAGCTATAAAGACATAATCTTTATAGTGTCCCAAACATTCACTTTTATTATAAAACTATTCTATTGCATGTGATCTTCTAGCACAGGCACTGTAACAGAACTAAATACTGTATGATTCAGTGATGACTCTGGGATATAAGCGAGATGCTTAACTGTTAGGATGTGAATGGAATCATTTTTTTAATTCCATATTTGCCAAAGTGTCACTCGCCTGGGAGAAAGACTAATGTTGTTCCCGTAAGTGTGTCACTGGTATGAAATAGACTACATAATAGATATACCAGACTTACATCTAAAACTTTGGGATTTCTTCATATGTTTGGATGGAACTTCTAATGAGAGGGAAGGGTTCAGGTAAAAGTCTGATACCAGGATATCAGTGCAATTATATCTCACTAATCCTCAATCTACAACTGTTTTGGAAAGCACCTTACAATCAAATTCCAGGCATTGCTTTAGAAGTTTTCCAGTGCTATGCCACTCTCCTTGTTGTGCTAAGTTCTTTATACCTTGCACTGTGAGGAAGGTGCCTCACTGTCCAACATGCAATGGTCCCTATACTCAATGATCCATTGAAGGAGCCAAACCAGGTTTGTATACAATTAATTACTATGTAAAATAATAGGTGTTATGCTAGAAATCTGAATTATGTAGAGTAACAGAAAAAATTATGAATTCTATCCTAGAGACGACAAGGATTGTAAAACATTTCTTCCAGGTGAATGTGACATTATATCGTTTAAGATGTGCAGCTATGCTCTAGGCAGCAGGCAGGTCTGTGTGAAGACAGAGAGTCATTGGGAAACTTGTACTTATTTCTCCCAGGACTTTTAATAGATGTATTTTCAATACTCTTTAAAAATATTTATTTCTGTTTCAAATATCCCTAGGCCACAGATGTGGAGCTATACTATTTCTTTTATTCCCCTTTTGATCATATCTATTTTTGTTTTTATTTTTATTAAATGTATTGGGGTGACATTGGTTAATAATTTATATAGGTTTCAAGTGTACATTTCTATGATACATGATTTGCATTGTGTGCCCACCACCCAAAGTCAATCATCTTCCATCACCATATATATCTACTCCCAACATTTGAAAACATTTATTCGCAAAGATATATGCACCCCTGTGTTCACTGCAGCATTTTTCACAGTGGCCAAGACATGGAAACAATCAGAGTGTCCTTCAAGAGATGAATGGATAAAAAAACCGTGGTACATACAGGGTGGGGCAGAAGTAGGTTTACAGTTGTTTGTATGGAAAATAACACAATAATAAATAATAATACAAGAATAAACTCTGTGTTTCACCTACTCACAACAATAAACCTATTTTTGTCCCACCCTGTATATCTTCTTTGATGAAATCAAGTTGCTGTTTTTTTTGTATTTTTGAAAATATTTTCTTAGACTCTGTGGGTTGTCTTTTTACTTTATTGATAGTGTTGGTTCATGCACAAGAGTTTTAAATTTTGGTATAGTCGAATTTATGTATTTTTGTTGTCGTTGCCTGCACTTTTGATGTCATATCTAAGAAATCATTACCAAATCCAATGTCATGATTTCCCTCTATGTTTTTGTTGAAGAGTTCTTAGTTTTAGTTCTTATGTGTAATCTTTGACCCATTTTCAGTTAACTTTGTATCTGATGTAAACTAAGGGTCCAACTTCATTCTTTTGCATGTAGATACCCAATTCTCTGTTCTATTCCATTGGTTTACATATCTGTCCTTATGCTCGCACTGCACACACAGTGTTGATTACTGCAGCTTTGTAGTAAGTTTTGAAATCAGGAAGTGTGAGACCCCAATTTGTTCTTTTTTCAAAGTTGTTTTGGCTATTTGGAGTCTCATATGGACTGAATATTTGTATTCCTCCCCCAAAATTACTTGTTGAAATCTAATGCTCAATGTTGTGGTATTGAGAGGTGGGGCCTTTGGGAGGTACTTAGATCATAAGGGTGGAGTCCCCATGAATAAGATTAGCACTCTTACACAAAATACCCCACAGAGTTCCTGAGTTCCCTTGCATCTTATGAAAGCACAGGTAGAAGAGTCACCTAGAATCACAGGCTCCCCTCTAGACCTAGTGACAGGATTTATACTTTAGTGAGATTCCCCTAGGTGTTTTTTTATGTACTGCCCCAGGACAATTTTTCTCACTTTTATTTTTTTAAATCATCTTTACTTTTAGTAAAAATATATATTAAATAATTCCCTCTCCTCCATCTCAACTCAAATTTGATTAAGTGACCCTTTCTGTCATACTTTCATTGAGAATCATTGCTGTAAATGTTCCATTTTTGATTTCACAGGGTCTTTGCCCTCAAAAATATGAGACATTTTATTAGTCTAAGTGTTTTTCTTTTAATTCAGTTTTTGACACATTCTCAAGTTAGCTTGAAAATTCCTAACTTGTTCAAAAATTACTACTCTGGTGAAACTGTATGGACTCGGAGATTATACTTAAATAAATTTGTTTCCTGAACCTGTCACTTACTGTCTTTGTGAACTTGGAAAGCTACTTAATCTACCTAGAATTCATTTTCATTGGACTATGGTGAAGACTGGATGGCAGAGGCCACGTAAAGCCCACATACAGTGGCCTGCTTGCAGCAGCTCAGTAAATTTCAGCTACCAACTCACACTTCTACTTGCCTTGTGAGAGTCTGCCAATTCTCCTTTTCAATTCCTCCTTTCCTCTAGATAAAATCTGTGATTTTACCTGAGTGTGTAGTTACCTAGAATAAAGACTGTTTCCAAGCTTTCTTGAATGCAGTCATGTGAAAAAAATGGAAGCACTGTATGTAACAGTTAGGTAGTTTCATTTAAGCAAACAGTGTTGCTCTGCTGAACCACCTTTTCTTTTTCTCTTTCCTGCTGTGCAAAGTGTGGATATGTTAACTGGAGCTAGAGCAGATTTCTTGAATCACAAGCTGTAATATTCTTGATGAGAATCACAGAACAAGATAAAAGAAACTGGATCTCTAGACATCATTGATTTTCATATCAACCCTAAGCCACTTGTCTGACTTTAAATTGAAGATCAATTTTTATACTGATTAAGCTGTTAATATTTTGTATTTTTGGTCATTAGAGCTAAAATTAGTCTTAACTAATACAAACACTTGACCGAAAGAAGAATATATACAAGAATAGGTATGACGGCAAACAGGTCAAGAAAATATGGTTTCAAATCACAGCTGAACTTTTTAGTTGAATGACAATATACTTAGGCATTACATTCCTCAATATAATAATTTAAAATAATAATAATAATGTATACCCCATATAAATGTTGTGAGAATTAAATGAGATAAAGCACATGCAGTATCTAAAACAGGAGTCAGTAAATTAAGGTCTGCAGTCTATATGGGCCTGAGCTCATACCCCGCCCTCTGTTTCTGTAAATAAAATCTATAAGTAATTTTTTTAAATTAAAGTTGACATACAATATTATATTAGCTTCAAGTGTACAACCCCGTGATTAGACATTTATATAACATGAAGTGATCACCCCAATAAGTCAAGTACCCATCTCACATCATATATAGTTGTATTACAATGTTACTATTCTCTATTCTGTATTTTACATTCCTGTGACTATTCTGTAACTACCAATTTGCACGTATAAGTCCCTTCACCTCTTTCACCCATCTCCCAGTTAGTAAATTTTAATTGGAATACAGCCACAGCATTTGTTTATGTATTGTCTTTAGTTATTTTCATGATAGAAAAGCAGAGTTGCATAGTGGCAACAGATACCTTATGGCCCACATAGCCTAAAACATTTACTATTTGGCTCTTTACAGAAAAAGTTTCCAGACCTCTGATTGGGAGCATAGAAACTAATCATTTGATTATGTATTTTCTCTCTATGGAATCCCTGTAGTAAGGTGTGGTCTTGCTTGTAAAGGGCTTATATCACCAGTCAATTATGCATATACTTAGAGGTGGTTTTTTTAAGGGAATGAGATTTTACTAATCCAACAGTGTTTAGTGACCTAATCCCTTTGAGGGATAGGTCGACTGAAGGCTGATACTGATAACAGCTCTAGTCCATTGCCTCAGAGCAGAGAACAGATTGGTCAATCCTAGATGAAACCCATGATCCATTTATTTCTGCTATGGGTTAAAAAGCTATCTTACACATAAGCTCTTTCCCTAGCAATGTAAGATTCTCCTCATGGGATGAAATCCACTAACCTTCACATATTAGAAGGCCGCCAGGCATAATCATTCAATTCAAACCAAATTGAACTGATGTACCTCGGGCCCTAAAAATCAATGATTTAAATGAAATAAGTATCTTGCAACAATAGCATGTGGAAATGTTAAAAGATTTAGCTCCTTCTTACACAGCTAACACACAATTTGATTTGAAAGTATCCTATTTACCCCTATTAGAAACCACTCAGGGGTCTTTCGTGTATCTTGCTCTGGTTCTGATTGCAAAACTTTGCAGGCTGATGAGCTAAAGCAAGTCTCCCAGCCATTACAACAGTAACATTAAACAAGCATCGGGCTTTGTTCCCCTAAGAAAAACTCAGACAGTACAGCATTTCTCAGTAAACTACTTCAGCACAAGTTTGAAGCTTAGCTAGTTAATGCACTGTTGCACCCTTTTCAACTGAAGATACCTATTATATGGTTAAATTAATCACGTTCCCTTCTCCAAAGGATTCAAAATTGTTGCTGCCTTATTATAACAACAGGATTTTCAGTATAGCTTTTGTACAAGTCACTTCTTTTATTAATGAGATTGAGAAAATATTCGATTTAATTCGATTCAAAAAACATTTATTTTGTCCAACATATGGAAATATACTGTCACTCTGAGATACAGGTTTAAATTACTTTCGGTTCCTCCTCTCAGCTAAAAATGTAGTGTTGTTGATACATATATGCATATATACATAGTCAGAGGTAATGAAATGCAGTGAAGAGCCTCAATGTGTAAAGACCTTAATCTGGAGTCACCCTAACATAGTTCAAATAACAGCTTTTACAATTGCTTGTGCTATCATATTGGGTAAGCCTTTTATGAGCCTCTGCTATCTGCAAAAAAATGTAAGTTATTATACTTACTTTTCTCAGTTAGGATTAAATAAGAAGGCATATGTCAGGAGTTTGGCCTTTGGTTAGCCTCTGACTAATGTTGGTTCACTTCCCTACTTTGAATGTGTCTAGACACATGGGAAAAGAGTGATTCTAAGGAAGAAAATATTAATAAAAATGCAGAAACCAACTTTAAAAATGGTTATGGTTTTTATAGGCAAGAGACAGACCATTCCTTGAAACCAGAGTGTGTGGAGTCAAGGGTTTTGAAAATATAGGGCAGTCTTCTCAATATAGACATAATATTTGTAGAGTATTCAAGAGGGAAGTGGAAATGGTTAGTGGAAGAGTATAATAAAATATCACATTACTGTGATTAGAATAATTAATGGAACAGTAATATACATAAATATATATAATCTACAAGTTTCTTGCTCCTCAGGTGAAATAACTCTGATGTATATGTCCTCCAGAAGGATTCGAATAGCTCCCTACAGTGGTAACATGCTCCACAGCAGGGATTATGTTTTTGTTCACTGAAGTAGCCTGATTGCCTAGCACATAATAGTCACTCAATCATTATACAACCTGTCATATAGTAAAAGGTAGCATATTGTCTATTCTTCTAAATGAATTAATTGATGAATGGATTTTCTACAAAATGACACATAAGTCATGACAGGCAAACACCTGATGTCATATGTCTGTGTCTGTTTTATTCTATTAAAACTATTTTGTTGTTGTCTTGGTGGTGGTGGTGGGGGGGCATGGATAATACTTGCATCACTCTATAAATCAATCACAGTAATTTGTCAGCCAATGTTATGGTGAAGAAAATATGCAAGGAGTCAGTAATTACTGGAGATAATACCATCATAGTTGTAATTAAGTGAATCTGCCTACTGATCCTTGCTTATCTGAGTATTGAATAGTGAAAGAAAAAGACTGAATATTCTCCTATTAGTTTTAGACACTCAACTGTGTAAAGGTAAAGGGACAGAACTAAATGATTTATGAAGGTCTCAGAACTCTTTGAATAAAAGTCTAGCCAAATCCCAATGAAATGTTAGAAGTTCTAAAATAAACACAACTTTATCAGCAGCCTATATTGTCTCTTCCAACTTCTTTCTATAATCTGTCCAAGGAAATAAGAAACTTAAAAAAATTAATAAACACAAAAGTATCTACAAAACCTAGTTACTCACAAGTAAGATGACAAAAAACCTAATGCTAGAATTTTTCAAGAACTCTTACAAATAAACAGATAAAAGGGAATTGAGAAAATGTTGACCTAATCTTTCTTTCCTGGCATCTACAAGCTTCACCTCATCAAACAGAATACTTTATACAATACAGAAAAAGATTTCATACCCTAGCCATCTCTTTACCGACTCTATGTCCTAGCGTTTGGAAACAAACTCTCAAACAAACAAACATGAATAAAAAGTTGGGCACCCCTGTCTCTATTGTGCAAATATTGCCTTTGGAAAAGTTGTAATCCTGTGTCTTTCTGTTCTTCTCACAGTTTTTATATATTCACTCAGAGACAGCACTTTCTTTTTGTTGTTGTTGAGAGTATTACAGATGTCCCTCACTTCCCCCCCTTACTCCCCTCCACCCATCTCCCATCCCAGCCCAGGCCCCCACCTGTCCACTGTCTGTGTCCATGGGCTGTTCATATATGCTTATAAATTCTTTGGTTAATCTCTTCCCGCCCTCCTTCCCGGCTTCCCTCTGAGATAGCACTTTCTTCAAGCACAACAAGTAGAGGGTACTTATTTCATCACAAGTGTATGGAGAGAGGAATCTAGTACCACTTTCTGCTGGAATGGGATTAGCTCAATATATCTGAGGGCACATTATCAAATCATGGTAGAACTGAGCTTCTATATATTTCATAATCTTTTCTATTCTACTATTTTCGAGAAATACTTGACCACTGCTGCAGCTTCCTAGTACCCCCAACTCCTTTCCACTTCTAATCTTCTTTTCCTCAAAGGGCTTTTAAAATATATATCTTAATAGATAGGTCCTTGTTTAAACCCATTCAATGGCTTCTCAATGATCTTAGAAATAAAATAAACAAACAAATCTAGCTTATGAGGACCTTAAGGGCATGGCCCCAGCTATGTCCTGAAACTTATCTCATGCTCCTTTTCACTCCCTCTTTGTACCTCAGTCACACACACTGGATGGCTTCAAGTTCTCTAAAAATTACATACGCTCTTCTGCCTAATGTCACTGCGCATACATTGCTTCTGCAGGAAGTTTTCCCTCCTGCCTGCCCTTTCCTTTGGATCACTTTCAGTCACTTCCTTGGGGAAGGCTTCCCTGACCACCCAGACTACAGAAGCCTTTCCTATCGTCTTATATTTACACTTCTTATATCATTTTCATCAATGTAATTGTTATTGTATGTTTTGCACTCCTTTCAATGTATATTCCAGGAGATCAGAGACTATGCATGTTTTATTCATCATTTTATCCTTGGCAATTAACACAGTGCCTAGCACGTGTGTGTGTGTGTGTGTGTGTGTGTGTGTGTGTGTGTATGAATGGAAGTAGTGGGAAAATCTAAAGTTCTTTTAAGTAAATCTAGATCAGTTGAAGCCCTGCTAAGTAAAGTATAATTATGCACAACAAGCTTTACTTACAGAAATCAGAAAAAGAAAATTGTCACCTCAGAAATGCAGAGTAGGGAGAAGGGGAGTTAACACTTCATAGAAAGGATTTTGATTATATATAACTTATTCAAAGGTAACGTAACGTTCAGCATAAATAACCTAGAGAAAGTTCCCACAGACTGCTAAGATGAAAGGACAGAATTAGAGCACATCACTGGAAATGATCTCTTACAGAACTGAGTATGAAATTAAAATAGGAGTGAACATTCAGTAAGTTTTCATGGAGCACAGGGAGAAATGGCTGCACTAAACCTGATGAGAAAGCTATGAATAGGACCAGCTCAGTTGGAAATATGAAGGTAGGAGACGAAGAGGCAAAACAGGATAAGAAACATAATGAACAGGCAGGAAAGGTTACAAGGGAAGAGAATACACAAGAGCTCACCTAATAGGAATGCAGTAAAACACACCTGAAAGGAAGGGAAATGAGACATGAGACTGAGTCATTAATATCAAAAATCAACTTTGTTTTGAGTGTATAAAGAAAGACAATTATGAAAAAATACCTGTTAGAAAACAGGTGAAAAATTATTCTGTGAAAGTGATATTAACCTAGAAATTCATGGTAAGAACTGGGAAGGTTTGGAGACTTTCATGAGCTTGCCACAATTCTATGGAATGTGGCAGAAGATGGGATACTCCTGGATCAGAGACAAATAATTTATTTCAAAAACAATTGTTATTGAATTTGTTGGGATGACACTGTCAATAAAATTGTATAAATTTCAGGTATAAAATTGTATAATACATCTATATATTTTATTGTGCTTTATCACCCCAAGTAAAGTGATGAACTTACTCATGAAACCACACGCAGCATGAGTTCCATGTTCACATCAGTTCCTCTTACCTTCCAAGCTCCAGAAGTGTAATGTAAAGTGGCTCATATAGATGCTGCACACAAGTAGGTTTGAGATATAGCTGAGGAAGCCAAAGCTGAGGACTACATCAAACTAAAGCGTCTGCACAGCAAAAGCAACCATCAACAAAATGAAAAGGAAGCCTGCTGTATGGGAGGACATATTCGCCAATGATACATCTGATAAGGGGTTCATCTCCAAAACACATAAAGAGCTCATACAACTTAACAAAAGAAAGACAATCCAATTAAAAAATGGGCAAAGGACCTGAATAGACTCTTCTCCAAAGAGGACATACAGATGGCCAAGAGATATATGAAAAAATGCTCAATGTCATTAATCATCTGAGTGATGCAAATCAAAACCACAATGAGGTATCACTTCACACCTGTCAGAATGGCTCCATCAACAAATCAACAAACTACAAGTGCTGGCGAGGGTGTGGAGAAAAGGGAAACTTAGTGCACTATTGGTGGGAATGCAGACTGCCACAGTTACTGTGGAAAATAGTATGGAGTTTTCTGAAAATATAAAAATGGAACTATCTTTTGATCCAGAAATCCCCCTTCCAGGAATATATCCTAAGAAACCTGAAGCACCAGTTCGAAAGAATATATGCACCCCAAGGTTCACAGCAGCATTATTTACAATAACCAAGACTTAGAAACAGCCCAAGTGCTCATCAATAGATGAGTGCATAAGAAAGCTGTGATACATTTACACCATGAATTACTAGGCCAACATTAAAAAGAATGAAATCTTACCTTTTGCAACAGCATGGACGGACCTGGAGATTATTATGCTAAGTGATAAGCTAGTCAGAGGAAAACAAATACTTTATGATCTCACTTATGTGTGGACTCTAACAGACTGATGAACAAAATAGAACCAGAGGCATGGATACATGGAACAGTCTGACAGATATCAGAGGGGCCGGGGGGCGGGGGGAGGACTGGATGAAAGATGATGAAGGGATTAGCCAAAGAACATATATGCACTAACCATGGACACCTGAAACCTATATAATTTTATTAACCAATGTCACCCTGATAAATTCAGTAAAAAAGAAAAAAATAATAATTATAAAAAAGAAAAGATTTTAGATCATGAACAAATATAAGAAATCATAAAAAATTTCAAGTTCAAATTATGTATGAAAAATATAGCATACCTCAAGAATATATTAGATGTAATAAAAAGAAAAGTGGATTCAACTGGAGAAACCATCAACTAGTTGGAGTTTTGAAATAAGGAACTTTCAGGAGGCATGAGGAAAGGATGAAAATATTATAGTCATAGAACTCACAGGGACAAAAGGAGAGATATGGAATCACTAGCATCTTGCCAGATTATAGCCAACTTAAGAACATCAATCACAAAGAAGACATTTAGAAAGCTCCTTCCACCAGAGAAGAGCAGATCAAAGGCAGAGGAAGAACAGTGAAATGTTTAGCCTTTACCACAGCAACTCTACACAAGAATATAATGGAGTACATTCTAAAATAAAAAAATAAATAAAAATATACAATACCTTTTTAAAATTTGTGGCAATGCATAACAAAAACAGATCAGATGCTCAACTGATTAGAATATTATAACATAATTTCAGTATCTCTACCCCTTCCATAATTACAATGATTCCATTTGTATAAACTTTATATAGATTCCTACATGTATGTTAGTTTCCAAAGGTATTTCAAAATATATTCTTAATTCTAATAAGTCAACTTTTTCACATTTCAATATATCAGAATTCAAGATGCCTCTTAGAGTTAACATGACATAGAGAAAATTTTTGTTTCAAAAGACAAGTATAACTAAATAGATGATATTTCCTACAAATTAGAAAATTAAGAAATAAGGTACTATGAAACATTTTTATAAAGTAGTCATTGAGTAATTTATGTTTTAAATATAATATTTCCATTACAGTTTACATTCAAAGTTATTTTGTATTAGTTTCAGGTGTACCACATAATGGTTAGATAATCATATACTTTACAAAGTGTTCCCTTGATATTTCCAGTACCCACCTGGCACCAGGCATAGTTATTACAACATTGTTGACTACATCCCCTATGCTGTACTTTACATCCCTGTGACTATTTTGTAAACTACCAATTTGTACTTCTCAATTCCTTCACTATTTTACCCTGCCCCCCAAGCCCCTCCCCTCTAGCAACCATCAGCCTGTTCTCTGAGTTAATTTTAGTATGATTGGTTTGTATATTTACACACACACACATACACACACACACACGCACACACACATCTATCAATCAATCAACCAACCAATCATCTGGCTATCTACCACCTATATTTAAGTAGAGAGATCTTTAGTTTAAACCAAAAGAGAGCCCGGCCGAGCGTGGCTCAGCAGTTGAGCATCGACCTGGGATCCAGGTGATCGGGTTTCGATTCCCGGTCAGGGCACATGCCCTGGTTGCAGGCTCGATCAGTGACTCTCTCATCATTGATGTTTCTCTCTCTCTCTCTCTTTCCCTCTCCTTTCCTCGTTCTGAAGTCAATAAAGATATATTTTAAATAAATAAATAAACCAAAAGAGAGTAACAGTTGTTAAATATTGGAATAAGGATGTATCTCTAATTCTACCTACAGACTTCCATGTTTAAAGAAATAGACAGCCCAGCTGGGCGTGGCTCAGAGGTTAAGCGTCAACCTAGGATCCAGGCGATCAGGGTTCGATTCCTGGTCAGGGCACATGCCCGATTGAGGGCTCGATCAATGACTCTTTCATCATTGATGTTTCTCTCTCTCTCTCTCTCCCCCTCTCCTTTCCTCTCTCTGAAATCAATAAAGATATATTTTAAAAAAATAAAAATAAAAAAAGAAATAGACTTAAATTTAAGACCTCATTATGCCAAAGAATATTTAACAAAATTAAAAAAAAAAAAAATACATGAGAAACAGTTCCATACTATAGGACAAAGTGTTAATTCCCTTAATGTTTCTTGTATCCTTACAAACCAAGTAGAAAAAGACCATATAAAGGCTGGGTAGAAAGCAATCATCTACAAGTTGGGAAAATAACTCTCAATAGAATTCAAAATTTTTGGCCTTTTTATCATGAACCTCTAGCTTCCAGAACTATGAGAAAATCAATGTCTGCTGTTTAAGCCACCCAGTCTGCGGTAATACTTTGTTATGGAGCCTAAGCAGACTAATACACTTGTAGATATTTTAAATATATTTGATAAAATGTCATCTTCATTTTATTATTTTTTAAACTAAATTTTAAAAGAGATGTTTACTAACCACAGTTAATAGTAACCAATAGTGTAAAGATTGCTCTAGATGGACAACGGACAATTCAATGAATCAGTTTGCAGAGAGCCCAGTCAAACACATCCTTTAGAAATTTAGAAGCATCCAGAACTGTGAGAAATTGATGGGGTTTTATTTCTTTTTCTTTTCTTTTCTTTTTTTCCCCCTAATGCAATCTCTGCCTTACTTTTTGACTCAGCCCATATATTTTTCAAGCTGGTTTCTAAAATTAATGACCATATGATATCTTGTGAATTGAAACACTTTCTGAAGTTCTAACACTAATGTTTTTAAAAAGTCAGTCTTTTAGAAAAATGCAATTTAACTCCAACATTTCCTACAACTGTGGATATTTTGACTTAGAGTATAGTTATAAAATCCTTTGAGATGCAGCAATTTCAATATGATGAAACGATTCTAATAAAAGTGAATATCTACAACTGTGGATATTTTGACTTAAGAGTATAGTTATAAAATCCTTTGAGATGTAGCAATTTCAATATGATGAAACAATTCTAATAAAAGTGAAGTGATAGAATGGGGAACATACTCTTAATAAAATAAATCAGTAAATAATTGTTGAATTTAACTTTACTCCATTTATTTAGGATTGGTGTTGTGCGTTATCATATCTGGAAAATTAATGAGATAAATAATTAGTATAATTTTTTTCTAGCTCAATTCTTGCAACTGACATGTTAGCCCTAGAAAAGGGAGAGAAGCTCCAAGTAAAAACTATAAAAGTGCATGATATGATGAATTCAGTTTCCCACAAATATAATTCAACAAAAGTAGAATCCATTATTCTATTCCACTTTGCAAAGACTTTAGCAACTTGCTGTGCAGCTACTAGTTATATGCTCCTAAAGGGATAATCATTTTTTTTTTTAAATTCTGAAAATGTAGGTTTTGAATATTGAATAATTACACTTGCATATGGGAAAAGAGAGAGTTCACTGATATATGAAGCATCTTAGAAGGTAAAGCTCACGGGGACAAAATACATTAAAATGGAAGTGTAAACATCAGCAAATGCCTGGCTAGGTATATACATCAAATGGCCAATCCCCAAATTACAAAAACAGTATATTTAATAGATTCTCACCAGTGCATTTGCTTTTTTCGAGTCATCATAATCTATTATGGTAAATACTACAGATATGTGATATACATTTTTAACCCTTTTTTGAATTTTCCTTTGATTTACATTCACAGATTTTATATCAAAGGGAAGGGCAATATATAGACTGGGGTGGGAGGAAGCTTCCAATAACTTACTTTAGATCTGAAGTGTCAGGTCCTCTTTCAACTTGGAACACAGTACTCATTCTCTTGCCACATAACTCAACACTGCTTTTGTTTCCAAAATGAGGATTTTTATCTAGTCTATGGATAAGTATCCTATGGTGCAATATTTTACACAAAAACAAATTGTAGAGGTGTTGAAAGAAAAAATAATGTATTTTTGCATGCTACATAAATATGGCATGTGTATCTTCTTTACATACAATTTTAAATTTTTATGTATAGAATGAAAATTCTAGCATTTTCCAGCAAAAATGATTTCATTTTATAAATCTAAACTAGAAAAATCACAACTTTGGAACAATTAGACATCTGTTGTACTGTCTGTCTTCTTGTTATGTTCCTTTTGCAAAAGTTAACTGCAGGAATTTGCATTTTTGATATAACACACTTCATCATATGCAATTATTTTAGCATTTTACTGAATTCCATGACAATTTTAGAATAATGAATGCCAACTTCTGCACTTGAGAACAATATAAGCAAATCATTGGTATTTCACAAAAATAAATATTATTTACCTGTAATCACTCTATTTTGCATCTTTGAATAAAGATACACTAAACGCATATTTTTATCAACTCTTATCTACCATGTAACATGATTTCTCACATTTTATATTAGAACTGTTTAATGTTTATTTTCATGTGTAGATTATCACCTGCTGAGGGGCAGAAATAATATCTTCTCAGTAATTTTTTTAATTGGTTTAACTTTCATTGATGTTCCTTTAAAATTGATGTAAATTTATTTTTTACTGAATTTATTGGAGTCACACCAGTTAACAAAAATTATACAGGTTTCATGTGCACAATTCTACAACACATCATCTGTACACTGTATTGTGTGTTCACCACCCCAAGAAAAGTCTGCATATATCACCATTTATTCCGCCCATACTCTCCGCCACCTCCCTCCAACACCCCTCCCCCAGCAATCATGACACTGTTGTTTATGTCCGTGAGTTTTCTCCCTTTTATTTTTCTTTTTTGCTCAATCTCTCCACCCCCTCCACCACCCTCGCGACAGCTGGCATCCTGCTCTCTATTTACAAGTCTGTCTCTATTTTCTTGTTAGTTAATTTTGTTCATTAGAGTCCACATATGAGTGAAATCATGTTACTTGCCTTTCTCTGACTGGTTTGTTTTGCTGTGCCATTCATGAAGAATGAATAAAGTGTGTGAGAAAACTTCAGCTATGTACCCTAGAGTCCAGTGTAACAATTGTCAACATTTAGTTATCTCTTGATAAATACAGTTTTAGTATTTCTACTATCCTATTTTCTAAAATAGGCATGTTTAACTTTTATAATAAGAACAATATCATTTTATTACTACTTAAACTTTAATATATTTCAGTATCTCATGGTATTATTATAAATAACATTGCAGATTTAACTTTTTTACATTTTATAAAGTGAGTTAAAAAAAAACCCTCTATTCAGCATGAATGCTCACTATTTTTTTTTGAGAATTCTATAGTTAGCTTCTCCAGGTTAATTCCAAAGAAGTTGTCCTCAGTGTTTAACGGACAGATAAAAATATTTTAGAAGAAAAGATACTCCTGTTGCTTATAAGGTAACATTATGCTAAAATTCATGCCCAAACTAATGTGCTTCTTTTCTTTTCTCTTTTTTTAGATTTATCTTTATTGTTGAAAGTATTACAGATGTCCCCTTTTTTCCCCATTGACCCCCTCCAGCCCACACCCACTCCCTGCCCCTGGCCTTCACCACACTATTGTCTGTGTCCATGGGTTATGTTTCTTTTCTTTTACTTCTACTCAGCACTTAACCCTAATGAAACTGTTGTTACCCCACTATCATTGTGTCTTGGGCATTTTGCTGAACAGTAGATGAAAAATTGGAAGAAGGAAAGCTATTATCCTTATGCACGATTATGCAGTCCGTCATAGTTTATGTCTTGTGCTACCTGATCTCAATTTAATCCATATCATAACTTTATAAATGTTTCCAAGTTATGAAAATATTAACTTTACTGTGTCCAATATAAACTTCAAGAAGTCAAATACTGAACCTAAATAAACTCAGATGGATAGAGATTTTTAGTCACTTTCTCCATTTGCCTCTTAGAATAACTTCATGCAGAGTAATTTTCAAGGATCTACATTGGACTGTAGCAAGATTGATCTTTTATAAGTCAAATCATCACAGCTCTGTTTAAAATTCTCCCATGACTCACTTAGTGATTGGAGGATTGCAAAAGAAATCCCTCCTGCTACCTTTATGCTATATTGGTTTCCATAGTTTGTTTATTGCTAATAACATAAGTGAAAGCAGAAAACATCATTTAATGTTAATAATTATGATACTGATAGAATATAAGGAATGTAACCCATTCCCTGGTAGTGTGTGTGCATGTGTGTGTGTGTGAGTGTGTAAATTTAACTTTCATTACCTAGGTTACAGTTACCCTTTTCACACACATACAGATCTAAAAAGAAAAGCACCCCCATTCATGATTTACTGCCTCAACAAAAATGTTGATTTGATAGAAAGGAATTTGAAAAGGACATCGAGCTCAATACTTCTCCTTTACACAGGGGAAAATTGAAACTGAGATTAGTGCCTTGCTCTGTGTCATACAGTGTGAGAGGTACTAAGTGGGAACCTGTAACTCCTGGCTCCCATCCCAACACACTCTTTCCATATTACTGCTGTGTTTTGTTATATTTCTAAACTAGGCACTTGCTCCTCCTCTACCATTAGCTAAATTTCTTTTCTTTGCAGACATTATCCAAAACTTACTCCTATTTAAATCCCAACTTCATCTTCCAACATCTTTTCCTTTCTTTCAGTTATTCCACATCAGGCTACATGTTTTGTCACTTTTATTCCTTGATATTTTATACTTCTATGACTTCAAAGATGCCCATAGAGTTCTCATCCCTTGAGAACCAGATTAAATATTAACTTTCTATAAAACACACTCTCTGAATTCTCTGGGCAGGGCTGTTTCTCTGTGATCCCTGCTTCTGCAAATAGAAAGTTTATGAGCTATATGTACGATGGGAAAAGAAACGATTCTGGAACCAAACTTCCTAGGTACAACTCCTCAATATGCAATTTATTCAAATGTTGCCCTTGGAAATCATAATAATAATAGAGATGACCACGGAAACGATTTAAGTAAATTAATGAAGAAAAGGTTAGATACATCTTTGATGATTTTTATTTCTACTTTTACTTTTATCATCATCATATTTCCTCCAATTCATCTGAAATTACTTGCTTCCATGTTTCTCTATATTAATATATTCAAGGAAAAATATAATGTAATTCTCATGTTTTCATATTATAAATAGTACAATTCCTGATATGCCATAGAGATTCAATAAATATTTATTGTATGAGTGAATAAATGAACTGGGTATCTGTAAGCCAAAAAGTGGTTTCTCTAGAATTCCATATTCAGAAATACAATGTTTTGACCTTCATAGTACAAAAGATACTTGGGTTTGACAGATATTAGCATTTGTAGAACAATTCCCAAGCAAATTAAACAGATATATATTAATACCAGAGTTGAATGCAGTAGTTGAAAAAGAATATTTTAACTAAAATCAGTTCTCAAGGCAATTTATTTTGTTCTGTTATAGTAATTTATATCAAAGTTTTCTTATACTTGGTATAGGATAGCCAAAATTTGCACGTGTACTATATTTTGGTATGTGTTCTAAATGTTCCTTTAACTGAGCTTTATTAGTGTCATTTAAGTAAGCAAAGAGTCTTTGTAAGGAGAAAAAGGAAACTGAAGCTAATTAAATTAGCAGCCAAGGAAGAGGGTGAAAGGCCATCTTGTACCAAGCAGTTGAGATGACCGTCCACTAGAAGGGCGACTACGACCAACGCCACTGACGGTCAACTGTTTATTCAGCTGACTGTGCATGCTCTCGGTGGTAAGAGAAATGTCAAATATACAATGTATTAAGCATAAACTAGGCATTCTCATCTGTATCTTATTTCCCTAGGTTAATCCTTATGAAACAGTATTCCACAATGAGTGAATTTAAATGGGACTTTTATTTTAATGCAAGAGAAGAAAGACACACACACACTATGTTTTCTGTAACAACAAAAAAAAGACAATGTGATTTGTCATTACTGATATATGTTTATGTATAAGCGATAAAGACTCCCTCTATTCCAACAGTCTCTTATGACAAGATTAAAAAATCATTTTAAAATTTATCAAATTGTGGCAATATGTCTAAAGCAATAGTTTTCACAGCATGGTCCCTTGACCAGAAGCATTATTTTCATCTTGGAACTTGTTAGAAATGCAAATACACAAGCCCTACCTGAAAACCATAAAATCAGAAACTCCGGAGTTAAGTCCCAACAATCAGAATTTAACAAGCCCTTCAGGTGGCTCTGATACATGTTAAATAATTAGTCCCAAGTTGGTGCCTCTATCTGCACCTATATGGTCACTGCTGAAAATTCTCTCATTGCACTACCGTCCATAGTTTCTCAGCCTGCATTCCTACCAAGGACCAAGTTGCTCTGCATTTTTTCTGATCCAAGAGCTGATTCTGTGATTTTTTTCTCATCCACGCTCCGCACTCCCCTACCGTATACAGGTAAGTTCTTCAGAGAACTATGTGTACACAATACACACACACTCAACATATGTGCTCAATCAGCCCTGATCCTGTGATTTAGGGGCAAGTTTGGTTTAAGATCTCTCTCTCTCTCATGAGTTCTGTTTGCTCAACTGGTCACTGAACTTTCAAAACACTTGTACGAGGCCAAAAAGTAAAATAAAAAAGATTTTGTATTTTTGGTTCAGATCTGGAGAGTATTCTAAATACAATGTTTTCTTTTTATGAGAGAAACAGAAATATGACAAGCTTTGTAACAATAAAATATTAAATATACAAGTGCAACATTTAAGATGATTATACAAATGTGAAAGAATATAGAGGTATAAAATATTTTATAGGCACAGATATTATTAAGGTATCACATTTGTAAAGGCTGCTGTATCAAAATGTTTTAAACACTGTCATTTTAATTTACAATATGATTGAGTTGCTTGTTTGCATGCAATATGAATACATTTCTCTACTGTTGATTTTTTTTATTCAGATTTTAAATTCAGGCTTAACAATTATTCATGTCTTGTTCTAATAATATTTTCTATGTCCCTCAATGTTTCTGCAATTATTAATTGGATTTCTTCTCTAAGGAAGAATTGTCTCTTCTCTCCCTTTTTATTTATTTACCCAACTATTTATGAACTCATGAATATTCATTTTATTTCACAGATTATAGTCAAACACATTTGTCATTTATTTTGTTGCTCAGATTGTTCCAGCACTGGCTACTGAAAGCTCTTTCAGTTTGGCTCCTGTGTGCTTTCAACCTCTTCCCATCCTTTTTATTCAGCAGTTCAATTTTAATTTTATTTTATTCATGCAGGAGTTACAAGGTAATAAGTACAGAAAATATATAAAACTGTACTTACAATGTGATCTCACTTTAAAAGTAATTATTTGTGTGGATAAATTATATTCCATGATTTAAAATTCAGTTGATTAAAAATTGAGACTCATTTTTACAATATAAACTATATATCACGGTATCAAAGCTGTTATCTCTGAGAGGTGGGAAAAAAGAACAAATTTTACTTTGTGTATTTGTTTTTTTAAATTATTTTCTAAAAAAAAAATATGTTCTAACATAAGTTTTGATTTTAGAGTGATAAAGAAGATTTTAAATTGAAAATAAGTCCTTGACTCTGGATAAGGGGCAGTCTTTTCCTTCAGTTTGACTTCTTAAATTTGACATATCTATGGGACATTTTTAAAAATACATAAATAGTTATATAAAACCAACAGCTGATAGTGAGTTTATATTAACATTTTGTTTTCTAATACAAGGAACCAGAGCTCCTTGGAGTGATTTTAGAGCCAGGACAAGGAAAGTTTTGGTAAGCCTAGAAGAAACTGTGGTACAAAAAGAAAGGAAATACACAGGCAAACCGATGGAGTATGTTGAAAGCACACATTGTGGAAAATTCTACAACACAATAGACCAGTACTCTTTAGAAGTATCAAGATTATGAAAGTCCTGAAAAGACAGAGGAGCTGTCAAATATTTGGAGAAAATGACATGAATCCTGGGGCTGGGGAACACAAAATCCAGGGAACAGAAAAACATGTGTGAAAAGACTGGTAAATCTGAATAAAACTGGTAGTTAAATTAATACTGTTGTACCAGTATTAATTTCCTGGCATTGATGGCTGTGCATGATGTTAACATTAGGTTTGGTCATGATGTAAAGTGCTAACATGCAGGGAATTTGGGTGAAGGTTATAGGGAAATCTATATTATGCTGTAATTTGCTGACAATTCTAAAATTAGTTTAAAATAAAAAGTTAAGTGAAGCTATAAATTCAATTGTGACTTCCTTTTGATCTCTGGGATATTAAAATAATTTTATTTCCAAATAATTGGTGACTTTCCGGATATCTTGTTACTGATTTCTAGTTTAAGTACATTATTACCCAAGATAATACTTCGTATTACGTGGAGTTTTAAGACTGTTTTTATCGTTGATGATACACTCTATTTTGATGAAAGCTCTATATTTACACAAAAATTTGAAAGTATTCTACTATTTTGGGATTGAGCATTTTAAAAGTAAATTAGGATAAACTGGTTGACAGTGTGCAGGTCTTCTATATTCTTAGTGATTGTGTCTGTTTTTTTGCTAATGATTATTAAGAGAAGAGTGGTAAAGTGTCCAACTATAATTTCAGATTTGTCTATTTCTCTTTTCAGTTTTATCAGCTTTTGGCTCATATAATGTGAATTCATGTTTTAAGTACAAAAACATTTAGGAATATTATATCTTCTTGATTAGTTGACTCCTTCATCTTTATGCAAGATTTCTCTTTATCCCTGGGTATATTTCTTGCTCTGATGCCTAGTTTGTGCTCTTTAAGATCTTACTAGATCATACATATTTAGTTAAGCATGACAATGAGAGATTAGTTTAAGAGGTCATGTTGTAAGCATTGTTGGCTGCCCTGTCATGATTTGGATCTTACTACACACTGATAGAGGAAATGCACTGGGTATAAATACTTTCATAAACCAGGTATACACTATAAAATACTACACATAATGTAGATTTAAAAATCATACTTTGTTTATCAACACTTTGCAGAAAAACATCAGCATCAATAGTGTTAAGGTAGTGAATATATTGAAGCAATTACTTCAGAGAAACCTAAATTCCTAAATCACCTTATGGGAACACCCCCCCTTTGTAACCCCTCTAGAACTTACCATGGTGTGAGACATGAGATAAAAGCTTTCACTGAGAAAAACCACTGAGAGTTTTATAGTTTATCTCTAACAGTGGCTGAAGTTTAATAAATCTATCCCTTAAGAGAAAAAATCAGTTAAAATTCCCTAAAGGGAGGTAGATAATGGCAACTTGCCAAATACTACTTTGTATAGTATTTATTTTCATCTATTAATGTGGTGGGGTGGCGGGTGCAGTAAACATTATCTGACTCAGCTCTATAAGTAGGTAATTTTAATAAGTATCTAGACTTCTTTAAAATCCTGTATCTATGAGCAATCCATAAGGTTAAGATGGGAAAAAGCTATGTAAAGTTATGCAAAGGATTTAACCAGAGACACATGAATGTCAGGGAAGTTAGGATCACAACAGATTTTAACAGATAAATGCTGAGATTCATCTCTTAGTCATATCAGCCAATAAATTAAAACTACATAAAAATTGAAATAAGCAGTTTTTAAGATGTTAAATCAATGGATTATTTTTAAATTGAGTTGTTATTTAGTCAATAATAATGAGTAAAAGCTAGTACCAATCTTAGATTGAATATTAGAGACAAAACAAAAGTAAAAGTGGATCCTCTTGTTTTTCCCCTTTAACTGGTAGTGCTCTTGGCCTCTTTATGATGTCACCTCTCAACATCACTAATTTGAACTTACAGTGCTTAGGTCCTGGCAAATCATAGGTGGGGGAAATGTCTGTACCAAGATTGTAAGTCCTCTTTTCAAATTTTATGTTTTAAAATAAGTGAAATACTCTAGTCAGCTTTATATTTACTCTCTTTTAGTGTAAAGGGATATTTGTTACATTATTATCATGCCATTGATAAATGAGACACAGTCTCAAGCAACATTATAGGTTGTTTTGACCCAAGACTTAACTAGTTCATTCACTTCAGTAAAATACAGACATGGCTTTAGATAAGTCTTTTTCCAATGTGATTTTTACTTCATTGTTTTGTCATATTGTATTTTGGAAAATAAAAAATAAAATAATTGATGGTTTTTATTCAAGCAAATATTACAAATGACTCCTTAGGGGTCGTCTGGAAATTTATGGGAATTTTTTATTAATATCACAGTGACTGAAAAGTGCTACTGACCTTTAGAAGGAATGGGTCAAGGGTACCAAACCTTTGCTAATAAGTGGGGCAGCCCAAAGACGACGAACTAAATGCAAATTGTATCCCCCTTGAGAAATACTGAGTATACAAAAGTAGTATGCAATAAAAAGAAGATAATACAGAACTGGAAGTTTGATATTTGTGTCCTGATGCTTAATTTATTTTGTGTTAAAATGAGGTATGGGAAGAAAACTTTCAATTATGTAAATTTTTTTAAACTGTAAAGACATGAAATAAAGGCAAAGGCATGGAACTCTAAAATATAAAGGAAAGTGTAACTGGGTTTTCCTTGGATAATACTCTTAATGCGGAGATGAAATACAAATCTTGAAAATAAATACAGATAAACAAAACAGGCTTCCCCTAGGCGCTGTTACCTACTTCATTACAACATAAACAACATACTTCATAAAAGGTTTGAATGTACTGCTCATGCTTACTTTAGAGGCTGAGTAAACTGATGACTATTACACAGAAATCTATGTTCAGGCATGTAACATGACAGAATTAACTACTGTGATTACTTTAAAGTGTTTAAGCACAATAAAATATTGATGGCATTTCTATTATAATGAGCATTGCATGACTTTCAAAGGACATCACTGCACTGTTTAAAAATTATTATTGGTTTTATGATGATTTCCTTGTTTTTTCCTGATATAATCTCCAAACTCTCCTGTTATTATAGAAGGAAAGTGTGGTTAAATTCATAATCAAATAGCCTGATTACTAGCCAATGAAGTGCATAAAGAACCCTTAATAAAAATTCATATTTCCAAGGGATGAACTGGTAAATTCCAGTTTATTTAACAGAAAGGGTGAGATGCAGAAAGTAATTTTCTACTTTGGTTTTCCTCTGAATTCTTCTAACAATGACCGGGCCTTAAGTTTAAACTTACATGCCTGTGCCGTGGTAAAGGCCTTGTAGTTGATAAAGTTCTCTTCTTTGAGCTCAGTTTTCACCTCTCTATTCCACTTTAGTATCTTTATTTGTCCAAACCTCAACAGCCCCACTCAAGAGTTTTACCTCTTCTTGCCTTTGCCTCTAACTCAGGTTGTGTCAGTCACCTCAATCCTTCCATTCCTAATACTGAAAAGTAGGTCTAAGACTTCTGAAGGAAGTGGGAGAAGTCTTCATAAAGATTTGGCATCAGATGTGGAGAAAAACTTTTTAAACTTCCAGTGTTTGCTTCCAGAGCTCATATCCACTATACATTTTCTCTTTGTGTCCTGTGAATTGCATTAATGAGGACATGTCTTACTATCTTGTCCAAGAGATTCACCCTGATAAGGAAGGTTTACCAACCTCGGCACTATTGACATTTTAGGCAGGACAACTCTTTATTGGAGTTGAGAACTGGAGGGTATGGGGGAGTGTGTGTGTGGGGGGGTTGTCCTGCACATTGTAAAATGTTTAGCAGCATCCTTGGTCTCTACCAACAAGATGCCAGTATCAGCATGCAAGTGCACATGAACACATGCCTACACACAATTATGATAACCAAAAATATCTCAGACATTATAAAATGTCCCCTGGAGAAGAGAATTGAAAATAAACCCAGCTTGAGAAACACTGCTCTAGAAAATGTTAGAGAAGGACAGGAAATCTCACCATATCACACAGTCATCTCTCAGTGAGACTATGTGGCAGTTGACCTTTGCCTTTACATAGAGACCCTCTAGCATATATGAGAAGAGTGAATTAGGCCCCAGTCAGTCCTGGGAAAATTTATACAGGTCTTGCATATATGTCAATAAACTTATCTCTAAATATCTTTATGTTATTGCAAATGGCATTATTTTCTTAAATTTATAGCTTCCCATTTTTCTAGATATTGAGATGTAATTTATATAATTAGCCCTTGTAACATATAACTTTACTAGGTTTACGTAAGAGCTCTAAATAATAATATTTTTAGATGTCGCTGGATAGTCTACTTACTCAATCAAGTCTTTTGCAAGTAAAAAACAATTTTCCTTCTCTCCATTCTTGATGCTTTTATTACCTTGTGGAACAAAATAGGGTCTGGATTACAATGCTGAATAGCAGACTAAGCATGCTCACCTACTTTCTGATTTATAGAGGAAAAACATTCAATATTCCACAATTGAATTTGATTTTAATAGTAAAGATTATCTGAACACATTTTATCCTTTTGAGGAAGATGCCTTCTATTCCTCGTTTTCGCAGAGTTTTAAATTATGAATGAATGTTACATTGTAATTCAAAAATTATTCTACATATCTTGAGATGATCAGATAAATTCTTGTTGATTTTGTTATTTAGAGTGATCACATTGGTTGCTGTACATATGTTAAACCAACCTTACATTCCAGAGAGTACCCTTCAATGGTTATGATGCATTAGCCATTTTATATACTGTTCAGTAAGATTAGCTAATAAATTGTGAAGGATTTTTTTGTGTCTGTTAATGCAGTGTATTAGTTTATAATATTCATTTCTGGTAATGTCTTTGAGAGGTTTTGGAGTCAGGGTTATTTATATTGGTTTTAAAAATCAATTGAAAGACCTATCTCCTTCCTCTTGTTTCTGAAAAACTTGTGTACAGTATTTTTCCTAAATTTTTAAATTTATCAGTAAAATGGTTTGGGCCTGTGCTTTTCTTTCTGGGAAGGTTTTTTGCTAATGAATTAAATGTATTTAATAATTATAGAGCTATTCACATTTTATTATTTCATTATGTGCAAGTTTTGGTAAATAAACTGAGTTTTTACATAGAGCTCATCTATTTCATTTAAGTTGTTGAATTTATTACCAAAGGTTGTAAATTATAATCCTCATTATTATTTAATATCTATATAATTATAAAACCTGCATCAGTCTTAATATTGGTAATTTGTGTTTTTTTCTTTTCCTTTATCAGTGTTCCTAGGACTTAACCAATTTTAATAATCTTTAAAGAAAAACCCAAATTATGGAATTTTTAATTTGCTCTAATTTTGTTTTCTTTTTCATTGACTTTGACATAGCTTTATAATTTGCTCCCTTTAACATTAGTTTGATATTTTCCTAATTTTTAAAGCAGAGATTTAAACCACTGATTTTAAACTTTTTTCTAATATAAGGAATTAAATCTATAGATTCTACTGTATGAACTGTACATAGTACTCCACAATTTTCAATATTTTATTATTCATTTGCTTTTTTTATAAGTATGCATTGTGATTTCTGTTTGACCACTGGTTACTTAGGAAGAACTGTTTACTTTTCAAATACCTGTGCTGTTGTTATGTACCAATGAGTTGGCTCAGTCTCCTGAAGACTCTGTGAATGAGTGATGTCCACAATGTGCTGTCCTCAACAGCCCTGCTCAGCTCCTGCAGACTCATTCCTGTGGCTTCTCTTACGGAGTCAATCCACCTCACATTTGGTCTTCTTTTCCTGCTGCCTTCTATTTTTCTCAGCATTACTGCCTTTTCCAAAGAACCTTGCCTTCTCATGATGTGTCGGGAATAGGACAACTTCAGTTTTGCCATTTTTTGTCACCAGCAACGTTTCAAATTTAATTTGCTCTAGGACTCGATTGTCTTTCTGGAAGTCCAAGGTATCTGTAAGAGCTCTCCTCCAACACCATATTTCAAATGAATCGATTTTTCTTCTATCAGCCTTCTTCACTGTCCAATTTCTGTGTATTTTCTACATATTTTTGTTGTTGGCTTCTAATTTAATTGCTTGGTGATCAAAGAATATGGCCTAGAAATTATACAGGGAATTAATGGATAATGCCTACATAATACTTTTTAAATCTCCAATTTAATAATGTTGTTTCATAAACCTGAAATATTTCCTCTTTCAGAGCATAGAGAACAGAGAAGTTCATAACCATGGATGGACTTCAAAATGTCTTCAGTAGTGTATAAAAATATACTTTGGATAGCTCCAAACCTAAAGATTCAGATCTAGAGGGGCAAGTAGTTTTAATGCATGTCCTCAGATTAAAAAACACACACACACACACACACACCAGACTACATAATTAGTCAACACATCCTAAATTTTATCATATAATTTCATTCAAAATTTTTAGAGCAGCAAGTTTTAAAGTGTTCCAGGTTTTATGCTGGGGATTAGAGCTTTAATGTAGTCATCAAGATACTTTTTAAAAATGTAATTTATTATTAATATTTCTGTAATGTCAAAATAAGTAAAATACTGGGTAAAAGAATGTGTTTGTATTTGTGTGTGTGTGTGCGCGCGCGCGCGCACGCACACAAGACCATATTCACTCATGATTAACAATAACTGTTTCTGTAATACAATGGGAAGGTGTAGAATAATAATTCTCTAATAAACTGTAATGTTTGCCTCCATTACAAGTATAAAAAACTAGACTGTAAATATCCCCTTTGGAGACAAACATGCTCATATAGCACTAAAGTAAATGGAAAATACTTTGCAATATAACTCCATTTCTCATATTTTCTTAGAGAACAAAAGAAAAATCAAAATCCAGATCAATACTCTGGTGCACACTGACTCAGTTATACACACACACACACACACACACACACACACTCATAGAAACACACATGCCATTGAATAATCTGGATTTAGTTAAACTCTGAAAATATTTTGAGGATCTGATTTTACTTAAGCATAGTGTTTTCAAAGTGCTGTCTCAGTAAAATTCAATTGCAAGAAATTTTAGAGCATGAGGTGGGGAAATGAATTCAATTATGGTTTCACAATTTGGAAAATGTCTGTATTTTAGATATGCAAAGTTGATGAGGTTTTTTTCCTTAATTTTATTTTTGTTGTTTTAGTTCTGTTGACGTTTTCTCTAAAAACAAACATATTCTCATCTCTGTTTTTCTGGGATCAAGTAATCTTACGTAATAATAGAGATCTGAGAATGCAAAGTATTTCTCTAGTTGGTGGCAAGTGCTTGGGCATAATAATGATCATTAAATAAACTGATTTTTGTATAAATTAACTAAAACCTTTCCCTCTTATTTTAATAGCCAAAAAATAAACTATGGGGCACATGATAATTACATTCCAGGTAAGAAAGAGTTCAATATGTATTTCTAAAAACATGTATGATTAATTTTAGGCATAAGTGATTATCCTCCATTCAAAGAGATGAAACAATAGCTGTCACGAAATATTGAAAATTAAGTTTTTATTTTCAAAGGCACCTTTTTCAAGGGCTGAGTGAACATCTTCTAAAAATATTTTGTTCTAAATCCAAAGAAGATTAAGCAAATACGTAGAGCAACATTAAGACGGACCGATATACGTGTTAGAAATCATTCAATCAGATAATCTCACAATTAAAAGGCAGCAAAGAAAATTCGATAAGCAAGTTCTCATCCATGTCAGAAATGCCTTCTACTACATTCCTGATAGAATGTATCAGGGTTAAAACTGACCAAGAAATTCATTATTTGACAAGGCCAGTCAACCTTGTGTTGGAAGACTTCATACATCAAGTGATTTTTCCCTTGTATACATACTGATCTTAAATATGCCTTTCATCCTGTATATTTTCTCATTGATCCTGCTGCAAGTCTATTTTCACTTACATGTGGTGTTACTGTACATATTTAAGTACAGTGAGGATATCTCTCTTACTTGTCTCATTGGTAACCTAAATGTCTTTAACTATTTCTATTATAGTTTGCAGGTAACTTTACCCTCCCATCACAATTCTGTAGGTTTTATTTGTCATTTTCCTTAGTAATGTGCCCCCGATAACAATGCAGTTCTTGGGTATATAACATTTACTTTTGCAGCTTGGAAAACGATTGCTAACTAAAGAGATATAAAGCAGTGATTTTCCACCTTTTCCATCTCATGGCACACATAAACTAATTACTAAAATTCTGCAGAACACCCCCCAAAAATACATTTTTTGCTGATCTGACAAAAACTAGGTATAACTTTGATTCATTCACACAGGGCGGCTATTGTTGTGTTGGTGCTGTCATATTTTTATTTGGCAATCTAAACACCAGTTGAAAATTACTGATCTAAAGCTTTATCATTTAGATCCAATCATATATTTACTGAGTATTTTATAATAGGTACTGCACTAATTGCTTTGAAGTTTACAGAAGTAGTTACCATATTTTCTGTTCTCAGTAGAATTGTATTCTAACCAAAAGAATATAAAGTCAAAATCTAGGCTGGATTAGATAGAAAGATTAAAAGGAAACAATAAAATGGTTTCTTTCCATTTATCTTGCAGACTACATTAGATAGTCACAATCGCTACTTTATATAGTTCTCTGCAAAAATGGAAAACATAGAAAAATCACTTTTTATTTCCTCATATTAATAGTAGATGATTTCAAACATTACCAAATAAATGAAGACAGAATTTTAATCATTCGCTTCTTCATTTACGTGAAATGTAATACCTTACTGCCATATTAGTTTTGTTGAAATGCTATTTAATCTAAAGTATATGTTTAATGCTTCCTTATTTTAGTTAGTGAATTAAGCAAAAAATCATGGAATCAGCAACATTTTGCTCTGGCATTTCCCAAACCACGTCGGCCAGGACAAAAATTAAGATCAAGGCCTTCCCAACTACGAGATAAAACAGATCTTGTAAGTATTAAAAAGATCATATAATTTTACTAGTAATAAACTTGTGAAATCATGTGTAGTTATATGTCTTATATATCATCACCAACTAATGAGATTTCTGTGATGATGGAAATATTTTATATCTTTGCATTCCAATGTGGCTATTGAACACCTCAAATGAGGCTAGTGTAACTGAATTTTATATTTCAATTCAATTCAACTCACATGTGGCTTTTAAATGTCACCAAACAGTACAGTTAAAGGTAATTCAAACTCTACTACTTGAGCAAATCAGATATATTTTATTTGCATTTCACTGTATAAAAATTTCTTCCTTATTTCATATTAACTATTTGTTCAGTAAACCTACATTATACAAAATATGTATCCAAATGTGCAGTAATCTTTAGATCCTAACAGTACAGTTCGAACATTCGAAAACTATTCCCCAGCTAAAAACACCCCCTTGTTAGAGTCATTATGATCTGATAAAGTTTCAGCTCTTCCTCATTTCCTGTAATACAGAATTCAGAATTCTGAATTTTATTTTATTTTTTTACACATATTCTTTTTTTTTTTTTTAAACATATCTTTATTGATTTCAGAGAGAGGAAAGGAAGGGGGAGAGAGAGAGAGAGAGAGAAACATCAATGATGAGAGAGTCATTGATCGGCTGCCTAGTCCGCAACCCAGGCATGTGCCCTGACCGGGAATTGAATCCCGATCTCCTGGATCCTAGGTCGATGCCCAACCGCTGAGCCACGCCCGGCCGGGCAGAATTCTGAATTTTAGAAGATAAGCATTTCCCAAGGTTTCTGGAGTCCCAAGGTTTATATGGGATATAAAAATGTTGAAAGAAAAGCTTTTACAGGCTCAATATACTACCAACTCTTGTTTATTTTAGGAAATGTATCCAATCTGTAGTGATACAGGTTTCTTCTGTCCCCTCATATTTCTTCTCTTTTTTTCTTCCTTCCTTTCTTTATTCAATTTATTTTTCATTGTTTGTTAACATTCCTTCCAAATTTGCTGTTTTTTTTTTCAATTAAACTTTTGCAAATATTTGCTTACAAGTTGAAAACAAGACACCATTCTGCACAACTAATGTGCACTGAATAGTACAGCTTTCATTGTTGCAGTTTCCTATCTGATGATACTCAGTTTATATATTGCCATGCAGGAAGCCATTCAGGCTTTTAGTTTTAACCACAGTTAGTACTGTAAATTCCAGGCTTTTAGTTTTAACCACAGTTAGCACTGTAACAATAGACTAGGATCTGCCTGAACACAAAACTATTAGATATTAGAAAATAATTAGTTTCTGAGCTAGCCTTGGTATGGAAGCTAGGCAAGGATATTTCAAGAATCTCAAAAACATAGAGTCAAAGAACAAACAAGCCCTCTCCTGCTTGTGAAGATAGGTTCTAGTATGTCATTAATAAGGGAAGATCTGTACCAATTTTAACATACAATCTTGCAGGAGTCATAAAGATACTCTAGATTTAAATTAGATCCAAAATGAGACATGACTATCCATTAGTTCAACAAAGAATGAATTTGAAAAAGCAAAATAAACTATAAAATCTACAATTTATTTTATATTTATTAAAATCTAAAATCTTTATCGTTGAAGTTAAATGTATTTGGTACCTGGTTATAAAGCTTGGGTAACTAATACAAGTTATTTATCATTATTCTAATCAATATTTCAGAAACATGATGAAGTCAAATTAAAGGAAGGTTCTAAACGACCATTATGGATGCACCGTTCTTTAATGCAAATTTCTGAAAGGCCATCTGCTTATTTAGCTGCCAGGAGACAGCGTCCATCTAAACCAACTTATCCCCCAGGTGCAGAGAAACCTTTATCTCCAAAAATAGGTAAGGTAGTTAAAGAAGACAAGAAGGACAAATTAGATTCAGAAGCTCAATCTGCAGTTTCACGGGAGTTAAAAAAAACTGAGGCAGATTCAAAAGCAAAAGACACAGAAGATAGTTTAAAAACAGATGATGAAAAAAAGAGTTCCAAAAAGATCACGGACTCAGCTACAGAATCAGAAGCTGAAAAAGGAGACACAAAGAAAGATGCCAAAAAAAAGAAAGGTTCCAAGAAGGACAAGGGATCAGATGCAGAATCTGGAGAGGAAAAAGGAGACACTAAGAAAGATGCCAAAAAAGAAAAGAAAGGATCCAAGAAGGACAAGGGATCAGATGCAGAATCTGGAGAGGAAAAAGGAGACACTAAGAAAGATGCCAAAAAAGAAAAGAAAGGATCCAAGAAGGAAAAGGGATCAGATGCAGAATCTGGAGAGGAAAAAGGAGACACTAAGAAAGATGCCAAAAAAGAAAAGAAAGGTGCCAAAAAGGAAAAGGGATCAGATGCAGATGCAGAATCTGGAGAGGAAAAAGGAGACACAAAGAAAGATGCCAAAAAAGAAAAGAAAGGCGCCAAGAAGGACAAGGGATTAGATGCAGAATCTACAGAGGAAAAAGGAGACACAAAGAAAGATGCCAAAAAAGAAAAGGAAAAGAAAGGCGCCAAGAAGGACAAGGGACCAGATGCAGAACCTGGAGAGGAAAAAGGAGACACAAAGAAAGATGCCAAAAAAGAAAAGAAAGGCGCCAAGAAGGACAAGGAGACAACAGCAGAATCCGAAGGGGGGGAAAAAGAGGAAAAAGGTGATGAATCAACGGACAAGAAAGACGCCAAGAAAGATGCCAAGAAAGATGCCAAGAAAGGAGGCAAGAAAGATGCCAAGAAAGGAGCCAAGGAAGAATCCAAGGAAGAAACCAAGGAAGAAACCAAGGAAGGCACTGAGCCAGAATCCACTGAGGGAAAAAAGGATGCAAAGAAGGAGGGAAAGAAAGAGGGAAAGAAGGAGGGAAAGAAAGACGAGAAGAAGGAGGGAAAGAAGGAGGGAAAGAAGGAGGGAAAGAAGGGCAAGTAGGCCTTAGACGGTATTCAACAGCACATTTGCTGAAACAGTTTGATTAGCATGAAACTGAATTTATGAGTTAAAGGGGGGATTCGAATATTTAATCAAATGCTTTTAAAAATGGGGCAAAGAACAATATAAAGAAAGACTCAGAAAATCTTCATAAAAATATAAGAACAATGTTAAGAAATAATTAATAGATGATTCATTGAAGGATGCTTCTGCTAAAGTTGGGGATATGAAGGATTAAATGAAAGATCCCTAAAAAAGATTAAAAAAACATATAAGTAAGGATGTAGAAGTTAATGATACTGTATGAATATGCAAAAGAAAAAAAAAATCAATGAAGGCTTTGATACATTTCAAGAAGGCAGATGTTGAATCCATAGAGTCAAACAATTTGAAGACACATCCACAGATTTAAATGAAGAACCATAGTAGTCATGAGAGGAAGTGAAACAAATTTCAGAAAGTCTACTTTCAAATAAATACAAATTAAAGGTAGCATTCCTCAAAAAAAAACAACACAAACCACAAAAAATATTATTACTTTCTTGTGAAACTATATCACCATCTCTGAAGTATAATTAGACACAACCATGTTCATAGATGTTGAATGTTCCACTTCCAAGCCAAGCTAAACACATTTGGTAAGTTTGCTTTCTTTTATTTTAAGCCACATTGGATTAAAGAATTGAACCAGTTTATAGATTTAAATTGACACCATTTTTGTAAACTCTGTAATCTGCTGGTTAAGTTTTGAACTACAATTATATCAAGGTTAGGCCTTCTCATTATAAGAAAAATTAGAAGAATTTGGTGAGAACACCGTATCAGTGAGGATTTTAAAGTGTCCATGGAAAGGTTAAGGGAAGTAGGATTCTTTTTCATGAGGAAAAAAACTGGCCAAAGGTATATGATACCTTTAACGATTACTTATTGCAAGGTGTTTTTTCTTTTAAATAGAAAATGGTGGCCAACTTATCTCCATTTAAAGAAGGAAAGACATCATTATCGTCCAAATTACCAACGTGAGTAAATTTAAATGAGGCATACTAAATAGATTCCTGATAAATTGCTAAATACATATAGAGAACCAAATTAGGCAGCAAAGAGTCTAACTCAGTGAAATATCTACATATAATTTAGATACAAAATTAACTTTATAGCTTCATAACAATATTAAACTCTCTTGTGACCATAATCTTATTAATGTGAAGGAAAATAAAAAACAATAAAAAAAGCAAACCCTTGGGCTTCCCAATTAGTGATGATTAAATCTCTTCTGATTGAAAACATTCTTTCAGATAAACTCAACATTGTAGCAAAATATGCTAAGTGATTTTCTTTCCCCTTTATTTCTCCCAATATAAAATGTAGATGCAAGAGAAAGGAAGGGACTAAAGGAAGGGACTCCTAACCCACATGCTCTCGGGAGCTAGCTTTAGTGAGGTGTAATTGTTTTGCCTGCTCTTTTAACGTTGGACCCTGCTGCCCTACATCAACTGTTAACGGATTAATGACTATTGTATCTCATGGTTTTCCAGGAGGCCCTACCTTGCTGACAGGGTAAGCAGTCAGAGCTGTGATGACAGAGTCAAATCCTGCCCCATTGTCCTCTCTCCTTTCCAGGTAACTCCTCATTCCCCATCTGCTTATAAAATAAAAGTCTATGTTCAGATTTTCAACCTTTTCTGGAAACATTGGCATCTCCCTGAGGATTTAGGGAATCATTTTAAATCTTCTTTTCCTCTAAAAAAAAAACCCTTATTCTCTAATATGAAAGTAGTCAAAAGTCATGTTTTAGATTCAAATTTAACTCATAGTGAAAAAACAATTGAGTTTCTGCATTTACCATTCTACTGAAATGCACCAAAGTCACCAAGAACTTCCATGTAGCCAATTTCATTAGCAGTGTCTTTTTATCCTAGCCCCTCTTCTCTTTTCTTTGCATATATTTCTCTAAACTATTCTACCCATTCCCATCTCTTTATACACCATTCTTATGCTGATGAATCCTATATTTATAAGCCAGCACTGACTTACCCACTCAGCTCCAAACTCATATATTCAAATATTAAATTAAAGCAACTTCTTGACTGTCTTCCAGGCATTTCAAAGTTAACATATCACAAAGAGAAGATACCCTTCCACCTAAGCCTGGTTTCCCCCAAGTTTTGACCAGCTCAGTAAATGAAACTAACATCTAACCTGTGACTCAATCCAAAATTGGTAGGTCATTCATAATTCTTTTTTCTTCACTCTGCTTATCTTTTAGAAAGTCTTGCTTTACTACCTCCAAATATCTGAATTGTTCTACTTCAGCCCATTTCTACCACTTCCACACTAGAAGTACAATCATTCCTTACATCTTACTTGGACACCCCAAAAGCACCCTAGATGGAGGTTGTGGTTATGTTTATGGCATAGATTGGAGAGATAGTTTCACAGGTGTATACTGATCTCCAAACTCATCAAGTCATCAATTTTATGTTAAATATGTACAGTGTTTGCATGTCAAAAAGTACACACACAAAAATACACACACATACACACACATCCATACACACACGTCATACAAAAGAAACCTCCAAACTGTCTTTTATCATGGCCGTACCATTTTGTATTCCCACCAGCAATGACTGAGAGTTCCTGTTGCTCTAAACCCTCCCCAGAATGGGGTGTTGTCAGTGTTTTGGATATTGATCATTCTAATAAGACTATAGTGGTATCTCATTGTTTTGATTTGCATTTCCCTGATGACATAAAATGTGGAACGTCTTTTCATACGCTTATTTACCATCTGTGTATCTTCTTTGGTGAGTTTTCCGTTAATGTCTTTGGTTCATTTTTTAATCATATTTTTTTGTTTACTTATTGTTGAGTTTTAAGAGTTCTATGGATAACAGTCCTTTATCAGATATATCTTTTGTAAATATTTTCTCCCAGTCTGTGGCTTGTCTTTTCATTCTATAGTGTCTTTCACAAATCAAATTTTTAAAAAATTTTATAAAGTCTTTCTCGGCCGGGCGTAGCTCAGTGGTTGAGCGTAGACCTGGGATCCAGGCGATCGGGGTTCGATTCCCGGTCAGGGCACATGCCCGGGTTGCGGGCTGCAGCCGATCAATGACTCTCTCATCATTGATGTTTCTGTCTCTCTCTCTCCCTCTCCTTTCCTCTCTCTGAAATCAATAAAGATATATTTTTAAAAAAAATTATAAAGTCTTATTTATCAATTCTTTCTTTCATGGATTGTGCCTTTGGTGGTGTATCTAAAAAGCCATCACCAAACCCAAGGTCATCTAGATTTGCTCCTATGTTTTCTTCTAAGAGTTTTATAATTGTGCATTTTGCATTTAGGCCTGTGATCCATTTTGATCCAGACATATTTCACTGCCCATTCTCTCTCTGTTTAATTCCCTATTACCTGGCTACTTCTATTCTGTTAACATGTTTTATTCTTCTATGTAACCTATACAATCACAGTCTGCCTGTCTGTCTGTATCTATTTATCTATCTAATCTATAATCTAATTTATCGCCATCTATATCTATCATCTATCTATCTATCATCTATCTATCTATCATCTATCTATCTCTATCTATCTATCTATCTATCTATCTATCTATCTATCTATCTATCTATCTATCTGATCTAAATCATTATTGCATATTACCTGTCTCTCCCACAGAATAAAAACTCTACCAGGGGAAAAAATATGTAACTTATTTACTGCTATATCTTCAGTGTATAGAACTATTTCAAACATGTAGTATATACACATTAACCATGTCAGATAAATGAGTAAGTAAAGTTTGAAGTACTTAGTGGAAATAATGACTTACTTGGAGTAAGCCTCTCCAAAATCCCAAAGTGAAACATACCAGTCTCAGCAAAGTCAAACTGAAACACTTACAGTATCTTTTCAGAAAAGAGAAGTTCCAAAAGAGAGTAATTTTGAGAGTTAGTGGCCATTTGGAAAGTAGGATATAGTGTTTTCTTATTTTAGTGTGATAAAATATGGGAAATCATGAACTATGTAGTGATTTTAAGATGGTGCCTATACAGGCTGGCAGAACTTTCTGTCCCTGACCAATCATGTCCATTTTTTTAATTAGTTAATCAATTCTATTGTTATTATATAGAACTATTATAAAACTATTTTTATAAAATTAGCACTGCATTATTGTATAGAATATGAAGTTACTGAATTATTGTATAGTATTTTAATAAAACTATGATATAGTACTTTCTATTATAAATTTATTACTTCACAAATATTATTATGTATTATTATATATTTATTTTAATATTATTGCACAGAATTATGACTACTGAACACTGAGATTTCTAATCATGGAAAGAGGATTTATATATGTTCTTTATTAAGGTGAGGAGATGAATTCTACATGTTATGTTTTGTTTTCTTTAGAAAAGTTGTGTTTTTTCAGATTTTTATAATTTGATAACTGGTACTTTTATATTATACATGCTTTAATAGCATTTGAAAAATACAGAAACACACTAAAAAGAACCAATTTTCCCCTTTACTCCATGCCCAGTCCCATTGACAATTCATATATTTAAAAAATATAACTTTCCAATTGTTTACCAATTTATTTGATTTCTTGTCATACTGAATTGTAAAAAGTTCTTTATTGAAAAGATCATATTTGCCTTTTTTGAGGAAAGAGGGGGAAAAAGATGGCAAATTTATTCACTGACCATAAAATAAGGAGTTTTCTTTCTCTGATTTAAAATTCCATCATCTCTAGAATGTGGTATTGAACTGGATGATGTTAAATTGAAGCTGGTGGCCCTACAGAGTAAGAAGGGTAAACAGTATGAAAATGACTATTATCCTGAACTTCACAGCCTTAAGATATTCTCAAATTGTTTCCTTTTCTGACCAGAAACAATAGTTATCTTTTAACATTTGAAAGGAAATAAAGCTCACAGAGTACTACCCATAAGACTCTTAATTCTCAATTGCCATTTAACACACACAGGTAAGACCCAATTTTATTTGACAAGGTTCCTCCATCTCAAGTAGTTAGCTCACCTTGTAAGTTCTATTACCTAGTTTTATAACCTTCCAATTTACAGAGTGGCATAAGTAAATTTTTTAAAAATCTGCCACTACCTAAGAGCAATTAAGGACTTTTATCACCTCCAAAATCCAAGGGAAAAAGTACAGGTGCAGTTATTTGAGTCTTTACACGTAGCTCTGATTTCTGATCTAAGGTACTCAATTCTTTTATAAGACCACTAGGCGCTCCTAAAAATGACTTTATTCATCAGTTGGGACCCTGACCTATGGAAGAGGATCTTGGCTTTTTCCCCAAAGCTCTATTTTATTAATCAAATGTGGGTTATGAGTTTTGACTTAGAAATATATGAAAATGATTAAAGAAAAGAATATGACAGTTTTTCGGTCATTAAAATAAAAAATTTATAATAAAACAATATAAAATCCTCCAATAAATAAGAATTAATAAATTCTTTGATAAAGTATATCTAACTCTAACTTTTAGTTATTTGCTAACCTTTCTTACGCATAACAATAACCAGCAGATCTGATTGGTTGTCTAACTCTAGGTTGACTCTCTAACCTTTCTTTGCCTGGTCTCCTTAGTATCAAGGCCAAAAGGGGAAGTGAAAAGGATGGGAGATTAATTCTAAGGTAGAGATCTAGGTTCAGAACCACCTCCTATTCAACAATCTTGTTGTATGTTTCAAATCTCAGTTTAGATTTTTCATCACAAAATTTGTTTGTGGAAGATATTTTTCCAGTTTTGCTGGTTAATTTCCCATTGAGTAGAACTTTGTGCTGTAAAAATAAAATACAGATGTTAAAGAATTGCTCATTTTGTAGGCTTGTTGATCAGTGAATATATGATTAAGTTGTTGCAAAGGCTTGCTTGCGATGACGGTTAAAGATTTTCAGATGTGACTAGAATCACAGAAGAAATATCATAAAAACAAAAACAAATCTTGAATTTAGAAATGTACAGGTTCTGAAAGAAATGTGTGAGACCCCTGGATTCCTTATGTGGACACTTAAAATGGTCCTGCAGATTATTATTTAGTCATTTTGGATATTATAACATTCTATGAATACACCACAATATGACTCATCATCTGTAGAGGTATGCATATTTGCAAGGTGCTTTTTTTTTCTCTTCTGTATGTGTGTGTTAATTCCATAAACATTACCCTTTGGAAGATAACGTATTTTTAACATACTTTTCTGCTAACTGACATATAAGGAAGAGAAAAAGAGAAAAACATAGCAAGATTTTTTTTTTTTAATCCTTACATGAGGATATTTTTTTCCATTGCTTTCTAGAGAGAGAGGAAGGGAGAGAGAGAAAAAAAGAGCCAGAAACATAGATGTGAGAGAGACGCATAGATTAGTTGCCTCCTACTCGTCAACAGGGCCAGAGAATGAGCCTGCAACTGAGGTATATGCCCTTGGACGGGATCGAACCAGGGACCCTTCAGTTCCCAGGGCCAATGCTCTAACCACTGAGCAAAACTGGCTAGGGCCATAACGAGATTTTTTTAATTTTTTTTTAAAATATATCTTTATTGATTTCAGAGAGAGGAAAAGAGAAGGAGAGAGAGAGAGAGAGACAGAAACATCAATGATGAGAGAGTCATTGATCGAGCCCACGACCTGGGCATGTGCCCTGACTAGGAATCGAACCCCGATCACCTGAATCCTAGGTCGACGCTCAAGCACTGAGCCATGCCTGTCCGGGCATAACGAGATTTTTAACAACAGATTTAACAAATCTATATTACTGGACATGCATGAAATTACTTTCAACATTAGAGTGCATATTTTGAAGAGTACATGATTTGAATTGTTACCAGTTCACAAAATACAGTAATTTTTCTAGGGGACAAAGGTGACCATAATATTTGTATGTGTGTGTGCACAATCAAATGTCTTAATCATTTCTTCAGCATTTTATGTGAATTTTTGCCAATATCTATAAAATATTCACTCATGGCTATCCTAAGACAAGGCCCTTCATTTTTTTAAAAAAAATGTATGGTTATTAGAACATTTTGTAGATCCAATGACTGTCATTTTATATGAAACCTATATATAAAATCATTACACAGAATAATTAGTAGAATAAAATGTGCTCTGAATTCCAGAGTTGTACAGTCAATAATCTGTTTTAATTAACTTGAGATGATGATTATATTGCACAGACACTGCTATGGTAGGGAACACTTGAAAGTAGAGACAGTGTTTAGGAAGAGTAAAGTAGTAGTCAATACCCCAAGTACATCAAGTTCAGAATAGAAACAGAAAGGAGAAATATTTTGTAAGTGTAAATTTTTCTGCCTTTAACACTGGCTATGAGCTTATCATCGGCTACAAACATGAATTTTGTCTCTTCACTGTTCTATCATTTAGAGAATGTTATATGAAAAGAAGATGCCAAACAGCAGAGAGATCACTGAGCACATGAACATGGGAAAACTGAGAGGAAAAGATTCGAAGATAAAGGAAACTCACAAAGGTCCTGCCAGAAGTACAATGGAACCTTAGCAATGAAGAATTTTCAAGGTTTTATTATTTAAAGTCCATGGGATGTCCTAAGTTTCAATTTTGCTGAATTTTAATGGCAGGCTAGTATACGAGAACCTATCACTAGCTTGTATATGATTCTCGTCCCCTGGGCATTCAAATCTATCTCATCAAAACATCCTCAGTCCAGTCTTTGTGAGCTATGAGTTCACTTGTGCAATGAATGAAATGTCTGCTAATGATCACTAGTCCAGTTTTGTTGACTTACGAACATTTTTTATTATTGGTACTACAAAACTAAATTTAAAATAGTGCACTTATTTCCATGAAAAAAATTAATAGATTTTTCATTATGATTGTAGTTAGGTTATGTAACTACTGAGAGTAGAAGGTATTCACATCATTTTCTCCAGAAGTATCTTCCTGTATATTGTAGAGAAACTAGAAATTGTAGGGCTATTAACAAGTCTAGATTGTATTACTAGATAATTGCCATAAATTATCCTTCTTTTCCTAAAAGAAAAGAAATGCCTGAATTCTCCTTTTCCACCCAAGTACTAATCAAACTTTATTTTTGTTTTTCAGTAGGACTTACATCACATAGGAAAAAAATATTTAGACTATAATTGTTATACTATATTTTAATATTCCTATTTATATTATTATGCCACACAATCAATATTAAATGGCCAAAAGAATATGTATAGTTCATGATAAAAAATATTTTATATACTTATTTTAAATATTGCAGTTAATGTGATTTCATTAAAAAGTTTCTATCATTATATATAAAAAAACACCATTTCACATTCTGAAAGTGCAATAAATGTGAAAATATAGTTGGTTGAAAAGTTCATTATTTTGCTTTGTTAATTGAATAGCAGTACAAACTTAAGAAACCTATTTTTGTATTTGTGTTCCTAATTTCATATCAGAAAGATCAATAATAATAAAATAAACTTTCCTAATAAAAACTATTATAGATATATTTAAAATATGTGTAACTACTTGATATCTACCTATTCAATCTTATTTCAATGAGGTACCAAGTACTGTTGATAAAAAAACACACAAATAGCAATCACTGAAAAGAGAGAGAAAAGTTAGAAATCATCCACTAAGTGAGAAGTCATGTACCACATTACTTTATAATCAGGAAAATATTTAAAAGCAATGGAAAATCCCAAAAATATTTCAATATTATGCATTTTAAGTCATTACTCAAATGCTTAATCTACAAAATCTTTTTAAATTTAAATAATAGCAGCAGCAAAATCCACTAATATTTACTGAGCACTAGCTATTTGCTAAACACTTTTCTTGTATTGTCACTTAACCCTCAGAACAATCCTAATATGTTATTTCTGTTTAACTGAAGCTTAGAGAGGTTAAGCAACATGAATACATTTGCACAACTAGTGGTAAAACCAGGATCTGAGTCTGAATTTGAATCTCATATGCACTAGCATTTAGATCATGACTTTGTAGCTTAACTGTTCTGGGATTTGGGGAAATTGTTCTTTAACACCCCAGGCTCCGTTTCTTCATAGCCTCATTTCTTTATCTGCAAAAATGTATAGTTATGTGAAAATTATATATGCAAGGCTCCTACTACAGAATTATTTAAGAAAGGTAACAATTGCTTGCCTCTGTAAGTCACAACAGAACCTCAGCTGCTACTGTCCCCACTGCCCATAGCCTTAGGTGTGTCTCCTCAGCAAACACTGCACTCTGCTTAGTAGTTTACATGAGTTGTATTTGCAGGAATATGCTGTAGTGAACAAAAATATGAACACTGAACATACGCAATTGAATCCTAGCTCAATTATTTTGTAATCAGGAAGGAGGGACGCAATGAAGAATATAAAACACTGACCTCAAAGCAGAATGGGAGAGTATCTCACACCCGAACAGCACTGATTCTAAAAAACAGAAGAAAAACTAAATTATGCCTGGAAAAACAGGTATAGATTCAAGCATTTATCTATCCATGATATCATTAAATGAATCAGTTCTAACAGATTTCCCATAATATCTCGTTTCCCCCTTATCTTTTTAAAAAATTTATCTTTATTGTTGAAAGTATTAGAGATGTCCCCTTTCCCCCCTGTGACCCCCTCTACCCTGCACCACACTCAGACTTTCACCCCCCTATTGTCTGTGCCCATAGGTTATGCATATATGCATATAAGTTCTTTGGTTAATTTCTTCCCACTCCCCCACCTTCCCTCAGAGATTCCTGTCTGTTCCATGCTTCCATGTCTCAAGATCTAGTTTGCTCATCAGTTTATTTTTGTTTCACAAAAACTTATGATACATGCTAAAACTTTTTACATTTCATGTTATTGCATACAAAAGTAAACAGCTGCTGTAGAAATTACACTTGAAATTCTTATAGTTAGCAATAATAAAAGAAAATGTTTTGCCGAGCTGGGAGTGGCTCAGCAGCTGAGCATGGACCTAGGATCCAGGAAATCAGTTTGATTCCCAGTCAGGGCATGCGCCTGGGTTGGGGGCTTGATCCCCAGTCAGGGGCATGTGGAAGGCAGCTGATCACTGACTCTCTCTCATTGTTGATGTTTCCATCTCTCTCTTCCTCTCCCTTCCTCTCTCTCTCAAACCAATAAAGATATATTTTTTTAAAAAAAGAAAGAAAAGTTTTATGGTATGTATAGAGGGTAAAGAGTAACAGAACATAGAACCTTGGGATAAAGGGAACTTGAATCAAAAACATACAGAGGCACTAGAAATACATTTTTGTAAGAGAAAAAGGTAAAGGTATGATTTTATTGATACCAAGATTAAGCATCATACAATATGCTTAAGAACCTAATAATATATAGAATCCTTGAGGCAATTTTAACATGGATCATCTCTAAACTACTTCTCTTGAATGATCTTTGGAGTGTCTACATGAGCGTGTCAAGTGATGTGGATCACTACCTTTCAGAGTAGAGTATTTTGTCTTTGACTAGCTTTTACTTTTAGAAGATGTGCTTACATCTATCTATAAACTGTGCTTAGTAGGCATATTCTAATCTAGTTTCATTTCTTGTTTTGCCCCCTCAAATACCAGTATCTACTCGATTTCAAATATATGTAAAACCAGACAAAATGGAAAGATGGAGACTAATCTCAACAGCTAATTCCCAGGCTAAGCTTAGATTTGGAGATATAAATGAATGAATGTCAAATAAAAGTTGACAAAAATTTCAAAAGCTGGGTATAGAGTAGTCCAAGGTTGGGTGAAGGAAAGTAAAAGCCTTTGGTAACAGAAATTCACCACCATGTTCAGAGAACAGGCTATGGGACAGCTTTTCTCCATATCACGTTTTCATGGGAAGACCGTTGCCTACTGCTGCTCCTTCTGGGGAAGAAAAAAAAGATACAAACCTAGCATCATGGTGGCACCAGAGATGTGGCGTGCAGATAGAAATCAATGCAGGATAATTCTTCATTTCCTGTCCTTTAATTAGCCAAGGATTGTGGCCAACCAAGAGCACCTCCTAATGGGAGTGAGTTCCTGTATTACCCACTGGGAATGAAGCAAAAGGGGGTGATCAAGAATATGACCATGAGCCCTGCCAGGCGTGGCTTAGCGGTTGAGCGTCGACCTAGGATCCAGGCGATCAGGGTTCGATTCCCGGTCAGGGCACATGCCCGGGTTGCGGACTTGATCAATGACTCTCTCATCATTGCTGTTTCTCTCTCTCTCTCTCTCCTTCTCCTTTCCTCTCTCTGAAATCAATAAAGACATATATCTAAAAAAACAACAACAAAAAAAAAGAATATGACCATGAAAAGTCTCCCACCCTTCAGGGGCCGTATTTTATTTTATTTTTTAAATATATCTTTATTGATTTCAGAGAGAGGAAAGGAGAGGGAGAGAGAGAGAAACATCAATGATGAGAGAGTCATTGATCGAGCCTGCAACCCGGGCATGTGCCCTGACCGGGAATCGAACCCTGATCACCTGGATCCTATGTCGACGCTCAACCGCTGAGCCACACCTGGCCGGGCAGGGGCCGTAGTCTTAACTGCATGTGGGTGAAGTGTATTACGGGCTTTAAGTCACTGCATTTTTTTTTAGTACCAATTTTAATGGCTTCACAGTATTTCTGTGTTATGGATGTACAATTTCATAATTACTTGCCCAAAACTATTTTAATACAATAATTGTGTCTGATACACAGTTTATTTTTAAAGTGAATTTTACGTCTTCTTGTTTTCAGTTTTATGTGATAATAAACCACTGCATTTTTAATGTATGAGTTATTTTTTCTTTTTATTTATGTCATTCATGTATTCTTTAGAAAGAATTTTAATGGAAGTATATGTTTATGTGCAAGGCAGTATCCCATCACTGTTACATGTTCTGCTATTTACTACTTGGAAGGACATCATATATTAAGATTGGGGGGATTAAATTATTTTGTTAATCTCTGCCAGTTCCCTGCTAACTTCGTATTGTTACATTAGCTTTTCACTAATCATTGCTTTTAGGAAAAAAGTGACAAAAAAAGAACAATTTGTATGTCAATTGGTTCAGATGATTTAACAGAAAAATAACTTCCTTTTGGGAAGAGAAATTATACTGGAATAATGGGGCAGCTGAGCATGAAAGATGAGGCCTTGTAAGCATAGTCCAGTTAGAAGAGGTTTACATTAGGAAAAGTAAATATCACTACATAAATGATAATCAGGATTTTTTTTTTTCTTGGAAGGGGAGGGAGGAAAACTGGCAGTTGGCCCTGGAGAAAATTATTCTACAAAGTAAGGGTAAGATAGCAACAAAGGGCATAAGAAAGCAATTGGGAAACTCCCATTATGTATAATGGACATCTAATTTTAGGACAAGGATGTTTAGCATGTCAATTTGCATTCCACACCTCGTTATCATCTGCTACCCCAACCTGTACCAGTAGGCTTGTTTTAATGCTATTTAAGGAGAATAAATGAAGTTAATTTGGAAAATGGTAATAGTAAAAAGGACAAAAAACAAACAAACCAGTTTGAAAGGGATTTAAGGTGGGCAGCCTTATAAAACAAGCATAAAAATAAACTATCAAAAATATATTAATACTGAATCCTCCTAAATTTAAAATATTAGAGAGTTAGAAAATCCCAAAGTTCATTGCATTATATTTAAAGTTTTCTTATTTAGACATAAAGGTCATCTATAAAATGCTAAAGCTTCGAAATTATCTGGAATACATTTATTTCATAAAGGAATCTTTAATTTTCAAATAAATTAGCATTTTTAATTGTTGCCTTTAAAAAGCATGGCCATTGATTATATTCAGTATGCTCAGCTTATCTCTCCAGAAACCTCCTTCATGGCATCTCCCCTACTTATATATATTTGAATATAGGTAAGTATATTCAAAACATATATTTTTCTAAACCTAGCATAACTGGGTATTTTAATTTTTTCTAGGTATAGTTGATGAGTCTTTCATAGAATTTATGCAGGAGGAGTATATTAGTTTTCTAGGGCTCCCATAATGCAGTACCACAGACTGAGTCGTCTAAACAATGGAAATTTATTTTCTCACTGTTCTGGAAGCTAAAAGTCTGAGATCAAGGTGTCTGAGAAGTTGATTTCTTCTGAGGCATCTTCCTTCTTCTCCCTCTGTCCTGTGTGTGTGTGTCCCAATCTCCTCTTTTTATAGGAACATCAGTCATATTATATTGGGGCCTATTTTAAAGACCTCATTTAACAATAATCATCTCTTTTGTGTCCCTAACCCCAAATTATGAGATACCGGGGATCAGGATTTCAAAATACATATTTTTGGGAACACCATTCTGCCCATGAAAAGTAGTGTATAAAACTATTTTTAAGTTTTAATCACTCAGAATCCTAAAGATGGTGGGTTTGGAACTCACAGCTTCCGTAGAGGAACTTGTACTTATTATTTTGGTAAAAATTACTGCATCTTGAGAGAAGCTATAGCATCTGACTTGACTCTGGTCTGATTATACTCCAGGGCTACCATGAAGATGCACTGAACATGCTACCGCACTGGAGAAGCATGGTATCCCATTCAGCTGATGATCTTCCTGTCATGAAAGATGCTTGCCATCTCTAATTTTGAATAAACACCATAAACACAATGGTGAAAATATCAATTTAAAAAAAAAAATCTCTCCATGCTGCATCTATTTCCCTATGTGCTCTGACCTAACTTACAGTCACCTACACATAGTTGCCTGTGGCTCTGTTTTGTCAAAGTATTAAAATAGTCTTAGCTAAAATCATCTGTCTTTCCTACTCTTCTCTAGACTTTACCTTCAGCTCTTGCTCCTCAGGATTGTGATACAGAGGGATCCTTTAACACATAATTCCTTTGTCAGGAATTTCAGGATTTCCTCAGTTTGCAGTTAGGTGTTTGGTTTTATTTCCTAATTTCAACACTGACTTTTTCCTTTTTCTTTCATTGTTGACATTATCCCTCCCCCACCCCTCCATTCCCCCCTTTCCATCTTTTGTAATCTGGTTGGTTCGTGTATGGATTTGAAAGGCTTATTTCTATCTAGATGCTCTAAAGATCCCCAAAATACTAGTATTCAGGTATCTAGTTCCTAGTTTTCTCCACTATAACACATTTCTCTCTGACAGTTTGAAGTTTCGTGAATGAAATTTGTGAACAGGTAGTTCTTTTGAGTTAGCTCAAAATCACCATCATAGAACAATATTCTTGTTTATAAAATCAAGATCTATGTCATTCAATTAATATCAGGTCGTATCACTTCTCTTTACTGGATCACTTTTGAGTTTCAAATATTCTTTCAATTGAATGTAAAACAATGTATAATCTGGTCCAAATTTATTTTTCAGTCTCACTCCCATTATCATTACACCTTTCTCTTTATAATCCAACAATATATGTCAGTATTTTTTCCCAAAATATGCTCCTTGGTATTTTTATCATACTGTTTACTTGTCATAGGATGTCAATTTATTTCAGTGTATCTGTCAAACATTTTTATACTCCTCCAATATCCCTATTTAGCAAGTTTCCAGTCTATCTTCTATAATCTAAGCCTAAGACCCCAGGTAGGTAGCTACTAGAGAAATATCAAGGTCTCCTTATCTTCATAAGCAGGAATCAGAGTAAATATGGGCAGTAGCATAATTCTTCCAAAGGAATAGTATTTAAATTCTTCATCAAGTCCTCTACTCGGGATGGGCTTCATTGACCAGTGAAGTTGCCTAGGGCCCAGCACTCAAAAGGGCCAAGCACTTGGGGTTTCAAGTTCAGAAGTTATCATTTAGAAATTCTTACCTTTGAATTTGTGTTTTATAAATAAGTCCTATCAGACAAGGTAGGATTATTGTGGGTAGAGGCAGATTTAAGTGAAGGTCCTGCAGCACCTGGGCCTGGGCAAGGTGGCAGCAATCCCTCACTCCCACAGGCATCTCTGTGGCACCTTCCAAAAGGGGGCTTCTCACCCACTCTCTATCCAGATACTGAAAGCATCCCAACATGAAAGTTGAATCTCTTGTGGGCTGCATGGGCCAGGGTGGTGGGTTCTTAGGAAAAGGAAAGTGATTGCCTATCCCCAGACAGAGCCCTGCATTTTCATTTTGCACTGTCCCCCTCATATGTACCAGACCACGCCTCCAACCCCCCTCCAGCAAAAAAACACTGTATACCAATTATTTTAAGGTAATAGGAGTTCTTTCTCTCCCAGCTACGCACACATTTCAACATTTAAAGTTAAACAAGAGCAACACAGGAAGGTATAAGGCACTCCCTAGCTACTGATTATAGTTTTTTCTCTTGAATGATATCAATAAATATTGTTATTATATTAAATTGAATTAACACGATCCTAAAGGTAAAATTTGTATATATCTGAATAATTACAAAGCACATATAAGGGTAATCTGAGAAAACAGTTCTATATATAAAGATTATGCAGGGACATTTCAACCTAGTATGGTATATAGGACATGTGTCCAGATTCTGGACTCTACTTTCTATAAGCATTCTTACAACATTCTTTAGTTTCCAAATACATTTTTATTTATTATTACTTTTTATTTGTTTAAACCTAAAATATGCCTGAAACAAAATAGATGCTCAATAAATTTTAATTACCTTCTTACTCTAAAATAATTTATCTTCGATTATTAACCCAGAAAAGTATATTGAGCTACTAATTATATCACAAAGGTCATGGCCTAGAAATAAAAACATTGACACAGAAAGAACAAAATTAATTTTCGTAACTAAGCGAAAAATTTAGAGTTTTCAGGAAGATCTGAGGAAAGGATAGATGGGGCCTTAACGGGAGGGGGGGAAATCAGAGGATCATGTAGTTTACACACTATAACTTTGGTGATGGTTAGTGAGAATTACTGGAAGACATTTTAAGAACATGGGTGAATGATTTGTTATATAGTAATGGCATACAGTACTCTTCAATAAAATATGTCCCAATGTTCAATAAAAGTCACAACTACATACAGCCTTGGGCAGTTAATTTTGTGAAGAATGACAAAGTTAGGGGAGATGTGTCAAAGAACTGCGCCTCCCATGAGGTGCCCAGACTAGGGATCTAACTCACAACCTTTTGGATATGTGACCAAGCTCCCACCAACTGAGCCACCGGGAGGGCCAAGCTTCCTCTGTTAGACTGCCAGCTCAGTAAGGAAAGGTTCCTCCTCCTGGTGGAGAAGGGTATGAGGAGCCTAAGGCGTCAACTGAGGGCTGCACCACTGCACCTTATTCCCATGGCCCCAGGACTGCGCTGTGCATTGAGACAAACAGTCGTAGCCTTTGCATTTTCAGTATGAGATCGTGACATTTAATTGTATATATGTAGCTTTATCGTATATTGTAGAAGATGCTAAAGCTAAATGTAATCTTCCTTATGCACTGTTGGACAAAACAGTGTGGTCTATCTTTTTTAAAGTTACTGATTTGAAAGAGTGCAAAGCACTATGTATGCGTGCTTTCAGCTTTAACTTGTTAGTGCTCCTCACTCCTGGGTTGGTAGCACTAGACTGGTGAATTCCATTTGGGATTAGAAGTTAGGAAGGGGACAGGAAATATTAACCTTAGATGCATGTGGTTGTCCTCAGACCCAAGAATCAGGATCACATGTTGTCTCCAGTGAAGTCCAGGCTTATAAATTATGTCTCAGACCCAAACATGGATTTTTCCATGAAATGCTGATAGGTTTTACTAAAATACAAATGAAAAGAAATAGTGCCTCTTATTGTGAAAATATGCTGATTTCTTAAGTCAAGTTATTTAAAATACTCATGAAATTGCAAACCCAAAGGATAAGAAAGCAATTTTAAAGGCCTGAGATTGGAACACTGCCTCTGGAAATCAAGTTTGCAAATAAATCAACACAGAACTAGAGTGGATTCTGTCTTACTGTCAGAATGAAAACAAAATAAAGGAAGAGAGAACTTAAGCCAAAAGTGGAAAGAGGTTTCCTTACGAGAAATAAGGAAATATTAAGAAACAAATTGGATACATATGAAATGAAAAATTAGATATTGATGGCCAAAATAAAAAGAAAATGTAGGCTTACTCACATTTAATTATTTTTAATGAAGACATTATAGAGAGTGTCTAAATTATTAATGTGGTCCAGGAATAAGAATGCAGCACATTCTCAGGTCAGCGCTCATTTGGCACAAACATGGGATTCAGAAGGAAAATGGAAATTAAGTAGTGTGATTACACCTGAATTTTTTAACTTTTCAGGAGACAATTTGCAAGGTAAACTTTCTTCTTCTAGATATTTTAAATCAAGTATCATAGTAAATATCAAATATTTAAGTCAATTTCATTTTAGTCCAAAGGTCTTAGATTCTACAGACTATTGTTTTGATGATAGTAAATAATAGATTTATTCCCCTATTCACCATCCATCACTCATATGCCACTGAGTCTTTTATATGATCTTCAATACCAGTGAATTTCTGTCCTAGAAATTAAATTTTCCTGGAAAACTTGTTGAAAGCTACAATTTGGCTTGATATATATTTTTCAATATTTGGGAGCATGGAGTTGATGTTATGATAACTTTATTTTCATATTAGCTGAACACTTTAAAAATGATATTCATGAGAAAACTGGCATTAGATTTAAACAATTTCTGATGTCCTAAACAACTTAGCACCACTCCACAGAGAAGCATCTGAGATGGAAACTGCCACTGGTTCCACAGCTGTACCGAGGTTCCTCTCCAAATTACTCCATCTGAGGAAATAAAAGCTAGAAATTTACCTACTAGGCTAAGCCATTGTTTCAGTCCACCAACTATTTCCTGAAGCTCCAGCAATGCACACCTTTAATGAGGCTGTCAGCATTTGATGCCAACGCTAAAACTGCTCAGTTAAGCTGACACGAAATTCCTACACAGAAATTGGGAGGTAATAAATGTTTAACGTCTTTTAACCCATTAAGATTTGGTATAATTTGTTACTCAGGAATAGGAAGTGATGTACAGAGCAAAGGGTTTACATACAAAGCTTTGGCTTGCAATCCCAATGTTCTGCTTAGGTGAGCTAGTCTAGGGCATGTTGTGAATTATTTTACCCACTCTTGGAGGTCCTCAATTGTAAAACAATGCAGTGCAAGGACCTGTTGTGATTCTCATGTATGTCTTCTATCTTAAAATTTGCATAAATTTAGATGAGAAAAAGCAAGAAACTGGAACAGCCCAGCCCTAAGTATTTTTTACATTTTCTCGTTGCTGTGAGTGAGGTATTTCATTCCAGATCGTTCTCCTTACTATCGCTCTGGCACAAAAGCAACCTGCATATTTCTGCATTTATTTCACAACAAAACTTTTACCTGAAACTTACTATTTCTGATATTTATTTAGTTGATTATGTGATTTAATTTTTTTTCAATTATAGTTGGCATGCAATACTATATCAGTTTCAGGTGTGCAGCATAGGAGTTAGACATTTATATAACTTACATGAAGTAATCTCCAATAAGTTTAGTATCCACCTGGCATCATACACAGTTATTACTATATTCCCTATACTGAATTTTATATCCCTATAAAATACATGACTATTTTGTAACTGCCAATCTGTACTTTTTAATCCCTTCATCTTTTTCATCCAGCCCCCTAATCCCCCTCCCATCTGGCCAACATCAGTTCATTACTTGTATCTATGAGTCTGCTTCTATTTTGTTTGTTCATTTATTTTTATTCTTAGATTCCACACAGGTGTGAAATCATATGATATTTGTCTTTATCTCTCTAACTTATTTCACTTAACAAATACCCTCTAGGTCTATCCATGTTGTCACAAATAAGATTTCATTCTTTTTTATGGCTAATGTTCCATTTTATATATAAATATATATGTGTGTGCATGTGTGTGTATCACCTATTCTTTATCCACTTGTCTACTGATTGACAGGCTGCTTCCATATCTTGGCTATTATAAATAATCCTGCCATGAACATAGGGATGCATATACATTTTTGAATTAGTGTTTTGAGTTTCTTCAATAAATACCTGGAAGTGGAAATGCTGTGTCATTACCATGTAATTTTTTTGTATTTTTTTTTAATCCTCACCCTAGGACATGCTTAGAGAGAGAAAGAGAAAGAGAGAGAGAGAAACATCTATGTGAGAGAAAAACATCAATCAGTTGCCTTCTGTATGTGCCCCAGTTCTGTATGTGCCCCAAACGGGGATCAAACTGGCAACCCAGGTATGTACTCTTACCAAGAATCGAACTGGCAACCTTATGGTGCACAGGACAACGCTCAACAAACAGCCACTCTGGCCAGGCCCATGTAATATTTTATGCATAAAATCCTATTGCATGCAGCATGAAGAAAAACAGTCTTCTCATACTTATACCTGACATAATCTTCCTGTAATTGCACTGTCTAGTACTCAAAAAAATGTAAAGAATAAAGATCACACCCATGAATAGTTCTGCTTTAAACTTAATATAATTATCTTTAAGTTCAGTGTTTCAAGGCATTCCATGCTTACTTGCTTTGTTTTGCTTATGCTATGCATGATTCATTTCTGTAAACTGTAAAAATAAGCCCACTCCTATAATTTCATCAGTGGACCTTTCAGTTTCTGCTTTGCTGAATGATCTTTTTCCCTGCTGAGATGCTAGGACAGGGAAAACGAAATACATGGAATGTCATAAAGCAGCTCCATTATAAAAGAAGTCCAGCTATGTTTCTATCCTTCTCCTTTCCCATTTTGGTTCTGTTCTAATGATTTAACCCTGTCAAAGTAGACTAGATACTGTCTTTGGTTTTAATTTTATTCTAAGTGTTTTAGAAGCAAAATAAGTCATGATATTCTAATAGGGGATTTCTAAAACTTTAAGTGGAGCATAAGTGGAATACTTCAATGAAATAGCTTATTTTACAATAATAATTGCTTCCAAGTTACTGGTCCACTCAAAGTGTTTCAGTTTCTACATTCCTTGGTCAGACAGTGCTGATACCAACCATTCTAAAGGCACTCTGATCCTTAAACACCGTAAAACAACAGGGCTTTAATATACTGTACTACGCTGGTTGCTCCTGTACCGGCTCCACTGTCTGCTGCTCCTCCAGTGGGTCTTTAAATGCTGAAATGCTGTTAGTGCTTTTCACCCCCATGGTCTCTCCGCTCCATGGACTGAGCTGCCATCACTACCATTGCTTAAATATCCATCTTGGTTTTTGAGCTCTCCCTTTAAATCCAGATCTGGTCATTCTAATGCTTCCACAACTGCCATAATTTGTGGTCTTATAAGTACTCCAAACTAAAAATATAAAAAGGTAAACTTTTTATATTCCTTTCCAAAACGAGTCCTTTTTTTTACGATATCCTCTACAGAAATTACAACTATTCTCCAATTATTATTTTTTATATTTAAATTACAGTTGACATTCAATATTATTTTATAAAAGTTTCAGGTGTACACATAGTGGTTAGACATTTATATGATTTATGACATTATCCCCCCCCCCAACAAGTCTAGTACCCACTTGGCACTATATGTAGTTATTACAATATTATTGACTATATTCTCTCTGCTGTCTGAATGTCATTATTTATTTCTTCTTTAAGCTCATTTCCCAAGGATGCTTCCAAATATCTCTTATATTTACTTATCTTTTTTAGACCTATTGCCACCAACCACTAATACCAATCACACATGGACTAGCAAAGCAGCCCTTACCTTCCTCCTTATACTCTAGCTCCTGTCCACTGTCCACACCATTCTCCCCAGTGGTAGGTAGAAATGTGGCATTTACAGTACAAATCTAATTGTAATCTTCATGATTAAAATACTTTGTGGCTTTTAATTTTTGTAGGCTGAAAAAATATGGCTTTCAAGGCCTCTCAAGGTCTTGCACCTACATGTCTCTCACATTTTTCAGTGTACTCTTCAACAATTCACTGTAATTTAGCTATGATGGACCTTCCTTGTTTCCTGAAGGCAGCATATTTTCCCTCAAAGTTAAAATATATTACCAGGGTATCTCCTAAGATATTTTATGCTCACCTAGTTTCCTATGTCTTTATAGCATTTTGTGTACTTTATTTGGCTTTTTAATATTTGTCACTAACTGGGTTTCATTCCACTATAGTTGTTATTGTTTTTTAATATATATATTTTTATTGATTTCAGAGAGAGGAAGGGAGAGAGAGAGAGATAGAAACATCAGTGACAATCACTGATCGGCTGCCTCCTGCATGTCCCATACTAGGGGATCGAGCATGCAAACCGGGCCTGTGCCCTGGCTGGGAATCGAAATGTGACCTCCTGGATCACAGGTCGACAGTCAACCACTGAGCCAGGCAGCTAGGTCATTCCACTACAGTTTTAATCATTTGACTTAATTTCACACTTACTACAGTTACAGTTGTGTTACACTCTTCACAAATACTTTTGTAATCATTCTCACATACACAAACATGCACAGACACTCATGCTTATAGAGTTTAATGGACTTTCTGTATGAAGCTTTTATTACAATTGTTTCTTATGACTTATACCAGTTTTTACAATAATCTTAGCCAAAATTAATAGCTGGGAGTCTAATCATTACAAATAAAATGATTTCTTGCCAAAATGAAAACTGTTTATATGTTTAATAATATCAACTTACAAATGCCTGTGACAACTCTTTTGCCTGAGGGAAGTAGTAAACATCATAATGTTATTTTTCATTACCATCACCTTTGTTGCTTATCCCTTAATTTTTTATGAGGCATACTTTTGGCTATTTTCTTGTCCTTAGAATCATTTTTTCTCATAAGATATATTTAATTTATTATACTGATAGTAGTAGCAGTAGGCACTCCTTATGCATATTAAAGTTGAAACAGTATCATCACCTTAGGTATTATTTGCCATTTACACCTCCAAGTCCATGGGAATTAGATGCATCCATCACTATGGGAACTGTTGAGATGCTGGAGATCTTACATTTTAAAAGTCATGCTCTGGTTTTTAAGACAACCTCAGTGTCCCCAGTTCATGCTATATTCTGCTCCAAAGTTTTGGAAATTTGCCATTCTCTCTTTCGAGGTGCACTAACATCAGAAAAAAACAGTGTGTAACACACACTGTTACATATGTGTGTTAATCTGCCTACTTACACTGCTGTTTTTCAAATGATGGACTAAAAATGCTATGGAGAGGTGAGACTTCTAGAATGACAGTGTAAGGAATTGGGGAAACCTCTCCCTCTGGTAAGATTTCTATTAAGCTGTTCAAATTTGCAATGACAATTACTGAAAGTATCTGAAGATTTATCAAAAAACTTATTCATAATTTGACCAAACTGACAAAATTTAACAGAAACCTACAGAGCTTAAAATGGACAGCCTTGGCAAATGAGCTAGTTCTGCCTTGCAGAGGGATGGCTCCAGTAGGCTCAATAGCCAAAGAGCAGGTCTCATCTGCTTGACTCCCTGGGTAGAGGAGCTATTCTGTGTGGATGAGGCTGGTGGAAACCAGCCCATCCCATTTTCCACAGCTCCTTACTGTAGAAGGCCTGTATCAAGTTGGTAGTAGCAGGGGGTAATGGTGCTATTATTCTCTTATCCCAAACTTTTAATACCTAACAATGATCCAGCATGGCAGCTGGTGAAGAGTACAATTCCATTTGCCTGCAGAGCTCTGGGTTGCAAGAAAGTTGTTCTCATGGGCTCAGCAGTCAGGTGGCATCTCTAATATCCTTCAGCTTCCTTAGGCAGAACAATTATTCCTAATAAATTCAGCAGCCAGTGAACATGGCAGGGTCCATCCCCCCATTATCTGTCCATACTGGGCAGTTCCCATCCCCCCCCCCCCCCCCCCCCCCGCAAACAGCTCCTCTCCATAGGAAAAATACCTGTGAGGCAGCTGGGAAAATCAAGCTCCCTTTTCCAAGTCCCCAAACAGGCAGCTTCCGCTGTACAGCTGAGAAGTTCTTCCCAGGGGAAGTCTGAGCAAGCCTCAAAAACTACCTATTCTACTGACCTTTCCAAGTGATCTGACTTTAATTGGATCAAGTTGTGGAACATTTTATACTCCAGGATATGGCCCCCAACCATAGAGCAATCAGGTAGCAATTAATGGAAGCTAACAGCTGGGTTGAATACCAATAGAAGCAGACTAGCTGGAAGCCCAATGGAAGATCAGGAAGAGAGAGTGCCCAACTAAATCCAAATGAAATTAAGAAAACAAACAATAAACAATAACATTTCTAAATGCTTAGGAATAAACTGAATATAAGAAGTGTAACACTTGAATACCGAAATTACAAAACTGCTAAAAATGAAATAACATAGAGAAAAAATGGAAAGATATTCTATATTCATAGAATGAATGACTTGTTACAATGCCAATACTCCTCAAATTGAACTGCAGATTTAGTGCAAAATTTATTACAACTCCAACTTGTTTTGCAGATATTGATAAGATGATCTTAAAAATTATATGAAAATCAAGGGACCCAGAATAACCAAAATCATACTGAAACAAAACTGGAGGACTCACACCTCATAATTTCACAACTTACTACAAAGAAACAGTAATCAAGCCAGCAATCAATGAGTTACTGACATAATACTAAACATGAAGATCAATAGAAAAGAATTAAGAGCAGGGGGGGAAAAATCCTTCTAAATGTATGCTTAGTTGATTTTTGACAAGGGTACCAATATTTTTGACAAAAGTAACAAACTGTGTTGGAACAATTACAAATGCACAAGCAAAAGGATGAAGTTGAATCACTACTTAATACCAGACACAAAAATTAACCAAAATGGATCCAAAGCTTAAATGTAACAGCTAAAAGTAACTTTACTAAGCAAAAGCAAAGGAGTAGAGCTTTGTGATCTTGGTTTAGGCAATGGTTTTTTTTAGATGATGCCAAAAACAAGCACAACAACAAAAATAGATAAACTGAATTTCATCAAAATGGAAGTCAGGAGTGGGGAGAAAATTATACAGTGACGTATATTTCCCCTAAGTGTTGAATAGAGGGATCTACAAATATACAGATACAAATACATCTGTGAATAAAAAGATTAAACACGGTACTGCTTTACCTCTAAAGCAGATAAGAGATAATCATTACTTAATTGCTGCATATCAGCAAATCCATTCTGACATGCAGACATACTTTGGCAGTTTTATTTTCTCATTTTAATAGACTCTCATTCCTCCCTAATAATGGGTATTCAAACTTTGGAAAATGATTGAATATCTTATTAGTAAACATGCAATACACCAGATATTTCTGGACTAGAGGGTTTTTGTTTATTTTTATTCTAAGCACTGTTTAAATTTTATAAGTTTTCTCAAATTATTAGAGATGCTATTATTATTCTAATTGATATATAACATTATTTGAATAACACTATATTTTATATGTCCAAAAAATGTCTTTATTGCTGTTGAGTAGGTGAACTGGAGCAACTAACATGTGATTTATTGTGTTAAATATATATACACATACACACACTTGCGCTCATAGAAAGAGAATTGCAATTTGAAGTCAGACTAGCTGAGTTTGAATCTTTTATTTGAGACAAATTTATCTGTGCTTTGTTAAGTCATTTAACCTTTGTGAGACTGATTTCTCTCCTCTGCTAATCTGCATAGTAGTAATGACACTTATCTCACAAGCTTATAATGAGGATAAAATATAATGTGTAAGAAAGTACCTTCTGACGTATAAATTTCCATTCTGTCATTACTTAAGAAATTGCGCATAGGAATTTTTTTTTTTTTTACCTAAGATTAGTTTCTTGCATGTGACCAACCAACCCCAGTCAATGCCAAATTTTAAAATACAGCCCTTTAAAATCAGCTCTTCTTTAAGGAACAAAAATATACATCTCCCCTGGTGCCCACAAATAGGTCAGATATCAGACAACTCATTAATTTCAAACTGCATCTATCTCTTCAGACAAAATAAATAAGCCAGAGCTGTTTCTAAAATTATAAGGCAAAATTCATTATACTAAAAGATTGATAATCTCTCCTGCTAAGCCATCATCACTCATTCCTGTTAAAACTGGACCTTACATTTCAAAGGTAAATTAATCAGGTGTCAAATTATGGCCACACTGGTATTTTTAAACAACCCTTTTTAGTGCCTGTGATTTAAAATTACCATAAAATGGTGTATGTTCTTATTCAACATTCTTCTTATTCTGTCAGTTCTACTAATTTAATGTCATTTAGGGAAAGCTTTCAATTTATTATTATAAAACTAATGTTTGGAGAAGCATTATTTTAAAGGGCTTTCAAATCTTCAGAAATCTTATAAAACTCAAATAACAAGTTTCCTCTTTCACATCTAGAAATAACATTTTTAAATTCTTCACCCAGCAACTAAATTATAGACTACAAACATTACAATTCCTGATAATTTAAGAGTTATTTGTCACAATTAGATGTAAAAGAAAATATCCAAACAAATCAGTGGAAATGCAACCAAGAAATGCTATTAATATCATGACTTTTTTCTTAAAAATGAAGTTATTTGTGAGCAGAAGGTCAGTCCCCTTTCCCCCATCATCTAAGGCAACCTGTGGAACACTGTTTTGGTCCTTAACAAATATTAACTTAACAAAGAACAATAAATAACTTTGGACTTGCACTTCCAACTAGAGTAGAGGCATCCTGGGTTTATAAGTACAACCTGCTTAGCAGAATACTTTTTGAGAAAACAGGGCAGAATGGGAGAATTTCATAAAGAGTACTGAAGCAAATTTCTCTTCTTCCTAGTAACTTGGTAAGGTAAAGTAGGCCAGAGCCAAGGAGGCCAGCCTGTCTCTCTGTTTGGCACTCTTCTGTCTTTTTTCTCCCTTCCTTACTTAAGACCTTTCCTCACTTCTCCAGAGCCTTAGAAAGCCCATCGGGAGCTAGACAAAAGAAAGTCACTTGGAAACACAGGGCTTACACCTACAACTGCAAGTGCAGCTGCTTTTAGGGGGATTCATAATAAATTTGGGGGACCACAGAAGGCTTGTCAAACTACTAGAACAGCTCCATTTAGATGTACAAAATCTTATGACAGAGGAAAGCTACTATAACATGGTCAAGTGATCTGCAGGCAAAACTGGTCATATTGTTTTAGAATTCTCAATAGAGGTTACCTAGAGACATTTCAGACTGCAGAGCCAGCTGCACTTTTGATGGGAAAAAGCCCCTGTGTAGAGGGAAAAGCTCTTATATCCTGATCACTCCTTTTTCTGGTTAGAGAGATTTCAGTGCCTTTTTTTTTTCTTTTTTTTTTTCAGGGCACAGGGATAGAAGTTGCTCCAAACAGGTAAAGCTTTGACTTACAGACTTTCTGTTAGTATCAGTCATGGTAGTTGAAAAATATTCACTACCCAAGTTCCATTTTACCCTTTATTCTGTTTCTCAACTAGAAATTTGATAAGTATTTCTCAGCAAATTTCAAATGCAGAAAAAAAGAGTCAAACAACAGGATTTTATTCTGCAATTATAAAGGTTAATTAAACCCCAGGAGATGCCAAAGCTAACAAAAAGCAAGGTGTGAATGGAAACACGTTTCTCCTAATTGTTTGTAAGGTAGTTCTTCTTTGGGGGCAAGATGATGGGAAAGGCTAATGGGTGCATCATGTGGTTCATGATAAAGTTCTTGGGAGAGCTCACAGAAGCACGATAAAGATGATGTAAGGTTCCTCTTGTACATGCAGTACCAGATTTTAAAGAAAAAAATCTTATTCTCACTCCTGTCTAATCATAATCCTAAATGGTAATTAGTACAAACTGATGTGTTCTTTCTGGTATTTATAATATATACAGTAAGTTCATTTTTATAACTACATTGACATGAGTTATTGAATCAATGTCTATATGAAAACATCTGGGTTATACCATTTTTATTGAACAAGCAATGCTACAATTAACAGGTAAGATTTAGACTTTGACGCGTCCTCAAGAAAACATCTGGGCTGATGTCCTGTCTTTAGGCTATTAAGATATTATCATGAGAAATGAAGACCCAACACTGCTAAGCAATTCTCTTAACTGATGAAGTTGTGGTTAGTGTTAATACGGTAAAGACACAATGACAAAGTCCAATTTGTACTAATACAACTGCTTGTAAAAGATAGATTTAAATAAAAATACTGCACATGTATTTTTAAACCTTTATACAGTATAGCTCCCCAACTCCCAAACTCTATTTACTTTTAATTTCACAGGTTATAAACTCCAGACAACTAGTCGCAATTGGCAGGCATTCTGTAGAAATTACAAAACAAGGAAATCCTATCTTCTAGCTTCCATTTTATTTATTTCTCCCCCACCCGCCAAATATTACTAAGCCCTTACTATCAATCCTAATTGTTGATAAAAATGTGTACCTAGATTATAATTCATATTGTTTTGTCTAGGGGAACACCTTTGCTTGGGAATTAGCATTTTTTGAGTAACCTGGTCCTAGGTATAGGCAGTTACAGTGGTCATATTTAATTCGAAATATATGTTTGGATTTCTTAAGTTTTACAGATACAAAGCTAGTACTTTGAGAGTGTCATATGCTCACCTGTTCTAGAATAGTCCAATAAGAAAAACATTGAAAGAGCTAGAAAATCTCTCCTAGAGGAGAACCACAACTGCTAAAGAGGAAATTTAGACTACACACAGGAAACTGTGATTTCTGTGTTGTAACTAAACTGAATAGCATAAAACAAAGAGAAAATGTTGTGTACATGTTTTATGGCTATGATATCACATATATGAAGTAGATGGAAATTCCTTTGAGATCTTTTAATTTCTCTATGTGGAAATAGAAAGATGTTTTTATACTACTTATTACTGAGTAATAGAACATCTCATCATATCCTGTTTTGAAGATCTTGTCATGGTTGTTGTTGGTCCCTAATGCACATTACAAAGTCACCCTGTAAAAATTTTCAGAGCTCAAACAATTTACTTCAGTAGCCCCAGGTGAATGAGCAGGAGCATGATTATGGATGGGAGTAATGGCCTGGAAATATGTGGGCAGAGACTCTCTAATTCTTCACATATCCCTTCCCTTGGTATAGGAAGAAGGATCCATGATTGACTGTGAATGGGCTGGTAAAAATGGAAACCAGCTACTTCCCAAAAAACAGTAAAAAAGAGGAATCTCACTGCTGGCCTTTCCGCTACAGCAGGGGTGGGGAATGTCTGGCCCAAGAAATCATTTGGTCTGGCCCTGCCTACGCAACCGCAGGCAGGACTCAAAATCCAATAATTCTAGGAGCTTTTTTCATAGCTAATTTTTAAGCTGATAATTTTGTAAGGTCTGCAAATGATGTTATAAATATCCAAACTGCCCTTGGCAGAAAAAAGATTCCCCATTGCTGCTCTACAGCATACCATTAACTGGCGTTCAACAAAAAGGCATTTTTTAAGACATTAATATGTATATTTATCAAAAGGAATATCAAAATGATTTGTGTGTGTGTGTGTGTGTATCACTAGGCTAGTTGATTCCTTTCTCCATGAATTCTGGTGAAATAAGTAGAAATGTGCTTAATCTTGCAAAATGTCCAGACCATCTCTTGGCCATTTTTCCTTTTTTTGACTCTGCTCTTTTGCTCTCTGGAAATATTTTTTCCCCCGTAGTTCCACACTGATTAGATGGTCTCATAAGATTTTTGCCTTGCCTGGGAAGGCCTAGTGAAACTTAGGGTTGTTATAACTTTGATTAAATTTAGTTTTAAATTCTAGCTCTAGAAGTCCTCGTTGTCATCCTCCCTCCCTCCCTCCCTCCCTCCCTCCCTCCCTCCCTCCCTCCCTCCCTCCCTCCCTCCCTCCCTCCCTCCCTCCCTCCCTCCCTCTCTCTTCTCTCCACCCATACCAGGGACCTACCTAGCCTTTTCCCCAGATAATCAACAAACCCTGAGGCAGCAGAAGACAATAGCCTTAACCTAATGGTCAGGCAGTCCAGACCTCTGGCAGGCTAAAGATGACATCTTGACCTAAGTTATGCTTCAGTTTCTGAGCCCTAAGTTGGAAGGAACCCCCTGGTTACCTTCCCATGAGACCAGACAGAGGGATGCTGGAAAATACCTAGTGCTGTACTCAAGACCTGATTCATTACTCTTACCTCATCTCTGACCAATCGGCTCCCATCATCACCCCGAACCCCTAACCCATGGTGTCTTATGATTTTGCCCTATATAATTTGTAACCTACACTCCACTGGGGAGTTCAGGCTTTTGAGCTTTAGCTTCCCATTGTCCTGGATGGGGCCATTCATAATAAAATAGCCAATATTTCTCCACTGCAATTGTAGTTGTGCAGTGTTTGACTCAGCTAGCACAGAGTGGACGAACTTTTTTGTTCTGTAACATTAGGTCAAAGAAGAGCTAAGAATTGGGAAAAGTACTTATTTAGTCTAGTTATTTTGCTCTTCACATTTTTACTTCTTGCTAACATATTTGTACGTTGACGCAATTCGAGAATAGTGAGACAGAAGATTGAGCATCAATGTAGAGTTGGGCAAAGGAACTATGGTCATTTATTACTGTTGCTTCCAGGCTCTGGCGTTGTCTCTACGGTGAGCATCAGTAGTTCACGGTAGTTCAAGATTTCATGAGGGATTGATTAGAGTTTAGAATCAAATCCCTTAACATTGCAAAGTAGTCCCTTGTCTAAACTTGATTTATAAGCATATGCTGCCTTGTGAAACATCACAAAACGGTAGATTACTGGCTGAGAGAAAGAATCAAGGAATCAAGGGGCTACACTTTCAGGAAAATTGGATTTAAATAAACTCAATTTAAATAAAAATGTTTCCCACCTAGTAAAAATTTAAATAAAAACTTTAAACATGGAACTAAAAATACAATAGCCAAAGATATAATGAAAAGTCTGTGGGATGATTTATATCAAACATTTGAGAGAATACCTATTACTTAATTAAAAATTAAAATATATATTTTTTTCAGAACTAAGAGAAAGAAGTGAGAAGACAGGAAGCCTAAAAACTGTTCATTTTTTCTAAAATGAAATTATAAGCTTAATGGACATCTGAGCAATATTTAATAGAATAAATTTTAATACTCATAAATTTATTCTTAAGTCCATGTAGGAAATATTATATTTTATTGATTTTAAGATGTACAACTTCTCAAACATTAATCTATAATTGGACTGTGTTTTACAACTAATGGAATGTCATAGCTTACTTGAGATTTTTTTCAAGTTTTACATAACATAGAAGATTGCATAAATTACAATATCTCATTCCTGATAGGGTATACAAATATAGTAAAAAACAAATTATAAAATATTCTTCAAAAGGGAAACAATTATTGGTCAAGAATAGTAGAAGTATTATGTTAAATGAAATAAGCCAGTCAGAGAAAGACAATTACCATATGATTTTGCTTATATGTGGAATCTAATGAACAAAATAAAGTAACAAAATGGAGAAAGACTCATGGATACAGAGAACAGACTGACAGTTTGTTAGAGGGGTGGGGGTTGGGGGCTGGGTAAGAAGGGTGAAGGGATCATTCAAAGAAAAAAAGACTCATGGACACAGACAACAGTATGACGATTGCCAGAGGAAAAGGGGGTGGGGGGAGTTAGAATAAGGGAAAGGGGAGATAAATGGGAATGGAAGAAGAATTGATTTGGGGTGGTAAGCATATAATACAATATACAGATGATGTATTGTAGAACTGTATACCTGAAACCTCCCTAATTTTATTGACCAATGTCATTCCAATAAATTCAGTTCTAAAACTTTTTTTAAGAAATGAAATAAAAGAATAGTAGGAGTAAGATCACTATTTACACTATTTATTAAAAATTATGAAACATATTAAAACAACTGTTTACAGTGTACTAGACAGAGAGAATACAGAAATAGAACTAGGACTTACACAAAGATTTTAAGCCTAATAAAGAAAGCATTGTAGCCCTGGCTAGTGTGGCTCAGTTGGTTGGGTGTCATCCTGTGCACCAAAATGTTGCCAGCCAGTTTGATTCCCGGTCAGGGCACATGCCCGGGTTGTGTGCTAGATGGAGATAGCCCATCAACATTTCACTCTCACATCGATGTTTCTCTCTCTCTCCCTCTCCCTTCCTCTTGCTTTAAAAATCAGTTTTTTTAAAAAAGAAATGTTTAAAAATAAAAAAGAAAGCATTGTAAACTAACTGGGGGAAAAAGGTAATTCCATAGAAAGTGCTGGGGTAAGTAGTCTATAGCTTGCGAATAAAATGCAGTCTCACACATCAACTTTCACTAAAATATATTGTAGATTAATTAAACGGTAAAAATATCTTTATATAAAGTGTTTCAGATATAAAAATGGAAATAGAAATAGGTTAAACTTCAGTAACAGAAATAACCTACCACCTTAGGGAGAGGTTGGGGATGGGCAAAAAGGTGAAAGGGATTAAGAAGTACAGACTGCCAGTTATACAGTCATGGGAATGGAAAGTACAGCATAGGGGATATAGTCAGTCATGTCTTCACAACTATATATAGTGCCAGATAGGTACTAGACTTATTGGTGACCACTTTGTAAAATATATCAATGTTTAATCATATTATTGTACACCTGAAACAAATATAATACTGTTTGTCAACTATAACTAAAGTTTATATGTAAAAGGTTTACAGCTTAGAAATTACATAAAAAGTATAATACATTTGTCTATATATAATTTGATGTGTTTATTTTTTCTATTATGAAACTCATATATACAGAAGTATGAAATATGCTCACACTGTTTACATAATAATAAAGACATTGTGTATGAATAGTGTATGGCTAGAGCATCACAGCCTTTTGGATCTCACAGCCTCCTTGGAGGAAAGTCTCACCCTAGCTTTCTAGTGGCCATTCATTCCCTTGCGTTACTTGATATTTTCACATATACAGTTGATCCTCATTACTCACAGATTCCATGTGTGCAAATGTGTCTACTCACTCCAATGTGCTGGTTATCCCCAAGTCAAATGTCACAGCACTTTTGTGGGCAATGCAGACAAGCTGGAGGAGGTGAACAACTTGAGTCTCTTGAAGTACATACATTCGCAGGTGGGGTTGAACAAGGCAATGTTCCGCCTTCAGACTTCAGCTCCCACACCACGAATACGTCCTTTTCATCATCTATTCAGTGCCACTTTTGGCCTTTTGTTGTTGAAGACGATTTCACTTTTTAAAATAACTTCCAAGCATAGTGCTGAAGTGCCATTTAGTGTTCCTGAGCGAAAGAAGGTGGTGGAGTGTCTTATGGAGAAAATATATGTTAGATAAGAGTCTTTCACTGTGAGTGAAAGTGCTTTTAAAAGCGTGTTCAATGTTAATGCATCAATGATAATTAATGAATCAATGTTAAGTATATTATATTGATTTTAAGATGCACGTTTCATACTTATAGGTGGCAGCTTGCAGCAAAATATTTTAACATACTGATTTAGTACTTCCACTTCCAGGAAGAGTGTAGAAGGAACGCTGAACGCAATTAATCAGTATGGCTGTAATAATGGCATTCCATTGTAATGGGATATGGATGGGGTAACTTCTAGCCATTTTCTAATGTCTGCATATTAGAAATAATGTAAACATATTTGCAGCTAGTTGGAATTAGCAAGTGGGTCTCTGATTATTTAACTTAGTAATTTGACCAGCTTGGTCCACAAGGTGATCATTTTGGTAGAAGCAGTGCTGATGGTTTCCAGATGGGATTTTATGATTATGATATAAAATGTTATCTGATCGCCAAAAATGTCTAATTTTTAAAAATCAAAAATGCTGCACTTATACTATATCTGGCTTTACTTAACCAGTCAAAGGAAAGTTATCTGCCTATTCCCACATCTCAAAGTGTGACTCTAATATCTGCAGAGGAACTAGCTGTTTTGCTTGTTAAAGATGCTCATTCCTGCCGCTCATGTCAGACTTCCTGAAACTAAAATTTTAAAGACATATGCCTAAAATTTGCATAAAATTTTATTTATAATAAATTTTAATAATTTAATAATTATAAATTTTATAAATTATAAATTATAAATTTATAATTATAAAATCCTCACTATTATGACAGATTCTGAACAAGACAATTTGGCAATCTTGTCACAGTATGCTGCTGAGATAAGCAAACATGCACTATACATTGATTCCTTGGCTAAGCCATCTCAGTGGTTCTATGGGGAATGACATTAGTGACATCAAGTTAGGGTTCAAGCATAGGCGGCAGCTTCGCTGTGTGTTCTAAGTATGCTGCTCTCAGCAGTTATTCCATCTGGACTTCTTGGAATATAAAGGTTTTATTCTTGAAACCTAGTGCTTTGTTTTGTTTTGTTTAGAGTGTGGAAGAATTGAAGAAAGGACAAGAGAACATATAAGGGAATCTCCTACTGTCTTCATTTTGAGACCACTGGTTTCTGATTATTTGTTCCAAGGTATAGAAGTTTGGGTGGTTTTCCAAAGCTGCAGAAATGTAGACAATACATTTTAATTTCAGTGTCTCTAAGCCCTTAATTCTAGTGGCTGCTGCTGCCTGACTAGAAAAAGTGATATGCATACTAGGAAATTGAAAATGAACTTCCGGATCCGTATTTTGTCCTTCAACAACCTCCTGAGGCAAAAGTTGTTTGTCTGTAATATTGGATTTTAAAGGTCACTTTTTATTTTATAGCTCTAGGTTGGTTTTTATTTCAAGATATTTTACATGACCCATGGTAAATTAGACTCTAACCTGCGCTGAAGGACAACCGATAACTATGTCTAATATCCCAGAACTTCATTTTCCCATTTTAAACTGAATACTTTGAAACTGCATTAACAAAGTCCAGTAATGATCCTTTTGGAACGGTACTTAGCAGTCTTATGGATTTTAAAACTTAAACTTTGGGATAAGACAAACATGGGATGGGTTTCTTAAATACTAACTAGCTGTTTAACATTGGGAAAGTTACTTGATCTATAGAAACTTAATTTATTTTTTGTAAAACTGAGACAACCATGGTCCAATATTATGCGATTTTGTAAAAAATAAGTGAAATAATACATTTAAGAATTTAGGAAAATGGTTGAAATATAAAAATGACCAATAAATAAATGTTATTAAATTGACCATCTTTTATTGCATCCTAAAAAAATCAAACACACTTAATGTTATTTAAAAAAAAAAATTTCCCTGCAAAGTCAATAACACTTTGTTTCATTATAAAATCATGCAAATAGCAAATGTCAGAATATGTCAATTTAATTAAATAAAAAGGGTTACAGATACAAAAGAAAAATGCTCTAATTTCACCTTTCAGAACATAATTTAAATTTAACTTCATGATAAGAAGCAATTGCGTGCTATTTTTGTACATCCTTAAAATAGGTCTATGAAGCCTAATGCCAGTGATTAGATAGATGGTAGTCTCTATTTTGTTTAAGATGCCACAGCTCCCTTTGCATATTTGAACAGTGAGAAGATCTCATAATTTCCAACAGTTTAGTTTGTCCATGTTTAACCTAATAGTGTGTGTACACCTGGTGCTCAGTAAAAGCCTTTTTAAATGAAATAGTGATTGAGTGAGAAAACCCTGGTCACTGAGCAAGCATGCCACTTTTGGAGAACTAGTTTTACTCAATGATGGTTCATATATTTATTTTTTTAACTAAGTAAATTTTAAAATAATCCAGGAAAGACTTTTTATTTGAGTTATAACTCAAAGCCATAACCAAGGAAATTTTCTGGCAGAAAATATTGAAAATACCATAACCCTATAATAATCTAAAATCTCATTCAGTTTATTTGCTACCTATTTAAAGCACCATAAACCATATATTGATTCTTAAAAAAAGAAATGAGAATAACCTTGTACCAACTGAAGCATCCAATTAGCTGACAAGTCCCTTTCATGAAGTTTCTATGCTGTAACTGCTATGCAAACTGTGTCCAAAAAAAAGAAAGAAAAAAGGAATAGAAAAAGTGTGAAAATGAACTTAAAATTAAAATAAAAGTTTACTCAATGATCTGAGTTGCCAGTGCAAAAGAAGTATTTTAAAAGACATGTCTCCAGATATCACTTCAATATGAAGCTAAAACTTTAGGAAGTAGTAGTGCATTTATAGTCAAGAAAAATAAATTTTCTCGATAAATCAAATAGCCTTCAGATGTCAACAAGTCATTTGGTCATAAATTTGCATTCCATTTCTCATCAGCATACATATAAAAAGACGCACATATATGCACATACCCAAAGGAGTTTGAAGTTTATGAAAAAGTATATATTGGGTATAAATGCCAAGTGCACAGTAATAATTTCCAGCTTATATAAAAACACAAACACTATAAAAATTCTATTACCAAAGAGCACAATCAATTTCCTCAAATAAAGTTAGAGTAAACTTCTGTTTCCCTACTCTTCACACTAACTACAACTAGATAATAACCCTGAATATTATATATAAAACATTAATAACAGGGCTCAGAAAGTTGAAAAGAAGAAATATCAGCTAAGAATCTTGTGGCTCAAGAAACAACACAATAGAGAGTTTCTTGGATTTTCATTTTGCCTCATCTATCCCAGGCTCAGACCCAAAGAAGCACCAATAGACACACACTAAAAAAAAAAAAGCCCCAATAAAAACATTCTCTCTCTATCCAAAAGTCCAGGAAAGGAACAACCTAGCAAGACAAAAAATTTAGACTATATAACTTCACTACACCTGCCAAACATGTCCCTACTCAACCAATGCCAGCAAAGGCCAGCTGGGGACCATGGACTTCGACTTTTGCCTAACTATAAGTCACCCACATCCCCACTGAGGTAGTGTGAGAGAAGGCCTAATAGGAAGTTGGAATTTTCATTCCCATTGGGCAGTAACAACCTCCTTCCTCCTGGTTCAGTTGATACCATGTGGAGAACTTGGATTTCTACTACCACTAGCAGTAAGGAGATTCCCTCCACTTTCATGCTGAGTTGGTTTCAGGGGAGGCCTACTGGAGAGGCAGAATTTTCACTGCCACCAAGCAGCAACAAGGTGTCCATGGTGTCAGCAAGGACCATAAAAGGGAAGTAGTAACAAGGCACTCCTGTCCTTACCAAGCAGGCCAATGCCTGCGGAGGCCTAGGGAAGATGCAGAATCCCCACCCTTGCCCAGCACAGCAGTGGCGAGGAGCTCCTCACCCTCACAGCTGTCAGAGTGGGAAACCCAAGCTCTGTCCTCCTGTCCTTCCCTGCCAGATAAAAAATAATACTGGAATAAGCTCCGGAGTCTTATAACTTAATAAGCACAATGAAAAAATTACCCATGTTACTAAAAAAAAGCAAACTTGAAACATGAATGAAAAAACCCCACTCAAAACACACTGAGAGGATTAAAAGGCTATGGGACATTTACACAATGTAATACTATGCAACAAAGAAGAAAATCTTACCTTTGGCCATAGCATGGATAGACCTGGAGACCGTTGTGCTAGTGAAACAGGCCAAACAGAGAAAGACAAGTACCATATGATTTCACTCATTTGTAGGATCTAAAGATGTTTAGATCTTTAAATGTAGAGATGTTTACATTCAAAGGGAAGGTTCTCAGGCCTTGAGAAAGACATTCGTGAAAAACAGACTGACAAAATGCCTATTTAGTTTTCAAAAGGATATATACAGATTTCAGAGAGAAATACTTATAATTACAAGTTTTCTAACGTAAATGTTCCAAGAAAAAAGGAAAGTAATCTCCTTATTTCAACAGGAAGAAGCCTCTTATTTTTAATTTGTACTTGCCCTTATCATTTTAAATGCACATGGACATATATGTATTTGTAGATGCATCTATATACACGGACTCTTCAGTTTAATCATCCCTCCTCCTCCAGTCTTTATTTTCTAACTTAACCATGGTTAAAGCCCACACATTATCTTCTATTGTCAGCATCAACATAGACTTTTTTTCTGTTTCTTCAAATGAAATATGCTGCCTTAAGTGGTTCAGCTTATTCTTTACATATTAATAAAGCTGCTAAGTAAATCTGACACAAAATATCATAAATGAATATTTAGGAATTAAAAATATTAATTCAATTTAAAATAAACCCTTCTCCCTGAATTATATGAAATTTACACATTGTCTCGTTGATTTCAGAGATCCCTGTTTATCTTAAAAATCTCACTGGGAATATGTCCACAGTGGGCAGTAACTGTCTCCAAAAGAGTTGTGTTATTAAATAATGATGTGCAAATCACTTCCTACAATAATTCCTTAGGCTTTTCTAAACATAATTTTTCATCCCAGAGTAAGAGCAGAAGGTTGAGGTATTGAACAATGAAACTGGAACTTATCATACAATTATCTTTACCTTTAGGGAACTCACATTTCCTTTGCTAAAAGCTTTATTCTTTACTGCTTCTGTCAGTTTTTTGTTGATATTGTGGTCAGAAACTATATTTGCCTCTATCAAATATTTATTTAAAATATAATAAAAAATAATAACATATCTCATATGTTAATAAAAATACATTTTAAAGTCATTCTGTGATTCAGGTATGTATGATCAGAATTCCTAAGTCAAATAATGGTAGAAATAGAAACATTGTGGTTTAAATTTATTTTCCCATTATTACCCTAGTCCCAGAGCAGAACAGGCCTTTCACAGATATATTGACTGTGAGAATGGTGACATTGCCTCAAATCAGAAATGTCATGAGAGGATTATTTTAACTCCATAATATAATATAAAGTAGCCAGAACATTTCCAGCCTGGCAACTATAACATTTACATTCATAGGGAGGGGATCAAAAAATAAATGTCACCACAGTACACCTTACAGACTTAAAATAACAACTACACTTTAAGATGTCTAAAATCTTTAATGTTTAAAGAAAATGTGTAACTTTAAAAAGACTAAGCATGAAGCTGCCTAAATATCTTTACATATCAAAAACAAGACCAAGGACAATAGTGTTTTAGTTAAGATTATGACTAGTTTCTCCTTTTGCAACCTCCCTAGTAATCAGGTCTCTGATGCCTCCCATTTGACTTAGGGTAAGCTTACTCTCCTAAGTCAGTTTCTTCTTGTCCTGACTACCAACTCCCTGACATAATCAATTCTGCCTAATTCTTTCAAGGAGTAGAGGGAGACTATTGAGCTAATTAAACCATTTTTTCTAGTGGTTGCTAATGATTTAATATGTTCATTCTCCTAGATAATATCTTTGCATTTTAAGAAGAAAATAAAATGTCTTAGTGGAAGAAATTACAACTGTGATGATTTCAGGTAGATGATGAATATTAATGTACTTTAAGTTCCCTTGGAAAGTTATAATTGTGTTTGTTGAATGGGAAAATGTTATTGTTAATCATTCCAAAAATATGTTGGGGGAAATCAATCCTTTGTATAGTCATTGTAATAAAAATGTCAGTCTAAACAAGGAGGCAAAGACTGAGCATTGAATCTAGGTGAAACAACATATAGCAAGTAAAAATTTGGGAGAACAAAGCATCAAGCAATTACTAGTTGAGATAAAATTATCAATTATTTATACAATTATATTTTCAGTTCTGACTTTTATCAGCTCCCCACTTTCACTTTTTATAGGCTTATTGGGGGTATAATTGACATACAATAAATTTCATATATTTAAATGGTATAGTTGATAAGGTTTCATATACCTATAAATCTGTGAAACCATCAATACAAACAACATACTCGTTACATCCTGAAATTTCCATGTACCCTTTTACAGTACACTCTTCTTCATTTCTACCCCTACCTATTTATATAGAAGGTGCTTTTTCCCACTACACATATATCACAATGTATTATATATTTAATATCATAGTGAAAATTATTCTTTATGTAACACTTATTTCATCATAGTTATGGTCCCAGACAACTAAAATCTTCCTTAAACATGATTTGGTTGTCTGGCTAACATTCTCTATTTGGAAAATAATTTACTTAAATATATAAATACCGTGTGCTTCTATTTACAGCTATTAAAATTATCACATGAAAAATATCTCTGAATTACTTTTCTTCATATTTATATGTATTTTCTAAAAAGAAGCATTCATTAAAAATCTATTTGCTTTGAAATACATGAATATACTTAAGGCTCATGATATATATTATTTTTAAAATAATATTTTTAATTGAATTAAGAGTTTATAACACATTTAAATTTATAAAATTTGAATAGACTTCACAGAGGTTGCCATATACTGTCCCTCATACGCATTTCCTTTACTGATAACATCTTGCATTGGTACAGTACATTTGATATTATTACTGAACCACTACTGTTACAGCATTATTAACTAAAGTTCATTTTAATTATTGATTTGTACAAGTGGAATGTTTGAAAATAAGCAAAAAAAACAAAACCTTACACATATAGCTTTTGTTGTATATGTATCTATGCCCAGGTGTATTTTAGTCTCACACTGCCATGAAATAAAGACAGCATTCTTAAGATATCCATATAAATAAAACAAATGGTGACTTTTCTTCCATATATTTTAGTGCAATTATTATAATCAGTGAATATAATCAATTTATGCCACTGTATTAACTGTATTAAATCAGCCAAGATAAAATACAATCAGTGGCCATTCATTAAAACATAAATGGAAACTGTAAGAATCTGTCCATTTCACCCATGTTGTCCAGTTTGTTGGCATATAGTTGCTCATGGTATTTTCTTACGATCCTTTGTATTTCTGTTGGGTCAGTTGTTATATTGCCTCTTTCATTTCTGATTTTATTTATTTGGGTCCTCTCTCTTTGTTTCTTAGTGAGTCTGGCTAAAGGTGCATCAATCTTATTTATCTTTTCAAAGAATCAGCTCTTGGTTTCATTGAATTTTCGTATTTTTTTTAGTCTCTATGTCATTAATCTCTGCTCTGATCTTTATTATTTCCTTCCTTCTACTTCCTAGGGGCTTTTCTTGCTGTTCTCATTCTAGTTCTTTTAGTTGTTGTGTTAGATGGCAATATATGCCCCCCTGTGTTCAGAGCAGCACAATTTACAATAGCTAAGATCTGGAAACAGCCCAAGTGCCCATCAGTAGATGAGTGGGTAAAAAAGCTGTGGCACATTTACACCATGGAATACTACTCGGCTGTAAAAAAGGAGCTTTTACCATTTGGGACAATATGGATGGACCTGGAGAATATTATGCTAAGCTAAGCAAAATAAATCAGGCAGAGAAAGACAAACATCACATGATCTCACTTATATGTGGAATCTAAAGAACTCAGACTTAATGAACAGAAATGATTCAATGACATGGAAGCATGGATCAGACTGACGAATCTCAGAGGGAGGGGGGATGTGGGGGGAAATTAACCAAAGAATTTATATGCATATATGCACAACCCAAGGACACGGACAATGGTGTGAAGAGGGGCTGGGGGGCAGGGTGGAAGGGGTCAATGGGGAGAAAAAGGGACATCTGTAATATTTTGAACAATAAGAAAAAAAATTTTTTTAATGGAAACTGAAGCATTTGTAATAATGGTTATAAAAAATAATTGTGCTTATAATTATACCCAAGTTTTGAGAATGTACTTGTTACCAGATACTTGTACTTACATGCATTGCTTCCGCTGAGTCTTCTGATGTCACAAAAATATAGTTTTGCTATCTGTAAATTACAGATAAAGAAAGTGATACACAGAGATTAGATATAATGCCTTGAACATCACACCCTAGTATACTTAGAAGTGGAATTTGAAGTAAAATCATCTGATTCCAAAGACCATTATACTACACCCAAGTTAGCATATCCACACTCCAGTCAGCAGGTAAGGGAAGGAAAAGAGAGAAGCATGATGCTATTTGCATTAATGAAACTCCCACATGCTACATACAACACTTCCATTTTGCTATGACCACAATAAAAAATACTGGGAAATAAAGTCTTTATTCCAGACAACATATCTGGGTAAGAGACACAAATTCTGTGACTATAGAAGGGGAAACCTGAAATGGAGAAACTGGCAGATAAGGAAGGTGCTGTACGTGGGTCTTACATAGGCTCTGCCATCTAGTTTTCACCAGAAGAGTGAAAGAGTCCTAGGTAGGTTAAATAATTTTTCTAAACCCACAAAGGTAGTAAGCAGAGGACCAGAAAACAAATCCAACTAAGTAAGATCTCCAAGTCCATTTAATTGTCGACTAGGAGGTCGATTTTTAAATATTTAAGAGTATTCAAGGTGACTTAAGGATCTCACAAAAGCTATGGTTCATATAAAAACATTTATACTAACAAGTCTTCTCTTAAGTCTTCTGAGGGCACTTTTGGTAAAACCAGAAATAGAGCATTGCAGCACTGATTCTCAACAACAGCGTGAAGGAAAGTGTAGCTTGTTTCCTAAAAGACAAGTGGCCTATAAAAAATTTTCCATCAAGAAACCTTGGACTACACTCTGCTCCTCCAAATTCCCTCAAATGCAAATGATTTAAGAATATGACCACACATTTTCATGTAGCTTATTTCTTTGATGTTTTCATGCACTTTTTAAAATGATCAAAAAAAAATATCATTTTAGGAGTATGTGCGTGTATGTGAAAGGATTCCTAACTCTCTAATCTTCAAACATCTCTGAGAAATACAAAGATTCCAATTATCGTCTTTTTTAAGATTAGGAAATTAAAGAAGGCATGGGTGGGAGGAAATAACTTTCCTCAGAGCTCCAAAGAGAATGAATCAATACCAACTCTTCAATTTTTGTAATGATTTATTTTACATTAAAAGCAGGTCAAAATTTAAATTGCTGCACTTCCGTCAAATAATTATTTATCTGGAAATCAATAAAATGTGTAAGGAGTTAAAATCAGTCTATCTTGGGGAGGAAAACTGCATATGCAAATAAGATATTTAGAGAGAAATTTTGATTATAAAACTCTGCAATTACCTTGGTAACATTCTATTATATTCATTTAAAAACTGGGTCATAACTTTTCACTTGAGGCGTGAAAGCATGATTTCCTTCTCCTTCCTTTATGATAGAGATTAGTTCAACCATCATTTTTTGGCATTGCTCTTACCCAGAGAAAATTACAGGGTATTAATTGTTAAAGATTTCCTGCTCACCCCACCCCCTCCCATCTCCTGGAGTTTCTCCTTTTCAGAGAAAATCATACAGAATTAAATAATGTTTGGGTTGGAAGGAGCTTTAAAGGTTACCAATCTAAGCCATTCTCTGAAGCATGAATTGAATACTTGATTATAAGGAGTGACAATTGTAGCAAATATAATTTCAAGGAAAAAATTGTATGTTTGTTTTTTTTAAAAATAAATTTTACTTTATCCCATGTAAATCAAATATTTTCAGGATTAGTTCACTTTTTTTTTTTTTTTACCTTTATTGATTTCAGAGAGAGGACAGGAGAGGGAGAGGGAGAGATAGAAACATCAATGATGAGAGAGTCATTGACTGAGCCCACAACCTGGGCATGTGCCCTGACCGGGAATCGAACCCCGATTGCCTGGATCCTAGGTCGACGCTCAATCGCTGAGCCATGCCGGCCAGGCAGGATTAGTTCACTTTAAAATACATTTAATAAATTGTTTAAAAGGGGAAAAAGAGATCGTTATGGCTTTCACTGCCTGTATTTTATTGTTTGTTACAGCCATCTTCTATTTCTGGGAAACATCCCCAGCTGCCTGCAGCAGAGCTGGAAGCCAGAGTTGGAAAATATGTTGTTTTTCTCATAGTTTACAACCTAGCTTGCCTGCCACCAATTAAGCAGTACACATGTAGAAATAATGCTAGAAAATATGTCTTCATCACTGCTTTCATTATAATAACCTTATTTCTGATCTTTCTTATTGCAGGGTTCTGGAAGACTCATTAAAAACGTTTTTTTCTGCAAAAATAGTTAAGATTATAGGATCTTGTATATAACAATAAAAGTAAAGGAATTCTCACAAAATAATCTGTTAAGGCTAGGACATGACCATAAGCTTTCCTCTCTCATTTAAAACTACAGAGAGACTTTGCTCCCCAGAGAAGGATGATGATAAAGCGAGGAACCCAAAAGTACTTAGGAGGCAGCTGCCACCCAACTAAGGGAACGATTTGACAATTTCAAAGGGAATGTGTGTGTCACATATCTTGCCCCTTTGGTGACTTCTATATTTTGTTCATTTACTTATTTTTGAAGGGGTGGTGGTGATAGCAGGGGAGGAAGTACGAGGGAAGGACAGTCAGGACACTGACAAAATGGAGGTCAAGAAAGGCAGATGGGACTTTTCTGCTGATAAATCCAATGTGGACAGTTTTCTCTTTTTTATAGAGAATCAGTGAGTGTAGGGATCTCATTCTGTATGATGAGACACTGCCCTCACAGTACCAGGTGTAAAGCACATAACATACAGAGTACAGGGAATGTTATAGACACTAAAAACTTCTTAGTACCTAAATTGGATTCTCTAAGATGCCTTGATGGATACGGGAATTAGTGAAGATCTCATTGTACTAATTTTCTGGAACCAAACTTCTACCTGAACCATCCCTCTCATTAGATGTCCCATGTCAACTTGTCAAGTAATTTCAAAGTTTTAGATGTAAGTTTTCTATTTAGTCTATTTCATATCAGTTTCACACTTATCTGAACAATACAGTCAAGTTAGCTAAGCTTAAAACACACAATAAAATGTTAGGCATTCTTATATATTTTCTTTTCTCTTTAATTATCTACCCAACTTTGACTTATACAAGTATATACAACCTGAGCCTGTACCATTCTCAGTCAAACCTTCCTAGGATCATATAATCAGACCTTGCTTTAAACCACAACTTTGACTCATAAATATCTGTTTGTTTATTCAACTAACATGCCCTGCCTATAAACACTGTGCTGCAAAGCTACAGGCAGATTTTTACCTTCTTTAAGCTTTTGTTTCATTACTTTAAAAATATGGTTAATATTATCTATTTCCAGGATGATTTTAAAACCTATATTAATACTCAAAGTAAAAGGAGAAACAAAAGGAATATAAGATTCCTATTTTTCTTAGAATATGTGATCATATATCCACATCTTATATTAAGAAACAGCACACCCCTCTTTAAAATGGGCTAATAATGGCAGTGAAGAATTTAAAATAGTTTCACATTAATAGAATTCTGTTGTAAACTGAAGAGCAGTGTAACTTTAAACAGAATGAGTATCATTTTGGTGTAAGAAAATGGTTATATCAATCTCAATCAACCATACTGGTTGCAGAAGTGCCTCATATTTGTGCTGCTTGGTTTTTGTTTGTTTTTCTGAACCTGTGTCATTTTTACCCTCATAAACCAGCTAGTTTTCCAAAGGTATGACAACATACAAAGATGCTTCCCTGTAAAGAAGCTTTGAGTTTCAGCCACTAAGTCAGATAGCTCCACTCCAACACTTCTCAGGCTCTGATGCTGGGCAGAGACACCAGTCTGGACTCTTAATCCCCACACTGTAAATTCCTATTGAGGAATATAGTGACTTTTCTTTTTCTTTCTATTTTTCATTTTCACTTGTTTTTTAACCATAGAAAATTATTTTAGGAAGAACATACACCATATGAGAATTGAAAAAAGTATATTTTTATGTTCTTTCTTCTTAGGAAGTTTCTTGATCCCAAAATAAGTTTGACTACATGTTCCCTACAGATCATCTCTATATCCTACTGGCCCAGCTTTATGAGGATATAAAAGATCAACATATATACTTATTCAAGGACAAAGAATGCCAATCTCCCCTACACTTCATAACTAAGAATGAAAAGCCACTTAATTCTTCCTGAAACACAGATGTTCTCTTGAAAGGTAATTTTAAAAATTGAATATGCAGAAATTAGAGACAATAACAGGGAGAAGAATCCCAAAGCACCTATGATTCATAATAATTTTATAATAATTAATTACAAAATAATAATTAATAATTAATTCATAAACATTTATAATAATTAACAAATGTCTGAGTGTTACCACATGTGTGTCTCATCACACACACACACCCTGCCCCACCACCAACAACTAGACAGACATAGTTTAAGCCTCGTGTTCTATTTTACTTTTCTATTCCTGTCCCTTTCTCCAGAGTACTTTCCTGTGTATATTTTATAATTTTTCCATTAAATATGTATTCATGAAAAAAATATCATTTTCAAGTATATTTATATATCATTTTCCAACATGTTTTAGTCACTTGATATTATATAATTCATTTTAACTGTATGCAATATTCCATTTCTAAAAATTCTTCAATGTCTTCATTCAATTTACTATAATGAAGTATAGGTTACTTCCATTATTCTTGATATTAAGTTTAGTTCTGTAATGAACCCACGTGCACATGCATAAGACTTCTTCTACGGTATCCCACTAGAGGTGGATTTATTGAATCATGAATAATTTACACTTTCACCTTCAAAGATATTTTAAATTCCTCCTCAGCATGATTTTTCCATTTAGGAACTCATGGAAATTGCTTGTTCCACAGTTGGTTTTGCCTAACTTGTGCTTTCTGATACACTTGAAATAGTAGCTTATTGTGTTTTTAATTTTCCTTGTACTTCTTTCAGGCAAAGTTAGTAATTTTTTTAAACATTTATTTACTGTTCTGGTTTCCTCTTAGTAATTCTTTCAATTTTCTTTTTTCTATTTTATTATTGTTTTTAAAAAATATTCTCAATATGCATTCATTTTCAATCACATGCATGATTATATGTCTACCTATATATGATATATAACCATTTCTCACTCTATGGCTTATCCATTAGTTTTTTTTACATTTTACCTTTCACCCAAGAGAAATTGTTTTTGATACAGTAAAATATGTCAATATTTTATTTTGTGACTAGTGCTTTTTTATAAAACAAGTTTTAAAAGATTTCCTACTTTTAGGCACTTACAACATCTTCCTTTTATAACAGTTAAAGCACTATTTTTCACATCTAGATATTTAATAGTATAGAAATTCAGGGTGAATTTCAATAGCCACCTTGTTAAAGGAAAAGCTGGAAGCTTCTCTCACATTTGGAAAAAAAAAAAAAAAAGAAAAATTCTTCTGTGTACTAAGTGCCTGGGTAAAGAGCATGCTGGACCCATCATCTTGTTCTGGGTTAGCTGGAAGTACATTTAATTCTATCTTTAAGGTGAGACACTGAAATAAACATACAAAGCAATAACCACTTACTGTCAAATCTATCATTAAAAATCCCTTAAGAATGCACAATATAAGACATCAACATTACTACTTCTCTAACCATGTAACTCAGCCATTTTCCTTTCATTGTTGAATCAAATTACATTCAGTTACTGAGTTCAAGTGTAAGAGGTGGGGTTCTGGGGTTAATTATGGTCAGTGCTTTCAAACATTGACATATGGGATACAACTGAGAATCGAGACAGACTGTAGGTACCTCTTCCATCTCTGTGGTTTTTGTGTCTTATGTTTGTTGAATACACTTTCAATTACTATGGTGATAAACAGTAGAACAGATTTTAGAGGACGCCTACCTACATATTTTGGCACGAGTAGAAGTCAGGGCTTGTTAAATGGATGATTATCATTAAGGTAAACGATAGTTCACTCTACTGAACATATGCCATTACTTCTCATACTATCTTCTTACATAAAATGTTTCACTTACAGACACCTCTGAAGCAATCAGTGCATGGAAGGGAACACTGACATTGGACCATGTCAGCAGAGTAAACCAATGTTAACTGAGCTATAAGATGATCAATGTTCTAAGATGAGGCCTGGGATAAAAGGCAATGCCCATCTAATACTTATTAGCTGAGCCAATGAAATACATTCTGTGGGATTCGAACTGGTAATATAGCTAGGACTTGCATGCCAGAAAAGGTATACAAAGTATAACTGAAGGATGTCAATGGCAAAGCACAAGAATCAAAGCCCTCAAACTGCTACAGCTGAAGTCCTTAGATTCACTTTTGACTTTAGAACCAATGATACTGAGCACTGAATAAAATAATAAAACATTACCCCATTACACCACCAAAAGGACATTAGTAATTAAAAGCATACCTAATGTACTTTCACACTTCATTTATAGTGTTTCTATAAAACCATCCATGGTGAGCTGAATGTAAGTCAGACTTATCAGAGATAAACAAAATACATGCTAAGGCTGGCCTTCTGGATTATGCCAACTGTCCTTTAGAAAGATTTATCCATCAAAAGAGCTAAAGGAAAGTTAGAGTTCTGACTTATGAAAGACCACAGAAACAACCAGGAACTCCTGGGTGGAAACAATCATCTCCCCAAGGTACCAATGATATGATTTTTACTATCACATAAGCTGACCAACAAACTTTTCTAGAATACTACGAAGAGGAAGATTTCAATGTCAGAAAGTTCTTATTTTATAAAACCTGAAATTTGTCTCCCTATTATCATTTCTCCATCTTTTCCTTTTAGGAAGTTTTCCGATTCTAATTAAGTTTACCACGCGCACCCTAAGACCAGCTCTATACACTCCTTAAGTCTTTTTATGGGGGTATAGATTTCTGTCTCTTTTGTTCATAGAAACAAGACCAAATAAATGACAGCATGCCTTGGGAGTGGGGGGGGGGGGAAGCATCACAACTAAGGCCAATGGTGAAGAGACAGAAAATTGCTCCTAAACAATTTGGTTTTCCCAGAGTTCAGTGAAATTGTTATTAATTTTGTTACACAGAGAAAAAAAAAATTAACCTGATAAAGTTGCCCCAATCAGCAGATGATAGATGTCTCCCCCCTTTGTTATTCATATGAAAGTATGAACAAAATGATTATTCTTAGTGTAGTCAATGTAAGGCTAGAAGGAAGGGTCAAACAGGACTTCACTATATCCTAGTGAATCTGTTAACAAATGCAGGTGGGGGAAAATGTGGAGGATGCCATACATCTGGATACATGGCTTGAAAGGGATTACTTCTCATGAAATCAGATTCCCAATTTTCTAATTGGATTTCGGAAAGGAAAAGTGATGGCTCTTTGGGTATTCCCATGTTTTCATCCTTAAATATTTCTTGCCCCACCCCTGCCTTGACTTAGTCTTCCTCTTCAAGAAGTCCTAAGGATTAGGATATCAACCCTGCGCTTAGCTGCAATGTTTCTACTGATACAGTCTAAACAAGTAAGAGTGGACTGAACTCAGAGGTGTAGACCAAGCCATTGTTAATAGCTTCTATTGCTGGAGAGAGCATTATGAAAGTAAAGAAATACTCCCTTTGCTCAGTCATCCCTCTCATCTTTGATTCAGTCACATTATCCTGGTAGGTTTTCTCTGTTACAAGAAAAGAAGATAGTTTTATTTTCTCTCAATAATGCCTTTAAATTTTCCAAGGTATTGTTTCTCTCTGTTCAAATTTCATTTCCTATCATTTTTCTCTGATTGCTTCTTGGAGTAGTGATACAACTTCCTTAGTAATTATAGGCTGCTATCATTATTATAAAGAACACTACTTTTTCATGACAAATAACAGATATGGTCCAATGTATAAGTGAATTTTAAAATAAATTACTTTTTTATACTGAATATAACTGGGTCAGTCGCTGAATCTAAAATATCTCAATCTTCATATTATAATTAAGTAGACAAGGGACACATAAAAATTGGAAAACTTCTAATTTGCTTTGATATTTAAAGAAAGAAGGAATTTTTTTAAAAAGAAAGGTGATTTTGTTCTGCCCAATGACAAGACTTATTGTCTGTGTTTATACTTTTCAGTGTGTTAGAGTGATAAAAATGAAAGACAGGATGTGATGTTGTTTTGACAGAGCTATGTAATAAATGAGGTAATTATTCAATTAAATAAAGATGTCATATGAGGTTGGAAGACTTTTCTGATTTTCTTGTTATATATATATATATGTAGGTCTCATAACACATAGATTCTTACATACATACACATATACATGTATGTATAATATATGTTTATATACTATATAATATACCCATATTTTTATATATAAAACAGTATTTCACACGCTAGATTTTAAGGAGTCTAAAGGCAACAATTATAATTTAGATTATTTTAAATCTACCTATAGTCAATACAAAAATAAAATTAACCAATTATAGATAAGACATCTGAAGTTTTATTAAATGGTTGTAGAATGTTATAAAGTTTTAATGGAAAGTTGTTTGGCATTCATAAAATGTAGAGTACTTTCCATGATGATAATATTAGTGGTAAGGAATACTGGAACTTTGGTCAACATAACATTTTATATATTCAGTCAAATTAATCAAGATATTTATCTTGGCTGAGTATGAAATGTTGAATTGGTGAGAATTCACTTATCTATTATGGAATACACACTATGGGTGGTACCTATGATTCACAAACCCTAGGATCCATGTCTTTGAGTAATCGCCTCTCCATGAGTTTGGGCAGGACATGCAATTTTAAGTTATTCAAAAAAAAGATTGCCCTTAGTGGTCTGACATAATCAGGGAAGCCCTTTAAAACGGTATATAGAGATCAAAAACTCAAATAAGCAGAGCAACACTCTACCTTTGCTTCTAGCTTAGAACGAGCTAGCTTCAATGCATTTTGTGTTGCAAAGGAATGCTTCTGCTGTCACTTAGAATGCTTAGAAGTAGATTCTTCCCTAGTCAAACTCCCAGACTGCAGCTTATGATTATTGCAGAATCCATATTATGCAGCCTGATTGATGTCTTGGTTTCAGCCTTGTGATAACTTTAGCAGAGATCCCACATGAATCTGTACCCAGACTTTTAACCTACAGGGATTGGGACATAATACATGGGAATCATTTCAAGCTCCTAAATTTGTGGTTGTTATATAGCCATAGATAACCAATGTACTTATGCAAATAAATAACCATGGACAAGCCGGGATTGAGAAACAAAAAAGTTTTTATAATTTTAGATTTATATTACAAAATTTTTAGGTTTATAAATGTATAAATAAATATAGCAAGTTAAAAATGAAAGCCTTGTTTTTGTGAATGCCATGTTGAGCCCCTACTCATTTAAAAGTCAGATGGAGAAAGGAAGGAAAGAGGAAAGTCTAACTTCTGTCTTGCAGGTCACATCACAATGCATCCTTACTGTACCATAGTGAAGTAAAACAGCCATTTGTTATATTTATGAATTCTATGAACCTACTACTTAAACTGGGCACAACAAAAATGGCTTGACTCAGCTTCAGATATATGAGGATTCAGACAAAAGACTCAAAGGGTAGGAGCTGGAATAATGTGAAGACCTATCCCCTTGCATTACTGGAGGATGATGTTGGACATCAGACAGGTGCCTCAGTTCTTTCAAACATGGTTTTTTATAGGTGATCTCTCAGCATGATCTAGCATAGGATTTTTCAGGATCCAGGTATGGGCTGGGTTCCAAGTGTGAGTATCAGGAAAGTATGAGTATTATAGCGCAAAAGGGAACACAGTCATGCCAGAGAGAAGCTGTGTGCTGTATTCTTTTTAAAACATAGCCTTGTAAGTCAGGTAGCGCTACTTCCACCACACTCCATTGTTTGGACAGTTACAAGCCTACCCAGTTCATGGGAAGGAAAATAGACTCAATCCATTGGTCAGGGACTGGCAATGTCCCAGAGGAGCAAGTGGGACCTTAAATATTTCTATAGCTATTTTTGGAAAATACAATCTCTCTCTTGTGTATTTCCTGTTCTCTCAAATTTATGTTTGGATCTAGGATTTATTTGACAAATAAAGACTAAGAGACTATAGTCACTTATATATTACATAATTCATTAAAATGCTAATTTTAACTGTTCTGCATATTTTCAATTTAGAAAAAAACCTGAAAAATTATGTGTATCTTTAAATGAGGTACCTTAATATCTTTATGAAATACAGGGACTCCTTGTCTGTTGTCTCCTTCATAATTTTTTTTTTTTCTTAATAGAGATTTCTGCTCCTTACTCTCCCTAAAGCTCTGGGAATTGCTTGTACAGCAAATTTACCCATGCATTAGAATTAATTTTTTCTCAGTCAAACTTGGGATTTAAAATAACTCCTTTGGTTATTTCATATATCTACATGCACATGTGAACACACACACATACACACACACACATACCCCTTTATAAGTACTCATAATGCAGAGGTCTTTTGCTCAGTCTTTTCAACATTTGAAGCAATCAACAGCAGTAAATATTGTTTAATTGAGGCCTGCAAAATATGAGCACAATCTACATAGTCACTAAGTTTCAGTGGCTTAGCAGCCATTCATGTACAGACAGACAAACTCATTTCTTTTTTCTTTTTTCTTAATATATCTTTATTGATTTCAGAGAGAGGAAGGGAGAGGGAGAGAGAGAGATAGAAACATCAATGATGAGAGTTATTGATCGACTGCCTCCTGCACGCCCCTTACTGGGGATCAAGCCCCTAACCTGGGCATGTGCCCTGACCAGGAATCAAACCTCGATCTCCTGGATCTTAGGTCGATGCTCAACCGCTGAGCCACGCCAGCTGGGCACAAACTCATTTATTGCTCACAAAACCTTACTGGGAACATAACCAGATTTTGGGCTATCCACATTCACACGTTAATTCTGGAATCCAGGTTTACAGATCTGCCATATTCAATACTTGGACTTCAGGATCAGCCTGTGAGGTCCCAGAAGGGAAAATATCATTAGAGACTATAAAAGGAATTTCATTGTTCCAGGCCACTAATTAATGTGTATTGCTGTTGTTTATATTCCAATGACTATAACTCAGTCATGTGAAAATTCCTAAGCACAAGAGAGATAGAAAATGGGTAGCTACCCAGTGACAACTCTGCTATGGAAGTGGGTGCATAGACTTCTGGTGAACAGTCAGCCCGTTCTGCCACAATGATCAAGAATTCCTGGGTAATGGTTATGGCTAAGTAAGGCCCAAATTTTGCTCAATTATTTTACTTGAAGAACTACTACTATATATTTATTCAAAGTGTTTTGTGCATTCTATATATTTCAATGCATGTAATGATATGCAAATGATGAAAAAGCAAAGATAACTCCACACTATCTTCTGTTCTCCCACATAGCATCTAGGTCCATAATACACTGAATTAACTGAAGACTGATTATATACCCCATCAAGTCAATTTATATAACATTTTTTATATTATATAGACTAGTGTATTCTTAATTGCAAAATAAACAGACTCCTCAAAAATTATATTTTGAATATGCATTTTTACCACAAATTAAATAGCTACACTGTATTTTCTAAGGCAAACTTAGCTTTATTAGTAAGCCAATGATTTTATTGTTTTAAATTTAAAATTTTTTAAATATAAAAATATGTATCTACAACGAAGACCATTTTTTGCTACCTTTTCAAGCTTGCATACCACAATAGGTGAGTTCATGACCACCATTAGGCATGGCTGTTTGTTCAAGAACCATTTTTTAGATAATCATGTGAAAACACATTAACATACCAGCTGCTATGTATTGAATGCTTGTGTTCCCTCCAAATTCATACGTTAAATTCCTAATTCCCAAGATGATAGAATTGGAGGGGAGCCTTTCAGAGGTAATTAGGTCATGAGAGTGAAACGCTCATAAATAAGAATAGCAAGTGGACTTATAGAAGAGGTCTGATGAACTCCCTCACCAATTTCCACCATGTGAGGAAACAATGAGAAGCTGGCTATCTGCTTCCTGGAAGGAAGTCCTTCCCAGAACCTGACCATGCTGGCAGGCATCCTGATCTTAGACTTCCTGCCTTCAGAACCACCACTGAGCAGTACATTTCTGTTGTTTCTAAGCCACCCAGGCTACGGTGTTTTGCTATAGCATCCCGAATGGCCTAAGACACTTGTTAAAACATTAATACTAATCACTCATTTTACCTATAAAATAGGGAATTATGTGAATGAACAGCATTAAACTTGTTTACATGATAAAATAACCCTACATAACGTAAGATGTTTTGTTAATAAATTATTTCAATGTGTACTTCTTACTGAAGCAATGTAAGAAAAAATACACTTGCTATGTAATAAGAATGACAGACTGCCCTATGAATTTGATTTATGAAAACTATCGAAATACGGCAACCTTGAGAGAGGGTAAAAAACACGTTGAAATGCCAGGTAGTCTAAATTCAAGACTTTTAGGTCATGCTTTCCCATAAATCATGGCTTGTACAACACTATACCAACCTGCTGGGTATTATTTCCTAAGTGAAATATACATACTAATTAAAAGGGTTCAGAAGGCTAAGGATTTAAAAATATTTTAGCCCATGCTATTCCTGTGGAGATGTACACTGCAGTCTCTGAGGCAATACCAAGAGTACAGCATTTCCCTTTCTGCTACGGGCTTGTTAATTTCTAACAACAACCTGGGCTGGGAATTATACCATCGGTTTTCCCAGTTCTTAGACCTCAGACAGACTGGTAACTATTACTGGCTCTTCTGGGTCTCTAGCTTGCTGACTTCAGATCTTGGGGTTTCTAGGTCTGCTATAAACACGTGAGCCAATTCTTTATAATACTTTCATATATAATTTTATATCTATATCTATCTATGATCTAGAATGGGATTTTTCAGGATCCAAGTCTGGGCTGGGTTCCAAGTGTATCAGGAAAGTGTGAGTATTAGAGCACAAGAGGGCACACAGTTATGCCAGAGAAAAGCTGTGTGCTGTATTCTTCTTAAAACACAGCCTTGTAAGTCACATAGCATTGCTTCCACCACACTCCACTGTTTGGACACTTACACGCCTACCCAGTTCATGGGAAGGAAAATAGACTCAATCCATTGGTCAGGGACTGGCAATGTTCCAGAGGAGCAGGTGGGACCATAAATATTTCTATAGCTATTTTTAGAAAATACAATCTCTCGTGTATTTCCTGTTCTCTCAAATTTATGTTTGGATCTAGGGTTTATTTGACAAATAAGGACTAAGGGACTATAGTCACTTATATATTACATAATTCATTATAACTGAGGTCAGAGAGAGAAATCATTGGGAACACGGCAGCACGAGGAGGACTCAACCTGATATTTCTAGCTTTAAAAAACAAGAAAGAGCCACAAACCAAGCAACACAGGGAGCTGCCACATGTGATAAAAGGCCAGGAAACGAGTTCTCCCCCAGGCTCTCCAGAAGGGGTTCCAACCATGCCTGCTTTTAGGCCAGTGAGACCTAGGCTGGACTCCTGTTCTACAGAATTATAAAGTAATTAACGGTTGTTATTTTAAGCCACTAAGTTTGTGGCTATTTGTTATAGCTGAAATAGAAAATCTGTGTTTATAACGTGGCATTTGGTTCTCAAGAAGGAATCAGGTACAATTATTTTCCTTACTTTATGGAATCTCACCCTCACAGTGGTTAACTGAGTCAGCTAAAGTGACCACGTGAAAGATAAAGCTGGACTAAAACTCTACATTCCTCTCTGGACAAGACTTATGAGAGTTTGAAGTCATCACCCATGGAAACAGATTCTACAAGGAGAGAACAGAGAAGAAACTGGCAGATTTATAATAACGTGAGATAATGGGTGAGAAATACCCAGAAATAAGAAATTCCAGGAAGTCAAGGTTGAAAATAAAGGAATCAGAAACTTTAAAATAGATACATATAAATATGAGTCCTCACACTGAAGCAACATTCCGATTCTCATGAAGAATAGGGGACCGGCATAAACACCTGTCTGCTGTTGGGGTGGGGCTGCCTGTATGAGAGTGGGGGACAGCTGCGGGGCTTACAGCCTGAGCCATAATAGCATGGAGACAGTAAATGAGGCCTCAGTCTACAGGCAGTAAGTTTAATTTAGGACATCTGCATAGTCATGGTAAGGGCTGTGTAGTGAGGGAAAAGTAGAGACTAAAAAAAAAAATACCCATTGGCAAAAGATGAGGAAACATGTCTCAATATATAGTTTTAGGGGGGGGAATCATGCTGAGAAAAGAAAGCTTGGGTCTAAAACTTGTATTGGTTTGGGATTCAAACTCCAGAAGCAGCAGAAATCTTTTATGTAAATGGTGAATTGTATGAAATTTTCTCTCTTGACAGAAATACTTGGCGATTATATAACTAACTCTACAAAATAACTAGAGGAAAAATAGCTTTCTTCTTCTTTTCACCAAAGATGATTCTTCTTAAAAAATAAAAACTTCACACTCTACTGTAAAATATGAAAATGAAAAGCAAAACTTCAAAAGTTCATTTCAGTCTATCATTCATGGAAAGATCATTCTAGACAATACAAACCCCCAAATTTGCCATTAGAAGTTTTAGGGCATTACTCAAAATTCTCAAAGAGAAAGAGGAAAATATTCAGGATGGTATATAGTTAGTGAACTAAAATAATCTGTACTCTAAGTTAATACATATTTACAAATTAGTATTAATTCCTTGAAAAGTATCATCCCCTATGTACTGTTGAACTTTTATTACAGATGTCATCCATTCCTCTTGGAATGGTAAATGGTGACATAGGGAAAACAGCAAACCTTTGAAGGAACTGGAAAGACTGGGTTTGCACTAGAAATCTACCAAGGCTGTCACTCCTGGCAAGTTACTTGCCTCTCTGAGATGCAATTTCCTTATCTATAAAATAAGGGTAAGTATTAGACAAAAAGTATGTATTTCAAACCTGGAACATAGGAAGTTCTCTTAGGCTTGTGTCAAGCTTAAATAAAATTAGAGTCTCTGTAAAATCTTGGACACATAAGGACTTTATATATTAACAAGTGCCTAGAATAGCATTTTTCAAAATATGGTCTATAAACTCTAGAGTCTACAAGACCAGATGGCTCATAAGGTTAAAATTATTTTCATAATAACATTAAGGCACTGTTTGCTTTTTCTACTCGTTTTCTCTCATACATGTATAATAGAGATTTCCAAAGGTTATATGATATGTCATATTATCACTCTAGTAACTAATAGAATGTTATTTGTATATTATCATATTTTACATTTCTCAGATTTAACTTCAAATGTGGTAAATATTAATGGATGTAACCCACAGAGGCAAAAGTTCTTGCGGTCCTCAATAATTTAAAAGCATCACAGTGTCCTGAGAACAAAAGTGTGAGAAATCCTGGTCTACAGATATATTGAGTTCCATAGTATTTTAGACTACAGTGATCTCAGGTAAACGGTAAATAATTTTAATCTTCCCATTCTTGCAGTTTGAAAACAAACATTTAGACTAGACAAGTAAGGCTGATTGTCTAAACAAATTCCAGGATAGCACTATCTTGTCGATGTAGCACAGCCTAAATCTAGTTCTAACTCTTGCTTTTATAGAATTTGACTTGCAGTACATTCAGAGCTGTACAGTGTTTGTTGGTAAAAATGTGCATAAAACAAGAACAAATCAAAATGTCAATTTTTATGTAAATAATGATTGTCATCCCTGTCCATTAACTGTGACATTTATCTGAGGACTTCCCTTTTATACATTCAGGAACCTGGAAAGATGACTGTAGCTATGCCATTCATCTAAAATGCACAGGGTTAGAGCAAAATGATCTGAGATATATTATGATATACTTCACTCAAGCCATGGTAAAAACTTCTGGAAATATCACAGACCTGAGGCCAAATATAACCTTCTAATAATTGTCATGTTCTTTAAATTGAACTTCTCACCTCCACATAAAAGTCAATCCTGTGTAATTTAAGCAAACATTTTATTATAAGGATACCAAACAATTAACAGCATCATTGGAAAGACTGGAGAAACAAAACTGACATAAGTGTGAAGTCCAAGGGTACCAGAAATACAGTCAATATCATGGACACAAACAGCCTGGTTAAGATTCTACTGCCACAGAAAATTGGATTATGCTCTGGCAGTGCTATCTTCTCCACCATGAATAGGCCCTAAAATGTCACTCTCTTTCGTGTCATTCATTCCAAATTCCAAATAGGAGCTTTGGACTGATTAAGTTTAATTTGCACACCCTTGTCCTATTTGCTGAGGCATGGGATCAACTATTTGGTTCTACTGATTTAATAATCTGTTCTCAGTCAGCATAATGCAAATCATTCTTCAAGCAACAGAAAATGGAATCATCTACATTCCCAAAAGACTTCACACAAGATCTCAGCAGTCACTGTATCAGCTAGTTCCAAGCCATGGTCTCCAGGTGAAGGTGTATAACATCTTCAAATCTCCAACTTTCACCCTCCGACCTCACTTTCATAGAGACCCTGTAATTACCTTGGGTCCATGTGGCAATCCTTACCTTACCACCTGCAATGTCCTGTTTGAGGTAACATAATCACAGAGAATAGGAATAAAGATGTAGTCATCTCTGGGGGGCCATTATTCTGCCTTCCCCATAGTTAAACCAAATCTTCATTTCTGTGTGACCTAAGAACTTTTTGTCCCTACATTTTAAAATAGTTGTAGTAGTTTCTGTAAACATTTACCCCAGTTGTGGTACTAATAGGAGAAGGAAACCATAAAATGATTTGCTTAATTCCATCTATTCTCCTCTCTACTGTATAGCCCAGTCACGTAAGAAGTTGATATATAGAGTTAACATATCTAATTAAAAAATATATATATATATTTTTTTCCTACTCTTTCTATTCTCTGGTGGAATAATTTCTCTCTTTGGGTTAAATCAATATACTCCAGAAACTATGAGGTGGGGACTTCTTATGAGGAGGTAATTTGGTGTGATGGTAACAGATGCACCCTAGTCTTCTACTTCACGGTTCCCAGACCTAAGTACTTTGGCTAAGGAAGAATTAAACCATATGTTAATAGCTGACTAAAAGGCATATATCTTTTTACTGATACCACCACCTTAAACACCCTATTCTTGCAAATTGCTCTAAGACACCCAGCTATGGTGGAGCCAGACAAGCCTTTGCAGTGAAGATATCCATGTTGTTGATTCTACATATAGTATCTATCTCTGCCCAAATAACTTTTTAAATTATATTTGATAGATTTTTAGAGAAAGAGAAAGGGAGAGAGAGAGGAAGAGAGAGAGAGAGAAAACAATTTGTTGTTCCACTTATTTAGGCATTCATTGGTTGATTCTTATACGTTCCCTGACCAGAAATCAAACCTGCAACCTTGGCATATCAGGACAATACTCTTAGCTACCTGGCCAGGACATGCTCAAATAACTTTTTAAAATCAAGACATTGATCAAGCCCATAAAGGGCAAGTAAAACAGGCTGTTGCAGGATTGCTTGTTTCCACTGAATATGCCTTTGCTTTTTCATCTTTAGTTACAGAAATCAAATTTTATTTAGAACTGCGGTGCATCCAGATAAAATACTATATTTCTTTGTTCCTCATCCAGGTAAGACCACATGGCTAAATTCTAGTCAGTGATATAGAAATAAAAGTATTGTGTTCTATTTAAACACTGTGTAAGTGATCTGACTTAAATGATACGTGGGTTCCTTTGTACTGCACCCTTTCCTTATTCCTGTTTCTTGACTTGCAAATGTCAAGATGGATGGAGCTCCAGATACAATCCTGCATCAGCAGCTGACCTGGAAAGTGGAAATGATTCACTCATGAACATGAAGCTACCATACAGCCATAGACTGCATAGCTCAAGGTGTTTTCTATTAGAGAAAAATATACTTCTAAATTTAAGTCGCTGCTCTTTTATTTTTTCCTGGTATATGTAACAATTGCCTAATTTTAACTCATTCGCAGATTATTGATAGTCATATAACTAGATGTTCTCCACCTGACCTTAAGGAACTCCTCCAGAGTTCAGTGAATATGTATATGAAACACATATTCCATACTCTTTGTGAGGTTTAGTCATATACTTCTTCCTGAAATGTCTTTATCTCTAATTCTCCAATTTTGTTCCTCCCAAATCTTTGGTCATTAGACCAAAGCATTGCCCATTGCCCATCAAGTCCCTGAAGGTTCTTATCTTAAGTCACCTTATCTTTCAGACAGAGGTGGTATTTCCTGCTTAAGTTTTTGGCCCAACCAGAGGACTTCTCCATAGGTGTGCTCAGGACACTTTGGAATGAACTTCTAATGGCAGAGCATTGAACTTTGGGATGTCACAATCAGTAAAGTCATTAATGAATCAGGCTCATATTTTTCAACTCATTCCATTATTTATAAAGCATTTCACATGAATCCCTAATGTGAGTTAAAGAAAGAATAGAAATGAAATAGAAGTGTTGAGGATGTGAGTAATTTTTACCCACAACTAATTTATGCTTTCAGAACGTCCTTGGGTCTAGTGCCATAAAAAGCACATTCACACAAAAAAAAGTGTCTCAAGACACAACTGTGTTTAAGGCTAAGTGGATAGTTCTAGTTGGTAATGGATGGCTTGGTAGAAACCATATTTCTTTGTTGTCCCAAGGTCAGATGTTCAAACTTTAAAAGGGCTAAGTAGCAGATGAAAGGCCTTGTAAAAAAAAAAAAAATCACTACTTGTTAAAGAAGGAATGACTTTAATGAAAGAAAGAAACTGGGGCCTTTACTGTGATTCTATTAAGTCTTCCCCTGGTTTAAAATAAAGCACCACCCCCATCTATGGGAATTCTGAGCATCAATGGATCTGCTGCATCACAAAGCTGAACACCAGACTGCTTCAACCAAGCTGCTTCAACCTAAATGTTAGGTGAAGGACTTAAAAGTAAAAGCTTTTCAATAACAACTGGATGAATTAGAGTAGCACACTCAAATGTAATTTGAATTGCATCTAAATTTTTATTAAGCTCACTATGTGTTTTAACTCATTTTTATTGAAAATGACTCTATGATGCATTTATCTGTCCCTTTGAAAGGAATATGCCACTATGTTACAAATCACTGTATTTTTAGAAATGTTAGCAAGGGGGGAGATCTCTGTATTTTCACGGACTTTTTACCGTATGCTCCTAGATAAGAATTTTTTATACCAAGACCTTTAATGGAGACAACTTCTACTTCCTCTTTTCCAAGATTTTCAAAACTAGTTGGCTTAAAATTGGAAGTGCCCCTGCTAAGCTGCTGTCCCTGCCAGGTGAAAGCAGAATGCTTTTTATGTTGGCTGTTTATTGGTTTAGAGGGGAAAAAAATTATCCCTGAATCAATAGCACACCAGATGCCAGGGGCTGTATTGATTCACTTTAGTAAGGAAGGCACATTTGGGGCAGTAGTTGTAATCGGAAAACCACCTAATCAAATTCATGATAAAGGTCTATAATTCTTCAGGACAAATCTTTTGTCTCAGCCAAACTGAAGAGTTAAATGGGGATGTAATAGGGATGATCACTTCTGAAATGTTCCAGTTTTATGATCTGTGATTCCCACATCAATGGAGCATTGCTTCTGATTCAATATTGACACAGAAGTGTTCCAGGAACTTCCATTTGATCTGTCTTATAATCACGAGTTTTCTCAAGGTAAGAAAGCAAGTATGAGGATGTTTTTCACTGAGAAGACATATCCTTACTATTCACTCATAAATGGGAGGCATTTCAATTGCTGGATTCTACTGGGACTAATATAAATTGCCTAGTTTAAAATGTTTATTACTTTATCCATCATAAGCCTCTTCCACATTTCCTTGTGGGCTTCACGACAAATTTGTACCAAAAGAACCAAGATTATCTCAGAACAAGTTTATCAAAGTTCAGCTAAATACACACACAGAGAGAGAGAACCACTACAAGGCTTGCAGGAATGAGGGCTTCAGTAAGAAATTGGGTAAAGGGTTAGTCCTTATAAAACACCTAGTAAAACATGATAAATTCATCTGGCTGACAAATATGGTTGATGATATATTTTGATGAAAATGAAAAGAAATGCTCTGGCAACTTTTTACAGAACCTTAAATTTAGAATGAAACAGAATTCAAATGAGGTCAACTGGGAAATAGAAAAATGAACATAAAATGTACTCCATTATTCCAGGGAGATATCCTCTGTTGCAAATATGATCAATATTTTGAACCTTAAGAAGAAAAACTCTGATAAATATTTAAAGTTTTACTACTGACAGTAAAAGAACAGAGTATTTTGGTGGTTATTATTTTTTAAATTTACCAGTGAAGGGAGGTGCAATGAGAAATGTCCTCATGCTCAGTAAGTAGTTTTAAATGGAAAGTGTAGAAAATATCAGGATGAGAGACGAAAGATGGGAGTTACAGAAAGTATACAGAGAAGGTTGAGGATGGCTTCTCTGCCAGTAAGCAGACAGCACAGCAGAGGAAAGAAATGGTTTGGATCATAGTTAAGTCATCATATCTCTTTAAGTATTACTTTCACTCTTTTTAAAATGGGAATGAAACTATATGTTTGGACACTATCACTTCGGTTCTGAGCTGCCCCTGAAGATCCTGCCGGCCCGCTGTCTTCTTCTCTTGTGAGGATGAAATGATAGCCTTGTCACAAAATATGAAGTATTTACATAGGAGAGTTGTTAGGCTGGCAGCCTTAGAGTCAAACCAAATTCAAACCCCATTTCCACCACTTACAAGCCATTGAATTAATTTCCTAAACAGTCTCCGAAGTCAGCAATAACAATTGTTTTCCTATTGCCTTTGAAGCAATTGAGAAAACTTTTGAATCATATGTATAATAATTTACCCTCAGTCTGGGTTTGGTAGCATTTGGTGTGTGTCAGAAATAAAACCCATTTCTCCCACTGCCCTTGGTAACTATGATTTCACACCCACAACAGGGAGTTTGAAAAAGAAGAGAGACGTGTTCCATACCATTATTCATTTCAGTAAGACCTGCCGCTACTGTTTGAAACTGGAGCCACAAAGTGTTTATTATTGCAATTTCAGTGAAGTTTATTGAATGAGGTTTTTCTGGAGTGTGATACTTTTGCCACATGGCAACACATTTTTTTAATAGAAGTTATAATCAACCCTAACAAATCCTGAGATAATGTTTAAAGGTTTATTATTTTATGTCTTGAACATTACCAGTTAATTTATGCAGACCACATGCTATTATAAATAGGGTAAATAATATCCACCCAACACCTGATTAATAAATTTAACATTACAGCACCAATTGTATTTACACTCATTCAGGGCCCCTACCTTATCACATCTACTTTCCAGACCACTCTCCTCTCCCCTCAAACATTCACTGTATTAAATTTTATATATATAGTCTATTTTTATGTTTTTTATATTTATGGAAATGGAATCATATGGCATGTTTGTTTAATAAACTTATTTTTATTGCTTTAAAAATATATTTAACATATATACACATATGTATATACAGCTATAATGCATTCATTTTCACATCTGCAAGTATTTCATATGAAAATGCCAAAATTTACCTATTTTTCTGTCCATATATGTTAGTGTTCTTTCCAGTTTTCTCTATTACTAGCAACACTGGTATACACATTTCTATATGTTCCCTGGTACACATGTGGAGAAGGTCCCTGAGGCTCTGAGGCCAAGTAGGAGTAGGCTTGCAGATTCTTTGGATATGCAATTCCTCACATATACTAGGCCAAATTGTTTCCTAAAGTCTACAACAATTTACATTTCTACCAGTGGTGAATAAGATATTTAAAAATAAACAATTCTGTACTTTAAGAGTTGTATTTTACATTAGAACATTTCCAATCATTCTTTATAGATTTGGATTAAATAGATTAAAAGTCACAGAGCATTTTTTTTTTTTTAACTTAAACTCTCAAAAGGATATAAAACACTCATTCAGACAGACATCCCTTCCAGTGGGTATCAATGCCTATTGTTTCTCTTGTGTATGAAGACCTGTTAGTTTCCATCAGAGCAAGATAAGAGCTTGAAGTTTTCTAGATCAAAGTTATTTCACGGCAGGGTAGGTAAGCTGCAACCCTTGCACTGAATGGAGAAACTCATTTATTTCCCAAGAGTAAGTTACATGAAAAGTGAAGGCTTATGCTGCAGAAGTAAACATATTGAATGGTCCATCTGTGGGCATCATCACTGACGATGAGTTTACACAGCAAACGGTACCTCTGAAAGAAAACCTGCTCTCTCCAAAAAAAGTGGGTTAATTTTCAATGGAAGTTACCAACTCAATGACTAGTGGCAACACAGAGATGATCTTCAGATCACCTTTTGCATCTGGCCCTTACCCAGTTTTCCCAAATATTGGAGTATGGATGGACAATGGGTCCAGTGCTGGCTGATTCATACAGGAAGTGGGAGACATGCATTGAGCAAGACATCTGAGCTACAGACAAAGAGCTATCTCTGCTCCCAGAGCACCATGCAATAGCTATATTAACCTAGAAAGAGTCAGTTTTGTGTGGAAGGAAAAGTTTTCTAGGCTTGGGTCAGAGATGTATAACCATTATCTTGAACATCCACACATGTATAACAAGAAATTGAACATATCCATTCCTCAAATTGCTGCAAGGTTATTTTCATGATCATTTGTTAGTATCTCATTGTTTCCATCTCTATTTATTTGTCAATCCCAAAAGTAGAGTCAATGAGCACTATATTACTTTTGCATCTCATAGAGCAGCAACTATAGTTACACACAAATTGTTCAGGCCAACCTTCACATTTCCAAAACTACATTCTTGAACTCTGTCTAAAACTAAAGTTACTCAAGACTCCCTTTTCCCAGCATGGGGCAATGAAAAAAATTAACATTAACTGTGGACTGAGCTCTGAAGAACACAGGAGACCCAGTGGGTATACCTCTACATCTCTTGAAATAAAAATTAACATTACGATAGTCCCTTTAATTCCTAAGTCTTAAGGAGTACTCTCTTCCCCATCAGTAAATTAAAGTAATGGTAGCTATAAAAATATTTTTTAATTTATTAGTTTCATTTTTTTCAATAAGTAATACATTCATATAATTCAAAATTAATAAGCTTAAAGAAAATCTGAAGTGAAAAGTCTCTCACTTCTGCTTTAAGTAAGTCCTTCCTCCACCCCACAATTATTGGGTTACCATTAATTCTGTTAGAAATATGTTAATGGACAAATAAATAAATTAAATGTAAACTAGTCTTTTCTTCTTTTTCCATAAATGAAAACTCACACTTGTACGCACACTGTTTTATACCTTGATTTATTACATACTAAATAGATCTTGGAAAACTTCCTATCAATTACAAAGATTCTCCACCTCCTCTCTCTACCAGTTTTATCATATCCCATCTTATAGATTAAAAAAAAAGGGGGGAAGACAGAGATAAGAAGATAAAGGGGGGATAAATGGTGACAGAAGACTTGACTTGGGTGGTGAACACACAATGCATTATACAGATGATGTACTATAGAATGTACACCTGAAATGTTTATAATTTTATTAATCAATGTCAATGTCACCCCAATAAATTCAATAACTTAAAAAAAATTTTAAATAAAAATTCATTTAACTGGTTGTCAGATTATGGACATTTAGGCTGTTGGTTGTGTATTTCCTAACTTTTGGGTTTTTTTCCTAACAATATTGAAAAGAACATTTATAATTTTCAATGCATTGTATCTCTTTGACCCAGGATAAATTCCCAGTTGGAATTGCTGAATCAAAGGAGGGATTTATAAATTGTTAAATGACGACAAATTGACCTCCATAAAGAGTGCATCAAATTATACTATTCAAAGAATATATAGGGTTCTGGTATCAAATTTTGAAAATGTTTTACAATATAATAAGTGAAAAACAATATCTCAGTCAAGTTTTAATTGAACTTTCTATTGTAATCAATTTTTTATTGATTCTTATGTTTTAGAGCTTTTTTAAACTTATTTTTCTTAAAATTTTGTTTTCACATTCTTTGCCTTTATTTACAGGTGTTTTTGGTCTTTAAAAAATCTATATGCAGAATGCTCCATATGCAAGAAATTAATCCTTTGTATTAAAATCTGTAGATGTTTTCCAATTTTGTCAAATATCTTTTTGACTTAGATTATTTTAAAATTAAGATTGTTTTATGTTATGATGTCAAATTTCTCAATATTTCCTTTAATATCTTCAGAGATTTTGAATTGTAGTTAGAAAGCGCTAGTCATCCAAAAGTTAGTAAAAAATTATCTTTTCTCTAGTAACACTATTTCTTTTATATATTTAAGTATTTTAGTCTTTGATTTATTTGAAATGCACTGTCTAAATTGGCATGCAGTATTTATTAAATGAGTATCTTTTTCCCCAATGATTTGAAATATCACCCCTAAGATATACAAAATATCCATATAAGACTTCAAATGTTGACATCCTTGTGACAACTTTTTTTAAACAGCAGCATGATATACATTTAAATTTATTATTTTTGTTCATTTGAACTAGATTTTTTTAATTCAAATTTTGCATGGTGCTCTTTAAATTCAAGTCTTTGCATAGACCTTTTATCCCTTGGAATTTCCTTGTCAATGGAGTCTTTTCCTCTATGCTATCTTCTGAGAGGCTGTTACTGAAATATGTGCCACCAACTGTTTTCATATATTAATTTTGTACTGTTACTTCTATAAACTGCTATATATTCACACATTTTTTTAGTTTATTTTGCTTGATTTTTCTTAGTATAAAATTAGATCATATGAGAGAAATAAAGTTTTATCCACTTTTTACAGTTTATATGCCTCCAGTTTTTTATCTTCTCTAATTGCACTGTATACCACCCTCAGTACAATGGTAAGTAACAGACATGTTAATGGATATTTCTTCATTTCCTTAAAATGCTACAGAGCGAATAAGCATAATTTATGTTAATAAGACAAATCCCTATGTTATTATTTATTTTATCATTGTTAACTTCACATCTGTTGAACAGATATATTTTATTAAATACTCCTATAGAGGATTGTTATAAGCTTTTGTTAGATACATTAACATGATGAATTATATTATCCATAATCATGATGCATTATTTTAATATTCTGCTGGATTTTAGTTACTAAAATTAATACTTAATATTAATAATTGAGGTTGGTCTTTAATTTGTTTGTAAGATTAGGAATTCAACCAACCCAACCAACCGAGCCACACCAGCCAGGGCAAACTTCTACATTTTAACCAGACTGATTATTCCACCCTCCTATTCAGTGTTGTGATGTCTTTCTAAAGCCCAGGTAGTTTTTGCTATGTTCCTGGAAAGCACAGACTATCAAAAGATTTAGCCAGGACAAATACAAGCTTTAATTATTTGTTTCTTTGGAAAGCTCTCTTACCCCTTTTAGAAGACAAATGGAGTTTCTTTTATCAAGGGTCTTGGCTGCAATGCACTCTGTATTGCATCTGTCTGATAGAGTTAGGCTTAACATCCCCTCCGTATGATACAATCCTTCAAGCACATCCCATTTCTGCATATACGGCCTTGGTTTAGTCTTTCAATTAATCATTCTTCCTTTCTTGTGTTCCCTTTTTTCTGGGAAAGATTTCAATATGTCACAACAGAACATTATCTCCCATTACATTTGCAGCATGAAAAAAGGAAAACAAATACTGACCGTATAGAAGTAGGAACAAAGACATACCAAGCACTCAGTCCCTTCCCTGCCTGCAGTCTGTAAATGGCACAAGTTTTGTTCTCTGGAATTTGTAACTAAAGGACAGAACAGGTGGCAAAGGCTTATTTAAAATAAGAGGAGAAACTATTCAGTTAAAAGAATTGCACTGCTAAGATGCAATTTATTCGGGGGGGGGGGCAGGCATGGGTTCAAAGAAGCTTGGTCTTATCTAGAGTGAGATAATATACTACAAATTGATATAATTCATATAAGTGAACTGCTATTAAGAAAGCCACATTGATAGCCTGCATTCACCTTATATCACCCTAAAATGTTAAGCAAAGCATTTTAAACTCAACTATTGTCTTTGGTTTTTAAGAAACAATCCATTTAAGAACCTGCCAACTGGACATTAATTATTGAATTTATGTTTGAAAGAAAAAAACAATCTGATTTCATTTGACATCTGCAAGGATAAGATATTGAACTTGCTATTCCTCAGTGGGAAAAGAAGAAAAAAATCCCTGACAGGAAGTGAAGTGTTTTGGGAAACAGATTAAGTTTCTTAGGCCATTATGTACTGTATGGCTGTTTCTTAATTTTCTGTGGCACATGCATTCCTCTGACATTCCTACTCTGAAAATTGGATTAAACTGATGAAACACACCTCTGCTATTAAACAGCTCTACAATTGATAGAAATAAAGAAATTGAGATTCCAAAGTATTTCTGTTGTTGGATATCTCTAGGCCAGGGCTCACAAACTCAAACAGCTATTAGAGTAAAGGTGGGTATGAACAAAAGATACATATTTCATACTAAATACTTTGTTGTCGAAGTAAATAAGAATAATGTTTATTTCCACAAGGAAATAGTCTCCCCTATATTTTGGAAATGTTAGCTCTTCTAGATTTATTTTTTCATCTGCATACCTTTGTTAGAGACAGAGAAACAGAGAAATAGTTACTTACTCTAAGAAAAACAACTTTGGTGACATAGTTCACATTCAGCTTCTCTATCACTGAGACAATAAATTGATAGGTACTCTGTTGAACTGAGCAACTGCAACTCAGCTCCAGCTGGGTGCTGGCCCGACATTTCCAAACCTTCTGGTCACTTTCCCCCCAAATGAAGGAAATCATCTTTACTGGGAAGGTCTTGATTTTTTTTAATGTTGGCCTAATTTAATTTTTTTAAAAAAATAAAAACTACATAAAAGAAAGCAACCCAGGCTAACCACTATTCATCTTCAGACTGGACTGGGCAATAGGCAAAGGGTTCCCAGATATTACGGTATTTATTTAAGTGAATCTTTAAAATTACACTACCTGAAAAAACTAGCAAATAGGAGTTTGATTCTATGGAAATAAAAAACTAGAAAATGCAGAACTGAATTCAGTTCAGTCAGACTATATACAAGTATCCAAACTATGAACAGACTTTGTGTTAAGCACTTTCCAGGTGTTACCCACGCTCCCTTGTATATTTATAATGGACAAACAAAATAAAAATGATTAGTATACCAAGTCTTCCTTATTTTTCTCTATGGCTCCGGATCAACTTGCCTTAGCTGTCTTTAGAGTTTTTCTAGTGTGGTGTGATATGATTAGGAAGAATTATTACATCAAATTATTTCACATAAATTATTTCAAACTATTTGCATTAAATATTTATATGTTTATTATGCAGGTTTTGAGAGTTTTTCTTAAATGCAGTTTTCAGCTATTAGAGAATTGACTGACTACTGGGTAATAACTACTCAGGTGTCTATAGATACAGTATTACCTTTCTGTATCATCTATAAAATGGACATAATATTAGTACTAATCTCATTGGGTTGTATTAAGTTATATAATATATAAAGCCTTTAGATCATGGTATGACATAGAAAGCATTCAAACAACCTTAGTTATCAATATAAATTTTAAATATTGCTAATTAATAACTATGTTCTGGTAGATAAGATATGAATAAGAATTTCCAGTACATAGGACCTAATTGTTCTCGCTAACTCCCATTAAAGAAACCCACAGAAGTATGCGTTGACTCTCTAAAAGCCTAAACTCAACAACTAAAATGACATTTACAAAGAGCAAGTAATAGATTATATTTAAGCAATGTTCTAGTATAAAAACCAATCTGAAAGCTGTAAGGATGAAACCAAAAGCAATTAAATGCTCATCATTAAACAAAAAACAACAAAATTAGGAATAGTAATATCTGAGTCACAGGTGTAAACCAAGGAGGTCATGAATTGGTCCTTGGAATTGAGACAGAAAAGAATAAAACAGGAAGAAATGCTATCAGGCTAAATAATTTAAAGCACTAGCATCCTAATGGCATGAATTACTTCTAAAAGAGTTACTTTCATTGTCAATGCAGTTGTCCATGCAGGAATAATGACTAATAGGGAAGTTATTAATATCTTTTAGGTAGGAAGTTAAGTTACTAATCCAAAAAAAAAAAAATTGAGGAAATTACATAATTTGTCAAAGTGACAAGGCTACAAAAATGTAAGAGTAAGAAATCAAATGTGGACCTCTCACACTCAAGGAATCATGTTCTTTTACTGCTGCCTTTCCATGTAGGGACTAAGAGGTTTTTCACTTAATCAGCAAGAAGCAATTGTTTGAACAAACAGATGTGTAGGTTGAGAAGGAGAATTTTCACACAAGCACAGTGTATTAATTTACCAACTGGTAAGGGATATTAGCCACTTGTTCACAGGCACTATCCAGTTGCTGGGATTATTTGTAACATATTTAAGGTCAAATATGGAGCAGGGAATACAACAAATGGTTTTCTATCTCAGTTGTATGCTGGAATCTTAAGGTCCATGGAGAAATATTTTAAACAGCCAAAGCATCTCAAAAGTACATAATCAGTTACATTATTCTTTGACAATAAAGAATGAAATAGCTTTCATTAGCCTGGTTATATTCAGGCTAATAATGACAGCCACTGAAAGAATGCGCAAGTCTATTTCATTCAGTCGTCTACACTGACAGAACAAAGAAATGTGTAAATAAAAATATCTATTACATGGATTAAATATTTTCTTCCATTAGTAACTAAAATGTACTAACAGTTTTGCAAACTCTGCAAATTATATTGAGAATTGTTGAGTCCATTTCACTGTTGTATTTTCTGTTCTTGTCACAGATGAACATTTCAAAGCCTTTCCTAGTGATTCATTATTAATATATATTCTTAAAGCATTTTCCTCTCCAAATAGGTCCTCACAATTCACCCTTAAGTGCCACATGAACAACTCAGTAAGCTATGTGGCTCGAGTCCTTTGAAGTCGATGCTCTAACGGAACTGAATTGTATTACATTGACCGTGCAAAAAGCATGTCCTAACCTCTAAATATTTTCTCCAACAAGACTCTTACAAATGAGTGCATCCTACTAAGAGCCAAAAAATAACTTTTCAAGTGTAACCATTAATCTGCTGGAAGTGTTCACTTCAGACCTACTATAGAACTACTATTTCAACCTATGAGTAGACATTACAGGAGAATGCCCCCATTCTGACTTTTAGCAACTTGATGAATTAACTTTATGGGAGGCATCCTCAGTGATCATCAAACTGAATAAACAAATCATTCTTGAATTAACAAATAAATCAACAAATATTGTGTTATATAGGGTACAACTATGAGATATCTGGTCCTCACCTTTAACAGCCTCACATCAAAGAAAAAAATTCAATGCAATAAATGCCAAAAGATCATATGGTATTTGTCTTTCTCTGACTGGCTTATTTCACTTAGCATAATAATCTCCAGGTTTATCCACGCTGTCACAAAGGGTAAGATTTCCTTCTTTTTATGGCTGCATAGTATTCCTTTGTGTAAATGTACCACAGCATTTTTATCAACTCATACCATATGATCTCACTTATATATGGAAAATAATAAACAAAATAAACTGATGAGCAAAACAGAAACAGAGGCATGGATACATGGAACAGACCGACAGCTGTCAGAGGGGAGGGGGAGGGGGGATTTGATGAAAGAAGATGAGGGATTTGCTAAAGAACATATACTCATAACCCATAGACACAGACAACAGTGTAGTGATGGCCAGAGGGAAGAGGGGGCAGGGGCTGGGTGGAGATGTGCAAAGGGGGATGTGAGGACATCTGCAATAGTATCAATAATAAAAATAAAGTTTAAAAAAGAAATGTTGCTCATTAGTTTTCTTTTTCTATATTGTAGTATTTATTTTTTTCTTGACATGATTGTATAAGTAAAGTTCAATAAAAGGAAGTTTTTACTGGAAAAAAAAAAAAAAGCCAAAAAAAATCTTTCTAGTGAGGCAGGAAAGCTTAAAAATCTTATGGCACACATTTATTTTGGTTGTTCTAAATCCAGTTACCTTTAGGTAAGAATATTTCACTTTTCTTTGTGTTTGTCCCTGTGTTGGCTGGATGCATGATGTCCTGTCCTCAACAACAAAAAGACAAACAATCCAATTAAAATATGTGCAAAGAATTTAAAAAGAGACATTTCCCAAAGACACAGAAACGGCCAACAAACATATGATAAGATACTTAACATCATTAGTCATAGGGAAGACATGCAAATCAAAATCATGAGATACTACTTCACACCTTAAAAAAAACAACAAAAACATAGAAAATAACAAGTCTTGGCAAGGATGTAGATAAACTAGAAGCACTGTAATATTGCTGATGGGAATGTAAAATGTATATTGCTGATAGGAATGTAAAACGTTTCAAAGCTATTGTGGAAACCGATTTGGTAACTCCTCAAAAAGTTAAACATAGATTTACCATAGGACAATATAATCCTACTCCTAAATATGTAACTGTAAGATTTGAAAACAGAACTCAAAGAAATATTTTACATGGATTTTCATAGCACTGCTATTCACAATAGCTAAAGGTGGAAACAATCCAAGTGTCCATCAACAGCTGTACATATAAACTATAGTATATGCATGCAATGGAATATTATTCCTTAAAATTATTTCATACTGGAATATCATTTCATAAAAAGGAATGAGGCACTGATACATACTGTAACGTCTCTATGGATTTAGAGACAAAAAGCAAATTGGTGATTCCAAGGGGTTGGGGGAAAGAAATAATGAGGAGTAAGAACTTATTAGGTATGGGTTTTATTTTGAGGGCAATAAAAATGTTTTAGAACTTGATAGAAATGCTGGTTGTGCAATATTGTTAATGTACTAAAGGTCACTACACTGTTTAGCTAATTATGTTAAACGAGTATGTGATAACAATTATGTTATGTGAATTTCACTCCAAATAAATAAATAAAAGATTACAAAAAGGGTGTACTACATTAAAAATCTTGAACAATTAGTCTTTTATTTGGAAATTTAATCATTAAGTGAGATTATTATATGAAAATGATTAACCCTCTTTCATGAACATGAAAGTGTGATGGAGATGGCTTTTGTTGGTATTAAAATTATTACTATGATTCTTATAAACATATATTTCTTTGTTGCCCCAAGGCACCAAATATATTTTTGTTCACAGAATAGAGAATAAATCTATGAGAGAGTGTTTCCTAAGCTTCTAAATCTATCGATTAGGCTTATAAAGCTTTGCACTATCAGACATGAATACAGCTTCTAGCTCCATCATTATTCTACCATAGCCTTCCACACCATTCTGCCACACTGCTCCCTTTTTATTATAAACAGCACACTTGTAGCCCCAAACAGTTCCTAGAAAATTCTAAGATGCCATAATGAAAGTTAGTAGTCCTCTCCTGAAAACTCTACTGCTACAATCCACTCAAAAAGGCAATTTCTCACTAATTTCTCCCTGCATATTTCAAGTTTTGAAACTAGAGATAAAATGCATAAGACACCAGAGTTTATTTTAGTCCATTAATCTTCAAAATGTTACTAACAATATTGCTTTTTCTTTGAAAATTATCTAGTCTATACCATAAATTTCACATCTGTGTCATCTATTGATTTAGGAGTTATAGCTACTCCTGCTCATTAATCAGAGAGTTTGCCAAATTACTTGTAGTTCTCCTGTCCAATTCAAATTCTGTAATCATCTTTGGTGACTTAAATGTTTTACATCAAATATTCAAGGAAGTTATTAATCACATAGAAGTTAAACATGCTAACTTTGATTATACAATTCAATACAACTAAGGCTTGAAAATGAAGTTTGTAATTACACCCAAATCTCTACCCCACCACCAATCTCTCTCAATTGCTCACCTACTGCAAATTTCCTTCCCTTCCCTTCCCTTCCCCTCCCTCCCTCCCTCCCTCCCTCCCTCCCTCCCTCCCTCTCTCTTTCTATTTCTTCCTTTCTTTCTTTTTCAATTGCAGTACACTTTCAACATTGTTTTGTATCGGTTTCAGGTATACAACATACTGTTTTAGAAATCATATGCTTTCCAAGTACCCACCTGCCACCATACATAGCCACTGCAATATTATTGATTATATTCCCTGTGCTGTACTTACATCCCTGTTACTATTTTGTAACTGCCAATTTGTATTTCTTAATCCCTTTACCTCTTTCACTTGTCCCCAACACACCTCTCCTTTGGCAACCACCAGTCCACCTTCTGTGTCTATGAGTCCATTTCAATTTTGTTTATTTATTTTGTTCTTTAGATCCCACATGTAAGTGAAATCATATGGTATTTGTCTTTCTCTGACTGACTTATTGCAGTTAGCATAATACCATCTAGGTCAATCCAAGCTGTCACAAATGGTAAGATTTTGTTAATATTTGTGGCCAAGTAATATTCCACTGTATGTATGTACCAAGATTTTTTATCCACTTGTCTATGGATGGGTAATTGGGTTGCTTCCATATCTTGGCTATTGTAAATAAAGCCTCAACAAACATAGGGGTGCATATATTCTTTGGGTGTTTGGGGTTTTTTGGATAAATACCCAGAAGTAAAATTGCTATATCATAAGGTAGTTTCATTTTTAAATTTTTTCAGGACCCTCATACTGTTTTTCACAGGGGCTGCACCCATCTGAATTCCCATCAACAGTGCACAACGGTTCCCTTTTCTCCACATCCTCACCAACACTTGTCATTTATTAATTTATTGATGATAACCATTCTGACAGGTATTCAATGTTACCTCATGGTTTTAATTCGCATTTCTCCAACAATTAGTGACATTGAGCATCTTTTCATATGTCTATTGGCCATCTATATGTGCTCTTTGAAGAAGTGTCTATTCAGGTCCTCAACCCATTTTTAATTGGATTGGGTTTTGTTTGTATTTTTGGTGTTGAGTAGTATGAATTCTTTATAAAATTTTTTATATTAAGCCCTTATTGATGTGTCACTGGTGAATAACTGTTCCCATTTTGTAGGCTGTCTTTTTGTTTTGTTGGTGGATTCCTTTGCTATGCAAAAACTTTTAGTTTGATGTAGTCCCATTTATTTATTTTTTCTTTTGTTTTCCTAGCACTAGGCGATATATCAGAAAAAAGTATGTTAAAAGAAATTTCTGAGATTTTACTACCTATGTTTTCTTCTAGGAGTTTTATGGTTTCAGGTTTTATATTTAAGTCTTTAAACCATTGTGAGTTTGTTCTTATATATAATGTAAGAAGGTGGTCTAGTTTCACTTTTTTGCATGCATCTGTTCAATTTTCCCAACACCATTAATGAACAGGCTATCTTTACTCAATTATACGTTTTTGTCTACTTTGTCAAATATTGACTGTGTAGGTGTGAATTTACTTCTGGGCTCTATTTTGTTCCAATGATCTAAATGTCTGTTTTTGTTTGTTTCTTTGTTGTTTGTTTTCAATATATTTTCAATGATTTTAGAGATAGAAAGGGAAAGGGAGAGAAAGAGAAAAAATCAGTGAGAGAAACATATATTGGCTGCTTCCTGCAAGCCCCCTACTAGGGATCTAGCCGAAAACCCAGGCATGTGCCAGGGCCAGGAATTGAGCCAGTAACCTTTCGGTGCATAGGATGCTGCTCAATAAACTGAGCCACGTTGGCCAGGGCTATATGTCTGTTTTATGCCAGTACCATGCTGTTTTGATCACTATGGCCTTGTAGTATAGTTTGATATCAGGTAGCATGGTATCTCCAACTTTGTTCTTCTTTCTAAAGATTGTTGTGGCTATCTGGGGTCTTTGTGGTTTCATATAAATTTTTATGTTATTGGCTCTAGTTCTGTGAAATGAACCATTGGTACTTTGATAAGAAATCTGTTGACTCTATACATTGCTTTGGTTAGTATCACTATTTTAATGATGTTAACTCTTCCTATCCATGAGCACAGTATATGCTTCCATTTATTTGTATCTTTTTCCACTTCTTTCTTCAGTATCTTATAATATTTTGATTACAGGTATTTTACCTCCTTGGTTAAATTTATTCCTAGGCATTTTTATTTTTTGATACAATTAGAACTGGGATTGTTTTATTAGTTTCTCTTTCAGATAGTTCATTATTGGTGTATAGAAATGCAACCAATTTCCGAATACTAATTTTGTGTCCTGCTACTTTACTGAATTCATTTATCAGTTCTAGTAGTTTCTGTGGAATACTTAGGGTTCACAATATACAGTATCACGCCTTCTGCAAATAATGACAGTTCTACTTCTTCCTTTCTAATTTGGATGCCTTTTATTCTTCTTCTTACCTGATTGCTGTCCCTGGGAGCTCCCTTGTAGGTAACTGTCGTTCTCTTGCTGCTTTAAAGAGTCTCTCTTTATCTTAATCCTTTGCCATTTTAATTATGATGTGTCTTGGTGTAGGCTTTTTTGGATTCATCTTGTTTTGGATTCTGAAATTCCTGGACAAGTATGTCTACTTCCATCCCCAGGTTAGGGAAATTTTCAGTAAGAATTTTTTCTCATGACATACCCATTGCAGTAAATTTAGCAAAATGTATTTGGTTCACCTATTCATCTTTGATTGATTCAAGTATTAAGACAGATATGTGCTTTAATCTGTGTTATCCTATTACCATACGAGCTGACCCCCAGGTTGCACATTCCCTCACAAACTAGCTTAAGGCTTCTATATTAGATTAGCAAGCTCATGGCATTTCTGAAGAAAAAATGGCAATATAAAGATCAAATACATTAGATTTAAAATTCCTTCTGAATTCTGATGAATTCTAAAGTATTCTACAGTTGTTCATAACTCTACAGTACAGCTAAATTAATCTAGGTCATTGTTTCTGAACAAATATAGAATATACTGTCACTGAAGATATCTTCAGAGCTTAGTGAAACTTGAAAATTATGTACTGCAATACTAACATTATACAATTTCAATAAAGTTAACCATTTGTTAACTTATTAATTGTATGCAATAGAAATAAAATATGAGTGAAAGGATATGACTGATTTGAAGCCTTGCTATTTCCCAAGCATTTAGATATGTTCATGTTACAACCCTTTTATGGATCTCAGTTTGAACAATAGTTAACATTTTGGGGATAAAAACTTATACAGGTATGTTGTGAATTACAGTTCAGAACTCCTTTCCAATGTATGTATAAAAGTATCAAATTATAAGATCATACATGCAAATATACCTTAGTATTGCCTAAAATTAAGGACATACATCATCCATTGTGCACCATTGTGCACCAGGAGAGCCAGGCAAGCGCCAGCTCTGCTGATACTGGCTCCTCTTTCTCCTGGCTCCCTGCATGAAGTATGAAAGAGGAAATAATAGAAAAATGAAGATAAGCACTATCACTTGCAACATAGTTAAATAGTTCCTACTGGACACAACCCTCCTGTGTATAACAACTATGAACTCAAGACGGCCTATAAAAATAAAGCAATGGCCTTGGCCAATATGGTTCAGTGGTTACAGTGTAAGCCCTCCCAACAAAGGGTCATGGGTTTGATTCCGACTCAAGGGCACATACCTGGGATGCAGGTTCAATCTCCAACCCCAGTCTAGGCATGCGCAGGAGGCAACCAAGCAATGTGTTTCTTTCTCTCTTTCTCTCTCTTTCTCTCTCCTTCCCTCCCTCCTTTTCTCCCACTTTCTCTAAAAATCAATTAAAAAAAATACCCTCTAGTGAGGGTTAACAAAAATAAAAATAAATAAAAATAAATAAAGCAATGACTACGACGCAAGGGATAGTGATGAAATGCAAAGACGTCCTTGAACTGAGTTAACACCTATTTAAAAAAAACAACGCTACTGTGTGAGTTATGTGTTTTTTTTCCCCCTGCTGGCTTTTAGTTTAAAGTTAGGCCATTTTCAATATGTGAAATAACTAAAACTTATAAAAAATCTGCAGACTTCCAAACCTGAAAAACCAGAAGACATATTTCAAGGCAACTGTACTTCTACAAACAGAAGGGAGACTCCTGAAGAGGAGAAAGTCACAGAGGAGCCCCAAATTCTGAGTATAAATCCTATCAAAAATCTCTAGTGGGCTCCTGAACATATATGCATGGTATAGACTCAAAGTAACTTGCAATGAATGCTAGTATAACTAAACTGAGATTTGAGATTTGAGCTATAATAAAATATTTAAATATAGCCAAATTGCCTATCAAAACAAAACAAAAACCAATCTTAAGAAGAATATAACTAAATGCAAATTATCTATATAATAGCATTTGAAAAATAACTGGGACACAATCAAAATTAGTCATGTATCAGGAACCAGATAAAATATTACTGATTCTTAAAGGAAAAATTATCCACAGATTTTAACCTTGAGACTGTCCAGATGCTGGAGTCATCATACAAGGACTTTAAAGCAGCCAGCGTCTATCTATGCATTCAATGTGATGGAGAAACACTCATAACTTATAAAAATCAGGAAATCACACCAGAAAAAAGTAAATACATAAAACAAAATTGATAATAATTCCATAACAATTCAATATATAAATAAAACATTACTTGGATAAGAAGAATTAAGATGATGGAAGAAAGAATCAGTAATCTTGAAGACAGATCAATATAAATAATGCAGTCTGAAGACGACCAAGAAAAATGTTTGGGGGAAAAATAAATGAATAGAGCTTTAGGAACCTAAAGTATAAACTACATGTAATTTGAGCCCAAGATGGGTTAGCAAAAGAAAAGAGGACAGAAATAAATATCTTTGAAGAAGTAATGGTCAAACACTTCCTAAATGTGTTCAAGGCATCATTTTACACAAACAAGAGGCTTAGGAAAAGCCAAACTGGAATAATATAAACAAAACTAAGTCCTAGCACAGAAAAGTCAAGATACAATGATCACGGGTGTGTATGACCTTATAACCAAGCTTCAAAACACATCATGCAAAAACGATAGTATAAAGAACTAGCTAGTTCTCTAAGCATAGTAAAAGATTTTAACAGTCCCCTTGAAGAACTGATTGAGCAACTAGACATAAAAACAGAGACAACCTAGATCTAATGGTAATTATACAGCATTGCATATGATAATGTCAGAATACACATTCTCTTTGAATTCTCATATATTCACCAAGATGAACCATAAACCAGACCGTAAAAAGTCTGAATCAATTTAACAGAACTGAAGTCCTATGGAATAAATTCTCTGACCACAATGTAATTAGATATCAAAAACCAGACCATATCTAGGAAAACTGTAAATATTTCCAATTAACACACTTTGCAATAAACCATTAAAGAAAAAAACCAAAGGAGAAATTACGGAATAGATTGAACTGAACGATCTTACAAAGTACAGCATCTAAAACTTGGAGGAGAGAACCAAAACAATTATCACAGAGAAATTTTTACTTTTAAGTTTTCCGATTTTTTTTACAAAATTAAGGTCTAAAATTAATGACCCAAGACTCTGTATTAAATAATTTTTTTAAAATAATAGGGCAAAGTGAACTAAAAGTACGTCACAATTAGAAAAATAACAGATAAAAAAAGATCCTTTCGGACAGCATGGAGGGAACTAGAAAGTATTATGCCAAGTGAAATGAGCCAGTCAGAGAAAGACAAGTACCACACGGTCTCTCGTATGTGGAATATAATAAACAAAATAAACTGATGAGCAAAATGGATCCAGAGACATAGAAGCAGGGAACAGACTGAGGGATCTCAGAGGGAAGGCGGGGAGGGGGTGTGGGTGGAGAGAGATTAATCAAAGGACTGACATGTTTACAAGCATGACCCCTGGACACAGACATTGGTCTGGGGGGGCCTGGGGGTGGGATGGATGTGGGGTGTAGGGGATCAGTGGGGGTAAAAAGGGGACATCTGTAATATTTTCAACAATAAAGATAAACTTAAAAAGTAAAATAAAAACAAAAAGTAGCCCGGCCAGGCGTGGCTCAGAGGTTGAGCGTGGCCCTAGGATCCAGGGGATCCTGGTTCGATTCCCGGTCGGGGCGCATGCCTGGGGGGCGGCTCGATCCCCTGTCAGCGGCGGGCAGGAGGCAGCCGATTAGTGACTCTCTCATCGTTGTTGTTTCTCTCTCTCCCTCTCCCTTCCTCTCTCTGAAATCAATAAAGATATATTAAAAAAAAAAGTAGGTAGCCACAAAATAAAAGGCAAACAGAAAATTAACCAAGTGGAAAGCCATTGTTTTCACTCCATCTGAGATGTAGCAACACAGCTGCAAACGACTGTGCCCTCCCTGCCCCCCAAGAGAGCCTTTAAGGGGCTCTACTGTGCACGGCGAGGGGCGGGGGCGGGGGAGGGGGAGCGCGAGGCCCTGCCCGACTCTCCGCCGACGGCGCGGGCTCACCTCAGGAAGTGCCCCGGGCCAGGCGCCCAGACGCCGCGCTGGTGGAAGTCGCTCCCCTTCCGTCTAGAACGCAGTGAAGCCTAGAGGCTCGCGGGCGCTTCGAGGCACAGTCCACACCGCTGGGCACCGCGACAGGCGAGCGCAGGCCATGGCCGAGCCGCCTCTCACACCCGGCCGGGGGCGTCTCCCCAGGGCCCGGGCGCCCTCGGCCTCCCTGTCACCGTCACCGTCCCCGCGGCGGGGCGGGCGGGACAGGCCTGGCGGCTCCAGAAGCCCGAGGGCAGGGCCGCGCCCCGTTCTCTCCCCGCCTCGGGGCCGGGGGCTGCGCAGGGCGGAGGCCGCAGGGCGGAGGGGCCTCTCCGGGGCCTGTGGGCGGCACTGGCCGCAGGGCTGTGGCCGGGCGGGAGCCCAGTCCCGGCGGGAGCCGCAGGCCGAGGCTCCTCAGAGGCGCCTGCGGAGGCCCCGGCGGCCTGCGGACCGGAAGCGGCTCCGGAGCGCTCGCCCCGCGGCTGCGCCTGGGCCCCGGCTGCGGGGTTCCTCCCGCGGGGCTCGCGGGGTCCGCCGGGGGCTCGGCGGGCGGGCTGTTGGTGGCTCTGCTGAACCTGCCGGGAGACTGGTTCTCCTGACCACGGGCTCGGGAATGTTCCGGGAGCCGTTCCCCTCATCCCAGCAGGCCTGGCGCCTGGTCTCGGCCAGGTGGCCGCAGTGACCCGTCCTGGCCGACCGGGGGCTGCGCGGCTGCGGGGGCTGCGGGGGCTGCGGGGGAGCGAGGAGCCAGGTGCCTGCGGGCAGGTGGTGGCGGGTGACCTGTCCTCCCCCGCGCACTCTGCCTGCGCGGCTCTGACCCCCTTGTCCCCCCCTCCCCCCCCCCCCGCCCTGCTTTGGGAATATGATGCCGTACAACCAATCTGGAAATCTGTCTAGCAGTTTCATTACAAGTTAATATTCATCCATCATGAAATCCGGCCATTCCATTTCTAGGTATTTACTGCAAAGAAATAAAAACATGTATCCTCACAAAATGCCCTTCAAGGATACTCATAGTTGCTTTATTCATACTAGTGAAAAACTGAAAACAATACAAATTTTCATCAACTGGTGTATGCTTAAGCCAAATGTGGACTATCCATGCAAAAGAATGCTACTCAGCAATGAAGACGAACATGCCACTGTTCCCAAAAACCAACACGATGCATCTTAAAAGTACCTATGATGGATGATTCTATTCACACATTTTAGAAAAAGAAACCCAATCTACAGTGATAGTAAACAGTGTGAGAAGGATTGCTGAGCGGTACAAAGAAACAATTAGTGATGGAAATACTATTCTGTACCTTTCTTGAAGCAGTGATTTTACAAGTGTATACATACGTCAAAATGCATCAAATTGAGCACTTTAACAGTTTTCTTTCTTCCTCGTTATGGGAGAAACCTATTATACATCAAATATGTCAAGATACTACTAAATTGTTGAAGCAGAGGATCAAGTCAGCAATTTTGAAGGCAAGGTAGCAGAGGCCACTTACTCAGTGCAACATAAAGAAAAAATAATTTTTAAAATGAGGATAGTTTGATGACAATATCAAGCATAACAAAATTCACATCACAGGAGTACTAGAAGAGAACAAGCAAGGGATTGAGAACCTATTTAAAGAAATAATGACTGTAAAGTCCCTAACTTGGTGAAAAAAATAGACATACAATTCCAAGGAGCACAGAGATTCCCCAAGAAGATCAAGCCAAAGAGGCCTCCAGCAAGATACATTACATCATCAGCAGAATGAATGATTAATTGACAAAGAAAATTTAGCTTGTGAGAATAATAATATAAATATTTGGTATTCTCTTCAAGGCCCACACTAAGACACATAATAATTAAAATACCAAAGCCTGAACACAAAGAGAAACTCTTAATGGCAGCAAGAGAGAAACAGTTAGTTACCTACAAGGGGGCTCTCATAAGATTGTCAGCTGATCTCTCAACAGAACTATTGGAAGCCAAAAGGGATTGATACAAAATATTCAAAGTGATAAACAGAAAGGACCTACAACCAAGAATACTCTGCCCAGCAAGGATATCATTAAAAGTTGAAAAAGCAATTTAAAAAATAGGAAAATTTAAAAGAAATAAAGGTAAAAGCTAAAGGATTTCATTACCACAAAATGACTGTTACAAAAAATGTTAAAGTGACTTCTTTTAGAAGATGAGAGAAAAAAAAACAAGGAACATAAATGTGAAGAATAAAAGATCAATAAATATGTACCTATCAATAATCACTTTAAATGTAAATAGCTTAAATCTTCCCATTAAAAGACATAGGGGAGCTAAACAGATAAGAAAACAAGACTCATATATATGCTCTCCACAAGAGACCCACCACAGAAGGAATGTTATACACATACAAAGTAAAGAGATGGAAAAGACAGGAAAAAAAGTGGGGTAGCAATACCTACATCAGACAAAATAAATTTTAAAACAAAGGCTATAGTAAGAGATAAAAATGACACTACATAATGATAAAAGGATCAATCCAACAAGAGGCTATAATTCTTGTAAATGTTTATGCGACCAACATTGCAGAAACTAAATATATAAAGCAAATACTGAGGGACATAAAGGCAGAGATCAACAGTAATACAGTCATAGTAGGGGATTTTAACACCCTATGGAAATCAATGGCTAAATATTCCAGACAGAAAATCAATAAGAAAACAGCAGCCTTAAATGATACTCTAGACCAGATGAATTATTTGGTATTTCCAGATTATTTCACCCCCCAAGGCAGTAGAATATATATTCTTTCCAAGTGCACATGGAACATTTTCTAGGATAGACCACATGTTAGGACACAAAACAAGTCTCAATAAATTTAAGAAGATTGAAATGATATATACCATCTTCTCTAACCACAATGGTATAAAAGTAGATCTCAGTTAAGAAGAAAAGTGAAAACACACAATGACATGAGGTTAAATAACATGTTACTAAATAATGAATGGGCTAGCAATGAAATCAAGGAAGAATTCAAAATACACCCTGATACAAACGAGAATGAGAACACAACAGCCCAAAATCTATGGGATACAGTGAAAGCAGTCCAAAGAGGGAAATTCATAGCAATACAGGCATAAATTAAGAAACAAGAAATCTCTAATAAACAATCTAACTTTACACCTAAAAGAACTAGAAAAAGAACAAGCAAAGCACAAAGTGAGTAAAAGGGAGGAAATAATAAAGATCAGAGCCGAAATAAACGAAATAGTGTCTAAAAAATACAAAAGATCAATGAAACCAAGAGCTTGTTCTTTGAAAAGATAAACAAAATTGATAAACTTTTGATTAGACTCATCAAGAAAAAAAAGAGAGAGTATCCAAATAAATAAAATCAGAAATAAAAGTGGAATAGTAACAACTGACACCACAGAAATACAAAGGATTGTAAGAAAATATTATGAACAGCTATATACTAAAAAGTTGGATAATCTGAAAGAAATGGATAAATTTCTAGAAACATGCAGTCTCCCAAAACTGAATTATGAAGAAACAGAAAACCTGAACAGACCAATTAATTAAATTGAAGCAGTTATCAAAAAAATCCCAACAAACAAAAGTCCTAGATCAGATGCCTTCACGGGTGAATGTTGCCAAACATTCAAAGAACTAACACCGCCCCTTCTCTAACTATTCCAAAAAAATTCAAGAGGACTATAAGCTCATTTTCTGAGACCTGCATGATCCTAATTCCAAAACTAGATAAAGACACTATGAAGAAAGAAAATTATAGGCCAACATCCCTGACAAACATAGATGCAAAAATCCTCAAGAAAATATCAGCAAACCAAATTCAACAATACATTAAAAAGATCATAGACCATGATGAAGTGGAAGTTATCCCTGGAATGCAAGGTTGATACAATATCCACAAATCAACTAATGCAATACACTACATTGGAAAGAAAGGATAAAAATCACATAATTAATAGATGCAGTAAAAGCATTTAACAAGTATAGCACCCATTTATGATAAAAACTCTCAGCAAAGTGGGAATAGAGGGAACATACCTCAACATAATAAAGGCCATAAATGACAAACCCACAGCAAACATCATACTCAACCAGGAAAAAACTCAAAGCATTTCCCTTAAGATCAGGGAAAACACAGGGATGTCAGCTTTCCTCAGGGTTATCCAACGGAGTACTGGAAGCCGTATCCACATCAATCAGACAAGGAGACAGTAAATAGAGAAATGATACAATCTGAGCTATTTTTAAAGTCTATTCTAGGTGATGTAAGGCAATTATAAGGGGACAGGTAGGCTGTACCAAGAATAGAAGCAGGGAGAACCAATAAAAAGGTTATTGTAGCCATCTAGTCAGCAATGGAAGAGAGTTAAGATGGAAGCAGTGGAAATGGAGGAGTGGACAGATTTCATTGTCTTTTTTAGGTAGTCTGAATAAGAATTTCTGATAGGTTACATAGGAGGGTGGGTAACAGGAAGGAAGAATACAGACTACATCCTAAGTCATCTGTTTCACAATTAGATGGATGGGCATGTCATTTACTGAAAAAGAAAGATTATGTGTAAATCACCTGGTTTCAATATTAATCTGGACATACTTAACATTACTCAAATGGAGACACTAGGAAGACCTGCATTATCACAATAGAATGTTAAAATTTGAAATTTTGAAAGAAATACAAATATTCAGCAGATATAAAATGCTGAAGCAACTTTTGAGGCAAACTTTCCTAGGGGCTGCGAGAAAAAAAAGGTACCTGAGAATTATTTAGCTCATTTACTTTCATGAGGTTTTACATTGTTGTGGCTGGAAACAGAGGACATTGTTGAAAGAGATCTATCTATTTGGAGAAAGTTGCTGTTGTAGAGTAAGCCCCACCCTTCCTCAAAGGAGATTTAATGAAATGTAGAGTTTAATGTATTGCCCTGCCGTTAGGAAAAACACACCGAACAGGTATTTTAAGCTTTCTTAGGAAATCTATAGGATGAGAAATGGGCTTACGATCTGCTTTGGTGGCAGAACAGAGAAGTGGCTGCTGCTTTGGTTTCCAGCTCCACACTCAGAGACGTCTCAGGAAGAGAACACTTGAGTGGATATTGTGGGTCAGCTATGGGTCATGCAGGAGACAGAGCTACCTATTTGTGCAGAACTACCTAAAGAGTGATATGAAAATTACCAGACAAAAGATTCCTACTGCGAGTATGGCCATGAGAAAGGCATAAGCAACTGCAGGATTAGACCTAACTGGCCAACATCAAGAACTCGGGGGGGGGGGGGGGGGGGGGGGGTGTGTGTGTGTGTGTGTGTGTGTGTGTGTGTGTGTGTGTGTGTGTGTGTGTGTGTGTGTGTGTGTGTGTGTGTGTGTGTGTGTGTGTGTGTGTGTGTGTGTGTGTGTGTGTGTGTTTCTCCAAATTACCAATAAAATTGCCCACTTAGGAAACAGTAAGATTTAAACAATTTCTAAATCCAGGAATGGTAACAACATTGTTCAACAATATTAATAAAGAAATTTCCTGCTCATCCTTACCAGTACTTCCTCCCCATTTTCCCATAAATAATAAGAAAGGATAAAAGCATAATATATACTTACTAACATATAATTATATTCTTAACTAGTGAGGGTACTATTTATACACTTATTAATTGACAGGATATACCATCAAATAGTAAGTAATCTAGCCTGCAGCAGGACTTTGCTGGGAGGGAGGAAAAGTTCAGAGATTTTCTTATTATATAGATAAAAACATTTTTTATTTGCTAAATTAAGCTCATGTTGACAATTTACAATAATCGTAGGATTTTCTGTTTCCCAAGAATAACTAGAAAAATCACATGGCCTTGCCAGCTTTCATCCTGCTGGAAAACAGTTTGGAAGCCAAGAAGATGTTTTTGGTATTTCAGGGCATAAAAGTGAATGAGGTAACTCAGGGGGACTGAGCCTCTAAGTGGCAAATGCATGCTGTGCTCACCTCTGTGGTTCTGAGGAGCCACACGCTGCATCTCAGTCAAGGTTAAAATAGGCAAGGATGATGTCACTTAGAGATGTATTTGTGAACTGCAGAAATATCAGCTATCCCCAGGGATTTCTAGACCTGCAATATTTTTCTTTAAATTTTGTTTAATTCCCATTTAGAGGAAATAATTATTTCAACAGAAATGGAAGAATTATTTAGCAATAATCAAAGATCATTTTAAAAAATATTAAATCAATCTTATTTAAAATTCAGTCTAATCTTAGCAAATAAGTTTGGTATTGTAAGGAAGGAGAAAACCAGAAGCAGAAGCTATAGGAAATAGTGGGGGAAAGAATTAATCCTGGATTCTCGCAGATGTAGCGTCAAATCCAGGCTCCAGTAATTTTAACGTGTGGAACTTGCCGCCTGGACTGGATACTCCCACCGACAGCAAGCCACCTACTAAGGACAGACCCCAGGTCCTGGCTGCCCCCGTCCTCCAGCCACACAGCAGGGACAGCAGCAGGCACAATGAATCAAATGAATATGAACTTTTTATCTGTGCCAATTCTTTTATGATTACTTGTTTTGTTTGGGAGATTTTTGGTTTTCTGTTTGGTTTTTGCTTTCTCTTGGGTTTGTTAGGTGAGAGAGTGATGACTGCGGGGGGGGGGGGGGTGCGGAGAAGCCCTCCCTGTCAATGGCTGGGGGTCAGTGCTGCCTCTGGCTCATTCTGTGTCTCACATGCTTTTTTCCTTTCAAAATTGGGGTCCTTCATGTTGAGGCAGCCATAGAAGATAGCAAGGACGAAATCTCTGCCAAATGTTTTTTGTTTTTTTAAAAACAAAAAACAAAATGTGAAACAAAACCTATTATATACAGGGTGCCCCCCCCAAAATGTATATACACTTTAACAGCTGATAACTCAGCTGATTATTCGTTCTTTTTAGATTTAACCCATTGGAATTAATAATCATTCAAAGTGCGTATACAGTCTTTGGGACACCATGTGTGTGTGTGTATATATATGTATGTATATGCATAAACATATGTATCCCCCGCCCTCACCCCCCAGCCTTCCTGAAGCTGCTGCTTTCACAGGAAAGCAATTTTCTACTTACCACCCTTGGCCCTCTTCACATTTTTAAAATAAACTTTTAAAAAGGAAAAAAAAAGTGTGGGACTTACTAATGCTCCTAAATGGCAAGATATACCCACCTCACATGGTTATTGTGTAGATCTGTGAAGTGATTCAGGCAAAGTACCTTACATAGTACTCAAAAAATTTGTTCCTTTCATAATATTTTGTAAGGAATTTATTTTCTAAGTCACACTTTCTAATTACTGTATTGCTAAATATATACAGGCAAATTTGAAAAACCCACCTTTCCTTAAATCTCAAATACAGCTTGTGCGTCTCTTATAGAAAACTTACTTCCATCACGAGGTTATTTTCTGATTCTTTTGCACTGCTATTTCTTCAAATTATGAATAGGCTTTCAAGACAGATTTCACTTCATTTAAGAGCTTTTACTCTCACAGGCTCCGCTGCTCACCCCCCAGGGCATCTTCTCCCCACAGTCAATTGATTCATCGCACAGTTGTTACAGTTCATTAAAAGAATGAGGGATGCTGATAATTGAGCAGATGAAATTCATTGGCCTTTACGGCTCCGCTACCACTGTGCGTTTTGCCCAGTGGAACAGGGCAGCAGGGTGTGGAAGAGGCAGGAAAAAACTGCGCTTGCTGTAAGCCCTTAGGTTTGGTTTGGCTCATCCTCTCTAAATCAAATCATTAAATATCCCCAAGAGCTTCAAGTTGTTTTTTCCCCAAAATTATTTTGACCATCACTGTTGTACAGTAAGAGGTGTTCACTATGAGCCAGTGAGAGTTCTGATTTTATTTTTTTTCTGGCAACACTGATTTCTATAGGGGTAGCAACAATGGAATTTTAATGCCAAGAAAGACCTTATGTAAATACAAACTAAATAATTCAATATGGCAGTATAGTATAGAGAAATGTCAGTGACAGTAATTATTTAGTGTGTGCTAGATATTTCGTTAAGCATTCACAGTTTAGTGGTAAGCAGACAGGCACGTGGGTGTGAGAAAGATCGGAAGCATTCCACAGTAGTACATTATCAGTCTTGCTACCACAAAGACTAGGAGCAGTGAGCCATGTGGTTGATCAGAAGATCCACGCACTGCACACACAGGAATTGTTTAATTAAACCAGAAAGGTGAACTCGTCCTGGGTATAGTCTATGGGAGAGAAGAGAGGGGGGCATGTGTCTCCTCATACCTACGGGTCAAAGTTCAACCCCTAGGGAGATGATTTTCCTGCTACTCCATCATCTGTCACATTTGGAGGCTCTCAGAATGTCAGAGCCCCACCTTCTGTGGCACTGTTTCATCTAAATGCAGGAAATGTGGGTAAAGCTTAAGCTTTTGACTCTGTAGCCATTTGGCCAAAGAGCAAGGGGGCGGGCCTGGCATCCTCAGGGCATAGCACTTGTAGCTTTTGGATGAGAGGAAAACAGCACTTACAGAATGAAGGCGCCAATCAAGCAAAGATGAGGTGGAGCCTAAGGGTTACTTCCGACAGAATGTCAAAGACTTTATGCAGACAGCAGTGCAAAATCTGTCCAAGTGCAATGAGTCTGTTACTGTTCGCTAACGAGTGATTGATAAAATGAACGAGGAAGAGTCATGCACTAGGAAACTTTTGTGAAACATAAAAGATGGAAAAGTGGAGATAAGAAAATTAAATTATTTTTCTATAAATAAATGAGCAGCAATTAATGTCCCTACAACTGGATTTTTGAAAAAAGAATTCTTTCTTAAATACTGCAAAGAACTATGGAGAATTGAAAGAAAAACGTATTGTTCATTAAGATGCTGGAAAAGCAATCATTGGCTAACTCTGTTAAAATAAAAGGCGAATGGAATATTTGCATGGTGTTCACTTTAATAAAGAAATGTACATAATTTACCCCTCCTAATCCTTTTCCGTCCCTAGATATCGAATTGGTCCTTTCCAAACTATTTACATCAAGATAAAACAGCTGACTGTATATTTTAGAAGTTCGAGTCACTACCAGCTTCTCTCCGTCAGACATGTAGGAATGAAGTGCAAGTGAATGTGTGATACTGAATTCCGAGTGTTATTTGCTACTTTAATACATTAAGTAAATGATTTGGAAGTGTGTACAACTATTCCCAATAACAAAACTTTTCAAAAACATGTTTTAAGTCTCCCTCCATTGTCCTGTCCTATGAATCTTTTTGAAAATGTGTCTTGCAGCAAACCTAATTTAGCAAGCCTGGAAGAAGTACATAGACTGTTAGAGATTTGCTGCAGGGTTTGACTAGGCCACGGACAAAAGCTTTGTTATGTACTGTTATATATGTTATATGTATATATTACTTTATTATGTACTAAAAGAGCCAGGAATTTTTTTTATTAGGCTCACAAATTATGTGTTTCACTTATAGAAATTTCACATGTATCACCAAAGCATATATACAACTCCCAAATTTCTCATCAATAAAGTAGGTCAGACAGATAATAGTTAAGTTGGGAGTATTTTCCTATGAAACTTCCTTAAATTATTGCACAGCTTTATAAGTCTGAATTTTTAATACTTCCAAATGCCTGTTAAATAAAGTTTAACCACTACAGCTACTTATTCAAAATCACCTAGGGTAGGCCATAATATAGAGATTATAGCAAGTACCGCTTCGTGTGGTTAGTGTGCTACTTGGGCATGGGCGTACAATGGCAGTTAAGATGGGAAGAAAGTTTTCATTCAAAATTTTAAAAGACTTTTTTCATCATAATGAAGATTTGTATTAATTATATAAACAGTGAAGAGTCCAGACTGCTATGAAATTGAGATTTTTTCCCCCTGCATTTGTATACATTTCTCCTACACAGGATATTGACTGACATCTGTAGCTCTCCATATAGACATTGCAGGGCCCGATTTTCTGATTGCATTTGGGCACACATGCAACCTCTAAGATCTCTAGTCCTTCAAGCACCACCTGATCTAGTGTTAAACCTGCCACATGTAGAGCCTCATAGTCGGATTTTGCCTTGTGCTTAGACGTAAAGCATGATGTGTTATCAAGCATGCCTTACAAAGGAATGGCCTACAGGGCTTAGCATGTTTATTTCTCCCCACTAGAAAATATAAAAATATATTTTATCATCTTGATGAAGCAGACATCATAAGAATCAGTAACCAGACATTTATTGTGCTTTTCTTTTGAGCATATAGTTTCAGCAACAGAAGTATTTCAAAACCAACTGCAACTTACTAAATTGGGTTTTAATATGCATCGTTCCCCAGAGCCAAATTTCAATTTAAGCTTTCTAGTGAGTTACATATTTGAGGCCTCTGCAGATTATGCTATGTACTTAGAGCATAAGAATTCACGAGACACCCTCAGAGTTCTCATTAGAAACAGCATGTCCAAAATCATTACTCTACCTGCAGGCTCCTTAGCTGATAGACACAGAAACCTCATGGAGACCTGGTAATTTATTTTATTTGTCCTTGCTGCTACATATACCTTCTCAAGAGGAAGGACCATATATTTTGATGAGGACATATTATAACCCTGTTTCCCAAGTTATGTTTTTCTCCACTGAGAAAACTGAACCTACCACGGAGGTGTGCAATCAGCATATTAAAACTAATGACGGCCTATGTGCAGGGCACAAAAGCCTGAGACCAACTGCCTGAGGATTGTCTGACTGCTGCCACAAGTCTGTATGTTCATTTGCTACTTTTAAAAACAGAAACAGGAAGAAAGTACAGTAATTGTGAGAAGGCAAGGAGGCAGTGTATGGATGCTAAAAATATTGTATTTCCTTATCTGAGAAAAGGTTACTACACATAGATGTCCACGATGTGGCTTAGGATGTATATGTGTTATCAGCAATAAAAAATGTTTTTAAAAACTGACTGACATGATAGTTTCGTGAAGTTAAACCAATTTCCCAAAGATGTCTTAACTATCATGCCTGCATCTTAATTTATTTAGGTTGAACAACAAACACAGCCTACCTACTTTGCGGGGCGTAGAATGTGCTCATGACAATATTAATAGTTATATCTTGCCAGATTTTTGCAAAACTGTTGTTGTTTTCCATTTTACCCATATGACAATGCAACAGCTAGTGAATGAAAAATTCTGTCCAAGCTGTGGATTATTTTAAACTATCATCTTTTATATGTTTACTACCATTAGATATATGGCTTTAGAGCTCAGGAACTGGAATATCACTATGATAGTTAATACAATGGGGATATATGAAATCATCTAGAGAGAGAGAGCATGGAGTGAGAAGAAAAGTTGTCCAGGAATACAACTGTATGAAGTGCCAAGATTTAAAGGGCAGATAGGGGAAGAAGACCCAGTGGAAAACTAAGGAGGAAGAGCTACCTGGGTAGGTAAACCATAGCAAAGTGTCATCAAAGTCCAGAGATGATGGATCCAAGCTGGGAGAAGATCAAAAGTCTAAAATGAGGCAAATCTAGAGTAAGCATTAAAAATTGCTGCCCTTGAACATGCCTGAAAGCTAAAAGGAAAGAGGTAGTAATGTGAGAATGGAAATCCAGAATCCAGGTATCGGATATTCACTTTAATCTAAGATACATCTCATTTAGTAGCTACTAAATGCCACATGTTTTAGTCATGTTGTCTGGTTGATTTTTACCCCAATACCACAAGAAAGAATCACTATTTTACAGATTGCTACACCAGTACCTCGCCCTGAGGTAACTAGAATGCACTATGTAGTTACTCACACATCTACCATACTATCACTCCATGTTAACTTATCTCTTGTCAATCATGGAAATTTTCCAGGTGCCTTCTAATTTTTTCTGTCTAAAGTTTAGGATGATATTTTAATAATATTTGTACATTTTTTTATATGTTGGTGGACTTTTTTGTTAAATAGATTTTGGGCATGATCGGTACCATTATATTTACCTGTTTTTATGCCTCACACAGCCTAAATATACACATAAAACAATGCAAGTCAAATATTTTATTGAAACATTTCAGCATAAACTTGTGAGCACTTATGATAAGGGATCTAATTCAAATAAGTAAATATAACTTTATGCACAATGGGGGGGGGGGGCATGGAATAGAGTTTTCTAAGAGTCTTCCAAAGGAAACTTTCTAAAGTTACATGCATCAATTTGATTAGTGATATTCATGAAGATGGATTAATATAATAGACAAGAAAAGAAAGCAAATTTACAAAGGAGATACGTTAATCCACATACTAGAAAATGGAACCATACAGCAACTTCACAAGGACCACTGCATGATTACTAAACACAGAACAGGATAATATTTTTGTAAATGCTTTTACAGTCTAATTTGATCTAAAATATTCTTTCAAATGGCTCTAATTTTAGAATTCCATGTCCTTTTGCACCTGAATCAATAGCCCTTTCTTTCCTTATTTATAATTTTTAAGGCCTTTGTTTTTATGGCTATGGGCAGAATTCCATTAGTATGAACTGAATCAAAAAGTGCAGGAGCTAAAGAAATCCACTTATAAAAATTGAAAGAGAAAGTGCAGGGACTAATACAAATATATGGTATAATTGAATTTTAAGAAGAAACATAAAGCCTATAATAGTTTCCTTTGTACTGATTATGTCACTCTCTACCTTAAAATTATTTAATATCTTCCTTTTGCCAAGGTCCTTAGAATGTTAAACAGGTCTTCCACGGTCTTCTTAATGCTTCCAGCATCATCTCTCACCAGGTCCTCTGGGGCCCCATACTTAGGTCATACTGAACTCCCTGCAGTTCTCCAAATGCCCCAGACCATTGCAAACCTCTATCAATTTGCATATTTAAAGCCTCTATAAATATTAGCTCTTTCTTGTACCTAAAATGCTTTCTCTCCTTATCTAATTACTTGTCATTCTTTCTAATCTCATTTTTAGTGCCCTTCCTCACAGCTCTTCTTACACCAACCTGTCTCCTCCCTCCACTGTGTCCAAAACTACGCTGATACAGGTTTCAAGCTCAGTCTCTTACATTCTATCACATCTGCTTAAGTCCCCAGCCTCTGGAGCGCTGTGAGCACATTGAAGACAAGATGGTGATTGATTCATCTCAGTATCCTTTGCATTTGTATAATTCTAATTACCATTAAAAAAATCTGTGGAGTGAAGAACCCAGAAATAGACTCATACAAATATGCTCAAGTTATATTTCACAAATTTTCAAAAACAATTTAATGCAGCTTAAAGCACAGTGTATTCAACAAGTAGTGTTGGGGAAACTGGGACTTACATAGGGAAAAAAGAACCTTGACCAAAACCCCACAAACTTACATAAAATTTAACTCAAAATGAATCTTGGACTTAAGTAAAAATATAAACACCTTCACGGAAATGCATATTAAAATTACAAGGTATCACTACACACCTGTCAGAGTGCCTAAAATTAAAGAAGAAAAGAAAAGAAAACAGTGACACCACTACCTACTGGCAGGGATGCAGAGAAACAGAATCACTCCATAAATTGCTAATATGAATATAAAATTGCACAGCTACTCTGGAAGTCAGTTGGGCAGTTTACTTCAAATTAACATGAACCCATCTATCATACGACTCATCAACTTTGCATTCAGTGAACTTGTTATGTTTATTAAATTGAAATAAATCATCCCGGTTTTGTTAGATGTTTTTGCATATACATCATCATCATATAAATATGACAGTTTTGTGTCTGTATTTCCAATCCTTTTACCTTCTTATTTTCTTTTTTCATTATTATACCGTCTAAAATCAACATTAAAAAGTTGAACATGAGTTGCACTGCAGGCATAATTTTTGCTTTTCAGATATTAGTGAAAAGCTTTCAATAATCTACCAGTAAGCATAGCATTCACTGTAAGTTTTTATAGATACTCCTTATCAAATAAAGATAGGTCTTTTTGGCCAGGTGTTTAAAATGGATGTATTTTACTTTATCAAACTATTTTTCTAAATATACCAATATGGTCATATGACATTTCCTTTTTTTCTTAAAGTGTTAAGATACAGTGTTACGTATTCTATCCTTCCTTATACCACATTTGCATTTCTGGAATAAGACCCTTCTGTTACAATATGTTTATAGTCAAATTGTATACAGGCAGGTATGAGCCTTCATAGTTCCATTCATCGAAGCATTCCTCCTTGCATGAGATCTATTTTGTCAAGAAATATATAATTTTGATTATATTATTCCATAGAGATTCTAGAGTGAGACTCTGAGAACATGTGCTAAATTATAACACTAACGAGAGAAAAAGTGGTGTATGTATGTGTGTGAGGGTTGGGGGAAGAGTGAGAGAGGAAGGAAGGGCAGGAAGGGAGGGAGGGAGAACACTGACCTACTCCGTAAGTAAGAGTTTGAGGAGATCCTGGTAGCGGGGGCAGGGAGCTGATCAGAGAACAGCACTTCATCCTGAGCCATTGCTCAGAACTAGGATTCCAGATCTGGGCAGGGCTCTGCGGCTGGCAGCATTGCCTACGTGGCCAGGCCGAGGTTCCGTCTCCTTAGCATATATTCCTCTGCCTTCTCGTATCAGGCGCTGGTTAAAACTGATCTCACGAGCAAAGGCTCCACAGAAGGAAACGGCAGCAAGGAGTGTAGAAACTTCTATCCTGACCCAGGCAAGTGGCTCAGAGCAGGCACCCGGGAGAGGTCCCTGGCCATCCTGGTAACTCAAATCACGTGCCTCACCTAGCAACTAAATGCATCGGAATTTAATTACTCAACACTATTATATCCCGACGGCAAACTCATTATTGAGAGATTGATTGTTATGATGCAAACATGTCCACTACTCATTTAGCAAACGCTTGGGCATACTTCCCAGACTAGAAGTGAATCCTCCACTTCTTGTCACCTCATTACCTTCTCAGTTGAGTATGTTTAACTTTCTGAGGTTGCTATTTTGACTCATATCATTCTTTCTCATGATTAAGCCATTAAAATTCATTCAGGAAATAGACTTTTCTTCAGATACAAAAGCAGCAGGATAATAATAAAATACAGAATAGTTGTCAGTTCTACTCTGACCACTCAGCTTACAGGCTCTTACTTGGTTGCTCATAGACTTTCTCTGACCCCCAAACCAAGACTCTGGCATAATGGATTGCCTGCTAAAATGGGAGTCGTAAGGCCTTGCTATAAACATTTGTTGAGTGAACGGGTGGATGAGGGAAATGAACTCTAAGGCGCCTTATTTGTCCAATGTTTCCAACTTGCGGAGGTGACATTGACCTTGTATGCTCATTTTCTAAAGAAAATAGTGTTTGCCTTCGAGCAAACATCGATAAATACCTTATTCAAAAAATTCAATAAAACTTTAATGAGCATTCACCCCACTTCATGTTTGTGCAGGTGTCTGAAGAAAAAGTTTTCCTTTACTAATAAACTTCCAACCCCAGCATTATTCTTTCTAAACAGCAAACTCTCAGTGCAAGTTTCAGATAATGGTAGCTCATTAGCAAAGTGTTTTTAAATAACACAGAAAGGTTGCTTTTCAATTGTTCCACATATTAGGGGCTGTTTTGTCCGTACCTATGGATTCAGGATGACATTTTTGGGGTTTAAAATTGTTGGGGTTGGAGTAGCAGTGTACACTCAGGGATCATCAAACCTGCCTTTGTCTTACCTCTACTCCATATCATTTCTAAAGAGTCATCACTTCCTGGATAGAACTGGGTGGTGACTTCTGGACCCAGTTATAAAAAATACTTCCAATTTCAAAGGCACTGAAAGCCATTGTGATAAAGCAGTTCGTGTCTCTCTGAATGTTCACTTTCTACGGTAAGTCACAAGGGCTTCTTATGCTCTAATCAGGATCTGAAAAACCAGCTAAGTAAACAAGCCCAATATACAGCTGTAGAGGTAAAAGCCAATATGTGGCTGTGCTCTGGATTCATGGAGATCCCTGTGTGTGTATTTCAGAGAAAGCGGCAAACTGTGTGATAGTGGCAAACTCTGTGGAAGTAACTCAAGTAAATCCATGAAATGGACCCTGACATACATAAGTCATAGTTTCTCAGGACTTCCCTTGCTTTCCCCACTTCTGCTCCCAATCCTGATAGAGATGAAGCATTGGAAATGGGACATCTCAAACCTACAATGTGAAGTATCAAATATAGTTGCAATATCTACACAAAATGTATTGTAGACACCCTGGTCCCTAAGATGAGCTGTATAAGGTATACCCACACTGGTGGCAAAGTAGATATAGCCTAAAAGAAAGAGAGAGTACAGCAGACACAGCAACTGAAGATAGCTTTTTGCAAAGTGACAACAAATATGAAGCCATGAATTACAAAATTCTATGAACTGCATGGGGGAAAAACAAAGAAATCCATATTTAAGCTCATAAAATTGCTGAAAAGTAGATTATCTTTATATTTTAATTTTTTAAATTTATCTTTATTGCTGAAAGTGTTACAAGTGTCCCCTTTTCCCCTCCATTGACCCCCCTCTAGCCTGCATCACTGCCCCCCCCCCAGGCCTTCACTGCACTATCCATGGGTTATGCATATATGAATATAAATTCTTCGGTTAAGCTCTTCCCGCCCCCCTCCCCTTCCTCTGAGATTATCTTTAAAATACTAAAAAGAACAAAAGACAGGCCTAATAGTGATGCATACTAGACTAGTCATTGCCTATGGCTGGAGGAGGTGGAGTGTGGGAGAGCAGGGAGGGACCGGTAGAATGCACAGAAATTTCCTTCTCAGAGGACAGAAGTGCTCTAAAATTAGACTGTAGTAAGTCACACAATCCTGTGGGTATACTGAAAGCACCGCACTACACACTTGCAAATATTGTCTTGTGTGGTGTGCGAACTGTATCTCAATAAAGCTGTTAGAAATGGTCGGTCAGAAATAGCAGAAGCCTAATTCACAGTAACTACGGATGCGATCATAAACACACTGGCATACGTACACACAGAGCTATTTGTTTTTTACTGCTTAAATTTGGTTTAAAAAATCCAAATACTGAAAACAGTCGCCAGGTCTACAGCTACCACAAATACATTAGCAGGCATTTCAGTGCGACGAGTTATGGTCAGCTTTACAACCTCCCTATTGCCTGTCGCGGCCTACATGGGCCCAAGGACAACCTGCTGACACCAGGCGCGCTGGGGCTACAGAGATGACTGCGTCCAGCGTGCTGACAACCATCCGGGTCTCTGATGTCAAAGCAAAGGGGTGAGGACCACTTGTCTGAAGCACAGGGAGACGTGCATGCTCACGCAGCAAAAATGAGGTAAGGGCGGCTGGGAGGAAGCAGTTCAGTGGATAAGGTCAGGTGATGGAGAGAGAAAACCTGGACACGCAGAGGAGAAAGGCAGCTGCCAGGGGCAGGGCACTAAAGGGCACTGCGTGGTAGCCGCGTGGAGGACGGTGGGACACTTCCCACACCCGCACCCGCACCCAGTCGGGGCCCTGCTCAGCCAGCCGAGTGTGAACGCAGGCGGCCCCCGGGGCGCTGTGAGGACGCTGACGGTGTGTTCGGGCCACAGCGTTCGGCTCGGGTGCTCCAGCGGCTGAATAATGGGAAAAGGCGAGAGCTCCGCTGGTCTGCATCACATCCCAACGCCATGCACTAGCGGCAGCTTAGCACCTGCCAGAGAGATCTGGCAGCTGCGGTATCTATCCAAGTGCTGGCGGTGTTATTTTGTGCCTCCAAACGAGCTGGGGAACTAGCGAGCACGCGCCGACAGCAAAGGCCCTGCAAAGCCCTCGCGGGGAAACTTGTGGAAGGGAACTTAATGAAGCTCAGTGAATAAAAGTCCTGTAAGTGTGGAAGACTCGATTGTCTACACCCCCTCTCCCCATCAAAAGAGCCTTTTCTCTGACCACCAGGGAGAAGAATCGTTATGGTTTTTGCTTAACAATGTAATTTAAACATTGATAAAGAAAAACAATTTGGAATGTAATTGCTTTAATATTTTCTGCAGTGGATGTTTTAGCTGTGTTGCTGACCCATCTAGGAATCAGGGGTGTTAAGATAAAAAGTTCTTCACCCTCTGTTTAAGAACGATCTTGAAATATGAACAAGTTAGTAATTTGCCAAGAGAAAAATAACCAAATATTTCTCATCTGAAAAAAATAAGATAGATAAGTAGATATAGACAGACATATATAGCACTTTGCATCCTAACATTCTGGCTAATATGAAAGCTATGTCCCATCAAATAATGAAAAATTGAGGTTTCCGTATTTTTTCACACATTGTTTAAACATGCCTAATTTAATATTTGGCTTAGAGCACCTTGTGGTCAAAATATCTTCTCTGACTAGAAGTAGGATAATCTAAACACAGAAAATATAAAAAATTAATAAAATTATTTAGAAGGAAGAATTAGAGAAATATAAAATATTAGGAAATAATGGGAAGGGAAAATTAAAAATAAAATTGTGAGTTAAGAATATTTTGGATCCAGCAGTTCTTGGTAGTACTTCTACAATAAAGATTGAAATAACGTATCCATATACTTTCCTTCACCTTAACACGATATTTTAGAGCACCAACGACAGCCAAGTCTACAGCTTGGCTGGCAATCTTCCCCCACTCCAAAGGATTAAATTCATTATTAAGGGAAGAGACCCTCTAGCTTATAGTCAAGATTAGTGTACGGCTGCTGTTTAACAAATATTCCCTAAAGCAAAGCATGTTTCTTGTAAACTATGTAGATGGTAAATCTATATAGTTTACATTTGTTTTTGTTCAAATGGACATGAAGCTACTCTAAAAATGTTAAAACTGATTACACCAAACAACAAATTAGGTAAATATTAAGCAAAATGTATCAGAAATACAAATACTTCTTGATTTAAAAATAACTAGGGTAGAAAATGTCAGCCACGTTCATCACAATCAGTCAAATCTAGTAAGTAAACATAAGTTTGGATAAAGGAAATTATATAATCAGTGTATCAACCATCTATCTTTATATATAAACTATTTATATCCTCCTGTATAACATTGCAATATGGCAAGATAAGATAATTTTAAATTGGTAAGAAAACTAGTACAAAAACATAACGAAAACAGAAAAATTAGGTGGAGATAATAAAAAAATTTACAAGACAAAATACCATGAAATCTTACACTTCTGATACAATTTATACAAACTTGGACCTAAAATTTCTAGAAAACACATGAGGATAAAAATGAATATTTTAGTGGCCATAATATTAATTCAAAATTATTCAGAAATATGACATTTATTCCCTCTACAGACACCTAATAGAAATTTCTCACATAGCCTGTAGTATAAAGATAACAGCACTGCGTGATGAAAAGAGTAATATTTTCATCTTAAACATAGTAATAAAATCTATTAGGCTGCCTTAGATGCACATAAGGCTAAACTAATCAGTTCCAGAAAGGCCAATACGATGTGGTTCAACTTCCGTTCTGAAGAACTACCACTGTTCATACATGGATCCTAAAGCAGTGGCACTTAAACTCTTTTGACAGTGGCCAAAAATAAATATATAAATATTTTACATCATAATCCAGTAAAAAACATACATGTATGTGTACATACACACACACATAGCCACCCAACAGAAACGTTAAGCAACAATAATTATAATGATGCTATTTTCTAATATTTCTTTTTTATTAAAAGTGTGGTATTTGTAACAAATAAACTGACTTCCTGACCTACTAATGGTCCCATAACCATGGCATAAAAATGGTGTGCTAGGTCTCTATATAAAAATAGATATAGGTAAAAGCCATAAATAGAATCTTGCACAGCCCAGCTATCAAAATGTCCTAAGAAGGTCAGGCCTAGCCCTGAACTAGTGCTGGAGTTACAGACCTCAGTGGTCAGCGGGGGCTAGTTTCACATCCCTACAAAACCAGACCACGATCATGCACTTTCCCACATCAAGCATTGTGCATCCCGTTCCCCTGTCTGCTTGGAAGGTACTTCCGTCCTCTGTAGCCCCGCAGGCTCCTGCTGCTGCTTCAGGTCTCACCTCAGTTGCTACCCAGTCAGAAAGGATTTGGACATCACTAATTAAGGCCCAGTCTCTCTACTACTTCTGTTCCTACTCCCATGACTTTATACTCTTTCTCAAGGCAGGTTTGTCTTCTTCATAGGAAGGTGTTTGAAGACAACATTGATTTTAGCCCATTGACACTCATTTTGGATGTCAGATCTCCAGAACTGTAAGATACTAATTTGTTTTACCCACTAAGTTTGTGGTTATTTGTTACACCAGCAGTAGAAAACTGATATACTTTTTAATAAAAATTAATGTACAACACATGCCTAAATGATTAGTTATATGCCTAACTGTTCTTATACTCCCAAATCAACTTAGAGGTCTTAATTAACAGTGTAATGGTTTTGTTACATTCTGTAAAATTAGTTAACCACAATGAATAGCCTCTTCTAGGGACATTTTGATACAATACACTTTATAAATAGCACCCTGAAGAGTATATTTTTCTTTTGTTTCATTTCATATTGTGTCAATTGTGTTTTCAAATACATTTCCAAAGGTAGGATTATTGAGAAAACTATAAAAAATGTATATGATTCTTTAAAAAAAAATCTTTATTGATTTCAGAGAGAGGAAGGGAGGAGAGAGAGACAGAAACATCAGTGATGAGAGAGTCATTGATCAGCTGGCTCCTGCACGCCCCCGACTGGGGATGGAGCCCGCAACCCAGGCATGTGCCCTGACCTGGAATCGAACCTCCATCTCCTGGATCCCAGGCTGATGCTCAACCACTGAGCCACGCCCTGCCGGGCTGTATGATTCCTGAGGTGCATTACCCTAATATGCTCAAAGAAGGGTTGCGCCAATTTTTCCTACCACTAACATTCTTTATCAGTTTGACCACATAACTCACAGTATATTATCAACACTGATTCTTAATTTTGCAAATTGAGCAGGAATAAATAGCACTTATTTGAAGTTCTGATAATTTGTTTTTTTTAACAACTAGTGAAATTGTTTATGTTTTCATATAATTTTTTTATGGACTTAACAGTTCTTATGATGTCCTTTGCTCATTTAAAAACTGCTCATATCCTTTCTCTGAGGATTAAATCCAAGGATATTTGCCTTATTTAAAATTTCTATGAGTAATGGTCCATTCTTCATCTTTGATTAGAGAATGGATATTAAAGAGAAAATTCATTTGCTTAACACATTATGAAGCTAGCTTATTCATCCATATTTATTGTTCCAAATAATTAGCTGTTGAATCATGCAATTATGATTAGAACTGTCAACCTGTAAGTGAATTTGGAGAGAAGGAAAAATTAGAATTTTTTATTTCCTACCCCTCTATTCAAGAATATAATGTACTTCCTCCTTTAGAAGTTCTTTTAGGTGTTTCGATAAAGTTTTGTATTTTTCATAAACAATTTGAATTTATATTTGGTATATTTATTGTGAGGAACTTTATATTTAATTTATCCTCTGGGAATTTTACATGAATTCCTAAGGTATGAAAGCCTAAAGTCTTGAGTATATTTATTCTCCCCCTGAAGTACAAAAACATTTAAATCACACTGCCTCAGATAACTGCCACCGTTCCAAATTTATATTTATGTCATTCATATTTATGCTTTAATTTTTTAACTGCACAAATCCATTATTCCTACCTACATCTCAGAAGTTATTTTCTGGCATCATTTTTATTGTACATCTATGATTTTAAAATAACTTAGTAATTATTGCCTGGACCCTTTACCTCATTAGCAGATTCCAAATGGTTACTGAATCAGTCATCTACTGCTGCTTAAAAAGGTATCCCCCAAACCAAGTGGCTTAAAACAACAGCCACTTCTTATTGCTCACCAGCCTTTGGTTAGCTGCGTGTTCTGCTGGGACAGGCCCTGTGGACCTCGGCTGGGCTGGCTTCTGTATTTGAGTTCAGCTGGCAGGCTGAGCAGCTCTGGCAGCTCCAGGATGACAGGGTTAATTATCCAGCCGGCTAGCTTGGGCTTGTTCCCATGGTGGTTTGGGGTTCCAAAGGTAAGAAGCAAAGGACACAAAACCTCTTGAGGTTTAGGCTCAGAACTGTCACAACATGATATTCACTGTATTCCTATTGATCAAAGCAAATCACATAGCTATCTGTGCAGAAATAGACTCCACTTCTGGAGGCGCGAGTCTGTAAGGTATTGTTGGAAATGACACAGTGGATAACTGTAGAAATGCCTGCAGCCTACCATGGTTATTATTCTTATTCTGTGATTTCTTCTGAATTTATTCTTTTATTCTTCCTTTTATCAATCTGTGGTTACCTTGACATACGGATCATACCGAAAAGGCAGGATAATGTCTAATTCTATCTGTATGTGCAATGCATTCTGCTCTTGTCTTTATTTTCTGTGTGTAAATCAATTTCAAAAATAATGAATTGATGTCATAGCAATTTCCAATGTTGACAATGATTTCTTAGCCTTCTCCCAGATGCACAGTAATTGTCAGATCCACTTCTGAAGATTCCACTTACAGCAGGGTCTTCTCTTTTAAGGGCATGTTTTTATTGATGATTTCTGAGTTCCAGCATTCTTTGTTTCTCATACATTCTGCTCAGCATGTTTAGACATTTTATAGGTTAATCTAAAAATGTGTGATGTGGCCCATCATATGGATGCCAGGCTTGTCCTTTGTATCTGCCACACAAAAAATGATTCATTCAGTCAAGATACATATCCTTGGACCATTTCTGGTAATAATTTAAATATGCCATTCACATCAGTGCATGTGACTCACAGCATTATTTCTATACATAACCTGCATGCTTTATTCCAATATCTTACACATTTTAACATTTAGTTCCTTTTTTGGTATCCCAAAGATTCTATAAACTAAATTGCTCTAGAATAGAACAAAATTGAGAGAGAACATAGATTTAGGGTGTCAACCCTAAGTTATTGTGGGAATAATACAGAGGGAAGACTGTAAATAAGTCATACAATAGAAATATAACGTGAACCATACAGGTAATTTTATTTTTTTTCTGGAAGCTACTTTAAAAAAGTAAATAGAAACAGGCAAAACTCATTTTAATAACATGTTTATCTGACCCAAAATATTATGGCATCAATGATAATAAACATAGAAAATTATGAGGTATTTTAATCCTTTATTTCATACTGGGTCCTTGAAATCCAGTGTGCATTTTTAAACCAACAGCACATTTCAATCTGGAGCCACATGTTAGGTGCTTAGTAGTGAGATATAACTAGTGGCATTTTACAGCACAGTGAAATTTAGGATAAGCATACATTTTATACTACCACAAGGCAGCAATTTCCCTTTTTACTACCATCCCACCTTGGGGGTGGGCTTTTAACAGATTTGCTAAAACACACATGAAACAACAACAACCCAAACTACACTTTACCCTCCAATAGAGCTGCTGATCTTCTCATTTGAGCTGCTCCAAAAGTACATCCTTCTCAGGACAGGAGTCGAGAGGGGAAGGACCTGTGCTTTGCTCAGGAGGCAGGGTAGGTAGCTTTCACATGGCTACTCATGCATAACCTCATGTTGCCTCGGGGGGGAAAAATTATATACTAGAACCTAGAATGCAGACCTAACGCCACACAACATCATCATCACAACACATTTGATAAGTTTATCTGATATTATGAATTTATCTGATTATTTTATCCTAAGACTATCTTAACTATGTACATAAGTCCACATTTTTACTTTCTTTGTTGAGGATTACACTCAATACTACCATTTCTGGGTTTTCCTAATCATCAAATAAACTTAAAACACTTCACACAACTGAATTCATTATATTTGAATAATCCAGCATCAAAGTAGAAGCATGTTGCTTTCCATTCAAAGGCAAGGATGTAGCTACTGACTTCAAAACATTTCAGAGCATCTCTTCTACAAGGTAGTTCCACAATGTGGATCATTGAAAATAGCAATAACGTAAAGGTGCCACTGTATCACTATAAATATTTTAGATGCAATGGTAGAGTTGAAATCATATTTATTCATCTTGTCTGACCAATAAAATGTAAGTTTTATTACAAAAGCAAATGTTTAACACTACAAAATCCTTAGCCCTGAATAAATATGCCATTAACTTGTTAATGCATTTAAGGCAAAAAATGTGAATTCGAGAATATAGTTATACTTTATACAGAGTATAATAATAGTAAATAACATTGTACTATTGCAGATTGGACAACTGCATTCCTAATGACTTCATTAAATACTCCTGACACAATCAGCCACCCAACATGGGATCATTCCTTTGACTAAAATGCCTCAGTATTAGAAGCCAAAGTAGAAAATGACCTACATCCATGATTATTACACGTCAAAACTATTCTAGGCACATTAAACGTATCTTCACTAACCTTCAATACATTATATAAAGAAATTATCCACCTTCGATGTTCAGATAGGAAAATATGCTTTCATGAATTAATTATCTAAGGTCACATCATATACTTTAGTGGAGCTGAGTTTCCAGGCAGGATATGTCTGTCCCCAATGACCCAGCACTTCTATTACCACTTAATAAATTTTTTCTATAATTAACTGACCTTACACTTCAACTCAATACTAGAAAAAAACATGCAAATGGAAGGCACAGTTGGTGTTTTGGAACTAACAGTCAGCAGTTTTCTGACTAATAAATCTAAGGACCCAACTGTTTCTCTCATTGGCAGTAATGGAGCAGCCTTTAGGCTCTGCATTTTGGGTTAATTAGAACACTTCTCAGGTGGTAAAATTGATAGCCTTCAGTTGGTATGCTTTAATGCCACCTGAGACATGCTGTTATCATTCGGAAATGCACTGCCTCCCAAGTACACTGCTTAACCCACACAATTAGTTTACACTATAATCATTGGACTGCTTTACAAATAGGATTTGGATGAAAAAAATAAAATATACATGTATTTTAAATTTTTAATGTCCAGTTTTAGAGATTCCTCTATCTTGTCATCACTTTAGAGATCATAGAAGTTACCTATAGATTGTTTTTAAAGTAAGAGTTAATGATACAAATATAACAATAATAACAAAAATCAGGTAAAAATTATTGACTACTTATTTTCTAGTCACTCTGATTAGACCTTTACATCAATTATCTGGTTTATTCCTTGAGCCTACTCTATGTTGTGGTAGCCACTGCCATTCCAGTTTTCCCAATGAGCAAACAGCATAACGCTGTAAAATAATTTGCCTCAAATCATACAAATATTGAATGTTTGGCTGAGATTCCAAACCAGATAGTCTCACTCTAGACCTTTCCCTCTTACTAACTGTAAATTTTTAAAGTTGTTACCATTTTAAATATAGTAATTTTTCTACATGTCTACCAACACATTTGTTAATTCAAGAAAAACAAACTAAAAAAGTATTATTTTTTCATTTGACTGTTAAAATAAACATCTACAATATTTTAGATGATCCTAATATATTTAAATCATTTTTGATGGCTTCTCAGATTAAATGAGGTCTTTTATTTTGAAAAGCATCTTCTGTGATGCTACCCAATGTGCACAATCATTTGTTGGCCTTAAGAATAACAACTAAATTGAGAGCTTCTTATTTGAAGTAACTCACTAAACACCTAAAATAATACTTTACTGAATTTATACAAAACCCTATGAATACAGTTGGTATTTCCTTATTAATGTTCAGGGATTAATTAGAACTGTAAGCCTATTGGAATCTCGTTGATCTGAGAAGTATAAGATAAAGTTACAACATTGGCTCTTTAGATATTGGATGACTTCTGTAGAAATAATTTTATGGTTCAATCAGTTATTCAAAAATAAGTGCTTTTGGGTACATACTCTATCTCTGGAACTATACTAAACAGAAAGGATAGAAATGTGAAGAAGATAAGAATGATAAATTAGGGAGCTTATGGCCAGCAAGTGGTTTACACACTTGGCAATGTATGATTTGTTCTAGCCAATTCATTGAAAACTTTGCCCTATTTTTTTTAACAAGATTATTTTCCAAGGCCACTTCAAAGATATTAGGAATAGGATACTGTGGTAGATTAAATATGGCCACAAATCATTTGTAGTTCTTCTCGTTAACTGTGGGATCTATTTCCCAACTTCTTAATTTTAGACTAGTCCTGAAACTTGCTTTGACTAATAGAATGGAGCAGATGTGATGCTCTGGGAGTTCTCCAGTCTAAGCTTCAACATACCTGCTGGCTTTTGCATTTGCTCTCTTGGAATGCTGTTCTGAGAATGCCATGGAAGAAAACTGGTGGAGCCTATTGGAGTATGAGTAGCCATGGGAAAGAAGTGAGCTGTCTCAACTGAGAGCCAGGTACAACTAGGGGATTTGGGAGAATGGTCAACTTAGACTCTGGGCCAAATAGCCCTGTAGCCAAATTTAGCTCATGAGTGAGTTCAAGTGAAACCAACAGAAGAACCATCTATCCAACTCACAGAACCTTAGAAATAATAACCCAATTATGTTTTAAGACACTAAATTGTAGGTGGTTTATATGACAATATTTAATTGAAAAGGATATTTTAGAGTTTTAAGTAGTATATGAGCTTCAGAGGTTAATATCTTGAAGATGGTTTGGATTTTCATGCCTCATCATAGGTCCTGAGTAGTGGCAGTAAGTAGGGTGAATGAGTTTTCAGTGTATAGAGAAATATCTAGTCAAAGTTCTGATAAGACAGATGAATATATAGGTGTAAACTTTACAATGTATTTTTTAAAATATATCAGCGCTAAAATACACATTTTTCCAAACCCATAGAATGTAGAACATCAAGAGTGAACCTTAATGTAAACTATGGACTCTGGGTGATAATGATGTGTTAATGTAGGTTTATTGATTGTAACAAATATACCACTCTGGTGTAGGATGTCAATCATATGCATGTGTGTGAACATGGGGTATATGGAAACTTTTTGTACTTTCTGCATAATTTTGTTGGGAATCTAAAACTCCTCTACAATATAAAGTTCACCAATTTGAAAAAACTAAAGTAGCGATGACAATGGTAAAAATCATGTGCATTTGATATGTCCTCTTTTAACATATATTCAGAAATTCAATTTAAAAATTTTTTTAAATTTATAATTTATCTTTATTGTTGAAAGTATTACAAATGTCTCCCTTTCCCCCCATTGGTAAATTAGTTTGTTGTCATGTCAGAATTTAGTCAGGTTTAACTTTACTTTATCCCTTAGTGAATATTGCTAAGTATGAAAATTAATTTTTATTTTGTACTTCTAACTATAGAATTCACAAAATATTCAGTTATACCCCAAAAGAAAGAAAAATGCCATGCTCTGTTGCTTTTACACAAATACACATAGATATCTAAGGGAAATATTTCATTAGTCAGTGAATTGCTCTATACATGCCAACAAACTATAGATGTAGGAAGAAAATTACGAATTATAAAATCACTTGGCAAAAATGCTTAATTATTTCAACATTTTATTTCTCTTGATAACATTTAGAAGAGGTGGGGGAAAAGAGATATATATGATATATATGATATGTGTGTGTGTTACTGTAATTAGCTCATCATTGATGGGAAAGGAAGCAAAGGGGGAGTCAGACATTGTTGAGCATGGTTAGCTGGGAAGCAGAAGCTTGTTTGCTTCACCAGGAAGCTACAGCTTCACCCCTCCACCCCACTCCCGCACCCCACAAGGGAACCACTGGTCTGTTCCCTGCAGATCACTGGGGGAAGGGATAGAACAAAGGGGGAGGTAAGCACATGTGCAATAAAGTCAAAATGGTGCAGGGGGAGGCCTTTACCATAGAGGCCTGTCAGTCTAACCTGGGAAAAAAGATCATTGGCTAGGGGGTGGAGCCAATTCAAGCCTGCCAAAATTTGGAAAGTTGATTGGTTATTTTGAAAAAGCTCCTGGTTAATATCCCAGGGGAACAAAGCAGCTCTCTCTCTTGCTTGTGACCCACATTCTCCTGGTGTGCTCGCCTGCTCTCTCCATAGTAGCCATATGCTGTAGCAGCCAAATGCGGGCTCCAGGCAGGAGCCTAGATACAGCAGCAAAACAACGTTTTGCATCCAGGAACACAAGCTAAGCTTGTCAAATCCTGGACTAAACTAAGCTTTAATATGGCACAGTATCTCTGGACATTTGCTCTATTTCTGGCCCTGATTTCCCATGGCAGAACAGATGGATTGGGACATCAGAGGAGCATCCTTTTGATTTTGCATCACAAATAAATATTCCCACCAGTCCTCATCTTCCCTTGTGGGTCCCCGAAAATGTTTTTTCTCGCAACACCGCAAGAACCCCACATCCACTGGCAACAGAAGCTTCAGCAAGTTATCCAGAAGATCTAGCTAATTAATGAACTAAGATAATAATGAACTAAACAACAGATTTTCAATGAGATAGAGCAGCCTTATAATGGAAGAAGATGCCATTTAGGACTGTCATTGCTGGAGACCAGAAGTCAATGGCTGGCTTCAAAGCTCCGAAGGGCAAGCTGACTCTTGTGTTAGGTGCTAAGGCAGCTGGTGACTTTAACTTGAAACCAATACTCATTTACCATTCCAAAAATCCCAGGGCCCTTATGAATCATGCTAAATCTACTCCATCTGTGCTCTATAAATGCGACAGCAAAGCCTAGATAACAGCACATCTGTTTACAACATGGTTTACTGAAGATTTTAAATCCACTGTTGAGACCTACAGCTTAAAAAAAAAGATTCAAAATATTACTGCTTGTTGACAATGCACGTGGTCACCCAAGAGCTCTGACTGAGATGTGTTATTGAGGTTAATATTCTTTTCATGCCTGCTAATACAACATCTATTCTACAGCCCATGGATCAAGAAGCAATTTCAGCTTTTTAAGTCTTATTATGTAAGAAATTCACTTCATAAGTCTAGAGCTGCCATAGATAGTAATTCCTCTGATGATCTGGGCAAAATTGAAAACCTACTGGAAAGAATTCACCATTCTAGATGCCATTAAAAACATGTTTCACGGGAAAAGGTCAAAATATCAACATGAACAGGAGTTTGAAAGAAGTTGATGGCTTTCAAACTCAACCTCATGGATGGAGTCAACCTCATGGATGACTTTGAGGGATTTAAGACTTCAGTGGAGGAAGTAACTGCAGATGTGGTAGACAAAGCAAGAGTCCTAGAATTAGAAGTGGGCCGTGAAGATGTAGCTGAATTGCTGCAATCTCATGATCAAACTTTAATACATGAGAAGTTGCTTCTTATGGATTAGCAAAGAGAGTGGTGTCCTGAGAAGGAATCTACACTGTTGAATATGCTGCAAAGATTGTTGAAATGACAACAAAGGATTTAAAATATTAACTAAACTTAGTTGATAAAGCAATGGCAGGGTATGAGAGGATTGACTCCAATTTTGAAAGAAGTTTTTCTGTGAGTAAAATGCTATCAAACACAATCACATCCTACAGAGAAATCCGCTATGAAAGAAAGAGTCAATAGATGCAGCAGACTTCATGGTTGTTTTATTTTAAGAAATTGCCACGGCCACCCCAGCCTTCAGCAACAACCACCCTGATGAGACAGCAGCCATCAACGTGAAGGCCAGAGCCCACCAGTAAAATGAGTAAGACTTGCTAAGAGCTCAGGTGATGGTTAGTATTTTTTCTTAAACAGTAAAACATTTTTTAATAAAGGTATGTACTTTTAAAAACATATTGCTATTGCACACTTAATAGACTATAGTATAGTATAAGCATAATTTTTATATGTACTGGGAAATTGAAAAATCCCTGGGACTTGCTTTACTTTTGCAGTGGTCTGGAACTGAACCTGCAAGATCTCTAAGGCAGGACTGCATTTGCAAGTGGGTAATAGTGGGATGTAAGAATGAGGGACATTTTATGGATATTCAGTAATATGGCAGCAGCGACAATAAGGTATAAACTTTTAAATTCAATTTAGGGCAAATCTAAGTAAACCATTGAGTTCAGTCAAGTTTCATTATGTTATGGCTCCTGTGACTGTATTACAATGCCAGGAGAAAACTGTGAAAAATAGTTAATACCATAACAAGAGAATTTTGCCCTTTTGATTGCTAAAATAACAATATCCAACATTTGTTGTGTGCATATTGTGTGCCAGGCACTCTTCTTATCAGTTCACATCTAATATTTCATTTAATCCTCATAAAAACGATTTGAAGTAGATATTCACTTTATAGATTAGGAAACAGAGGCACCGAGAGATGAAATGATTTCAATTAAGGTCATATCGCTACTAGATGTTAGAGCTGAAATTTAAACAGTAAGTTTAACTTCAGAACTCAAAGTCTTGAATACAGGAGCCAAAAAGAAAATTGTGATGTGACTAGCTGTGTACACATAATAATTTATATATTTCTTACTTCTAATGTTTTTAATGAAGAACTCAGATATTTTGATCAGCATCAACAAATAATTTTTGTCACAAATGGCACAAATTTAACACTTCCTTTGCCAGACCAGTTATCAAAAGGCATTTTCTACCTTGGAAATATTTGCCCATGAAATATATAAAACATTTAACTTAGTTTAGTAAAATAAGTAATGCCGATAGTTACATCAATATGGAATCTTTGCGTTACTACAAAGAAATCAAGAAGCTATTAAAAATAAAGTAGATTGACAGACAAACTTAAAGTTCCTCTATCGTCATATTAAAATAAAACAGACATATGTCCCTATGGGGACTGCATGAAAAGAATCAAATTTTAACTGCAAAAATGATGTTTTGAACTAAGATTGTTATAGTACCAAATATGCTAGGAATTAGTTTGGACTTGTCGATTCACTTTCATAAACGAATTTCTGTATCGTGATACATGTTCCTAAATTTTCACTCCTAAGCTTCTTAACCTTCTGTTTTCACACTTGTCCTACCTACTGCCCCATGGTGTTGTCACCTTTAGAATATCCATTTCTATCTACCACATTGGGCCTGACTTATTGATAATTTTCCTTTTTCCCCCCTATGCTAGCAGTTTTCAGGCTTAAAGCCTCAGAATTTCCCACGAAAGGAAAAATAAAAGTTTAATGTTTGTTTATGCTGATACCCTTGTGGGAATTTAACTGTTCCTATTGGCTTTGGCTAACACTGCACCATTCTGATCAATTTAGGACAGTTTTACTTGAATCAGGGGGAATCATTCTAATAAGCACTACTATAGTCACTCACATCCCCAAAACCCCTATATTTGCGTCACATTTGCCTAAATAGACTCTTTCCCTGGGGCAATCAATTCAGTTCTATCCCCACGATTTTCTTCTTAAAGAGCTTTTGCCAGTATTTCACACTAAACACTTTAAAGCACCTTAATAACAACTACAAGGTATTATCTCATTTAGTCTTTCTAAGGAGATTCTAAGTGAGGTGTCCTTGGAGACTTGAAATTCTATTAGCATGAAAGAGGAGGCCCAGGATGCTGACCTATGGGCTAAGCGTACAGTAAGTAGGACTGCACGTGCACAGTCAGAGACACGAGGAAGTTCAGTAGCAGGCCCTCGGCCACACCGATGCGAGCCAAGGCTTACTTCAGGGCCACAGGGAAGCAGGCACACCTTGACAGTGCGGTCTGGGAAGGTCCCTGAAAGACCAAGTCAACTTACATCTTTTCCCAGTAGGAATTGCTTGAATATTTTAGCTTACTTTACTCTCTTCTCTATCTGCTACAATTAAAATCTGTAACAAATGATTGAACATAAATCCCATTCTCATTGTTCTGCATGCCTTACCCATGTCTTCCATACAAAGACAAGAACCACGTGATGCTACCTATTTAAGCAAAGGGGCCGATTTGTTTAATCCATTTTCCTGTGTCCATAAAGGTGCAGCTCACAACTAAATCAGTTCCACCCACACTCGGAACTCAGATTCTGATCTCTGTGTCTTGATGCTCAGGTTCTGATTACTTGACCACTTACCCCCTGAGCCCAATTCATGGGTGGATCTTAACCCATAGGTCAGCCTCTCTGGGCCTCCCCTTTCATTCCTCTGAGTCTTTGCTAATAGAATTTCAAGTCTCCAAGTCTATCTAAAAGGACCATTGGTAAAAACTGTGGGCCTTAAACGTCCATGTTATTACAGCACTGCTTCATTTATGTTAGCTTCTAAGACTGTAATCACCATTCTTTTTCCTGGGTCTCCGATTTTCATTTTGTCCTGCTCTTTTTGTCTATATCCTTGAGGACCTATATCACAGGTTGTAATTTCATTAAGTTGGAAGTAATCTGTCTCATTTTGTGGTCATTTAAAACATCAATAATATTCTCACTGTCTGGGCATATAAAAGTGACTTGACTACCATGCACCGATTAGCTGATTGAAGTTCATACCCAAGAATACTTAAAGTTCTCAGCTAACCTCTCCAATCCCTAGCTTTCTTATATCATATCTAGATATTTTTATTTTCCTTTATATTTATTTATATATATGATTTTCAATATTCCAAACATCAGTGCCTCCATTTTGACCAGGGTCCAGTGATATAATCCTTACTAACACAAGGCTTCAAGATAATACTTTGGAATATTCTCCATAAGCACAGCTACCTGAAACATACATATGTTTATAATTTGCATTCATGTAACATAAATGACATGCTAACTTTAACAGCTTTGCAGAATATGGTATACTGAGTTTAACAGAATAATTTTTTAAACTTCTCAGTGACAGTTTTTAATTGACCCACCCCTGTGGATCCACAAGGAAAATATCAGGTGCCAGAAGTTTTCCACAACACTACTTTCAACATGAAAAGTTTGATGTACTTAAATTAATTCTTTTAATGAAACTAACTGCAAATTTACTAAGGTACATTGACAGAATCAATGGGCTTTGAAAATGCAGTTCTTACTCTCTGACTACCTTTGTAGATTTCCCAGATTCTAATCAAATTTTCAGCCGGTATTTTCAATTACCATTTAATTCATTTTACAGTGTATTTGCTGTGTGCCTCTCATTTAACCAGCAGCCATTGATTTCACCTATTCAAGCACTTCAGATTAGCTTTTTCAGCTTGATCATCTCAAACCTTTTTAGCTCTGAAATCTTCAAAATGTCCTTTCAGATACGAAGAGGAAGCAGTCTCTTCCGTGCCTCTCTGTCTCTCCCCTTCAACAGAGACACTAACATGTGGATGCTTGATACGAGTACTGTGGTCATAATAATGAGGGGTCTGGATAAATGACTCCCAGGGGAGGTATTTGAAAAAAATGTGCATGTGATTAGCATGTAGAAGAGAGAAGGTGTTGAGCGCCTGAGTGGGGGATATCATTTGGTGAGCTTCAAATATTTAAGAGCTGCTTTATATATAAGGACACAGGTTTATCGTGTAAAGTTTCAGAGGGCAGAATGAAGATTAATTTGTAGAAGATCCAGAAAGAAAGACTTCGTGTGATTACATTGAAGAACAAAATGAATAAAATATGAAATAATCCGAAAACAAGCTTTTCCTCTCTGCACTTTGATTTAATTCAACAACCATTTATCCAATTCTAACCACAGGCACTGTCATACGGTATAGAAAAGTAGGAAATAAAGATAAATACAGCACAATGTGGAGTCAATTCAGACCTCTGTCTGTGCCACCACCTCTGGTCTCAAGGAGCTTTTATTTTATCTGTAAGGCCCTGACCAGGCAGTTTCTCGTTATCTTCTGCAGTTTGGGACAGTTAACACCTAATATGGACGCTCTCACTTCTTACCACCATGGCCTCTGAGGACACTTATCTCTACTTTGTCACTCAGACCCCAAGAAGATGCATGTGCATGGCCTAATTTTCTTCCATCCTTATGAAACCAGTTTGGGATAATTTAATAGCCCTTCACTAAAGGTTCGAGAATAATAAAAGGATAGCATTCAACAGAGCATGCAAATAATTAAAATTAGCGAACAGGTAGGAGAGAAATTAAAATCCACAGCCCTGACATATCTTGTTCACTTTTTCACAGCTGGGCTTCTCAAGTCTGAATGTTCACTACAAGTCATTTGGGGTGTCATTAAAGCGCAGATTTTGCAGTAAATCGAGGTGGAACCCAAGCTCTGGGCGCTGCTGCTGCTCAGCTTCGTGGGCGTGGAGAGGCAAAGCTTTCCCGGTGCCTTTCTAAGGAGCTACAGGGCTTCTTCCCTTCCTGTCGGTCTTTCTGTCCAAACCCACTTCCTCCTCCGGTGCCAGGAAGCACACAGGATCCCCCAGGATGCCATTCAGCATGGACGAGGTCCTCAGAAGGGAAGGGATTTGCCTCTCAACCCCAAATACTGACCAGCTCCCCAGGCCATATTTCCTATTTCAGAAATGTTTGACAGAATGATGTTTTTTCTGTAATTAACCCAATTTCTAATTTAGCCACAAAATCCAAGATGATAGATTATTTTGTTATCAATAAAAAATAAAAATTTAAAAAGCAAGTTAATAGTTCTATTTAAAGCTTTTTTTAATTTATAGAATGGAAAACTCCAGGAATATTTCCCATTCCTCAAAAACTTATATAACATCAAATTATGGTCAATATCTGTCCAATCCAAGACAGTGCTTATTAATTCCCATCCAGATCCTTCGATCTATCTCTCATCTTGATTCCGGGGCAGATCAGAGCTGCACAGCTCCCCTGCAGTCTTCTGTAAGTGCTCGAAAACAAAACGCACAGGGGACACTCCTCCAGAAGATATATGTGTGTGTGCAGGCACAGGGCGGTCTAAGCCATCCTGAGAGAGAAGCTTCCCTCCTGGGGAAATCCATGCAGTATCGGAAGAAAGGAAACTGCCACAACATATTTAACTTTTTTCATAATTACAAGAGGTACTTTAACTCTCCTTAAAATCCGAGTTCCTCATCTCCTTTCACTTTCAATACCATCTCTGGTGCATAACTAAGCTGTCCCTCCCTTAGCCCTCAAGTTCGGGAAACAGTCCCTTCCACGGGATCCTCAAGGCCTTCCCTCACATTACCCCCAAAACGGTTTCCAGTTCTGACTCCACGGCCGACTGGATGGTACAAACACCTGTCCGCGTTTCCTCCTACTATCCTCACTCTCAACTAAAGCCTTTTAAAAAGGCTGACTCAACTTTGGGGAAAGAAATGGAAAACAAAGCAAGACAGAAAAACTCCACTGAGAGTGACTACACGTAGTCACCCCAACTACCAACTAAATTTTGAATGAATTATGTGACAAATGGTGCCAGGAGGTCCTCTTTCTTGAGGATTATGGTTTGTCTTGGGCACATGTGTGCATCTGATTGACTATGTAAAAGGGGGAAATTTCTGTCTCTGCAGTCTCTTAGTGAACCCCCTGTAGTGCATTTCCTGAACAGGCTTAAGCACAAAATATCAAAACAGAACTTATAAATCAAAATATATCAGTGACCAGAAAAATGTCAGAGTAAATTTACTTGAAGCTTGATGGGAATTGCAATAAATTTATATACAATTTCAGGAAATTATCTTTACAATATTGATTCTTCCAATTTATGAATATCGCTTTAATTCACTCCTAATTTATAATTCTGTATTAAAAGATCATCTTTTTTCCCTATTGTCATAATTTCCTTTTTCATTAACATATTCATCAGTTATTTAAAACTTCTTCTTTGCCGGCTCAAACATCTGGACCATCTGTATATCTTCATCTATTGTTGTCTTTTCTTGTGATTATCAGTCATATTTCTAATTGCTTTTCAAATGTGTTTATGCTGAGTATTGTCTTAGATGATTTCATCTTTCACCAGAGAGTGTTTCCAGACCTTCATCAGTCTAACGAGAGGATGAGCTGGTTAAGTTAATCCAATAAAAAATAGCTAAATTAGGATTAGGCTTCAGTTTTAGAAACATCAAATCCATTTCTGTTTCACCTTTGTTCCTAGAATACAGCCTTCCAGGACATCGGTTACACATCTGACTCTAGGCCTAAAAGCTGGATACACCCAGCTCTGACCTTCTTGGATTTCATCCCAGCTCCCCAGTCCTCATTCATGGATGGCGGAAAAATCTGGTAATATCTTGAGGAAAAGATCAGAAAAGTGTATGAGGCAGGTACCTTTCCTGCCAGGTTTTTGTTTCCAAAGTCCCAGGACACCGGGAGATGTTGCTTTTTAGAAGCGTTTTGCCTATCTCCCATTCAACAATAACTCAGCAATTGTACTGTGAAGAAAACTGGACATGTATCTGAGTCTCTTCAAGTTTCTAATTTTTCATATCGGCCTCATGAAACCAGTAAAACCTTGTTTTTTTCTTTTTCCCCTAAGCAGCTCTCTGCCTGGGCATGTCTCCAGTATTTACACATATTCCCCAGAATATAAAATGGCTAGAGATCATTTGGGCAGCTCACCTCAAAAATGCCTCCCCAAAACTGTATTTTAGATTAGTTGCTTCCCAAATGTTCCGGTTTCATTGCAAATATACCATTTGTAATTTAGTTAATTCTTTCTGGTTCTTCTAGTAGGAGCATTGGCTTGTCACAGCCACCATTCTATCCAGAAGGAATATTGTACAAGATTACATATTTACTGTCATAAATAATTATTATTGTCATAACTATTGTCCCAATTATGACATCTCCACTTTGACACCCTGTTTCTATTACTATTTATTTATTTATTCATTTTAAAAAAGAGATTTATGTTTTAAGAGCAGATTTAGGTTTACAGAAAAAATCAGCAGAAAGAATAGAGAGTGACCATACATACTGGTTCTCCCCAACCCCCTCCACATTTCTCCCTATTATTAACATGTTGCATGAGTGTGGTAGATTTCTTGCAGCTGATGAATCAACATTAATACATTATTAACAACTAAAGTTCATAGTATACATTAGGGTTCACTCTTTGTGTTGTAAGTTTTACGGGTTTTGACAAATGCGTAATATAATGTATCCACCACTACAGTACCATACATTATGGTTTCATTGCCCTAAAATTCCTTGTTCTCAACCTACCCGTCCACCTCTCCCTGCAAAACTCTGGAAGTAACTGATCTTTCAGTGTCTCTAGAGTTTTCCCTTTCCTGGAATGTTAGATCCTGGAAATAACATTGAACTAAGTGTGTAGCCTATTCAGACTGATTTCTTTCACTTAGCAATATGCATTTAAGTTTCCTCCACGTCTTTTCGTGCTTTGATAGCTCATTTATTTTTATTGCCTGATAATAGCCCATTGCATGGATGTTATCATTGTTTGTTTATCCATTCGCCTATTGAAAAACATTTTATTGCTTCCAGTTTGGAGCAATTATGAATAATGCTGATATAAAATTCATATGTAGGCTTGTTTGTGGGCTTAAAGTTTCAATTCATTTGGATAAATAATGAAGAGCACGACTGCTGAATGACATGGTTGGATTATGTTTAACTTTGTAAGAAGCTGCCAAACTCACATCTAAAGTGGCTGTACCATTCCCACCGGCATTAAATGAGAGTTCTTATCTCTCCACACCCTTGACAGCATTCTTTTCTGGTATTATGAATTTTAATTACTCTAATTTCTTAATGTTATCTAATGGTTGTTTTAATTTGCAGTTATATAATGTTGAGAATCCAGTTCATATACCTTATATATATTCTTTGGTGAAGTATGTGTTCAAATCTTAGGCCCATTTTTATTGTGTGGTTTTTTATTGGCTTTTATTGGTTTTATATTTCTGAATTTTAAAATTTAATATTTCAGTTGTAGGTCCTTGTCAGGTATGTTTTCTGAAAGTTTCTCCTATTCTGTAGTTTACCTTTCCATTCTCTTAATAGAGTCTATTAAATATATTTTGCAGAGCAGAACTTGGTGGGATGGGAGTTGGGTTTTCCTTTTTCCCATATCAAAAGTTAGAGAAGGCTACAGTTGGGTATTTCCTATTTCTCAAGACAGGCCCTAGTAAAATAGTTTCCCTTGATGGCAGTCTCTTAGTGTTAAGAAAATAATTATCTGGATGTATTTCCAAAAGGTTATGTTTCCTCTCCTTTTCTTGGAGGCTGAGGAGGATTTTTCTCCAGTCTTCCCTCTGAGAAACTGGTGGGGCTACTTAAGGTAAAAGTCGTGAAAAGCACCTAAGTTCTTTGTGATTGGTGCTTCAGGTTTCTTAGGATATATTCCTAGAAGTGGGATCACTGGGTCAAATGGCAGTTCAATTTTTAATTTTTTGAGGAAACTCGCATTGTTTTCCATAGTAGCTGCACCAGTCTGCGTTCCCACCAGCACTGTACTAGGGTTCCCCTTTCCCCACACCCTCGCCAGCACTTGTTGTTTGTTGATGGTAGCCATTCATAATTTACAATAGCTAAGATCTAGAAACAGCCCAAGTGCCCATCAGTAGATAAGTGGATAAAAAAGCTGTGGGACATTCACACCATGGAATACTCTGCAGCTGTAAAAAACAAGGATCTCGTACCCTTTGGGACAACATGGAGGGAACTGGAGAGTACTATGCTAAGTGAAATAAGCCAGGCAGAGAAAGACAAGTACCACATGGTCTCACTCATATGCGGAATCTAAAGAACAAAATAAACTGATGAACAAAATAGATCCAGAGACACAGAAGCATGGAACAAACTGAGGGATCTCAGAGGGAAGGCGGGGGTGGGGGAGTGGGTGGGGAGAGATTAATCAAAGAACTTATATGCATAAATGCCTAACCTGTGGACACAGACAATGGAATGGGGAACACCTGGAGGTGAATGTGGGGTGGAGCAGGTCAATGGGGGGGAAAAGGGAACATCTGTAATACTTTCAACAATAAAGATAAATTAAAAACAAACAAACTCTTGAAAAGTGTTGGAGCCTCCCTGAGGCTGGTCTTCCAGGACTTTTATCTCTCAAACTAGACGGGTCTCAGCCTCCAGCAATTAGTGATTACCTTTAAGTGTTCCTGCAGGCAGCAACTGCTCAGGTTACTCTGTGATTCTCTGTGTTCATCTCTTTCCGATTTGAGAGACAGTAGTTTTGCTTGTGACCTCAAATTTCTGATGGGTCTAAGAAAAGTTGTTGATTTTCAGTTTGTTCATTTTTTTTCTTGTGAGGAAACTAGTAATGTTTTCTCTGTTCTTTCTGTGTCGGGCTAAAGCTGTGAGTCATATTACCTTTTAAATACAAACTACTCAAATTATTTATCGTCTATTGATGGTGACTGTAAGTGGCCAGCTTGTAAACCTGGATTTGGACGGTACCTGGGTGTACAACTCTAATGGCCTCCTGTGGGCCTGTCTTTCCTGCCCCGGGAAGGCAGAGATGCTGCCCTCGCCCTGACCCTCAAAAAGCAGCCTTCAAAATCCAGTTCCCCTCCTCCGCCGTTGCTGTCTTGTGACTTTTTCATCATCACTGTGCAGGCATGAAGTTTCCTTTTGCAATGGTTTCCTCCTCAGGGTTCCAAACAGGCACAGACGAAACCACCTCTACTTTCAGCTTCGTCCGAATGCTTCGAATGTATTTCCCACGTCGCACTTTGGCTGCAAGGGGCTGGTATCCGATGCTCGTTTCTGGCGGCCCGCTCTGTCTCCTTTCCTTCTTGTGGAACAGGGGTCTTATTTGATGGGAAGGGGAACAAAGGGACTTCTCTCTCCTCTTCTGGTTTGAATGGGACGTTTTAAGTCACAGCGAGTTTTCCTTGTCCTGTAGTGTATAGTAAAAGTGATGTTTCAAGTAGGGAGGGATAAAAAGATGGACTCATGCTCGAGTGACTTAAAGTAACTTAAAACCTCATCTCAAAAAAGAACATCTGTTTTTTGCTGGAAACTAAAAATGCAATTTTACTTATTTTTTAAAAATTTATCTTTATTATTGAGACTATTACAGATGTCCCCTTTTCTCCCCCATTGATTCCCTCCACCCTGCACCCACCCCACCCCCAGGCCTTCCCCAGACCAATAGTAAAAGCTAAGCAGTTACATTTTTCTTCTGGCATATATCAGTCCCTCTCCTGATGGATAAACCACTGTTTTAACAAGTGGTAGACAAAAGAAAAAATCTACAGGGTGTAAAATTAAAATTAAATTTATTTAATATATATATGTATATTGAGTGAATATTCCTATTTTATAGCATATTTTTCACAAATTTTCTTCTTAGTTTCTTTTTAAATTTTTTTCTCTTATGAGTGAATAAAGTTATTTAAGGCTCAAAATATGGAAACTAATAAAGTCTCTTACAAATCCTCATTTTGGATGTGAGGCAGCTTCGAGTCAACAAGCATGAAAATAAAATAGAATGAGCTAACCTTTAACTTCAAATTTTAGCATTTCACTCTGTCATATTTTAAGAGATGTGAAAAAAATTTTTTTTAATGAATAACAGTCATCCAATGCAATCAATGGCAACAATAAAACATAATTGGCTAATCTGCAAAGTGGAAAACTTCTGATTGCACTTATGCAAAATCAGATGTAGCAAATCCATATGCTTGCAAACCAAGCAACAATCTCAACAACTATGCTATCTCAATTCAAAATGAGTGAGATGTGGCTAAGTTGATGTCAATGCAAAAATTTCTGGCAACAGTTAAGTTCTGATGTGATTGCTTCTCCAGGCAGTGGTTGAGATAAAATCTATATATTCCTATTTATTGAGCAATTTCTATACACCCAGCACTGCCCTATTGACAGAGGATTTAATGGTTGCCAAAAGTAGACATCAGTCATAGTCTCAAGAACTTGCATTCTCATATAAGGTACAACTAATAATGAAATACATTAATAGATAAACATTCTCAAGTGTCATACGTACTACAAAACCAGTATAATACGAGGGAGTGACGGTTTTTTGACCCGGTTGAAAGTATGCGAAATGTTTTTTGAGAAAAGGGTAATTGACCTGCGATCTGAATGGCAACGAAGAGTTAACTAGGAAAAAAACAGCAACTGGATGAGTATGCCAGTCAGAAGAAATGACCTGGGTACCATTCTGATGCCAGGAAAACACAAACGTGAAGAAACCAAATAGAGTCAGTTTGATTAAAGCAGAAAGAACAGGGCAGCACGGGAGAAAATGGGACCAACAAGCCTTTTATGAAAGGCTTTTGAAAATTCTGTCTCTTTTATTAAAAGCAAAAAATTGTATTTGAAGTATGAAGTATAAAGAGTGTTGGAAAAAAATGAAGGTATTTTGATCAAATTCATATCTCCAAAGGATGGCTCTGGAAGAAATGTTGAAGCAATATATAAAAAATAACAAGAATTGATACAGATAGAGTCATTAGGCAATTATTTCAGTATTTACAAAATAACAGTAACTTCTATTGGAGCAGAGGGAAGAGATGCAGAAAAGTAAATCAACTCCATAGACATTTAGAAGATAAAATTAATAGGACCGATTATCTTAATCATCAGGTTCTATAGCATATTAATGAAAACATGACAATCATTCTGGCTCATGACAACAAATAAATACCTGCATTTAGATTACAGGTTTGCAGGTGTGCAAGGAAACTACCATCTATTTTATCTAGAATGGATTTCTCTGAGCCTTAAGGGCTCCAGGCTACCACTGGCTGCACTCAGGTCTGTTCCATGTGCCTTTATTCTGGGCTTAGGATAAACCATGTGCAGCAGCCTGGGACTTGCTGTTTTCCTGGCAGCTCCCTAGAGTGCAAGAGGGCAAACTTAATCCCATCAGGGGAGGGGGAACTGGGGAGGAAATACTGTACCAGGAGCAACGGTGTGACGTATAATCTTAGGTATGGACAAGGTATCACAGGGATACCACAAAGTAAGGAAAGGTTAGAACAGAAGAATGGTACTGAGAAACTCAAATTTTTTATGTTTGGAAAAAGAGCTACCCACCTCGAAAAAGGCAGCAAACAATCTGGTAGAGAAGGGGAGGGGAAAGTAGGAGACTGTTTTGTTACTTGGGCCAAGGAAGACGAGTTTCATGTATGGAGGCCGGATGGATGTAAAGAATAAAGAATGTGCAGTGTGTTTTCGTTACAAGAGGGTTTACTGCTGACTTGGGATGAATGATTTCCATGGAGTGATAGGGCTTGGAACTAGAATTATAGCAGCTTTGAGAGTGAGCAGAGGGCACATGAGTGAAGCAAGGCTTAGAACACTTTCTAGATGTTTTGCTACAAAAGAAAAGAGATTAAAAAAAAATACGGTGGTTTGAAATATAAGGAGATAGTTGAAGGAATTTTTTATTATTTTATTTTCTTTTAAAGGGTAGAGTGGTAAATGTACTTAAAATACTATGGGAAATGATTATTTCAGAGCAAGCAGTTAAATATTCACAATACTGAGGGAGAAGCCCCCCTCCCCCCCCCCCCCCCCGGCAGGAGGCTCCAGGGCGTTAGGCTTTGATAAGAGACATTAAATGAGGAAGAAAGATAAGACAGGAGTTGGGTGAAACAGAACGGTTGGAGCATAAGGAACCCACAATTGAAAGAAAATGAACAAGACAGAAAATTTAGAAAGTGAAGATAATTTAGTCTTGACAAGGTCGTGATTAATTTGATGAATCATGAAATAAATGCTAGATATCAAAGGATAACTGATTTTTTATAAAACTGCAGGTTAAAACTAACACTTGAATTATGAATGTTGTAGGTTACAGGTCTACTTTTCTCATGCTTGTAAAAGCCAACCTAGTAAACATGTATATATGATCTCCTACAGTGTTTCAACATATTAAATCTTGTATCCCAGGAAACACCACAAATTGAAAACTTAACTTCAGCGGATGTGCCACCTCCAGCAGCAGCTCCAACTGCAGCTGCCAGACAGGGGCCCGGCATGGAACCCAGGACCCACCACACCTGAACCTGCCCTGCTCCTGCCAGAGACCAGCAGCTGGCTCTAAAAGAAATGCTTCAAACCAGCTACAGAGCTGCTTCTTCAATCTGCTCCCCCACCAGAATCTATTTTACCCCCCCTTTAACCTATTTCTTTCACTAAAAAAAAAAATCTGTCTCCCTTTTATAGTCGCTATGGCATTTATTTTGTTATTGTAGCATGAAGTACATTCACGATGCTGTGCAAGCATTACCACCATCTAGCTGCAGGATGTTCCATCACCCAAAAAGGAAACCCTGAACCAAAAGTACTCACTCTCCACTCCTTGTGCCCTGGCAAACCCCTGATCTGCTTTCTGTCTCTGCTCCTTTACTTACTCTGGACGTTTCCTATAAATAGTTGTCTTTTAGTGCCTGCTAACTTTTTTTCCCCATAAATCTGAAACCACATTTTGATTATTTGAAAGGGAAATCCCACATGGATTAGAGATCAGATGTAAAAAAAGAAGCCCTTTCTGTAAATGTGAGCATAATCTCATGGTAAAGGCTGCTGTGCTAAGCACGTCCCCAGGGCCAGAAGCCAGTCTGGCAACAGCTGGCAATTTCTGTGCCCAAAACAAAAACAAGAAAAATGCAAAAATCTGGAAAGACGCATCACAAGCTGGAAAGCATTCCTTACAACCCGAGGCCAGAGAGAGGTATAAAATCCCTGTGGTGCAGAAAACTCTCAAAATTGGTGTTTACTAAAGGAACAAAGAATAAACACATGCACTTCCAACCCAACGAGAGGCAGTGTACAGGCCTGTACATGTCAGAGATGCCCGACATTCCTGATGGGGACACATGCACTGTAAACACTGGGGGGAGAGCACCGTCAGCATCAGACTGGTGGGCTTCTGGTCTGAGGACCATCAGTCCTGGGGACAAAGTGAGGCAGCAGAGGCCCCAGCAGGTCCCTGGAAAGAAGGCAGAGGGGCTCCTCCTCTGGGAGGCAGGGCACAGGACCCGCCAAAGGTCCACAGTGCCCCCTGCACCTGGCAGTGCTCAACCAGGAGGTCACCCCACAGAAATTCTTGCACAATTTTTTAATGTTGTATTTTGGATACTACCCATCAGAGCACTGATGAAATAGCTAGGATTTGGAAAAATCACTACTCTCCTTGGAGAGTGGATGGGATCCACCCATCCTGGTCTACGTGGATGAGGGAAAATGAGCCCTACATGCCTACGCACAAAAGCCTCAGAGGTCCTCTACGTGAGACACATGGATCACTCATCTGCATCCAGGAATCCACCTGTTAGACCACATGCATGTGAAGTCGGGAAGTGAGGTCAATGCTTGGTGTAGTGAGATTACTCTCTTGTCAGGGAGTGAAGTCGCTGCTCTTGTCTGAGGAGGCGCTCAGGGTAGGGGATCTGGGCAGTGACCTCACTTCCTGACGATGGAGCCCAACAGAACCATGGTAACAAGGCAGCCACATTCCATAACTGCCCCTTCCCATCTCATGTGGATTGAGACACTGAAGAGGACAGCATGTTTGCGTGTTGTCTGCCAGTGTCCCGAGGCCATGGCCTCAAGAGAGGCAGCAGGGAGAGTATGTTCCACCGCAGCCGCTGGACTCAGCCCAGACCCCTGTGGCCTTTTTCAAGGCAGGATCCAGAGGTAACACAGCGAGGCCCAGGGCGGTTTTGTTTGGGCCAGGCCACCAATCTGATCCCACCTCACCAGCCTCATGTCCCCTCCCTGTGTGTGTGTGTGTGTGTGTGTGTGTGTAGAAGGGGGGGGTCATGTGGGGAGGGCCTACCTAGAGCAGGAATAGGTTGGGGGTGGGCGGGTCAGAGCCTGGTGGACCAGTCATGTTCACACCCCAGGTCAAGTCTGGCTGAGTGGACATGGAGCGTGTGTGGCACCCTCTGCCCAAGGTCTATCCCGAGCCCCGGGTGAATCCCATTTCCCCTGGGTGGAGGTCTGTGCAGACACAAGGCTAGGCCTGATCCGGGAGCAGAAGGTCCAGTGGGCAGAAGCAGCAGTGACTGGGGCTGGGCAGGGCTTGAGTTCTCAGGACCGGCTACCCGTCACTGTCATTGCACAATTCAGCCCAGGTCGTGGAGAAGCAACAGCTGATTGATGGAGACTCCCGCTCCACATCCACCAGTGAGAGGCCGGTGAGCCACACCATGGAGGACCAGAGCAGGCCTGAAGGGAGTGTGGCCACCTGGGGGTCTGGGGAACCAGGGCCCCTGGCTGGCCGGAGAAGGACTCCTCCGCCAAAGCCACCCAGGCTCCACAAGCCTCCCACCTCGAAGCCACTCCATCTCCACAGGCAGCTCACAAATGGTGACTCCAACCTGGGGCATAGTGCTGGTGCTAAACAAACCAGGCAGGCTGACCTGGAGCCCAAGGAGGCAGAGCCCAAGGGTGCGAAGGTGGGGGATGTAGGGGTGGGACGGGTCTGGAGGTGTGGGTGTGCTCGGGGAGGGATCGGTGCCAGGCACACAGGGAGCACCCCCAGAGGCTGGCCAGGAGCAAAGACGGGCCTCCGACCACCCATCTGCTGGAGCCGGCGGGGGATAAGTCCTGTGGTGGGTCCTGGCCTGTGGCTATGCTCTGTCCTTGGGGGGCTTGTGGAAATGCAGGCATGCGGGTGATCTTTTCTTCTCTTGCAGCTCCAGCACCAGCCCCGGAGGCGGCTCCTGCTGTAACACCTGTCTTCCATCCAGAGGAGCCTAGCACAGGGGCAGGCCTGGAGGGGCGTCCACTTCCCGGGGTCATGCCCCCTCCAGCAGCCACTCGAGTTGCAGCTGAGGAACCGAGAGTGACCTGTGCAGCGCCTCCTGATGTAGAGGCCCCACCAGCCCTGGCTGATGAGCCCTCCCGGGAGCCTACCCTGGGCCCTGCCCCAGAGGAAGCGCTGCTTGTGCAGGAGGCCGCGGGGCCAGCCCTGGGGCCTCCAGCTGAGACTGCTTGCCGGCTCCCGTCAGGCAAACTTGTCTCATCCCCCTGCACTGACCTCTTTCTTTTATTTTCTGTCCTTTTCATGTTTTATTTTTCTCCGTGGCGTGATCCAGTGATTTATTGCTTTATTTGTATTATTCGGGGTCTTTTGGGGTCTTTTTCTTTTTCTCTAGTCTTATTTCTTCTTTTATTCTTTGTTTCTTCACAGGGTGATTCAATTTAAGCAATAAATAAAACTGCTGTTTGAATTTTACATGGTGCCCTTCCTGAGCATGAAGTAGCTTCACGATGCTCTGCAAGCATCACCACCATCTAGTTGCAGGATGTCCCATCACCCAAAAGGAAATCTGGCCTCGAAAGTCCTCACTCCCCATGCCTCCCGCCCCTGGCAGCCCCTGATCTGCTTTCTGTCTCCGCTCTTTTACCTGTTCTGGACGCTCCCTCTAAATGGAATCCTCCAATAGGTGCCCCTTTGTGTCTGCTCCCATATTTTTGTTTGTTTTTATCTGAAATAGCATTTTTGTTATTTGAAAGGGAAATCCCAGATGGATTACAGATCAGATGTAAAAAAACAACAACAAACAAAACAGCCCTTTTAGTAAGCTCGAGCATAATCTCGGGGTAGAGACCACTGTGCTAAGTGTGACCCCAGGGCCCGAAGCCAGTCAAGCAATGGCTGACTCACCCTGTGCCCAAAACAGAAACCAGGAAAATGCAGAAATCTGAAAGACACACCACAAGGTGGAAAGCATTCCTCACAACCCAAGGCCAGAGAAAGGTTTAACATCCCTGTGATGCAGCAAATTCTCAAAAGTTGGTGTTTCCTAAGGGGGCAAAGAGCAAACACCTGCACTTCCAAGGAGAGGCAGCGCACAGGCCAGTGCATGTCAGAGACGCCCGACCTCCCCGATGGAGACACGTGTACTGTCAACCCGGGGGGAGAGCACCGTCAGCATCAGGCTGGGGGGCTTCTGGTCTGGAGGCGACCAGCCCTGGAGACAAAGTGAGGCAGCAGAGGCTCCAGCAGGTCCCTGGAGAGTAGAGGTGAGGCCCCTCCTCTGGGAGGCAGGGCGCAGGACCCATCAAAGGACCACAGTGCCCCCTGCACGTGGCAGTGCTCACCCAGGAGGTCACCCCACAGAAATTCTTGCACAATTTTTTAAAGTTATATTTTTGACACTACCCATTGGGGCACTGATGAAATAGCCAGGAATTGGAAAAACCACTAATGTCCATGGAGAAGGGATGGGATCCACCAATCCTGGTCCACATGGACAAGGGAAGCTGAGCAGCTGCTAAAGTGGGCGCAGGGGTCTCTACATGCTGACGTACAAAAGCCTCAGAGGTCCTCTACGTGAGACACGTGAACCACTCATCTGCATCCAGGATCCCACCTGTTAGGCCACATGCATGTGATTTCAACAGGCAGACATACATATGTGAAAATGAGTCTGAGTGTGATAGAGACAGACGAGGCAGAATGAGAGAGACAGAGCCTGAGAGATACCCACCAAGCCACTCATGACAGTCACCTCTGGGGTGGGACTTGCATATCTCTTATATTCTCCTTGAGGTGATGTCTAAGTTTTTATAGTGCCTGCATGACTTTGACAGTTCTAAAGATTTTAAAGTTGTATGTTAAATGTTATCCATTTATCTCTGGAGTAAAGTACATTATTTAGTTTTTATTTTTAAAAGACTAGTTACAAGGAAAATAATGGTTTATTATGATACAATAATGAATCCTAAAGGAATTCACAATCAAGTAAAGAACAAAGTCCTTTCAGGGAGGAGAGCCCTGACAGGGACTCCCCCATGTGCACCCAGTTCCAGTAGGGGCAGTCACAAACTGTGACTGCTTTGTAGCTCCAAATAAGTACTCCAGGGTCAGTCACAGACAGTGTCTGCCATAGACCTAAACTTGAGTGCCACCCAAAAATCCCCAGAAACACCACACCCAGCGGTGGGCTTTAGACCACATCAGAACACAATACAATTAGCTCCACTACTGGCACACCCAGAGGGAGATCTGGACAGCATCAGACTGCTGGGGAAAATTTCACTTTGTAGGGTCAGCCCCACACAGCAGCTCAAACACTGTGGTTGGATTCAATTTTATAGCCAGTCTGAGGGACAGCCCAACAGCAATCAACGCTCAGCTACAATAGAAGGGCTCCCATAACCTCACAAGGGAAATTCCTGAAGCACCTAGCTCGGGTGATCAGGGAGACTGCAGCACTGAGTCCCACAAGACACCTAAAGGCCACCATACCAAGAGTGGGAGACATAACAGATCTGCCTAATGCACAGAAACGTATTCAGAGAGGCAGCCAAAATGGAGACACAAATATGCCCCAAATGACACAGCAGGAGAAATCCCCGGAAGAACTAGTGAAATGGAGGCAAGCAATCTACAAGGTACAGAGTTCAAAACAGTGTTTATGAGGACACTCAAGGAACTTAGGGGGAAGATGGGTGAACTCAGTGGGAACTTAGACAGAGTAAGCAGAGAAAAAACACAGAAACCATCAGAGAACCAGGCGGAAATGACAACTACAATATCTGAAATGGAGAATACACTGGGAAGAGTCAACAAACAAAACAAACATCTTCACAGATACAGAGAATAGGCCCACAGTTGCCAGGGGGCCGAGTGTTTGGGTGACTGGGTAAAAAATAAAAAAGAAGGGATTAAGAAGCACAAGCTGGTGGTCACGAAATAGTCATAGGGATGTAAAGTACAGCACAGGGGATATATCAAAATATTGTAATAACTACGTACGGTGCCAGGTGGATGCTGTAAAGTACATGATTGTCTAATCACTATGCTACACAACTGAAACTAATACAGAATTATACTGAATGTAAACTATAATTGAAAAATAACCGAAACCCCCCACATGCTCAGAGTCAGACAAAGGGATGCAGAGCGAGCCCTATGCTCACAATAATTGTTTCTCGGTGAAAAGTTATGCCTGATTTACCTCTCTTTAACATACGGTATATTTCTCAGTGTTACATATGGACATTATGTGTCCAGAAGACCATGGGGCGAGAATTATATTGTGTCACCTTTGTTAAGAGCTACAGACTGAACTGACATGGAAATTATTCCAACATAGATTAAAAATAGTATGTCTATGATAGTGTGGTTAAATTTTCTTTCCATGTACTTATGTGTCAAAAATATTTATCTATTTTACTTATTTGAGTAAATCACAAGGGATCATTTTATTAAACCAATTTCCTAAATTAAGCCATATATGAAAAATTTCTAAAACAATCAAAACTTTTAAACATTGAATTGGTTTACACAAAAGTAACATTCCAGGCCCATGGATCACTAGTGATCCGCATGAAAGGCTTTATAAGTCTTTTCCAATCTGCAGTGCCATCCATCATGTTCATAGATCGAGGGCCTCCAGCAATCCAGGCTGACTGCGTTTTGATTCTGTCAATTTTTCCTCCCACTTAACTTTATTAGTGATGATCATGTCTGACTTTTTGCTAAGAGTCCTTTGGCTCCTTTAACCTTGGCTTCGCTGACCTGGAAGAGACAAAAGCCAGGTGGCATCTCGGCTAACTATGTTTAAAAACAATATCCTATGTTTTTTGAGGAAAACAAAGTAAGGCATTACAGGGATAAGTTAAGTAAACCTACCACAAGAAGAAAAACAAGGTAATATGAGTAGGGCTTCAAATAATTGAATGCGTAGTTAAATATAAGGTGAGGGTGGGGAAGATGTTTTAATATGTGGTATTGGGCATAAAGGTAAACAGAAGGGGAGGGCTTAGGAGAAAAAAGCTGAGAATGTTCACGAGACTTGATGAAGGTGATGGGAGATGGTCATGGGAGGAATGAAGGGATATACGAGTCAGTGCACACGAGGAGGGACTGCGCTGGACTAGATAAGGGAGGGACTGAAACGGGAGAGGGAGCCACCAGTGCACTTACAGGCAAGTACATTTCTAAGCAGAATGAGCTTAGAACCAGTCGCCTTTATTTTCCCTGTGGAGAAGGAGGGCATTTAAGTAAAATGAAAACAAAGTAGATTGAAAGCTTGAAGACGCAGATGACATTTTTATGACAAAGTGAGTAAGTAATGGATCTGGTTAGGGAAAAGGTAGGTGCTTCTGAGCATATATCATTGGTGTTTGAAAACAGTTTGAGTAGATATGGTTTCTCTTTGATGTATGTTGGCACCTGCTGCATTTGTGAAAGACAATAAATTATTTCATCTAATTAAGCTACGTGGCAGGTATTCTGCTCAACCTGAGAAGGAAAAAAAAAAAGATTTGATCTCACATCTCAAGGACCTAACTAAACAGTGCAAAAGTTAGGCACATAGAGAGCGGAGATGAAAGCAGAAGGGTTATGCGCACATGGCAGCCGCGAAAAGCACGGGCTTCACCATCCGAGGACTGGGAACTGAATAGAAGCTCTGCTACTTTATATCTGAACATACTTAACAGTCCCCGGAACTCACATGCCCTTTTTTTCTGCATCTCTAAAGTCTGACTAATAAACCACCTCGCTGGAGCATATATGTGAATCACTTTGTAAATTCTAAAGCTGTATAAAGTGTAGTTTTCTTTATTATTGTGCCTGATGAATATTGTAAAGCTATAAAAAAGGCTTTAAAATAAGAATAAGTGGGATAGAAAAAGAGGGAGAGGGAGAGAGAGAAAGAGATGGATGGATGGATGGATGGATGGATGGATGGATGGATGGATGGATGGATGGATGATAGATACATAGACAGATGATGATATAGATAGATGATGATATAGATAGATGATGATATAGATAGATGATAGATGATGATAGATGATAGATAGATAGATAGATAGATAGATAGATAGATAGATAGATAGATAGATAGATAGATAGATAGATGATAGATAGAGAGATAGATGATAGAGATAGATAGATATAGATAGATAGATGATGATAGATAGATAGATGATATAGATAGATAGATAGATAGATAGATAGATAGATAGATAGATAGATAGATAGATAGATAGATAGATATAGATAGATAGATGATAGATAGATAGATGATTAGATAGATAGATAGATAGATAGATAGATAGATAGATAGATAGATAGATAGATAGATAGATAGATAGATAGATGATAGATAGATAGATGATAGATAGATAGATGATAGATGGACAGGCAGACATTCTGAGTAGAACATTGAGAGATGCTCTTTAGAGGAGGTGAAATATGCCCCAGGCTTTGACGAATGTAGCCACTTATAGGCAGAATTAAGATACACTTATAACCACCTCACCAACATTTTAGAGAAGAGAAAGTGCAAATTATGTTGAGGAATAGAAAGGAGGCCAGATTACCTAGCAAGCAGGGGGAGAAAAAAGGCATAAAATGTAGCTGTGGTCATATCAAGGGCTCTGAATTCTACACGAAAGAGTTGTCATTTAAATTATGGATTGACAGAATCTAAAACTTACATGTTCTACAAAGGCTTGCATTTTCTGCCCCTACCTGTATGTATAACCTCATTGTAGTCACATACCCTTTACTTATGATGCTTCAGCAACACTGTTTTAATCTCTTGGTTTCCTAAATATTGCAAACTCTTTCAGGCTTCCAGATCTTTGCAAATACTTTTTCCAATCACTTTCAGGTCTCACTTTAAATGTCTTCTCTAAGAAGACACTGACTACCCTCTGTAAAGTAGGATGCCTTCTATTATTTTTGTATCTTAACATTGTTTACCTGTATAATACTTGCTATAATTTTAAATAATTCTGTTTTTGTCTGTTTATTTTGCATCTCCCACATTCCTCTCCATCTCACTCAGGATATATGCCAGGATGATAAATATTGTGTTTATTTTGCTCACTGTTAAGTGTCTAGCTCATTATTTAGTCTATGGAGGTGTTTAAATATATATATATATTAATGGATATTTTCTTTAAGGAGATAGTGAATAATTTTGAGCCTGGAAAATGTCTGGGAGAAAAGGACTGCAGCTAGGAAAAGTAAATTAATACTAGATTACATAATGGATTCTAAAATATGAGACAACATAAAACAGTTAGTAGTTCCTGCCACAGTCACTCATTTACTAATGAAGGTTTGACCTACTGAGCATTGAAGAAATGAAAGGAAAAAGAGCGAGGCTGTCCAGAGTTTATGAAGACAGAAGAAATAGTGGCAGAAATCGGATAGAAGGAGATTGTATTCAAAGATGAAAAAAGCAGAGCAATGTAATTTTTTTCGGTTGTCTCATCCAGTGCGTGGTGCTCCAGCTGTGTTTAACCTCACTCTACCTGGGGGAAGGTGAGACTGAGCCATTTCAAGAACCTTTGATAGTTAACTTGATTTAACTCAGTATGTTATAAAGAGCTCTATGGCGCTGAAATGCTGAAGTATTGTTGAGTAGTACTTTGGGGAAATTTATTACAAAGTTTCCGTTTTTATCATTTGAGGGTAAGGTCATTCTGAATTTCTGTTGTAAGCTTAGCATGTCAGTGTTTTAGAGACATTTCAAAAGACAAGCAGACCATTCTTCACTAGTTGTCAACGCAAATAATTTTATGTTTTAACTTTTAACAAACTGTGATCAAAGGTTTTCTCCGTGAAGCACATTCAAGTTGCTTTCCTAAAACCTTTTGGAAATGTCTAGACCATACTTGTAGGGTATAATGAAATGATAGACAGAATTTACATTATTTCAACCAAGACATTATTATGGCTAAGAATTATATACACAAAACCTATTTCCTCAAGCTTTCAAATGTGAATACATACAAGGGGGAGATAGACTCTCAGGTAAAATTAATGAGCATCGATATTGAAACATAGCTCATGGATTGCATAACTCTCCTCTATTCACCCAAATTAACCGATTGGTGATACCTGACTGATAGTTCTAGCAGTTTTGGTGGTATGAGTGACTTCTATATTTTAGAACTAATGTGCTTGTTATGTGATGCTTTCTTATGCAATATTTGTTAATGCGATGTGTTGAAATACAAATTTAAAAAATAGAATCTACTTATAATTATTTAAACAAATTAGGTTGATTAGATATTTGTATCATATTTTTTATCTTTAGAATATTTTCAACTGCATCACTTCAGTTTTTTCTTCACAGAAGCCTGTGCAGTATATGGTACCAACCAGTCATTTTGAAAATGAAGAAATGGAGTTGTCCATAGGTACACAGCTTATGCGAGGCAGAGCAAGGGTCAGAATCTGGCTCTGTAACCAATGTGACTTCGTGCAAGTTTAATTTACTGAGCCTATTTTCTTCTCTTTGGCAGATGTAGATAATATTATCTGCTCTCATTCTCTGTGAAAATACTCAAACTGTGAAGTAATGAGCAGGTATAAGTACCATTGTGTTGTCTCAGGCATTCTTGATATAACCCCTTTCTCTGGTTTTCATTAGATAAATTTTGGGAAAATGTCACTGTGCTAGCCTTTGAAATTACTGTAGTTCTCACTTAAATTCAGGTGAAAGAAAGAAAGGTGGAGAGAAGAAGTCTATATACTGTTTTCACTAATGATGATATTATTTGCATTTTACAGATTGGAAAATAATAGAAATTAAGTGATTTTTCACATTGAGTAGGAATTTGTGACTTTATTTACATCTAGGTTTGCCCAGCTCTGTAGCTCTATCACTACAGTGCAGTAGGGAAAGGCGTAAGCTCAGGAGCCGGAGGCTGTGTGATTTCGAATTCTGTCTCCCCTGCTTACTCATCAGAGACAATGGGCAAGTCACTTAACCACCATCATCTCAATTTACTCACCCATATAAAAAGATAAAACAGTGCCACTGCATAAGCTGGTAATAGGATTAAATGCAGGGTGTTTAAAACAAGCCTGGCACATAGTAAGGATTCCATAAATATTACTGTTGGCGGAGGCTACTTCTCTCCCTCCCCCCCCCTTTTAAGCATCCCACATCTCCCTTTTATCATTTGGGGGGATATACCTATCTATCTAGCTAGCTAGATAAATAAATAAATTCAGATGTATAATATATTTTACTACATTAAAAACTGTACAAATAAATTTGAATGGAATATTGACTGGATTTTAGAAATTAAAATATACCAGGAATATTCCATTTACAATGAAAATAACTTGTTTTACCATTTTTTCTTTCTGAAGTCATTTCTGGTGTCAGTGAAAATTTTAAATGAGAATATGACTGTTATTTGTTTGTGCTACTTTTGTTGACATATCACCATCTTAAAACAAAGGAATGATGAGAACTTGAAAATAGATATTAATAAGAAATAATTGCAAGACAAGTTCACCCATCAGTAATAATGTTGACAGATCCAGAAGGAGGTTATAACTCAATTACTATGAAATGATTGGAAGGATGACTTCTTGATGGACTGATTCTTTGTAAAATCCAGCTTTACAGAAAAAATACCAACAAACCCCATTTAAAGAGTTTTTTAAAGATATAAGTACAAGTTTTATTGGGTCTTTCTACAATGTGTAATGATGATTTAAACTAATCCAAAGGTAGCAAATATTTTATTTTCTAATTTATCCAGACTGCAACACTTTTATGGCTTTTGAGTAGATAAAAGTTTCAACTTCACAATTTGTATTATATTTTTCCATAACAGATGAACATTTTATTAGTTGCTTTTTCTAGCAGACTTTGATATATCCTCTTAAATGCTTTTGCCAGTCTGAAAGCTATGTTTACTTTTGAGAACTAATGATCAGAATTGTGCAAATAATTTTGAGTAATTATTTGGTGTAATATGTGAACACACCTTTTTAGCTAAATCTAATTTTGAGTAAATAAAAATATATATATTGATATATATTTATATATAACAATTTTGTAATACCATTTGCAGTCATTTCCTTCATTTTAAAAAGTGTTAAAATCTGGTATTTTTTTAATTGAAAATAAATGTGTTCCCATTACAAATTGTTTTCAACCTGAATTTATCCATATATTTCTAAAATTGTAGTTGTAGATATATGTAATTATAAAATACACAAAATACATTCTATTATTCTATGTGTTTCTCTTAATATGATGACACATGTTTTTTTATACCTGTGCACGGTCTTCATAGTTATATTTTAAAAGTGACTATCATTTCCCACCTAGTGCTTAATCCTCAGAATCACCTGAGAGAATAGTTAAACATGTAGATTCTTAGTAACTCCCCAAGAAAGTCTAATTCAGTAAGTCTGGAATGGGACCAGGAGTCTGTATTTGTGACAAGTGTCTCATGTAACCCTTGTTAGTGGGCCTTCTATGGGAAACAATTACTAGTTGAAGAACATATTTTAATTAGTTATTCATCATTGCTGTGTAATCATGCTATATCTATTTTCTCATTGTCAAAAAATCACAATGATCATCATTATACAAATGTTATACTATTTTATAATTATTCCTTAGTATAAATATCTATAACTTAATAATTAGATAATAAGGTTTGTGATCATTTTGACTCTTGATATCTATTGCAAATTCATTTTCCATAAGCCTTTAGTTTAAACTGCTTTAACATTATATTTATTTATTCAGTTTCCCTGAAAGCTTATACTCATGTCATGTTTGAAAAATTTATCAGTTAAATTATGCCTCCACAACTCCATTTCTTTGATTACTTGAAGTAGTTGGATAAGTATCCATACACATCTTTCCTACGTGTCCTCCTTGAAATTGTATTATTTTCTTTTCAGTTTGTGGTATTCGCATTGTTATATACTCACTGGTACATCTTAGTTTTCATGTAATTTAAAAAACATATATGAAACGATTGAAACAGGTAGATGTTTTCAGCATCAGATAATAGATATTCAGAATGAAAGTGGCTTAATAATAAAGAAACCGCGTTCTCTCCCTACCGGCCCAGGAGGTCCAGCGCTCCAGAGGTGAGGCACTGGGTGTGCGAGGTCGGGTCCCTGGCGAGGCGTCTGTGCGATGACCCCGACTCCCCCGTTCTCAAATGTTGCCGCGAGCTGACAGCAGGTCCAGGTGTCCCGTCCAGAGGCAGCAACTTTCAGAAGAAAAGGGACCACGACATTCAGTATGAATTTCTCGGAAGAGAACAAATCTTTCTCAGAAAGTCACTAATAGACTTTCTCTATGACATTTGCCAGAATTTGATCACTTTTATCTTAAATGAGGCACTGATGAAAGACATAGAATTATCATAATAGGTGAATCCAAATGGTATATCCCTCTAAAGTGAGGAATAGAGTTGCAATTTATGGGATTTATGAAGTGAAAATAAGGAAGTAGGCAAAAAATAACGCCCAACATAATAACTATTCATAGGTAAATTACCTATTCTTTTGTTCTTCTAATTCCAAGATTTGATTTCATATTTTGGTGGTCGCTATGGAAGTGTCACTCAGATCTCCTGGTGAATCTGCCGTGATGCCATGAGAGCAGTTTCCTAACAGCCCCACTGCCAGGCCTTTGGATCCACTGCCCCTCTCCCTCCAGCTGCTCCAAGGCCATTACCAAGCCAAGCGCAGCAGGTCCTAGTGCTGGACTCTCCCTGCAGGCACCCTTTGCTCAGCGATGCCAATGGCCTGGCCAAAACCTTCTCAGAACTTCACTGGAGGGTAAGACTCTTCCTACCCGTCCTTTCTTCCCTCTCCTTTCACAGGCATCTGACCTGCGCTAGGGCCTGAATGCTCTTCTTGCCTACTCCTGCCCCTTCCCCTTTATTCTTGACAGGACTTACCCCCGGGACACTTCTTATACTTCTGATTTTGCTTCTCGGAACTCCCAAGCTGACATGATATTTAATCATTTGATCCACCCCATGCTGTGATTTATGTTGTAAGGTATTTCTATCTATACTGATATTTACTTTAGTTGTTGATTTTTTTAAAATTGTGTCTAGTATGTGCCAAGCTCTGTATTAGGTAACATGGACATGAAAATTAATAGAAAAAGTTTCCTTCTTTCAAGTACTCAAACAGGCACGTAAACACGTAATGACAACGCACAATGGAAGGCACTCTAAAAGAGGCATAAAGAGCGCTGGAAAACTCGGCGAAGGAAGAAACCACATATTCCTGTTTGTGAAATTCAACACAGACTCTCAGGAGCTCCCTCTAAGGTTGAATTTCCCATTTGGAACATGGAGAACGGACTGTCCCATTGTATTAGTTAGGGCAATGCCAGCTGCAACCAGAGACATCAGAAAATGTGTGATGGCTCAAACCAAATAGACACTTACTTTTAAATTATGTAAGTATTTCATTCTGGAGTTCCCAGATGGTTGGACTTTCATTGAGAAGTCCACCTCTGGAGCTAGGGACATGGTCATGTGACTTGGAAGATACAGTAAGTAGGGAATAGAGCAGAAAACGGAAGTTGACTAGGCAACATTGTCCAACGCTGTCATCATTCACGTGCTGTTAGCTAAAGATCCTATTGCTTTTTGAATAGTTTGAAGATTTGGTTTTATATATGTGCGGCGCCTGTCAAAGAGTGCCACTTCGATATACTAATGTGCCCGAGCAGGTGGGAAAAGAAACACAAGAAAGGCCACGTATGTGCCGGTGTGTGGCTGAGACTTAGAGGTTCCATGCCTCAGTGGCACGCACTCTGCTGTGTGAAAGCCGGGGACAAGGCATATGCAAGCATGTGGGAAGGTGGGAAACAGTGTCCGCGTGCCACCAAAAAGGCCAGAGCTCTAAGCAGCCCCAACGACAGAGGTAAGAACCATGTGCTCAATGGCAGAGAGTTATTAGAGTTCTTGGAGGTTTGCAGAGGAATCTAATGCAGCTGGAAAGCAGAGTACATGAGGGAAATTAAATACAATAAAGGTAGAGAAGCTAGTAATCGCTCAATGCTACTGATTAAATAAACTTAAATTTATGCACAGCTTTTTATGATTATTTTATTCTACTAAATTTTTTATATAGGTCAATCTATTTTGGCCACCTCATTTTTTCTCTTGATCAATACCACTGTTCTTTTGACATTATTACACTGTTCTAATCATTTTAGGAGCATGTCACTGCAGAGGGAGAAGGCTTTAGTAGGGCTACACAGTATAATTATTTCTTTATTATAAACAACAAACTTATGTTTAAACTAATGTTTACCAAAGGCTACAGTTAATTTGGCCTTTGTTTGTTTACGATTACTTAAGTAGAAAATTTGCATTCTAATGTTTTATTTATTCAGCAATATGTATTTCCAACAAAGATACAAAAATAGCAGGAAAAAATGAAAGTTCTCTGGCAAAAAACAGGTTCCATTCTTGCTAGGATATACCTTTACACAGAGCTTCTCTAATACATTCAAATTGTTTCATTGATAAAAGGGATTCAGAATAACATTTTTTTAAATAGTTCTTTAGGATGTTTAAAATTATTGAGATATAAATAGACTTACAGATATATCCTTATTTACCCATCAGACTGGAAAAATAACAACAAACTCTGATGATAAAAAGTGCTGGTGAGACTGTGGAGAATGGGAATTCTCATACCCTTCTGGTGAGGGTGTAAATTGGTAAAAAAATGAAAACGGAGCACAATTGGGTCGTACTTAGTAAAACTGCAAATGCACATAATCAATCCAGTAATTCTGTCTAGGTAATTCCATAGAAAACATTTTCACAAGTGCAGACAGAGAAATTTTCCTTTAGCAGAGTTCAGAATGCAAAAAATAACCAAATCAGCCAAAATACCCTCCATTACAGGTATGGATAAATAAAATGTGATATATTTATGAGATGAAGTTCTATACAACAAATAAAAAATTGAGCTAGGACCATATCGTGAATACACATAAGCTTTTAAAAATAAAAACAGTGGTTAGGAAAATAACAAGGTACAGAGTGATAATTCCTACCATGTAAGTTATACAAATTAAACAAAATACAGCTCCAGTAGGGGGAGGTGAGCAACAGTCCTAGGAAACAAAAGATCATTCAACTTTATTTGTACTAATTACATTTATTAATTTAAAATACAAAGCAAATATGACAATCTGTGAAAAATTGTCCTTTTTAGGATATGTGTGTTTATTCTATTATTTCTTCTGATTTTCTTTTTATTTTTATTTACTTATTTATTTTTATGTATCTTTATTGATTTCAGAGAGAGGAAAGGAGAGGGAGAGACAGAGATAGAAACATCAATGATGAGAAAGTCATTGATCAAGCCCTCAACTTGGGCATGTGCTCTGACCGGGAATCGAACCCCGATCGCCTGGATCCTAGGTCGAGGCTCAACTGCTGAGCCACGCCCGGCCGGGCTGATTTTCTTTTTTATCATTTCTTAGAAAAAAAGATTTGAGAGAAATAATGAAAACACATGATTCTCCCCCTAAGGAGTTAAATTAGCATAATAATAATTTATTAGGCAAAAGTACTGTTAGTCTTCCTTATGGCCCTAGAGTTAGAGCGGTGGGATGATAAATGCTATTGTTCACTCTGATATCCAATAGTCTATATGACTAGCATCTCAGAAAGACTGATTTAAAACGAATCTACTTTTGTGCAAAATTAACTCAAAAATAAAATGCTCCTAAGCTCCAGGAGGACAGTGACATTTACAAAACAGTTTCTCCACAACTTCAGCCAATGAGCATTTCAGGAAACAAAGTTCTTAAGATTGATAACAAATGATATGAAAGTCTTTTTATAATATTTTAACATCAATTTTGTCTGCTCAGCAGTCTGTTTGTTGATGTTCTTCTATATTTACAACTTTTGTTTCCAAAATAGGTAGCTGAAGTTGTTGTGCTTATTAAATGGGATCATATACATACAGACCATCACACAGAACCTGACAAATAAAAATATTATTAAAGCCGAATCCAACCCAGGTGAGTTTTTAACTGAAGCTAAACTGTTTGTCATGCAATTCCTTCTCATGTTTTCCCTTTTCTAAGAAACTAATAAAAAAATGAAGGAACAGAATCTCAATTGGAGTGTAAAAGAAAAATTAATCTAACAGACAGAAAACAGTTTTGTTAAAATTATTGACCATAATGATATTTCACCTATAATGGCTCCCTATACTCACAATAACTTGAGTCTATTAATGAGCTGGTTTAATAATCTACATACACACAACTTTTGTTTCTTGTTAATTCCCTACAATATATCCTATTTGGGCCTTGATTGGGAATTTGTTTTGGTTTTTAAAGTTTTATTAAATTTACTGGAGTGATGTTAATAAAATTACATAGGTTTCAAGTGTACAATTCTATAGTACATCGTCTGTATATTGCACTGTGTGTTCACCACCCAGTCAAGTCTCCTTCCATCACCATATATTTGACTCCCTTTACACTTCTCTACCCCCACCCCACTTTCCCTCTGGAAATTAGAATATCACAGTGTCCCTATTGTGAAACTGCAACCACGGACAAATGGCAAAGCTCTGCATTAATGTAGTTCGTCCAAGCGCTCAAAGGCCGCGCCGGGAATACCTGAAGGCTTCACCTCCAGCTCCTCATTTAATCAGGAGCAAATAGCACCTGCTGGGCTCTGCTCCCCATTTGGGCAGCAAACACGTGGGCAGTGTCCTAGTCCACCCAACACAGCAAAAAGAAGGCAAGAGTAGAGAGAAAGCAGCTCTACAGGCGCTCTCTCTGGAAAGTGCCACTGTGTCAGGTGGCTGTCTTCTGAGCCCCCACCCCAGAGAATTCTCCCCATCTCAGCACTTACAACACTGATCAATAATTGTCTGTTTCCTGTTTGTTTCTCCCACTAATTACACATCTCAAGGTGAAATTGGTACCAAGTTCATTTCCATATCTTCAGTACCATTAGGCGCTTGACCTTGTTGTCTGAAGTGGGGAGTAAATAGTTAAAGATCCTACTCAATTTTTCCCCAATCCAAATGTTCCCCAATTCTCCACTAAGTCCTTTGTTGCTGTTTTTTAAAATTTATTTATTTTAACTTTATTTTTATTTTGTTGACACAATTATGTAACTCCTTTGTTTATACTGATTCGTGAATCAGTTTGGACTGAGAACTGAGATAAGAAGGACCTGAATAAATTCATCCTTTGGCTGAGATTGTGTGGGCTAAGATTTGACACTGTTTTGGTCCCTAGAGTCAAAACCCTCTTCAAAACTCTTTTGCTAACAAAGATCAGTGGCCTGTCCACCGTAATTTGGCTTCAGCTAGTCCGGTCTTGTCTGACCACACTTTCCCCCAAGCATTTACACCAGTCAGGTGAAGGAGGAAAGAGTGGGTTCTAGCACTATCAGACTTTCACATGGGGTGAAGACCAAATAAAATACTAACGCAGGATTACAAAAGGTTTCTAAGAGAGAAAAGGAAAGTGTATAAAGAAAGCAGCATGACTGGAGGGAGCTCCCTGACAAGAAAGTTGATTTTACTGTAAGGAAAGATCCATGACTAAAACACTCGAAAAAATGCAGAATTAAAGGCCTTTCACAAGACAGATAAAACTCAACATTTATTGAGAGATTGCACTCTTACATATATTGATGAGTTAAAGCCTTATAATACCCTTGGATGCACTCTTATTATGATTTTTACAGCCTAAGACATAGAAGACTTATAAAATGATTTGCCCAGTGATCACACAAACTGGACACACAGTTTGCCAGGACCCAGCAAAGCCAAGAGACCAAGGTCGAGCGCCTGTGATTTCAACCACCACCTTACCTTGCCCTGTGCAGAATTAATTCTGAGAAATGGTCATTGCTAAAGGTAACGGCTTATGGTTTCCAGTTTGACCAAACCCTCTAGTGATACTAACACCATTCCATTCTCTTCACTCAAACTTGCACCAAAGTAACACAAATTCGAACATGCCGTCCTGTTCCAATGACTGCCCTAAGAGCACTAGTTAAGCACCATACACAAGAACACCTCCTAAGCCTCATCTGCCACGTCACCTTACTGGACTTTTGTTGCAACCATAACAGACACCGATTTTGTCAGGCTACTTAACAATGTTGTTCTTTTCCAAAAAGTATCTGTCCCGCTTAGAATGTTCACATTATTCTTGATCTAGTAAGGTAGGCACGTAGACTATTTTCTCAGAACTACTAATCCATGCTCATTTTTATCTTATTATGCCGTTTGTGTACCCAATAGACTATATTCCTTGAAAGATTATGTTCATCTTTGCATGTCCTTGGTTCATGGTAGGTTCTCAATAGCTGTTAAATATCAAATGAAAGAATAATCAGGAAATTGAGACTTAGATGTTTTTCCCAAATATAAATCTTCCAGAATGTCATGAATTTCAATGAAAAGGTTAGGCCAGCCTGGCCAGTGTGGCTCAGTTGGTTGAGGGTCATTCCCTGTGCTAAGAGGTCATCGGTTGGATTCCCAGCCAGGGCATATGCCTGGGCTGCCGACTCAATCCCTGGTGGGGCCAATCTCTCTCTCTCTCTCTCTCTCTCTCTCTCTCTCTCTCTCAAATCAATAAAAACCTATTTTAAAAAATAAATAAATAAATAAAAGGTTAGGCCAGCAGGTTTTGTACAATCAGGAATCATGTACAATTTCCTGCCCTAGGACTTCAATGTGACTGTAATTATTCTTTAATATGCCAAATGCTTTGAAAAATAGAGACACTGTGTCAGTTTTACCATTTTTAGCACAACGTTGTGTAATATAAAAACCCAGTCATCATATCAAACCAGGCAACCAATTAAATGAAATGAGAAAATATAGAGAATTTAACTGACCAAGGATTCCAAAAACCTTAGCTGTCATCAGGTAATTGTTTGACTGAATTAATTCAAATGGCCGGCTCCCGAATCCCTGCTTGCGGGCATAAGAATGTTCTGATGATGAATAAATGCCCATAAACATACTTCACTCTCTAAAACAGGCAATATGTAAGCATAAGGTATTACTTATACCTGTCAATAGAAGGCACAGAATAAGATGTTTTATTATTCCCATTCTCATGTTATGTCTTTTTCTCTTCAGACAAACACTAAGGAAACCATAAAAATAAATCTATCCACAAAACGACTGGCGCACAGGATTCATGTTTGTTGTGGCCATATTTCTCCATCTCAATACACTACACAAGGTAAACAAAGCAATAGGCTATAGGAGTACCTAGGTGATTGCATTCCAGCTTCCCTACCTTGTGCCTCAATAAATCTAGGATATAATATAAAATTATTTCTCTAATCAATGAAAGAACTACCACAGAACTTATATCTTACAAATGGCTTGATTTTTCTGATTATAGAAGTAAAGTGTAGTTTAAAAATTCAGACAATACGGAAGCGTCTAATGTTGAAATAAGGCTCTCGAGTGATCCAACACCTAGAAATATCCACTGCGAATAGTATAATGTATCTATTTCCAAATTCTTAACATATACGGGTAATTAATATCTATACCTATTAAAAGAAAAATGATTCAGTATAGATATACTAATAGCTCCCATGTGAATGCTAATGCATCTACTATGTCCTTTTCACAGTTCCATGTTGTGTTGATGTTGGAATGGAGGCCATTATACTAATATAAATAAAGTAAGTTCTTCTGTTATATATTCATACGTTGCACAATATATGCATAATACATAATATATGAATGCGTAATAAACATTTCTATCATACTATTTTGTCTAATTACAATTCAGTTTATTTTACTTATTTTGTGTGATTTATTCTTTTTACTTATTCTGTGTGATTTTCTCAAACCTTTTATTTATAGTATTAATGCAGGTATTTAGGATATGTATTGTAAACTGTCACCACTATTGTAATTTTTAGGAATTTTTTCCATTTTGTTCCTAATATAATTGTTAAATTCATTTCTATTGTTTTATCATGTCTTCTTTGATAAGATTGTTTCTTCATTTCTTGTATTATTTTTAGTTTTGTGAAATAAAACATACATAGGTTAAAGAGTATGAAACATGAATGTATTGGTTAAAGTTATTATGTTTAATAAGAATATTATTAACACTCCAGAAAACTCTTGCATGTCCTCTTTTAATCATAGTATTTTCTCTTACCACTAAAATTAGGATAGGTAAAACTAGCCTGACTTTATGGTAAGTACTTCTTTGCATTCTTTATAGTTTTATGAAGCATGAACAAAATCTTTATACCATTTAATACAGAATTGTCTGTTAAGGTCCTCAATATAAATGAAGTAATTGTAGCTTCCCCCGCCCCTTTCAATCTTTGTTGTGTATAGTTATAAAACTTTCATTTTCATTGCTGGGCAGTATTTCCTTGTTTGACTAAACCACAATTTATCAAATACTCACTTTTTGTGGGCATTTGTGTTAATTCTGGGTTCTGACTTAAGACAGACAAACATTTTTATATGTACCCTTGTACAAAACATGCATTATCCGGAGCCTGGAAACTCACTGTATCACCAGCGTAGAAGTAGCAGCGTCACCTGGGCACCTGTCAGAGCTGTACACTCTAAGGATCTACCCAGAATTAATGTTTGAATCTCAATTAAAACGAGAAGTCCAACTCATTAAGACATGCATTAAATATGAGGCACAGTGCTCTATAATACATTCATAAGAGTGCAGCTGCATATTGATAAAATATGCATATCATCTACAAGAGCTGACAGTACCAATCTGTTTCAAAAAGAGGCTGGATTTAACACTCCAGCCAGACTGAACAAATTTCTCTTCTTTTACTCCTCTTGGACATTTGCAATTGCCATAATCTTCAACTTTCGTTAGGTGGGTGAGAAACTGGTTACCTCCCTGTGGTGTATATTTAGTAACTTTTTTTTAGTTTGGAGTTTATACTCTTCTTAATTGCAAAGCAATTTTGTTCTGATAGGTATTCTGTTTATGTTGAAATTCTGTATTAGTGTAATTGTATCTTTTTTGCATGCTATTATTTCATTTGATTCATTTTCGAAGATGTGAATTTATTAATTTTTGACTCCCTTACCTGTGATGACATCTTTGTGATGGATATCTGCTTAAAGAACATGAGTCTACAAAATCAAAACCATGATATAGAGAAAGGATTAGATAAACATTATAAAATATTTGTTGAGGAGTAATCAGGTAAATATAACACAAGTATTTGTGCATTCAATTTAGAAATATAACTTTTCTAGAGTTTACTTTTTTCCCATTTAATTTTACCTATTTGAGAGGTAGAGTAGTTAACAGAAATAGAAACTAAAATTGGCATTAGCTCACAGCTACTCATGGTTGAAAGAAAATAGCACAGGCAGGCACCCCACTTAGCATAAGCCTTAAATCAAGCATTCCGGTTATAGGTAAAGCCATTCTGAACTGCATTAGAAACAAAAACCACTGAAAAACCTTTTGGATCATACTTAAGGCAATATTGGATAACACTATGCATTTTAAAATTTAATTATAAAACATAGTTTTTTTTACATTCTAAAGTGTTTAATAGTGGAATCAAGGTCCAAAGATTTGGTTTATTAAAGGGAAAAAATATTGCTAATCAATAAAAGTGCTTTATTCTTTAATTGCCCCTTCAGAAGGATATTCTGACTGTTATAAAAATTATTGACCAGGACTTTCTTAACTTAAAAACATGAAATGCCATCTTAGCTGATAAAACTTAACCAGAAATAGCAGGTTGCTCATCAAAAATATTCTTTTGTAACACTAGTAAGTAAAATCTGGGGCAAGGTCAATCATGTAAATGTTAAAACAGGTTATGCCAATTATACAGAAGCTCTGAGGGCTCTCATGAATATTTAAATTCTGAAATACTTCAATTCTCAGGAACTCTCAAACTTCTGTTTTCCAACTGCTACCTACCAAGTACCTTCTTTATATATGTAGAAAGCAGAATTCTTATTTTTGCTGTTCCCACATAAATACAGAGGGACTGACTGTTGGACGGGATATGCCATAGAGAAAGCTGAGAGGGGAATGTGGTAAAATAAATTTAAACCTTAGAAATTTAAAAATTGTTCCATGTAGAAATGGAGTGAAATACATTGTTTGTGCCTCATGTTTACCTGTTGAGTTAAGAGAAAAAAAAGTAAATGTCCAAGTGAGTAAGTTTTATAACTTGCTTTGGCAAAGTTACACAGATGGAATTATCTCTATAACTGCACTCAGTGATGAACAGAAATGGACAAGTTTTGTACCTCTGGCAAATATGAACCTGTAATCCTCCTGTTAACAACATTAACGACCCCAGGATACCATCTCGAAACACTGTGATAATAAAAGTAATAAGGTTCTTCCAGTAATTTTCCTTATGTTTACTTCTTAGTTGAATCTTACCTACTTAGGTAATGTTATTTAAATAGTGTTTGATATGTGGGGCATTACCCTCCTGAGAACCGATAATAAATGAGGCTCCCCATGTTTCTTCCTAGCAGATCCACTGTGATGTCTCACCTGCACTTGCTTCAAGAATCTCACATTAACACAGAGAGAGGTTTCACATGTCACTAAATTTGGAGACTCTTCCAGGATAAAGAACTTCAAAAATGCCTGCCTCATCGGAATCTCAGATTCCAATCATAATACCTTTGTTTCCCATTCTTATAGATAAGAATATTCCTTTGGATTCTTAGGTGTTTTGTGCGTTTTTTTAAATTTCAATTTTTTATACAGTTTTGGCCCGGTCCATTTTGCTACATTTGGTGTAGCAAAGACCTAGTTCCCTTTCAATAGAAGAGATAAATAAAATGTGGACACTATCTCTTACCAGCACCTGCAGAACTGACCAGATTTTTAAAGCCAAGAGCAGAGTCCAAAACTAAAACAGACTCGGATACACAAGCATTTAGTCCACTAAACCATGCAGCTAAATCCAGAAGGTGGGCTGCCGAAGCCAACCCGGTGATGCCTGTGAAAAGAGGGGTAGACTCCAAGGACTGAGCCATTCAGTTTGTAAAATGTGCCATGAAAGCAGACACAGGTATCCATAAAGAAACAGTTAAAGAAGGCAGTGTTTGCTGTTATAAGCAGTGTGAATAAACAAGAGTGGATTGGCTAGCAGTATTTCAGAAATCACGAAATGACCAACTGCTTCCGGTAATTATTTAGTACAAAGAGCTAAGGATGAAGGTATGTTGCTATGTAGAGGCAAGGATTGGAAAGCTGAGAACCACTTTCTAAATTTTAATTGAAAGGCAGAGCTGCTCTGGCATGAAGCGAGAGAGCCAACATTTTATAGCCGTGGTGCTCACCTTTAAGCTGTGTATTGGGATGCCTGGGAAGAATAAAAATAGTCCCGAGGCCTTGGTGCTAATTCAGCCAGCGACACAGCCTCTAAATCAGGATTTTTTAAGTTTACTGTTGATTTCATTTACAACCAAGGTTAACCATTGCTTTATAACAGTGAGCTCTTCACTCCCAGAAACACGAAAGATATTTTAAAGATATTTAAAAGATAGGTTAAAGATATTTTGGAAGTTCTCTTAATGATGTTTTCCTATTAGATTTAGAAATCTAGTATTTTGGTTATAGATTAAAATCAAGTATTAGCTATCAGACACGTTGTTGATCACTAATTTACTTATGTGAAGGAACATCCTATTAATTGAATTTATATGGAACTTGGAGTCAATCTGGATTTGAGAAGAGGTTCTGCTGAAAAATGTTAAATTACATATAAATATCCATGGATGCCATTTCAAAGAATTGGGAACCACTGAGTGCCATTTGAATGTGTGTGCATTGAGTTTTAATTATAGCAAAAATATGATCAGAATTTCAGTCTGATAAAGATGGCTCTCACTTAATATGGCAAATAACTGGCGGGTGGAGATGGAGTTTGGACAGGAATTGGAGTCAGAGATATATTAAGGAGGCAATACTAACAGTCCAAAAAAGGTGATAAGATGTTGAATTAAGGTAGGACATGCAGAAGGAAAAACATGTGATATGTGACATATCTGCAAAATAATATTGAATTGGCATTGTGACACACTGCTGAGGGAAAAACTGCTGAAATTAAGAACTTCTGAGCTTCAAAGAAGATCATCAGTGAAGAGAGCAAACAGCTTTCAGGTGGGAGAAAGTGTTTGCAAGTATATCTAATATGGGGTTTGTGTCCAGAATGTTTAAAGAGCTCTTACAATTTAATGATGAAAAGACAAATAACCCAATTAAAAAATCGGGCAAATGATTTTAATAGACATTTCTCCTGAGAAGCTGTATGAACGGCCGATAAGCATAAGAACAGACACATCATCATTCGGCATTAGGGACTAAATCTAAGCCACAATTAGCTGCCACTCTACACCATCACAAAATGATTATAATCCTAAAACAGATAATACCACGTGCTGGTGCAGATGTGGAGACATTAGAACACTTAGGCGCTGCTGATCGGAATGTAGTAGTTTAGAAAGTGCAGGCAGTTTGGAAAAGTTTGGCAGTTCCTCAACATTTTTAATAAAGGGTTACTGTATGACACCAAAATTCTACTTCAGGCATCTACCAAGAATAATGAAAATACATGTCTACTCAAAAAGCTGTACATAAACATCCACAGCAGCAAAATGCAGAAGAGCCTTAAGGGGATCACAAATGCCCATCCCCTGTTAAATGGACAAACAGGGCATAGCCATACAATTGTATATTGTTCTACAAGAAAAAGGCATGAAATACTGATCTGTGCTACAACATGGATGAGAGCGGAAAACATTCTTCTAAGTAACAGAAGAGCGGTGGCTAGAACAGAAGACAGTCCCAGAGGACCACATGTTGAATGACCCCGTTTACAGGAACTGTTCCGAACAGGCGAGTCTCTGGGGAGGAGACAGAATAAGGCCGCCCAGGCCTCCAGGACGGCCAGCGGGCAGCGGCTGCTCCCTGGTACAGCTTTCCTGTGGGATTGGTGCCAGCGTTCTAAAGTTACATCATGGTGACGGTTATGCAACACTGTGATGTACTGAAAAGCTCTGAATCATATACTTTCCGTGGATGTGCTTCATAGATTATACAATAATAAAGTTGCTAAAACAGTAATATTTTTCATTTCATTATAGATGGCGGTGCAATTCCACAGCCTTTGGTATCTGTCTACTCCTCTCAAGGAAATGAAGGGGATTTCTAGTTAGAACAAAGCAAGGGGTGGTAATTTGGGACTTTAGCTTGGAAAAAAATAATTCTTTAATTCAAATAACATCGCTGAGCAATGAACATTGTTAGATGCGATAAGAAGTTGTGTCCCAGGAAAAAAAGCCACTCAAATATATTTATAATATATGGGGACACAGGGATTATGACAAGGAAAACAGAAGAGTGGTGGCTAGAACAGGCCACTTTTGAATGGACATTAAAGAATGGACTGGATTTGAGAGATGGTAGTGCTGGACAAAAGGTTCTACTTATAGGTACAATGAACAATATAAGTAAAGATATATTATGAAGTAAATATAATATAGAAATCAAACTATAGATAATTTAAATGTCAACTTTATCTAACAAAATAATGACAATTTTTATTCTCCCAGTCTTCCAGGAGGCTGGGGAGGGCAGAAGAACCTGAAAGTTCTGTTCCTTTCAGTGGAAGAAGTCAGAGGATGGGGTGGGGAAGGGCATCTCTTTCCTATCATGATGTGGTGGAGGGAATCACACATCTGGAGGGAAGGTTTAGAATTCAGCAGAAAGCAAGTGGAATAGTGTAACTGTACATGATACTTTTCCTTAATGCCTCAATTTTTAGTAAAGTTATAAACAATGCCCATTAAGAGCATGGTTAGCTTTCTGTGAAAAATGATAAAAAGAGAAAGTTTTTCTTGCTAGCGGGTCAGATCCATGGGTTTGCAAACTGTCACAAGTATAGGAACATACAAAGCTGACAATGATAATGGAAGTTCAGTCAGTTCAACTGTTTTTAAGATTTTCGTTAGCCCAGGTCATACCTTAAATTTCTCAGAATCAAAGAAGCTCAAGACAGCCATGCTACACTTTCATTTTTCTGCCTTAGAAAATTCAGAGGACTTCAATTAGGTGAAGTGACTATGTTCTAGTTGCAGAGAGATATACCTTCAATCACATGTTTAAATTAATGTTGATAAGTTTTAAAATATTTCTTAACTGTTGTGGTGGTGATGGTCTGAAACTTTTTTGAAAATAAGGCCGTAGTTTCAGTTCAATCACGTTCTATATTGTTAGAGACAGAATGGAAGACAAAGTGGAGAGACAGAGAGTGAGAGATAAATTGATTCTATTAAGTGTTGACACAAAAGTATGATTGGAAGGGCAGAAGGAAGCAAAACCAAAGTGTGCTCTCTGAATGTAGCTTGATTTCAAAATGTCTGCTTTTTCCATAAGGTCAAACCTGCACGGATCACTTATGAAAATATTAATAGTATTTGAAACCTGGACACTAGGTTTTTTAAGTGAGAACCTGAAAGAAATTTCAGAAAATAAGAAGAAACAACAGGGACAGACTTTCTCTAGAGGGCAAATGCTTGGTGAGCAAGGCTCCCCGAGCTTTATTACTTGTCATAAACACCTGAACTGGTACAATGCTTTGCAAATTCGGGGAGACAGCTGAGGATAACAGTTAGTCAAGAGTAAGAAACACACAAGGAAGAATAGACATATTTAAAGAAAATAACTCAGCAGAATCTAGTAATTATCTTTCTGTGTATCTGGTCTACCACGACAAATTCAGCCTTAGGGACAACATGGCCTCGCTATTGCTGATTTAGATGACCTTAGTGTGACTTGTGAAGTTGTGAGGCTTCTAGTGAGTTTCTTTACTTGGTGGAGCCTTCTCCTGGTTGCAGTGAGGTTATTAAATTAGGTGAGTAAAATGCTGTCTCACTTAATAACCTGGAACTCAACAAATACTGTTTTATCAGGATTTTCCTTCTCAAACCTGAAATACATGTTCAGGCTACAGGCACCTTGGAATCTCAAGGCTGAGATCCATAATAATTTTAATTTTCCAATCAACAACATGACGCAAACACAGAGCAACAATATAATCTTCCTCGTTCTATCGGATTCATAACTTGTTCTGAACTCAGCTCCATCCTTAGTGTACCCAAAACTCAATGCTCAATATCGTTCCTTCCAGTTTTCCTAGTTCAAGTGCAACACTTTGGTAATTGTCTCTCATCTACCACAACCTATTTCTGACCATGAATTTATAAGGACCATTTTAAAGACTTACCTTAGCAATAATGTATGGAGGACATTCTATGTGCCAGGCACCATGCTGAAAATATAGGGCAAACATGACCTAAAAGTTCCTAAGCAATTACAATTTAGACAGAGATACAGATAATAAGTATACAGGTAGGTTTTATGGTATCAATAATATAGATAACATGATATAGATAATACAGGGAATGGGAGCATAGAAAAGGTATTTAACTGAAACCTCTGGGATGAGGGATGGATGGAGGAAATCTTGGCAGTTATGAAAACTTCCGAGTGGAAATGACATCTGAGTTGAGGCCTGAAGTATGAATAACAATTAGCCAGATGGAAATAGCCATAAAAAAAATCCATAAACCGAGGAAACAACATGCCTGAATGCCTGGAAGTAGGAGAAAACATGAGATGTTAGAGGAACTGAATACAATTTTATGTGCTGTAGCACTGTGTGTGTGTGTGTGTGTAATCTTTATTCTAGGAAATGTAAAGATAAACAGACACCAAATCAAATTTATCTTTTTATATAAATCACTCCTTGACATTGCAACAAAATGTCTTACTGCTCCCAGACTCACTAAGCCACACATCACAAAACTTTCTCTCTTAAGTATGTAACCACCACATATTTAGCCCGGTTCCCTCATGCCAGGATTCTAAGACAGTCCCATCCCCACTATTACCGAAGACAAAGCTTGGAAAAGAACACACCCAGATTTCATGTAAAAAGAAAACAAAGAAAAGCAGAAAATTGGCAAGAGCCTCTATTGACATAACACACGATCTGTTTCTTAAGCATCACTAACATGGTTTTTCTGAATAGTAGATATTAAGAATAGAAAATGATTTTTCCAGGTTTGCTATAAAAATCAAATCATAGATTCAGTTTCCAATAAGTTCAAGGAATAGAGAGTTCTGCTCAGTACAAAAAAACTTTTCTAGCAAAACATGTAACTTATATCCATAATACATTATAAAATCATGTATAAGATATCTCTTATTCATTTATTTATTAGAAAATCACCTTCAAGTACTGCTACACTTGCAGTTGAGTTATGGAGCTGAGTAAATGCCTTGACACACTTTTCTGGGCCCCTTTATAAAATGTCTGAAAGAGCCTTGCTTTTGGTGGCAAGAGTTAGCATTATTTATTTGGGTCTACTTCTTTCCAGGAAAACGATCTCATTTTGATTTTATATATTCAAATAAATATTTTCCTTCTTTCTGCAACCCATAAAAAATCGTGTTAAAAATCTTTTATTGCTTTCTGACCATTTTGAAAAATAGTGAAAATTAATAGTGTAAATTATCTTAAGTGCTTGTTGGGGGTTATTGCTGTGTCTACTGAGGAAAGTAGACTATTTAGTACACTTCTTAAAAAGACAACAGTGGTTTTCAAGAGAGAGTCCAGGTATTCAGTTTCATAATTTAAGTTACTATAGAGGCATATAGGAGGTATTAATAAAGTGTACTTATTTAATTAGTTCCCCAGACAAATTCAAGGTGTGGATTTACTGATATCAATTTATTTCACTTTGCTTTTTGTGACCATTAAATGGATCTTCAGTATGGTTTGTTCTACTTTTCAGCACTCCATGAAGTATTTCCATAGTATGGGTGGTTAAAATAAAAGGATATTGTTTTTGCAAAACTATTAGCTTCTCACATAAAGAAATACATAGAGAATTAAAAAAAAAAAATCCAAACCCTGCCAAAGCTCAAGGGTAATGCCCCTCACCTTAAAAAGATGAACAATTCATGGCCAATGTGGATCTATGTTTTGTAGTTGACCGCCCCCCCAACTCCTTTACTTCTCACTGGAGTAGCTTCTGCACAGAAAAACATGTCTATTCTCTAATACAGTGCGCAGTATTTCAAGTCTTCTCCCCGAAGACTCAGAAATAGCCATGATTTCGGAAAAAGGGCTCAGAGATCACTTCCCAAATCACCCAGCAGACCGGTAATTGAAGTAGAACACTTTTCGCCCATAAAATAGCTGGGAGGTCGGCGCGTCACCAGGAAAGCAGGCAGCCGGCTGTCGAGGGACGTGAGCTCTCATTTCAGGTCAGGAATAATAGAACTTGCTTCTCCACCTCAGTACTTCTTTTCTGGTTTTACCCCCATGGGTTTTATTGGCAGAGGATAATATTTCTATCTTGTCAAAATAGATTTAGAAATTGTTTTAGTAGAAATATCTGCAAATATTATAGCTTCCACATACATGTATTTGAACACATAGATGCTCAAATATTTTAATCTTGTCCTGATTATCTTTTGGGCTTTCAGAATAACTCTTTCCTACTGCTCTGAGGTGTTCATTACAGGCTTAGCTTTTCTGGCCCAATCATCCATGGACATATGAGGGCTCTTGCTGACAACTGCACTGTTTTTATTTGCAGTTGTTATTTATTTTTAAATGATTCAAATGCATTCCTTCTGATTTAAGTAAAGAAAGAATTTACTGAAAGGACATTTTAAAAATCACCGGCTGGAGTAGCTCAGTGGTTGAGCATCAATCTAGGATCTAAGAGATCGAGGTTTGATTCCCGGTCAGGGCACATGCCCGGGTTGTGGGCTCGATTCCCAGTAGGGGGTGTGCAGGAGGCAACCAATCAATGACTCTCTCAGCATTGATGTTTCTATCTCTCTCTCTCCCTCTCCCTTCCTCTCTCTGAAATCAATAAAGACATATTTTTAGAATAATAAAAAATTAAAAATCACTCAGTTGGTGGGTTGAGGGGCAAATTCAGAAAATGGGGAAGAGAACAGGGACACAAAAGTCCCACCACAAAACCAGTCCACTGCAGAAACCAGTGTCACTAGGAGAGACCAAAGCAGCAGGCTGCTCCACTGTCACTGCTTTTCTTGGACACTGGACGTTGTGGCCACCACAGTTGCATCCTCCTGAGTCTAATTTGGAGTCCTGGGCAGACACAGGCAGACACAGGCAGGTATCTAAGACTGAGTTGCTTGAAGGTCTCCTGCTGAAATTATGATGCCTGAAACTATGAAACTAGCTTTTTTTTCCTCAATAAAGCAGCAGTCCTGTTGCATAATTACCATATGAAAATACATTTTGTCTTTAATTGTGGCTGCTAGTGACACATTAGTTTCCAAACTATGAAGATGTTAAAATTAAAATTGTTTGTAAGTCACTGAATGGCATTTACATCATAGACTGGCATATAATTTATATAACACAAATATATATGTTCTATAAAGCAATTTGTGATAGAATATATAATATACATATATGTATCAAAATATTGATACATTTTAGTTCAATAAAGGTAATAATTCCTTGAGCTATAAATACCTTAGAAGAGAAAATGCTTTTCATCCATTTTCCATTTTAAATAGACAAGAATATTATTTTGTCTTCTTCTTTCATTAATATTTGCCCCCAAAACAAGTCATTTTAATAGACAGTAGGGTTATGGAAAGAGACTTGGCTTGGGGTGGTAAACACACAGTGCAGTATACAGACGATGTGTTATAGAATCTACACCTGAAACCTATATAATTTTATTAACCAATGTCACCCCAATAAATTCAAAAAATATAAAATAGATAGTAGGGTTAAATATAAAAATAGATGTATTACTCTATGCACTCTGAATACTGCTCTGCTTACTTAGATGGTGAAGTACTGAATTTGTAGGAAAAGTTTATTTACCACTAGTTGCTTTTGATAATCAGCTCATGATACATATTGTTGGGCATAGGTAAAAATTAAGGTGTGACATATAGTTAATGGCACTTTTCTAATAAATAATATGCCACCTTTTCTATTAAGTAAGCAAAGTGCTAAGAAAAGGAATGCAGGGATGAGGGACAGGATAGACTTTGGAAGATTCAATAGAGATGAAAGGATTTCCTGTCTTCTCATATATAAGAGAAATGAAAAGAGATATGGGAAGGAATTATAGACACAGATTGAATTCCTCTCCTGCTAATTTGAGGAAAACAGTGTGAATGAGGATGGTACCTTGGTCAGAAATAGGCTAAATGAGTAGTTTTTACCTTGTAATCTGTGTTTTGCTGGATATATGTAAGTAAAAAGGACCAGCCAGAGACACAACACCCCTGCTGGGGGTGGGGTGTGGGGTGCCCACAGATAATGGTATTGAGGAAAAAGAGAAGTCCTGATCATTTGAAGTTTATTAATGGGGCCCTAGGAAAGCTGAAAGACTGAAAAGAGAAGTTCTCATTGAGGTCCTTTCTGGCCCACTATGGGTTTGAAGTGTCCATGGATTATGTCAATGGGTTTTGCAGGATGAAGTCACATAAGATTTTTCAATGTCCAGATACACGGCTGACTTTATCTTAGATATTTATTATACAGAATTTCTTGTTACTTAAAGTTTGAATACACTTTAAAAAATAAACAGCTCATTGCATTTTCAGCCCTTCCTACAAATGCTAAGGAAAAGGAAATATGATACCTAAGATAACAGGAATTTGCTAAATTAATTTACTACAGCGTTTATCAGAACTTTTAAGTGTTGTGCTGTGATCATACCTTTATGGGTTGAGAGGAGACGACAAACTGTAAAGTAGAACATCATCACAACCCAAGAAGTCAACAAAAGGCAATAAAACATGACACATGTTACCAAAGAGCTGGACCCCTCCCAGGTAGAAAGCAGGGATAGCAAGACTAGGAAAACAGGCCAAGCACTGGGCCCAGAATGAGGCCCCCAGGAAGGAGCTGGCATGCCCTGGCTGCAGGGGGCTGTTTCTTGAGTTCCGCAGTGACAAAACGTTTCCAGCCCCCTGCGGTTCTGCGGCAGCCACCGTTGCTGGTACGCAGCTGTGGTTACCAATGGGGCCCAGCAGCATGTTTGCCCTCCAGAGGCTCTCAGTGACAACCGGGCAAGATAAATGCCATGTTTGTGATGTGCTATTAGTGTTGATGTTAGACTCCATCCGTTATCACTTTGTTGACTACAGAACTTAAAACTACTCAGATCTGAACCCCTGAAATTCTCAACATCAGTATCTTTTTATTGCCCCATTACAAGATGTTGCTGTCAATAGGCTTTACCCTTCACTAAGGAGATGACACTCACACTCAGCATTGCAAGTCCCTAGACTATTTATATTCTAAATATGCTTCAACCAATTAACAAACCAAAGGATTTCATTAATTTTTGCCTTGTTTCTTTTTCCCACACTCTGAAATAAATGTAATAAACAAGAACAAAAACCCAAAACAAAATGAAGTGTTACCTACACCTCATATTTTAGTATCTTTTGTGCTTTATAACCTCTCCAAACCTTATTTTTTATCAAACATTTTTGATCAAAACATTTACTTTTTTTGATAAAAGCATTTTAAAACAAACCATACATTTTGAATGTGCGTAAGTGGGCTGCTAAAGGGAATGACTCTTAAATATGACTGAACACATAGTAGCACAATTTACAATAACTAAGATCTGGAAACAACTCAAGTGCCCATCAGCAGATGAGTGGATAAAAAAGCTGTGGGACATTCACACCATGGAATACTATGCAGCTGTAAAGAAGAAGGATCTCTTACCCTTTGGGACAGTATGGATGGGACCTGGAGATTGTTACACTAAGTGAAATAAGCCAGGCAGAGAAAGAAAAATATCGCATGATCTCACTTATATGTGGAATCTAAAGAACAAAATAAACTGATGAACAAAATAGATCCAGAGACATAAAAGCATGGATCAGACTGATGAAGCTCAGTAGGAAGGTGGGAGTGGGTGGGTGGGGAGAGATTAACCAAATAAATTATATGCATATATGCATAACCCATGGACAAAGACAATAGTGTGGTGAAGGCCTGGGGTGGGGGGTGGGTGCCAGGTAGAAGGGGTCAATGGGGAAAAAAGGGCACATCTGTAATTCTTTCAACAATAAAGATAATTTTTTTTAAAAATGACAACAAAAACAGTGTAATGGTTGAATAGTAAAGAAGTAGTACCTATCTTCTGATAAACTTTGAAACAAAAAATATCCCTAGTTCAAGGGCTGAAAAAGAAAAAACAGACTGCAAAACTATCCCAAGATAAGTTACAGGCCATTCTCCCTCTGTCTTGTAGAAAATAGGGGCCAGTACGGGGTTTAACATTTCTGCACATGAGATTTAAACAGTGATTATGTCCTTTATTGCTCTTTGTAGTATAATAAGATGCACAGACATATTATGTATAATTTTATATCCAAGTCTATGACAGATATAAAAAGCAGTCTCCTGTTACATTTCCCCATGAAGGCCAGCTATTGTCCTTCTAAGGTTATGCAAATATGCATATTACATTTTAACAATGAATATTCTGAGATTTCCAAAGTTCAAAAAAATGGAAATATTTGACAAAAGGGAAAACTTGAGTTTAATTCATGTTTACAGAAGATGAACAGACATTGGAATAAAACCACAATAGAAAAAAAACTGATAGGTTAAGAAATGTTGACGTTTAATAACAGGTTAAACTTTGGCAATATACAACTAGGGTTTATAAAAACATAAAATCAAATATTCGTATATAAGAAAGCGCTATTTATTTTTCTGCATACCAAATTGTGATATCAGAGTTCACCTCTAATGAGAAAAAGGAAAATACACTCTACTTTAAACGTAACACATTTACATGCTATTTAAAGATACTATTGATGTGTCCTGGCCAGCGTGGCTCAATGGTTGAGCATCACGACCTATGAACCATGAGGTCATGATTCGATTCTTGGTCAGGCACATGCCCAAGTTTCGGGCTTGATCCCCAATAGGGGGCAGTGTAAGAGGCAGCTGATCAATAACTCATCATTGATGTTTCTATTTCTCTCTTCCCTCCTCTACTCTCTGAGATCAATTTTTAAAAATTAAAAAAGAAAGATATCACTGATGCAACAGAATAGCACAAAGAGAATTTCCTTTGAGAGAAGAGCAGTTCTAAATAGTGAGATTAGTTAAGAGTTACAGTTACATTTTAGGGGATGGAGACTAGTAGACAAATCTCTGGGCTGGACTTTGAAAGGCTGGATTCTATTTGTATGTCATAAATTATTTTATTTTGTGACCTTGAACAAGCTGCTTAAGTTCACTGTCTCTTAATTTCCATAAGTATAATGAGTTTAGTATTACTTGTTCCTCCATTCTAAAGATTGATTGGAATGCTCTTTCAGAAGAGTGATTGGATATTAATCTCATTAGGATTATTTTTAATATTTCATGTCTTCTCCATGGAATGCTTGTGTGAAAATACTTCAACAAGGCTTTCAAAGAAAGATCTACACTAATAAGCTATGGCTCTCATAAAAGATAAGAATTGATGTTCACCTTAGAACTTGTATAACTAATAATAGGATCAGCCATGAATGGTCTATACAGCAATTTTGCTCATTAAATTAAACAGTTCATTTCCCAAATTTTATGCTTCATGGAAATTGCTTTTCTGCCTAATCAATCCTGTCATCAATGCAGCAATTAACTTGCCCAGGGATATTCTGGGTGTTGATTTGTCATAGCATTAGGTTTCTTTCTGATAGATTAAATATTGTAATTTAAAAAAAAAAAATCTATATTTCTGCAAACATTTTTTTTCATAAGGAATCAATAACAGTAATGATTTGACCACTTAATTATTTGGAGAACTTTCCACAATGTACCCTATTTAACATTATTTTCCTTTACAAAAGAAAAAGACATTGCCTCGTTAATATTATAAGTATCAGTCTTAGAATATTCTTAACATTAAACATTTTGAAAAATGCATGTTTTGCTGCAAGAGAGGGTGAGGCTACAATATATTAACCCTGAAGCTGGATGGTTTTATGGGAACAGGTCCAATCTTCTTGATTGTTATGTATATTTGTTTGTTTTGTTTGAAATATTAATAGATTAACAATATGTATTTCTCAGAACTTCTTACAATATTTATATACAAAGTGTCCAACTTGTTCTGGCGAAAAAAAATGTTTCCTTTAAAGTTCTAATTTTAGAATTTTAAGATTTCTCTAGTTACTAGATAATGAGTCTAGAGTGAAATTCAGGTCTATTCTTGATTTCTGTTGTTGTTAATGGTACTTAATTACATTTGTTTAAATTTTTTTGGAGCCAAGCATCACTCTTCCTCAGCTTTTTTTCTCTGACGTGTAGCATATTATTTGACAATAAATAACTCATAACTTTGAGTGGAAAATGAATAGATGTATGTATTTACAGGTTTTCTTACAACTGGCATGTTATAGTCACAAAGAACCAGTTTTCTTTACAATTTACTTCATATTACTGTCATATTTTAAAATTCCTAGCATGGCTTCTAGTTAGCATGTTATTTTAAAGCAAGAGAAATATGAGTCATAAACCTTTCTTAAGAAATTACAGCCCAGCCGGGCGTGGCTCAGCGGTTGAGCATCGACCTAGGATCCAGGCGATCAGGGTTTGATTCCCGGTCAGGGCACATGCCCGGGTTGTGGGCCAGGCAGCCGATCATTGACTCTCTCATCATTGATGTTTCTCTCTCTCTCTCTCCTTCTCCTTTCCTCTCTCTAAAGTCAATAAAAATATATTAAAAAAAAAAAAGAAATTAAAGATATCTGCTGGAGAATTATTTTATCAATTTCCACCTCCCCCTAAAATCCAGGTACTTATATTTCATGAGCACCTATTAACTATATCCCAGATATTTAACAGAAGTCAGTTCACTTAATCTTCAAAACAACCAAATACATTGTATTAAAAGCCTCTGTCTCCTTCTCTGTCTCTCTCTCAAAGAAGAAAAAGACAAAAGAGGAGGGAGAGGAAGAGGAGGAGTGGCAGGAGGAGGGGATTCGGCCAACTCAGAAATCACATGGCAGGTAGGTGGTATGAACCAAACTAAGTCTCAGGACCATTTTACTGTAAAACCAAATCTATTTTCACTTTCCTCAACTTTCTTTTTCTTCGCTGTATTTTTAGGATTGTGAAATAATTTCCCTTATTGGAGATGCTTATCCCTCCAAGTTTGCCAAGTCATCTGTCTTTTAAAATCAGGAGAGATGAGATAATAATAATAATAATAAATACTACAAAAGAGTATGGATAGATCTAAATTAGATTACAATAAATTTGCACGTCCATCTTAGCACACTGACATAGGACATAAGAGCTGAACTGAAATTCTGACCAGCACGCACTCGATGACTGCCAGTATGGACCTAGGTAAGTGACCGCACAAAGCTAAGTGACCGGTGGGTCCTGGATTTAGAGATCAGGGACAAGCACACAGTGAGCCAGCCCCCACCGGCCCCTACCTCACTTTCTATACAAACAACATTCAAAGGATCAGTAAGAGAAACCCTATGTGTACGTGTGCGAAGTGAGAAAGAGCGCTTTTGGCGTGGTTTTTGGAGCTACTGGGACACCAGCTGAATCCCACTGTGTCACAGTACCCTTGTCTGTAAAGTGAGAATAATAAAAACCTTAGAGATGGTAGGTGCTCAATTAATTGTATTCTTTCCTTTTTCTGTCTTAATGTTCCTGACTTCTCCTTATGAGTGAAAAGTAAGTCACAAATAAAGTCCAAGAGCATGTGTAAGGAATGAGCCCGTAGGGCACAACGACACTCAGGTGACGACAAAGGGTTTATGAACTGGGTTCTGCTGTAACAAACAGAGCAGCAGGCAAGGGAACTCCTTCTCTGTTCCGACTTTTCACAATAATGGTATTTGTGAGACAGTTGGTAAAGGGGTTAAATGAGTAATGTAAAGTGTTGAACAATATTAATATGACCATTTTAATCATCATGATATTAGTATTGTTAGTGCTATGACATACATGGTAGTGTTATTTGGGAATTCAGGAGATAATATTAATAAAACAGTGTAGTGCCAAATAATAATAATAACAACATACTTTTGACATATGTACACTCTCAGAACAATAGTGTCACAAGAATTTTCAGTTTTTCTATATTTCATACCCTCAAATGAATAGTCTGCTATTGATTGGCCTCAAAATACTTACCTAAATACTGTATACTTCATGTGGCACTATCTGATAATTATGTTATGAGAGAAGATTATTTAATGTGTTCATTTAACACTTACCAGAGTGGTTCCAAATGTCCAAAAATGCAGAGCATTTACCTGATATGGATGTGAAAATATAATTTTTTAAATTATGTTTTTATCGATTTTTTAGAGAGAGGAAAGGGAGAGGGAGAGATAGAAACATCCATGAGCTCGATCGCCTGCCTGCTGCATGCGTCCTCCCGGGGATCCAGCCTGCATCCCGGGCATGTGCCCTGACCCGGAATGGAACCCACACGCTCCTGGTGCATGAAATCACGCTCCACCAACTGAGCCACACCAGCCAGGCTAAAAATATAATTTAAAAATAAAAATATATCTTAAATTCTGCATTTAAAAATGGAATTTTCAAGTGAAATTGAATTTTTCCTTTTCGAATGGTGTATTAGTATTGACCTTTGAAGTTCAAACTGAGGTGATAGTGTCCTCAGTTGTAGCTGCCAGTTTGGGTCTCTGGTTCCTTCTTGCACATTTCTTCCTTGGAGGTCCTCTGAGGATAGTAAGAGATCATAACATCTTAGCAGGGCTTCGGCTCTGGCAAGATGTATTTCCCAAATCTCAGAGAGAGAGCATGGCTAAGAACACTCCAAATAAACCCTGGAGCAGGGACTTTTAAAGAGGGTGGGAGTATGATGAAAGTATACCAAATACATCTAGTCCCTTGTGGCAAGTTCAGAGGTGCACAGTTTGAATCCTGCTGCAAGAAGGAACTTGCCATTTCTGCAAGAAGTGTGGTCAGTTATTACTCCAGATATAGCACCTTCAGGATCCTCCTCAATACAAGAGCTGAGTGAGGTTACCCTCTCCCAGGGGCAGACTAGCCAATGCCTGAGCATGACAGGACTCCCTCAGGGGCAATGTTTGCTTGGCAGCTCCCATTGGGTTGGCCAACCCTTCAGATCTGTGTCATGATCCCGGTCACAGTCTGAAGCTCTCACTGCCCAAGCCTGCTTTTATCTACTGCTCACTGTCAGATCTGCAATGAAATTTGGAGGCTTTTTCTACCTGTTTCTTCCCTCTTTTATGATTCTCATGCATTGATTTTACAGTAAGACGCCGGTTCTCCTACTTCTCAGAGTTTGCTTCTGATAGAACCCAGTCAACATGTCTCCTCTCCCCAGTCACTAACCCAGTGGTTTGACACCATTCATTACAGGTGCTCTCTCCTCACTGTTCTCCAGGCAATGAGCCCCCTTGCTTTTCTTCAAATAATCAAGGTCATTCCTGCTACAGGGCTTTACACTTCCCTCTGCTTGGAAAGCTCTTAGGCTCTTTGTTCAGATTTGTGCCATCTGGTTTCCTGTTATTTAGGTCTCTGGGTAAATGCCACCTTCTCTAGAGTCTTCTGCATCATTCTATGCAAAACATGCCTCCTCACCCCATCTTCACGAAATGCATTTATAGTCTTTATGATATTAGTAACTGAACTGTTATTATTGATATGTTTGTTTTTTTGGAGGTCTTACCCTCCAAAAAGTAGCTTCAAGGACTTGGTACTTGCCTCTTTTGGCAACCCCTGTCTTTCCGGTGCCTTGGACCATATTTAACAAAAGCAAGTGGGCGAGTCATCTTTGTTGACATAATCATTAAATGAATGATTTTCAGTGTAGGACTTACTTAAAAAAAAAAAAAAAGCTATGTGTTGTAGTGAAGCTGCATAATATCTCTGAGTTAGTATGTCCATTTATTTTTAAAAAATTACCTCTCAGAAAGTTGTGAGCATTAGATGAAATTAAATAAAGTAATATGAGCTGTAACATATGTCCTTTAGTAGGCTCTCATTAAATGTTTGTTGCTGTGGTCACACACAATATTTATTTAATAAAAAAATCCAGTGAAGTAGACTATTAAATACAAACACACTTATGCACAAATTTTAACCATGGAAAAATTAAGACCAAGAGAAAGCAATCTAGTTGTTGGTAATTATACAGTAAAAAAGTGACAGCATCTCAATCTTGAAGCCGTATCTCCAATTTCAACCACTTAGCTCTCTTGCTAAAGCACAGGGGTGAGTAGAGAGACTACTCACAGCTGGAAGAGGCAGCAGATAATACAAATTACTGGAACTCTGCTAAACTCAACAGTTCATTTCACTCTGAGCAGCCAATAGTCATTAAGCAGCATGGATTTAAAGCAATGACCTAGAAATCAAAGGCATGGAATGACCTATTACAAATCCCTTGAGCCGGCCAGCCGGCCTGAGGACAATATGTAAACACCCTTTTGATTTTGAGGCTGCTATGTCATAAAATGGCACTTTGAAAATTGCAGAGGAAAACAATGTAGGATTTATGTGCTTCACAACTTTGAGCTCCATTGTAATTACTAGGTAAGAGCAATAGCAACTTAGGAAAATACAACCATGCTTTTTTCCAGTCTGGGGATCGGGGAGGGGAAGTTGCAGGGAGAAAATGGGTTATCTGCGTTTTCGCTACAACTAAAATCCTCCTCTTTCCATATGCTGTTATGAGTCTCTCCCCTCTCTACATTTCAGCGCTACGCATATCACACACTTTATTACCCATTAACACATGAGTAACTGTGTGATGATGATAATGACGCTGCAGCTTCCCTCTTTTCTCAGGCAGCCCTGCAGATAAATTATAAGCGATCGATTCCCGCTGAAGTGAATGGATGGCCTAGTTTTGCTGCAATAGTCAAGCTTTTTTCCCCCTGCAGTCAATTCCCAGTGTCCCAGTGATTTATCTACCTTTGCTAAATTTCGTGTTCATGTTCTTTTAACCAGTGGCATGGAATTTTAATTAGCTTTTGATAAAATGTATAGGGATACTTTATAAACTGGGATTGGAGAAAAATTACATTTTTTTTTCTACCTCTACATGTCAAGATTTCTGCAAGCTAGTAGAAACTAAAAAGTATTAATAGTTTGTGCATTTTAAACTAAAGATATATGGGGCTCATTGTGTGACAGTCCCTTGGTTATACCCCAGAAAATCACAAGTTCTAATAGTTTTCTCAGTGTAATATAATGTGTTGAGGAACAATTGAATGCCAAATGACCATTATTTTTATCATTTTATTAAAAAATAATTTTAAACTCAGAGAAAATTTGCAAAAAGTGTCCAAAATAAGTGAATTTTTTTCATACTTATTAATTTTTAATATCTTCCCACATTTTCTTTATTATCTTCTCTATATATAAAAACATGTAGTTTTATAATACTTGAGCGTGCATTTCCTGACTTTAAACTACATATCCATAATACATAATATAGTAATCAAATTCAAGAAATTTAACATCAATACACTTTTTATATACTATACACTGAATGTTCCAATTTCATCAACTGTCACAGTAACATGCTTTATTGTTATTTATTTTCTAGTACATGATCCAGTCTAGGATCAGAAATTTTATTTAGCTATCAGCTCTATTTAGTTTCTTTCAACCTAGAGCAGTTCCTTATATTTTCTTTCTTTCAAGCCATTAATATTTTTGATGAATACAACTAGTAATATTATAGGATATTTCTTACCTTGGGTACTGCTGTTTTTCCTATGAATAGATTCAAGTTATGCATTTGGGGCTGTGACACTACAAAAGTGATATATTTTTCTCAGAGTATCACATTTGGTAGCATATAATTTTAATTTATGTATTAGTGATTGTGTTCCTTTTAATTGCTTAGTATATTACCTACTGTTGTATTAAGATAGGGCCACAGAATTAGCAGCTTAAAGCACACACACATTTATTATATGACAGTTTCACTGGTTCAGAAGTCTGGCCATCGCTCAACTGGGTCCTCTGCTTCAGAATCTTATGTTGCTGTTTCAAGATGTCAGTTGAGGCCATGGCATAATTTCAAGGCTCAACTGCAAAAGGCTTTGCTTCCAATTTCACAGTTATTGGCAGAATTCAGTCCCTTGCAGGGCATAGGACTGAAGACCTCGGTCTCTTGCTGGCTGTTGGTCTGAGGCTTCCATCAATTCCATGGGCCTCTCAATTGGGCAGCTCACAACAGAGCAACTTGCTTAATCAAAACCAGCAAGGGAGGAAGTTTACTAGAAAGATGGGTTACACCCCTATGGAATGTTATCTTGTAAGTAATATCCCCTAATCTCTTAGGTATTCTATTGATTTACGCAGCAGGTCCTGCCCACACCACAGAAAGCATGACTGCCAGGAGGAGAGTATAACAGGAAGCCCCCTGACCGTCTGTCCACCACACCAAAAGGCTTGCTATGGTATTTTCTGATTTCTTCACCACTTAGTCACCATTTTCCCTTTTGTCAATAAATTTATGGGGAAACTTATTTGAGAATGTGCAAATATCATATTTCTACAACCCAACAATGATTCTTACCAGAATCCAATTTACTATATGAATTCTAAAATGGTAATTTTTCTAATTGATAATCCATTCTGTATCTGTTAGTCAGCATTCTACTATTAGGAAAGGATTTATTTATCATCTATTTATTTGTCTCCTTATCAGCAATCAATGTGTCATTTTTCACAACTGCTTTTAATATTTCCCTTTATCTCTCATTTTCAGCTATTTAATTATGATATACCTTGATGTGACTGACTTCCTTTATTCTAAATTTGCTGTGGTTTCTTGAACTGCTTGAGTATGTTAATATATATATTTTTTCAAATTTGAAAAATGTTGGCCATTATTTTTTTGATATTTTTTCTGTTCCCTACCTCCAGTTTCAGTGGCTCTGTTTAACTGTTATACTACTTGATATTGATTGAAAACTTACTGAGGCTCTGTCCATTATTTTTCATTATTTTTTCTTACATCATTTTGTATTATTTTCTAAATTCACTGGTTTTTTTCCTTCTGCTGTTTTAAATGTATCATTTGTCCTAACCACTGGGGTTATTTTTTTTCTTTTTCAGCTATTAAACATTTTTATCTGGAGCCTTCCTTATTTCTTATGGTTTCTGTCTGGTAAACCATAGGAACTTAAAGAAGAGCAGCTTCCTATTACTCAGCCACAGTATGTGAAAGCCAGTGCCGTCTTCCTGAAATATATTCGTTTGCCGCAATGCTCTTGAGCATCTGCTTCCACGGCAGCTTCTCTGTGTTTGTTATTTCTTAAATCACCTTCAGCTATCTCAGGGTCTGCTAGACTTCAAGTTCCAACAGGTTAAAAGCAAAACTAGATAAGATCAATCATTGTCTCTTTTACCCTATTCTGCTCCTCCATCAAATGTCTAGTGTTTTTCCTAAGAAGACACGATACCACTCATTTTATACATTAAAATAACATATAGTAATTTAATTACACGTTATTTTGACACATAGGAATAATTTCATTTCATTTTTAAGTTATTCATAGGATTGCAAACTTCAGAAAATAATAAGAACCTATTTTTCTAAAAATCAAAACTTAAAATCTAAGTTGTTGGGATGAAGGAAACTCTATGTTAAGCTCACATACAAAGCACTCTATTTCTCAGGCACTGTAAAGACTCAAATCTGAGAACACAGACAGTTTCTTACTCAGTATTCCATCACTCACACATACACTCACACACACACACACACACACACGCGCGCACACCATATTGGCACTGCCCTAGAACCTAGTTGGTATTATTAGCATGTTTTAGGGCTCCAGGCTTATTTCCTAAAAGCTCCTTACCCTCCTGTCTTACTTTGCTTTAGGTCCCACACATGATGCTTAAAATGATGCATCGTCATTTATCAAATTTCTGATTTAATATTTCCCAACCCTGTCACCTGATGTGAACAGCTTTTTCCTTCAAATTTTCTAATTCTTTCATGCCTGGAATATATAACTATAGAGGGCTTTTGCTTATTTTGATTTTTTAAAAATTTGTTTGTAATTATGTGAAAACAAGGGCAATGAATATTAATAAGTACCGATAGCACGAGCTCTTGTCCGTGTCCAATTGTCTAAGCTGCTGTCACCGTAGCTAAGCCTCTGCTGCTTCTCGTCATGGTTCCATTGTGGTCATTTTGAACCGTATTAACTTGGCTCAGCTAAATGAAATCTCTGAGGACACTCACCCTGTTTGATTCTAGGTTAACATTAGTCTAAAAAGGAAAGGAAAAATAAGAAAATCAAGAGATTTGGGATGGGCAAGGGGAGCAGCGGGCACTGCATGTGGACTGTGTCACTGGGGGAGGCAGAAGGAGAGATGCCAGCAGCTCCCAGCTCGCCCTGGTTCCTACCCACAGCTCGTCCGTCTCTTCTTCCCAGCTTTTGGGGGTAATGGCCAATATCAAGCCAAGGCCGTGTCCAAATACTTGGCTGTGAAGTTCCAGAGGCTTTCACTGCGATGAGGTAGCCACTGCCTATAGAAAGCAAGTATTTTGGTGACCCTAAGACTGCTGTGACGTTGAAAAGAATGGCATAAAGGAACCTAAGGAGCATGATGGGTTTAATCTGCTACTTCTAATTGCATTGAAGAACTTAAGAGAAATAAGATGATAAACTTAGGCTTTTAGTTCTCTGCTCAGAATCTGGGAAGAATCCAAAACGCTTCTATAACTGCCCTGAAAGAAATGACTGCTACAACCACAGGACTGACTTTCTCAAAACTAAACACAAGCTCTAACCCTATAGGTCACTGCATTATTCCACAAATTACACTTGCAATCTGCAGCGTCTAATGTTAACGTTGAGGCTTTGATTGGGAAGGAGCCTCTGAACTGGTTATGGAGTCATTTGGGCAACTTCCGGTGAAGCCGAGGGCTTTGAAGTCCCCTTTTGATGGTACAGCAACCCTTTTTCTGCCTCTGAGGCGAATCTCTTCTCGAATAAAGAAGCTGCGATGACCTCCACTAAGGTAAGGCTGCTGATCCCCGTGGTCTGTACTTCCCACAGCACTTCTCATTTCGTGTAAGCTGGAAAAAGTGACCAGTTTTATGTAGCAGGGGGAAATTAAGCCACACTGGTACTTAAGATAATGTGGAAAATGAAAAATATACCTAACAGAGTTATTTGGGTAAGGAGATTTCCAGGCAGAATTTTGAAAGTGTTAACTGGTTTCAATAAGGCTATCTATCTCTGTCATCTGATACAGAGGCATTCACTAATAAGTAGCACTTAAGTTTCCAATAGAATCTAGAGCATACATTTCCATGGAAGATCCTGCTGGGTTTGAGAATAAAGCTGTTTCACACAGGTCTCAAAATAAGAACCAGCCTGAGAGAAAAGGTCAAATCCAGGGCCCTGTGAGTGAAATGTGGTCTCAGGGTCGGCATCCCAAGGGCGTGGTGGGAATGCTCTTCTGTAAAACCTCAGAAAGACTTAGGATGGTGCCTCATAAACTCTCTCAGCTTGCCACAAATTTTTTTCTAAGACTTTTATGGGCATTCTTCTTAGAGCCTCTCTAGAGAAGAGGGCTTCTAAACATGTTAATGTTATACCTCAGCAGCTTGACTCTGAGTCCAAAACAGAGAAAGGCTTGTCACAAAGAGATTTATCAGCATAGTTTTGGTCTGGTGAAGTGGCTTGAAATTTGATACATAGAAAGTCTACAAAGTTATACAGCTTGAAAAGAAAATAATATCATGTTTGTACTGGCCTGACATACCAAAACAGTGTCATTTGAGGACTACCTAAAAAAAAAAAAAAAAAAAAGCCAAAAAAACCCCTCCTCCCCTATGAAATGTAGAGAAAAAGCACATGTGGGGAAATGTATAGGTTATCTTAAGAGCTGCTCAAACTTTTAGAAGTAAAAGCAAAGAAAACAGCATATTTAGATATTTTACTTCTATAGTAAGGCTGCTAAGGTGAGTCTATTCGGCTCTCAACAGCTTTCTCTCACGCTGGGTTCACAGAGATGGGAACAGAACCACCACATGTAAAGGTGGTGCCTTTTCATTTTTTTATTTTTGCAGTTTTCAGACTAGTACTTGAAAGATAGTTGATGGTTAATGTCTGACTAAGCAGGACTGTGGATATTAATTCTCCTAGGAATCAGGAAATTCAGCTCAGAGCCTACTGATGACTTCCGTCAGGCTGAACATGTGAAGAAAATGAGAAGTCATATTTTCCCCTGAAAACACAAGAGACACGTCATCCCTAGAGATAGAAAAAAAAAATTACGGAGAAATCCAGATGCCAGAGGTTTAAATATCCCAAAATGGAGAAACGAGCCAAAACAATAGTGCATTCTTACAACAGATAACTGTGTATTCAATAAAGAGCACATTCTTAAAACACACTGAAGAGCAAAGTGGGAAAAACACACTATGAAAGCTAAGGACAAAGCATACTATAATGTTTACTGTTATGACTTATTTAACATATGTGAGTACAGTAAAAACCCTGATATATTATTCAGTCAGAACCAATCTTTGGTTGGATCAGTGGAAGAATCACCTACAACTGGAAATAAAAACTTTAATTTCACATACACACCTGTGTGTACATACATGCATATAATTGAAGCCATATATAAATTCACAGATTAAGATTGTCTTTTTTCAAAACCAAGCCTTCACTTAGAAAAATAACAATTGCCATCATTTAATGTAGGGCTAAGTTCTTTTTTTTTTAAGATTGCTGATTAGAGCCCTTATCATCTTTCCCACATAAACAGCAATTTTAATATGTAACCTATGGCACAGAATCGAGTGTTTATTTAAAACATAACATTAAATTAAAGGAACTTGCAAAACTATCTGAAGAGGAATCACCTAAATTTGAACAGATGGTTTCCCTAATCATTTCCTAAAACTAATGCTACAGGATTTTTAAAACATTTATTTTCTAAAGCATTTCACTGAACTCATAGAAACCACCCCTCATTTTCACAGTAAATTTTAGTTTTTACGTAATAGTTAATAAAACTATATGCCTGTATTAACAAGTATAATAAAAAAGTAATGATTACTCTGTAACCACACTTAAATAACGTTGTCCTGTCTTGTAAAGCACCTGGTGGAACAGCAGTGTCCAGGTCAGTGAAATGCAGCTCCCTGGCCGGCCTGTTAGGGTTCAGCATACCAGGGAAGCTGTCTTCTTGTGGAGTAATTGATACAGTATCAGTTAACCTCTCTCAGTTAAGTGTGGATCTGTTAGAATAACTACACGCTGTGAAGCAATCTTCTGTTTATGGCCCACCAAATGCTCACTGTTCGGTAATGCAGAGTTTTAAATATGTGTAACACAAGGTTACTGGATAAACTCAGTAGAGTACAAACAAGAAATGGCTTCATTGATAGTTTTAAAATTTTTATATCGCCAACATAATGTAGAAAGATGTATGAAACATAACTGCACAACTTCACAAATAGTGTAAGGTAAAAGCCATAAGACCATCGCCTGAGGCGATAAACTGCTAGCGCTTTTTACCAGTCGTGATGCCTCCCTCACCACACGGGTAACTACTGTCCTGGCTTTCATGATCATTATCGGTTTTCTTTACTTTTTCTTTTACTTTGAATGACTTTACTACCAGTTTTAATTTATAAATAACATAGTTTACATTTGCCCATTTTTGAAATTTATAAATATGGGCTTCGTCCTATTTTTTTCTTTGACAATATATATATCACATATATCCAGGTGGTCGCATGTGGCCCAGAAGGATTGCTGACCTTTTTTATCAGAAATGAAATTATTAATTAATATTAATACAAACTACCAAGAATTTTTTGCTAATATACTATCAACATTTACTAATTACTTTAAACAGGATAATTTCATTAACAGATGACTTACGTAACACATAGCAACTAGCTTTACCTATTGACTCAATTTATCCAAGTGGGAAAAAAAAGTTTCTTAAAGCTTGTCTCTAAACTGCTTAGCCACACTCTATTTCTTGACAACTTGGTTATATACAGGGTAGGTTTACAGTTGTTCGTATGGAAAATAATACAAAATTAATGAATACAATAATAAATTGTGTTTTGCATACTCAAAGTGTAAATCTACACTTGCGCCCCCCTGCATTTGTTTTGGAGGACTGGAACTGGAGCACTGGAGCATATGCTGTCTGTATTTCACCGACAAAACTTGACCTGAACCTAGAAAGTCAATTTTAAAACGCATTCTAGTTATTCTCCAAACAGCTTAATAAAATGCCAAATGAGTGTCTATAATTTCAGAACTAAAGTACTTAAGAACTTTAGAATCACTTCACTTTCACCTCACTTAAGACTCTAATTTTACAAAGCAGATCACAGGCCCGTTCCTGTGTTTCTCAGGAAGCAAGATGAAATGGTGCCTAATCAGTTATTTTGAAAAAAAATTGATTATAATTACCTCAAAATAAAATGCCTCCCCAGGAGGTAAATTTTGAAATGATTGCTACTGAACACATTTTAAATTATATTCTTTACTAAACCTAAGAAATATAACTTCTTTGGCATGGTTCAGTCACATAGAACTACTAGATCTAAGTTGTGGTATTTTCTAAGTTAGACTCTAATCTATCATTTTGCAAAACTAAAGTAAGGAAGCTATGGTTACTTACTGCTATACTGCGCAAATACATAACTGTCCAAAAATGGAAGTATTAGGGTAAGTTATTTGAGTAAAATTATATCAAAGCATAAAACAAGAATAAAATATATTAAAAAATTATACACTTACATAGAAACAAATTGGGGAATAATTACAACCAGGTTCACATAAGCCAGACCTTCAACCTTTGTGGTATTGTTTCAGTTTCATAGCAGAGAGACTTATTTTTCCATGTTTGTCAATTCCTTCACCCTACATTCCATAAAACTTATATTAAATGTTCATACACTTACCTATGATTCCTCAGAATACCCTCTAATCTAACATAAGTTAGAAGACCACCAAATAATGTGATATTAATTCTCTAGTTTATTAAAAAAGACATACTCATAATGCTTTGCTAATTCAAAATAGAGGGTAACATAACCTGAGGAGGCCGATGACTATTACCCTAATTTGGAAATGTGTTAGTTGGTGCATGTTTGGGTATGCAGAGAAAACCATCTGAAAACTACAAGATGTCTGTATTTATAATTTTTCTGTATTATTTGATTTGTTAATAACATGTATTAGTTTCACAATAAAATATAAAGCTGATTTTATTTTTAAAAATTTCTAGGACAGTTGTTTTTAATTATATTTTCTGGTATATTGATTGAAACATGGTAAGTTGTCACAAAATCAAAGGTCTTTATGTAAAGGAAAGCAATATATGCTTTATTAAGGCTTCAATTCCATTTGCTTTCAGATGTTATTAAGGAACAAAAATATTTTTCTGTTTTAATCTGCATTCTCAATATTCTGTATAAAATTTCTCTCTTAATTTTTATTTATTTGCCTGTCCTTCCTTCCTTCCTTCCTTCCTTCCTTCCTTCCTTCCTTCCTTCCTTCCTTCCTTCCTTCCTTCCTTCCTTCCTTCCTCCCTCCCCTCCCCTCCCCTCCCCTCCCCTCCCCTCCCCTCCCTCCCTTTATTTTTTAAATATACCTTTCATGATTTCAGAGAGAGGAAAGGAGAGGGAGAGAGAGAGAGAAGCATCAGTGATGAGAGAGTCATTGATCGGCGGCCTCCTGCAAGCCCCTGACTGGGGATGGAGCCCGCAACCCGGGCTTGTGCCCTGACCAGGAATCGAGCCCTGGTCGCCTGGATCCTAGGTCGACGCTCAACCACTGAGCCACGCTGGTCTGGGCTGCCTGCTTATTCTTAATTATTTTCATGTTTTCCTGCCACATAACTGATTCAATTTTACTGTTCTATTTTTTCTACTTTCATAGATACAAGATAAATTTCCTATATTCAATTTTTAAAATAATTCTGCTATAATCTCCCTTTTTCTTTTTCAGGCATAAATCTATTTAATGTGAGAAAGCTTAGGGACAGATTCACTAATTCTGGAAGGCTTGACACATTCTTTAAGTTGGTTGTATTAAGTACAATAAAGTCAGAAAAGCCATACTTACTGGATCAAAACTACAAGTTTGATAAATATGGGCACATTTTATAGCAAATGGACATTAAGTCAACAAAATTTCAGACAGTAAACATATAAAAGTTATAGCAAATGCAAACTTGAAGTAAGTAGTTGTATTTCATAGGAAGTAGTGGAAAACTATTACAATTAAGTGAAATTCTACAAGACATCTTTGGACAAGCAAACTGCGAGAAGGTTCAATTTTATGGTAAAAAGTTGCAGATTATGTATTGCCCTAAATAGAACTTTACTTCACCTGGATATTGCTTTTATGACAAGAATTTGCAAATAATTATTTATCTTTTTCTACATACTTGGCCCTATATTTTTGTTATTGTTTTTCCTAAAAGGGATTTTTGAGAAACATCTCTTGATTCAGATATTCTCAACAAATTCTGTTGATGCCTGGCCAGGCGTGGCTCAGTGGTTGAGTGTCGACCTAGGATCCAGGCGATCGGGGTTCGATTCCCGGTCAGGGCACATGCCCGGGTTGCGGGCTGCAGCCGATCAATGACTCTCTCATCATTGATGTTTCTATCTCTCTCTCTCCCTCTCCTTTCCTCTCTCTGAAATCAATAAAGATATATTTAAAAAAATAAATAAGTAAATTCTGTTGAAATTTGTGACTGAGAGTTTGAAATACAATTTTGGCAAAGATGTATGATTTGTGACCTAACTTTTATACTTGGCTTAAATGTGAATTTTAATTATATTGATACATTTTTCATGTTTTGAAATTCTTTCTCATATAATTTCCTTCATTTTATCTCCTCTACCTGTAATTTTTACAGTTATCTTGTCATCTCGCCGTGCTTTTCCTCGAGCTTTCTGTTTCTATTTGATGTCATACATTTTTTGCATTGTATTTTTATGTCACCTGTCTCTTTTATTTTTCTATTTCCCCCTTACTGCTTTATTTTGTATTGAATTACTATATTATAATGTAGCATTTTAAATTTTTAGTGATTTTTTCACTATATCTTTTGAGTTATTTCCTTATTGGCTGGTATAGAGCTTTTTAATTTTTTTATTAAATTTATTGGTTTGTACAGGGGGGGTTTATTGAGAGAGATGAAGGAGGGAGGGAGGGAAAAGGAGAGAGTGAGCAGAGAGAGAGATATCAACTTGTTCCACTTATTTATGCATTCATTGGTTGATTCCCGTATATGAGCTGAGTGAGGATTGAACCCCCCTCAGCCTTTGTGTACGGGCACAATGCTCTCACCAACTGAGCTACCCAGCCAGGGCCAGTGATAGAGGTTCTTGTTACATGGCCTGAAGACAAAAGTCAAAGCATTCAACCCCACCCAATATAAATACTTTAGTAGTTACAGGTGCATTTGACATTAGAGAATTCTGAAATTTTTTTGGATAGTTCAAAGCACTTGAGAGACTGTACCCTGCTACTAATTGGTGAAGCCTTTGCTTATCCAGGATATTTAGCTTGTTAATTAACCACTATATGGTAGTGATTCCTATATTAGCAGCATTCATGTGTATGGACGGAGATGTCTTGGGGTGGTGAACACACAATACAGAGTACAGATGATGGGTTGTAGAACTGTGCATCTGCAACCCTTTGTTAACCAGTGTCACCCCAATAAATTTTTAAAATAATAAATAAATAAAATCTCATCAGCTGCAAAAATTTTATTGGGGCAACACTGGTTAATGTATTTATATAGGGTACAATTCTATATTCATCTGTATATTGCATTCTATATAGAGCTTTTTGTATACATCTTAACTTATCAGAATCAGCTTCTAGTCTATACAGTTCAGATATACTATTTTTAATTCAGTCAGTTGTGGTAATTTCACCTTTCTAGGAATTTCACCTGTGTTATATAATTTGTTGGCTTAAATCCACTTTTTATTTCAGTGAGGTCTGTAGTGATATTCTCTCACCCCTGATTAGTAAGTATGATTGACTCACCACTAGAAGACAAGTTTGAGTTAATAATGACTTTTCTGGAAAAGTATTACAGAAAAACACAAACTATAATTATTAAATGATAAAAGAAGATAAAGGAGTGTACTGGCTAGAATCCTTTTTTAAGAATGAGGGTCAAGTACTAGTTGGTTGGACCAAGTGAAAGAAAAAAATGCCCTTTTCAATGAATTGGTACTGAAGAGCTCTATTTGACTATAAACATAGGCAAGTAAAGCAACATTGGTATATCTCTAAGGCAAATATTGAGAGAAGTTGTTGATACCTAGGTAATGCATCTTAATAAAGTGATAATAAACACTTTCTAATAAATTAGAAGCATTTCTAAATGATTGTATTTGTTACTTCTGCTGTAATGAATTATAATGAAGTGCATTAAAATGTCCAAGTTAGAAAAGCATGCATAGAAAATTCAAGCTTCTTTAAACTTTCAAGAAAAATGAAGCTTTCTGAGGATATACATAGGCCTCCCCTAAATTACTACATGGATACATAATATGCACAGACCTGACTTGGTCTGCTTGGTGAGGAGTTGGTAGAAGTGGTTATGATATAGTATGTATTTGTGTGTTTCTCTGATTTGATTGTTTTAGGGTTGCCAACATGATTTCTGGTTCGAATATTATACAGGTATGTCAATAAGAACAAAGTACATAAAGGTAGTTGCACAGGTAGAGCAAATATGTAATCTTAAGTATATAAAACAAGATTATATTAATCTATCAGGATCTTCTCAGTAAAATCTACCAATTTTATTATAAATGCAAAGGATATTTTTGGAAGATAAAGGTTACAAAAACATTGTGTACTTTTAACTTATTATTGAACTATAATCAGAAATAGCTGAAAACATTAAGTTCAAACTGAAATACAAATTATGAATTTATAATTAGTTACGTCAGTAGGTAGTATATTAGCTATAACTGCATGATGTAACCAAACTTGATGAAGAGTTTGAAAAGAGTATGAAAAGAGTTTGGGAGGTTATTTTACTGCATCTTACCTAAAACATTTTCTGGATTTTATGATGGACAATTTTTAAGTGCTCCAGGCACTTTGTTGATTTTTGTTCTAAAATCTACTCCTCCTTAAATAGATTTTTATGACTTTGATATGTGCCCAGAGCAAGGGAAGTGAGATTCTTTGCCAACATGGAATTGCACCTGCTCACATTATGCTCTACCCAATGCATGTTAGATTAAATGGCTGGCTGATATAAATTCACATTACTATGTCAGCATCACACCCAAATGAAGGGAGCTGGCACTATAGGTGGCCTCAGCAGATGTTTAAAAGGAGTTCTATGTTGATGAAGCATACTATGTCTGTGTGCACTGTGTAGGAGCCTATTTTGCACATCCTGGATTTTTTGGCCCAGGCACCACATCAGTTACAAGCTGTGCATGTGCCCACCCTCATTTTCACTGTTATGGGATAGTGTTTCTGCCAAATCAAGGACAATCAAGTTACTGCTGTTTGCCTGAGGTTAGCTGCTGCTGCATTAGATTTGGCCTCCTAAGAAAAATTGTTTTCAAATGCTGGTGATCCAGAGACAGGTAATAGCTTCTATTGGCTTACTGTCTCCTTCAGTCCTTACTCCTTACAATTTGGGGGACATTAATGAGGCTTTGTAAATCTACCACTTTTTCCTTCATCTTTTTCAGGAGAAGTTGCTACAGATCAGCACATTTTCCTATATTTCCTTCCTATAAGTAAGAGATTCTGGCATATGGATAAAAACTTTTCCAAGTTTAAGGGTCATTTGGGGTCTTCTTTGATTGTTATATTTTTGTTATAAATTTCAATAGTGATCAAGGTCTGGGAGGAGTGAATTAGTTTCCCATCAATATAATATACAGAGATTTCTTAAGTATTTTGATAAAGATAACTTTATAATTATTTCTAATCTTTATAATTATCTTTATCTTTTTTCTTTAGCTCCCTTATTTTTTAAAATTTATCTTTATTGTTGAAAGTATTACAGATGTTCCCCTTTCCCCCCATTGATCCTACAAAAAAATAAATTCTGAATTAATCTACTATTTAATAAGTTTAAATGAAAGCATTCATTATGATGATATGTAAGTTGAAAAGAATACTAAAGTGCTTGTTCAATAAACAATATGTTTTGAATTTTTCAGATAAAATGTCATCCATTCATGGACTTTCATTCAAATAGCTGTTCATCTCTAAATTCTTCATGTCAAATTTAGTATCATGGTAATTGAAAACTGACAGAGAAACCCTGTTTCAATAATGACTCTTAAAATCAGATGCACAAACACACAAATCAGATGGACACACAAACACATACATATATACATACACACAAGTACAATTAAAGTAGAGAAACTCAAATAAGATGAGGATTGTATCAATGTCAATGTCCTAGTTGTGATACTGCACTATAGTTCTTGCAATTACCATTGGAAGAAACCAGGTAAAGGATACATGAGCTACCTCTATTATTTCTTAAGTGAATGTAGGTTTATACAAATAATTTATAGTTATCTGAAAATAAAAAGGTTAATTGTTTTTAATATAAATAAGGTATGTCCTAATGTAAAAATAGGAATAACACATCTAAATTCTAAATTTCTTTATAAATAATTAGTAAATATATTATATAATCAAGTTATAGAAGTTGTTCATCTTTTATATCATCTACTTAAATTAACTTTTTGGTTTAAGTACTAAAATTTCCAAGATGATTTCCTTGGAATTTATTAAGCAAATAATTTTAGTTTTATAAATAAATTCTTATAAATTCATAAATACTTTTTACAAATAAATTTATAAATTCCTATTTTTATGCATTTGACAACATGAGTAATCAAAAAGCAATGAGCTGAAGAGCTGTAAATCATATCTTTATTGGATCTGTAATAGTTTATACAACTTGTTCTTTCTATTAAGCTCATTTATAAATGTCTACTCATGAAACTGAATGGTACTGCTTGCACAGCCTTTTTCTATCAAGGTATATTTTCTATTCTCAACAGCAACCATTATTGATTTCTCACATAATCAATGTTAAGATCACACGTATCTGTATCTTTTCATAGAATGCCAGCCATCAAATGTGGAATGTAAATAAATAAATAAGACAAGAGATCATAAAGTAAAAAATATCTTAATTTTAATGATTCTATTTGTATGTGTTTCAAAACGGATCAATTACAAATATATTGAATAATTTATCAAACTGATGTCCAGTTAGGTGTATTACATTATACTGATTATTACATGTGTCCATCAGAGTCCTAACAAGAAATGAATGTCAAAATAGAATTGAATAATTCGCAGAGAGTGTAATACAGCGTTTCAGTAGGATGTAGGGAAATCACAGGGATATTGCAATACCCTTGGGCTGCTGATAGGAAGGGTGTGTATTCCTCTGTGGGCCTGAGGCAGCAGGAGAAGGAGCGGAAGGATGAGCTGAGGTGGCCCCTCACTAGGAAGCTAGAAAGCAAGAGAACCAGCAATTTAATTAATGTAGGTAAGTTTCCTGGGTCAGAGCTGAATGAGAAAGATGAAGGCTGAATCTTGAAGAGCAAAGAACAGATAGACAAAATAGATGTTTTGTATTTGTTTTAAGAAAATAGCAATATCCTTACTCTTTAGAAATCTAAAGTCATTTGATAAAGGCCATTTAAAACTCATGTGCAGTACTTGCAGCAAAACAAAACAAAACGCAAGCTGCACTAACCAGGCTGCACAAATACAATTCATTAACCTTGCAACACCTACTCTCCTTACCTTCCCCTCCCCGGCAAAACAACAATAAAAACAATGAAGTCATAATAACATTCTTGGGGTTCGGGGAACACTCCCAATTCATTCCTTCAATGGACCTTTGTTGAGCACCTTCTGTGGGCCTGGAATTATGTTACGTATTGAGATACAAAGATGAATAAGTATGTTTCCAAGAATACATATCTCAGCGACAGCGGTTAGTTCCTATTCTCTCACAGGATTTTTGTATCATCTTCCCTGTCTCATGTCAGTAAACCTGTATTATTAAGGGCACTTACTGGTTTGTATCCTTGATGCTTACATTGCACTTTTAATCTACTCCCCTTCCGAAGGACATTTATAGTAAATATTCTCCTCTTAGCGATTTCTGCGCATTAGACCCAGCGACAGTGGAACATATGAAAACAAGTTCATGTGGTAGGCAGACCAGCGAATTTCAGGTAAATCTGAGTGTGGTCTTTCGAGTCTAAAAGCAAGAGAAAGCCCGGCCGGGCGTGGCTCAGCGATTGCGCATCGACCTGGGATCCAGGCAATCAGGGCTCGATTCCCGGTCAGGGCACATGCCCGGGTTGCGGGCTCGATCAATGACTCTCTCATCATTGATGTTTCTATCTCTCTCTCCCTCTCCTTTCCTCTCTCTGAAATCAATAAAGATATATTAAAAAATAAATAAAAGCAAGAGAGAGGCCAAAGTCCAGTATCTTGCTGATCTTGTCAGTATAAACTTCCCTCAATCCTCTACCTCTACCTCTACCTTTCCTTCTCAGACTGTGATCACTGCTTGCGGTCACCCTAACAGTGTCACCCTTTCTCTATATTTGTTCTCATCATTTCTGTTATTTTGATATAATTTTTCAATGCTTTTCATTAAAGTCTATCGCTACTGCCTGTGGCACTTGTTCAAGTACCTGTGTTTAGTGGTCCCCAGAAGAACCAGCATGGGCTGATGGAAATCATTTCTAAGGAGTAGCAATGAGGCGGGGGTGCTGACACCCAGTAAAATTACTTCCTACAGACCTGTCCCTTGCGTGCAGAGGGGTACATAAGCTGTCTTAGCTGCAGCGTCTGCAGGACAGTTTCAGATGAGAGAGTGGATCATCCTGCCGCTTGTAAAACCTAGGACGAGATGAGCTCTAAATCTTAGCTTCTATGGTCATTTACCAACCTATTATCCCTGCCTTCACCGGCCTTCTTGGCTATAGTGATCTTAGTAAAATTCCAAATAAACACATTACGTTCCTGCCTAGGCATCAAATAACGATGCGCCCTCTTCTTCAGACTAAAGTTCAGACTGTCCACTGGCAATCCCTCTGACTCATGAAGCCCCCAAGCTTATGCACCAGGGCACCCCAAATGAACCCTAAGAACCTAAGATCTCCATCCCTACTCATGCTCTTGTGACTTTTCATGACCCCTGCCTTAGCTAGACTATCTTGTCCTCTAAGACCAACTGTCCAAAACCAACATCAATTTCAAGAATGAGCCAAGCCTTCCCTCCTCTGGAGGAATCCCTTCTATTTTCTAAACATGTTGAAATAGCTTCTCCCTTTAGTGCCCTCTCCCCCATAATCTGAACGTATCTCTTCTTGCAGTACTTTTTCTTTTTGTACCACTGTTTGTATCTCTTACACCATCCTCTATATTATAATTTGTATAATCTTATTATTTTAAGCTAGGTAGTATTTTTATTTTCTTAAAGATGGGAATTATCTTTTTATCTTTATGGCTCTCATAGGACCTTGAAATTACTAGGCATCAAATAAATATTTGCTGAATAATTATATTTGCTAGGATGTTTCTGGAACACCCAGAAAAATGGTATTGCTAAAAAGTATAATAATTCTGCCTTCCTATCACTATTTATAGAGAAGTTATGTGCATAGTTTATGTATTCCAGTTATTTTATTGAAAAATTAGCTGAGGTAGGAAAAGCATGAATAATTTAGGGTCAATTATTCTGGTGTATTCTGCCTTCTCAAGAAGGGAAATGGAGGGAATGTAACAAACACAGCAAACCTCACTGGGAATTTTGTATTGAATCTTCCCTATGTGTAATATTATTAACATGACTATTTTATGGAGTTTATCTACAACTAAATCCGTTCATGAAAGAATAATTTAAATACAAAGTTTCAGATCTTTCTTCTGATCCTAAAAGCATAATGAAAGTCATGAATTAGCAGTTTGCTACTATGAGATCACCTTATTTCCTCTGTTAGGACTTTTCAAACATTTCCTGCCTCTTGCTTAAATCAATAGCACCCACTTTTAAAGCTCACAGAACTTTCATTTCAGAGATATCTGAAGTTTACTCTTAAGAAATGTAGTGATTGGGAAAATGGATAGATAGCCATCAGATTAAGAAGCACAGTTCTTGAACTAAAAGAGCCTATTTTTATGAATTATTTTCCTGTAGGTGATTCTTGGGGAAATCAAAATACCGTTGAGGTAAAAACAGATAAAAAATAAAAGACATGGTACATAACTTTCCATGTATGGTTATCTATATAATTGTTGAATATATAAAATTTTGTTAATAATTATATTATCTGTTTCCAGCTAAAAGCTGAATGATGCGTTAACTCCATAAAAACATGAGCATCGTGTATAAAACATATTAAAGAATAAAACAAATTATTTTTACACTCCACTGGTAATTGAAACATGAAAAGGCAAGCCACAGAGTGGGAGAAAATATCTGAAAATTCTTATTAGCACTATAAAATAACAACTACAAATCAATAAGAGAAGAGGAAATTGGCATGTACCTTTATGATTGGTTAATAGACATGAATAGACACATCACAGAAGAGAACATTCAAATGGATAATAACTATACATAAAAAAAGGCTAAACATCATTATACATCTGGGAAACAGATAATTTAAAGGCACAGTGAGGTAAAACTGCACACGTGCACACTGGCTTATATATCTAATCTTCAATGTGTATGTAATCACAAGTATACACAAATGTAAAATTAATTCAGTTATTTCTTGAAAATGTGTGCCTCTTTTAATACTCAAAATTACACCTCAATATAAAAAGGCAAAAGTAAAAAAACATATCAGAGGGACTTGGATCATAGGAGAAATTTGGTGAATCCCTCACCTAAGAAATCTCGATGAGAAGCTGCCTGATTCCCAAATAGAAGACTGGTTTAGCAGGCCAACCTTCAAGGTCTCCTTTGCAGCTAGTCACATGACCAGCAAGCTCTTCATGTACATCCTTGATGGTGAATTATAAATGAGGGAAAGTAAATGTCAAAGTTGAACTTCTTTTTTCCCCATTGGATGCTTTAAAATTGGGATTATAAGGCAGGTATGGTATAGGTTAAGAGAATCATTGTTGAAAGAATTTGTTTAAACTATCTTCCACTGGCTCAACTCATAAAACAACTCAGCCATTCCCTGAAAACTTGTTTATTTCATCAATATGGCCCCAGTTGTGTCTGATTTATTTTGCTTGGCAATACAATTATAAACTTTTCAATTAGCTATAGAGGCAATGCTTTTAGTTTTATATTTTGCTTGGTAAGTTTCATACAGTTCTAGCCTTTTCTGCTTCAACATCCTCCTCACTAAAATATGGTAAAAAAATGATTTACAAGATTGACACACTTAAGGTGGTTCTATAGCTTTGTTAGCGTCTTGTTTTTATTAGTAAGAGATTTGAACACAAGGAAATAAATTGTATGTGACTATTTGTTACATAAATTAAACGACAATACATATGTTACATATAAAAATATGTTATATATATATAAAAATTATTTGTTACATGAATTAAATGGCATGGTATATATATTTATCTATTTATATAACATGATATATAAACTACTTAAAGCCACACACACACACACACACATACACACACACACATGGTTTTAAATAGTACCAGATACCTAGAAATTATGCAGTAAATTATATCTAGTTCCTATAACAAGGGCATGATGTAGAACAGGAATTTAGAAAGATGTTACATAAATTAATAAATATTATTACTATCATTGTTTTTTTTACCCTGCTCTACTCCAGTGATATGAACCTATTTTTGGTTTTATGAGTACACAGAGCTCTTTTTGGTTTCTGACACATTCCATGCTTTTGGAATATCTTTCCTAATTTTTTCTACCTACTAATTACCTACTTTACTGTTATAACTCTTATCGTGTCATCTAATCTTTGACTTACCTTGACTAAAAACCCGATATCTGAGTTATTTCTAAAATACTGACTTTATTTATAATATAATGTATTTGGCAACTAATATAAGGTGCTTTAAATATTGTCTATTGTTGATATCTCTCACCACACTGTTAGTTCATGGAAGGGAAGAGTTATGGATTGTTCATCTGTTTTTCTCAAAGAACTAGCATGATATATTCTGATAAAAAATGGCTGATTTCATTATTCCTATTTTTGCAAATCAACCCTATTTTCTCTAATGCATTTAATATTCTCTGTCTGGTATCTAATGTTTATCTTGAAGCCATACTGGAATTAATGAGATGCAGAGAGAGGCGAGCATGGTCTCTGACCCAACATTTCAAGCTTCATTTCACGGTATCTATAATATTTAATGGTAGATGAGGAAGTAATTTCATGAATATCACTGCAATAGCAATTCAAGCTATTGTGTAATGTGCGTTGCCTCTGAAAGGGAAAGACACATTATATTCCATTTAGGACAATCATGATTGTCTCTTTTTGGAAAGATTATAAATGTTCTGTCAAACATACAATTTGAATAGCTTAAAATACAATTTGTTTTCAGGTTGAAGATTTAGTACTATGGGGATCCTTAAAAATAACAATTGATATTCCAGGACATTTTTTGGCTTAAAAGCATACATTTTTATGAAGTTGCTAATTATATGGCTATTGTACACTTTCAGAGCCAAAGCACAGATAAATTCCTTTTAATTGTGAATAAGATACGTGAAATCACTTAACTAAATTTGAATAGTCTCGAGAGACAAATATTCACCCTATTTTCAAAGACCTCCACCAGAAGGATATATTTTTTTGCTTTTCTTTTTCATTGCCCAATGAGGCTTATTCTATCTCATATAATCCCATGAAATTATGATCTTTCATGTCCCTCACAGTGAGGACAGGGACTTTCAGGTCACCCATAGTTATCCTCCAATACTAAACCCATTCATAGGCCATGAGAGTCTCTACACTGATTTCTCCGTACTCTGTACAGTGATGTGTTGTAGAAAAACTGAAGATCCTAATTGCTTGAAAGCTATGTATTGATTTGGTTGAGCGTTTTCTTTCAGATTCAAGGTGAATCATTGGACATAACTCCTGAGCATGCACTCTAAGCTCTATTTTACCATAAGCTATATGGAGAGGTCAGTAATTAGCATTTTTACTAAGTGAAGAATTTTCTGAAATGTGATCTCAAGGACTAATATTATTTTCTGGAATGTGAATAATTAAATATCCACAATAGAAAGATACCTATTGTTAGCTTTTTTTAAAATAGGCTTTTTATTTTATTTTTCTATTTTTAATGTGTTAAAAGACACATAAAAATTTACCATCTTAATCATTTTTTCTTTTTTTATTTATCAAAACACCTCAATATTTATTCACCTAGGCCTTCAACACACATTTGCATACACATATACACAAACCAGAGTTTGCCAATATTAACACACATACAATGAAAATTTCCCCTTATCTATTCTGAGTTTCTCCCTTTCCTAGTCTGATTCAGTGATGCCTATTTTCTTTTATCTTAAGTGTACATTTCATTGGCATTAAGTATATTCACACAGTTTAGCAACCATCATCACCATATGTACCCAGAATTCTTTTCATTTTGCAAAACTGAAACCCTATAACCATTACACTATAATTCTCATTCCCCCCTCCCTCCAGCCCTTGACAACCACCATTCTACTCTCTGTCTCTATGAATTTGAATACTCTCAGTGCCTCATATAGGAAGAATCATACAGTATTTGTTTTTTGGTGACGGGCTTAGTTCACAATGTCCTTGAGGTGTATCCATATTATAGCATGTGTGATTCTCTTATCACAGATATAGTCTATATTTGTACTATGATAGGCACTAGTCACAGGTGGCTATTGGACACCTGAAATGTGGTGAGTGTGACTTAGGATCTAAAATTTACATTTATTTTAAATAATTTAAGTTTAAGTTGCCACATATAACTAGTGGCTACTCTTATCAGCACAGCTCCATATAAGCTACATCAATTATTTTCCTGGTTTATCAATTTTAGAGATGATTTTTACTGCTATGATATATTATTGCTAAGCTCATATACATCTTCCCCTCATTCAACCATTATCACTTTTAAAAATAAATTTCTGTCTCCGTTATCTTTGTAACTTTAAAATAATGACCAAACATGTATGCCCTTCATTCAACCACTAAAAAAAAACTGTTGGGTGGTATTAACTCCCTTGCCTTTTCTTATAGCTTTATGTACTTTTATTTTTACATGTCATAAAAGTTTAAAACAGTGAATCATAATTCAGGCTTTGTCATTTTGAGCTGACAAATATTATTTACAGCAAATTTCAAAGATCATTACATTTATTTCTCCTTTCTGTACTGATTTTTGTTCTGTTTCTCTAGAATTTTTTTTTTTTAATATATCTTTATTGATTTCAGAGAGAGGGAAGGAGAGGGAGAGAGAGAGATAGAAACATCAATAATGAGAGACTCATTGATCGAGCCCACAACCCGGGCATGTGCCCTGACAGGGAATCGAACCCCAGTCGCCTGGATCCTAGGTTGATGCTCAACCGCTGAGCCATGCCCGGCCAGGCTCTCTAGAATTTTTAAATGAATATTTTTTTCTGGCACTACCTAAAATTATTTTATTTCCAACTTCTTCATTTAATCAAATATCCTGGAAGTTTTTGTTCAGAGACCTCCCTGTAATAGCCTGCTGTGCTCTAGCTTCAATCCAGACAGGCTGCTCTCGAGATCTGCTCAAAAGCTGCCAGCTTGCCTTTCCCTTCTCTGCTTTCCAGAGTTCCAGATACGCCTTTCTGTATCCTATGCTGCTCTCTCTTTCTTTTCCTTTTCATTTTAAGCGGTTTCTCAGGCAACTCAAGGAGAGCTGGTACACTATAGGTAAACTTTCTAAGTCACTGGCTATGTTAAAGTGACTTTGTTTTACTAAAACACATACACTTAGCTGCAAAGTTGGTTTGATATAAAATTCTAGGCTGAAATAGTTTTCCCTCAGAACACTGCAGCCATCGGTACATGGTAGTCTTGTCTCAGTAGCAGCCCTTGAGAAGCTATGTGCCATGTTCATACTTTTCAGATGACCTGTTTGTTTCACCTAAAAGTTTTAGTATCTGCTTTTTTATACCTGACTTTGTTCTGAATGATCGCAGACTTCATATTAGAAATTGATCATTCATTGGAATATATATTTGGGAAAAAATTAAAAATTCTTTGGGATATATATTGTTCGCCACCCTTTGTTCTACTTGTTTGACTCCCCTTCACAGGCAATGAGAGGCCCCACTCTTTCTTTACAATCTATACTACATCAAACAAAGCTTGTTGGGCCTTCCCTTCCTGGCAACATCTGGAGATTCGATGTGCTATATTTTTGGACATCTCAAGCAGATTAAGGTAGGTCTCACTGTGTGAGGTATTTAGAGGGCAGCCCCTCTAAAACTCTATTTCCAATAATGAAATGGTACTAACAACATTTTTTGGATTGGCTTCACTAAATAAATATATATTCTAGAGGAAGTTAAGTTGTATTCAACATCACCTTACAGTTTGTTTGCTATATAATCCACACTCTTATATTTATTTATTTATTTATTTATTTTATGGATACCACTCCTTGAGATGTGGCAAATGTCTCATTTTCAAAAAACAAATGTAGACATAAAAAAATTAAAATTCTGACAGGGTGGAATAGTGCAATTTAGGATTTGTAGGCTATATCCAGTTACAAGCAATATATCTCTCATATGTTAAATTGAAATTCCAATCAGTTTACCAAAAATATTTTATGGAAATCCCCAGGAGGACATTCAGATTAATTTTCCTGGCTACTAAGTGGTTCTCAGCATTTTCCTTCTCTTACGCTTCAGCTCAGTGAGGGGATGTCTCCTGTAAATACCAAGTCCCAAAGTGGCAATCCACTATTGATCTTCATCAGTGATAATACAAAGGAAAGGTAAAATTATTGAATTATTTTTCTCTCTGCCCCCTCCCCCTCTCTCATTACAATGTCTTCACCTTTGGAAACAGGCATATTTTTTATGACAAGCATTATGACTATCTATGATTCATATATGGCTCTATGCTTAGAATAGCCTCAGAGAATAACCCAATTATCCCATTTAGTATTTTACTGAAATAGTTATGAAACTTACCCAAAGACTAGACTGTAGGGCTAGTAAGTCCCAATTTTTATTTTTGCTTCCTTCAATAAAATGCCCTACCACAACAAGGATGTAGGTTCTTTCTCTCATAAACTAAATGACCAAAGGATCCTTGCGAGATAAAAAAAAAAAAGATGCTTTTCTTATATTAAAACATTCATCAAGTCTCAATTTAGAAAAAGAAAGCCAGTAAAGAGCAATCACATCATCATTCTCCCTAGAGTACTGTGTCAAATTTTTACAAGGGGGAAGTTTGAAGTTTTTTGGGTAATTTCAAACTTTTAGTGCAATATTTTCCTTCACCTATGGTAATTTATTCCAGTTATTTCTATCTCATCTCAGCAGCAGCTCACAACTGATTCAAAACTGAAATGCTCCTCTAGATGTGTCTGTTTTGATTTTAGTGTCTGTCAATAGAATTTTCATAAGGCAAAAATTTGGTCGGGAAGGGAAGCACACATGACAATAATCTGATAATCTAGCGAAACTGGAAGTTGCCCAAAACAAAATTGCAGTGACAACTAATTCTTTAGTTACACAGGGAGATTCTAACCATACTTCCTGTGTTGGGTCCAAGTTTAATAGGGTTCAATACATCAAATATCACCTAAAGTTTCTCTAATTTTTAATCTTGAAATTTCCTATATAGGGCATAAAATTAGTTTCTTATCTGAGATATTTATATTTTCCTCAAACTCTTAGTTTCGAGTTTTCATTGAAAGGAAACATTTTTAAAAGTGAGAAACCTAAATTGCCCTGAATTTTAAAAATGTTTAGCCTTCCTAGTTCCCTCATGTTCAAGTACATGTCACTAACAAGCATCATATTACTACTCTTTGTACTAATTTTTTTTCCTTGTTTCATTCTGATGGCAAATAGGACCTGGGTTTTCACCCTTATTTCATCCCTAAGTTTTATTAAGCATGTATTCCTTGTGATTAATTAGCTGTGAACTATGTTCCTGTCTCTTTCTACATGCATCAAAACCATGGAATTTCTTGTAGGAAACTTCTTTTTGGGGGGAAAAAAATGAACTCAGAACAAAACTTCAAAGTTAGTTAAAATGGATAGCTTGTCTCAGGGGAAATAGCAGCATAGTACATACCCAGGCAGATTTTCCTATTGTATTTCTATTTTTCTTTCTCTAGACTGTCGGGGGTTAAAATGAAAAAGAAAGATACAAACAGTTGTGCCAGTTTTTAAAACACTCCAACAGATTTGCTTTCACTGTAAAAAGAAATAAACAAGGAATGGCATGTTTCCCCAGTTGTTTTGAAAGATGTGATTTTGTTATCTATTTAGCTGTTGTCACCTTCGTTTCAAAAACTAAGAACAACTTGATAATAGTTAGCTAATGACAAATAGTTAACTAACAAGTACCTCCAGAGCCCTACAAAAAAAATGATTATCTTTCAATGGGATCGCTGAAAACAAAGCCAGTGCTACCTGTGCGTGCCCAGGTGTGTGAGTGCAAGTGTGTGTTTGCTTGTGTGGTAAAGGGCAAAACTGAACCCCATGTGAACCCTAATCACTCCCTGCCACCCACACATGCTGTTCTCCAGACAAGCACGGTCAAGCCACTGCTGTTTAATTCGTGGATGTAAGTGGGTAACATTCAAGTGGGCTGTGGCAGCACGAATGTAGGGAATTCCCTTCAAGTATATGAGCGGTTTTCAAATGTTGGTAAACAACAAGAAGGTGGAATACAATTCTCAAATGTGTTGGGGGCATCAAGCTGTTTTTCCCTGATTAACAGACTATCAGAATATCAGAAGCCCTATAGCCACTGAAGAGGTAAAAGCCTGAGAAATCTGTTGTTCAGATGAGAGATGTATTAATCACTGGAATTTTTAAAATAGTTCTGAACCCTTGTCTAGGGATAAATGTACCACTGAAAAATGACAGAGCAGGATTACTCTATCCACAGGCACTGACTACAGCTCAAAAAGAGGTCTCTTAGAATAAATCTGAATGACCTTTTATCTCTCCTTTTTCTACTGTCCAGGGGAAGCTCTAGGCGCTAAGCTCTGTGATATACTCCAGGCTCAATCAAATTTATCTGTTAACCGTAAAGAACCACAAAATGTGCCCCCTTAGTGTTTTTCTTTTCCTAGAACCACCAACACAAAAAGTCCCTGGGCCCAACTACATGAAAGTAAAATGTACTTTCTTTTTATTTAAATAAATCAACTCAAAGCTCCCCATACTTCAAACAAGCAAAAATAAACACAATGTGCGCATGCACACACACAATAAAATGAAGACCAACTGAAAATTTCTACCTCATTTAACTTACGTAAAAAAGCTACATTGCAGTCTTGAGACATGTACATTGGGGTGCTGTGTGAATAAGAAGATACTTGTCAGACCCTGAGCCCCCTCCATTCTGGTCACAGTGTGAGACATTTGCTGAGCTGAGCATATGCATGTACTTTATCATCACTGGTAATTCCACCTCTTATACCAGAAAAAAAAAAGTTGGGCACTAGGCATTTCTATTTTTATGTTTTTCTCAATATGTAAACATGTGAGTCTCAGAAACATTGAGCTGAGTGTGGTGGAACGACCTAAGTAGCCTTCAATAAGGTCACCATTTAAAAAATAAAAGTAAATTAAAATTGCATATGAAAAATTGGAACTGCAAACACAATGAAATTTTAATTGATGCTTTTAGATTGTTAAACTTTCTTTTACTTCTTTTGGTTCATTCTAATATTTTAATAATAGCCACGTGTCATTTTAAATATTAAAATTATATTTAAAGTAACATCTCTTGATAATAACAAAATAATTTTGATGAGGACATCACATCAGTGGAGGTACAACTTCAGAGAAAAAATATCTCACGTTTCAGAGTTTTGAAGGGTTGAAGTCTTTATATAATAGGTTTCAGTCATTTACTTGTCAAAAGTCAGTTAGAGCTAAGTTCTCAAAGGAACATGATACTGCACAGAGCCATTCTTTTAGAGATAGTTATTAAATATTGAACAGCATATGAAAACTGCCATTGCCATAGGATTCTCACAGCAAGATTAATCTGAGGTTAGAGTCCAATATGCCTAAGCATAGTCTTTCAATAATGAAAATTTTTTTTTTGTATTCTGATCGGAAAATCATCCTTAATCATGCAGGAGCTGATAGGTTGTTTTGTTGTTTAGCTAAACTGCATAAGTTCCTTTTGGAAAGTAATTTTTCTGAATTTTTGAAACTCACTACTTCAACGTGCTCAGTTGTTTCTTTGACTGACTTTGAAGATGGTCAATGTTCTTGTTATCAAGAACAGGCTCATGTAGCATGACCCCTAGGGATTTAGGTTCACGGAAATAGACACTGAACAAAGGGCAGAAGTTAAGAGACGTTACTGACTTTTTTTTATTCCTAATGACCATTGATGTCAGGAATTTTTCATGTTCACCCTTGGCTCCGCGACTCTTGTACACAGGTTTTATCAGCCAGTCTTCACTTCGCCAGTACTCACATCATCCTGCCTCCACCAAATGCAAGTTATATGACTTGGGAGGTGAGGATGGAGACGAGGGGACACAGAGAGAATGTTAGCAGTAAAGGAAAAGTAGTCAACCGCTGAAGCTCTACCTCTGTTCCGAGAACAATCCCTCATCCTTCAGAAAGCCTTAAAAATCTAGGCTTTAAGGTATATCTTGAACTTTATGAACTTTCTCCTTGACCAGCATTATGAGTTCAGGAGGCAAATACGAGCATTGCGTATGTCAAACACCTGACCTGTGGATATTGGTGAATCAAAAGTTTTACCAAGTAACTCAGTTCTCTTGGTAAGGAAATTAAAGCTGAAAGTATTATCTAATTCTGTATCATATATGACTCCCAATCCTTACTGTTTATATGGGCAACCCTAAATATTTCCCCAAATCCAACAAAGCTATTTAAAAAAAAAAAAGTGTTCTCTTATATTTTACCTCTTACAAAACCCTGTACTGTTCTGCCTTATAAAAAAAAAATCCCAATCTACTCTAACTTTGCCAATTCCCTATTTAAGGCGGAACACTACGATCTTAGGGGAAGATGAAGAAAGTAGGATCAAACTTGAGGATGGCAAGGTGCTGGTTACTTCTCACTTACCTTCTTCCCCAGGAACCCACTGCTCACTTGCTCTTCCCTGATTTGTGAAAGGAAGGCCAAGCCCCGTGGGGCATTACTTCATTCAGACTTCCTTCACAGTCAGCTTCAGATTGGGGCCAGCCCAGGGAAATTATAAACAAAGACCAGAAGGGAGAAAACAAATGGGAGATAGTCCTTATATGGTCCCTCCCTATTTTGACATTAGTTGTATCTCTCTAGGGCTACAATGACTACCAGGAGGCCCCTCTATCCAAATTCCACGTCTCACTTAGCTTCAATAACCCATCTTTTTATTTTGTTCCTTCACCTCTGGCATGAGTGTCTGAACCTATCCTGATGGATTTATGACATTCACTCTTGAAATAAACTTCCCTTTTACTGTTTTTAAAGTTGCATTTGTCCGACAAACTAGCATGTTGTCTTGCTTTTTTAGTTTTCAGTGTTATTGTGAATTGTCCCAGCTTTCTGTGCCTCCAAGGGTAATTGTATTATTGAAATTGTCTTAGGAGATGTTGGCCAGGTGCCAATTTAAATCTTACATATTTAATTTGAAAAGAATATATTTTAGTATTGTGATGAGTTTTTTCTCAAATTTTAGAATCCATATTTGAAACATAATTATGCCCACATTGTTCCTTTGCTTAAAATATTAAATGGCCCATGTTGCTCATGGGATAAAGTTGAATTTTCTTTACAACTATGGTTCTCAAAGTATGGTTCATAGACCTCTGGGGATCTCAAAGATGCTTTAAAGAGGTCTGAGCAGTCAAAACTATTTGCATAATAACACAAAGATAGTTACGGCCTTTTTCATTGCCCTGACATTTACACTGATGGTTCAACAACGTGGACACATAAACTGCGTGTGCCTTAGCATGAATCACAGCAGTAGTGACAAAGTGCAGTGAGTAGTCATTGCATCCTCACCACACGAGCTTGCCCAAAAAAACAAAAGAATCAAATTTCACTTAGACTGTACTTAATGAAGTAGTACATATTATTAACTTCACTAACTCTCTACCCTTGTATGTCATTTTCTACGTGCTAACAGGAGGGGTACATAGACAGTGGTTCTGCTGCGTCCCAAGTGTGATGGCTATCTCTAGAGAAGGTGCTTGTGCAATTGTATATGTTGTGTAGTGAACTAATGGCTTATGTGTGAAACACTATTTTTGTGTGACTTTTTTATGGAACACCATTTTTACTTGGGTGAATGACTAACAGAAATACTATCATTATTCAGTCCTGAGTAAAGGATTCACCCAAATAGCAGACATGTTCTCAAAAAATGAACTAACTGTGGCTACCACTTCAAGGAAAACAATTGATAATATGTGTTCCCAATGATAGAATTTGAGTTTTAAAGCAAAAAATAAATAAATAAATAAATAAATAAATAGAATTTTTGAAAACTTGTATCTACTGTAAGCATTACACTTTCCTAATAATAAAAGCTTATCTGATTAGATCGGTGTTTATATTAATATAATTTTTTTATATTGTGCTGTAATGAGTCTCCTATTTGAAAGATATGTATAATCACTCAGTGGTCCAATATTTTCAAAAACAATGCACAAATCTGAAATCATGCCTGGGTAAAAGGTTCTTTCAAGATCCAAGACAGACAAATGTATTTTAATGTAACTGTGCAAAGCATTAATTTACATGATTTTATATTCACATTGCAACTAACCTTTATAAAACTACTTCTTGTCAGGTTTTGATGTATTAAAACAAATCCACAATTATTTGAAATGTCTATTATAATACTCTTCCTTTTCCTAACTACACATCTGTCTGAGATCAAACACTCTTCAAGTACTTCAACAACAAAAAATATTGGAACAAATAAAATGCAAAAGCATATATGAGAATGCAGTTATTTTCTATTAAGCCAGTTATTTTATAGAATTTTTTTAAAAGGTAAAACAATGTCACTCCTTACAATAACTTTTCACTTGGAAAATATAGCTATTTTTTTTGTACAATACATTATTGATGCTAACTCTACTGTGTTTATTATTGTTATTTTTAAATGAACTAATAACTATTTGTTAACTTTTATCTTGATTTCTAGATTTAGCCTACCATAATCAAAAGTTATTGAGGTTCTTGATACTTTGCAAATTGAAAAATGGTGCTGGGATTAACATGCTTGAGAAGTAAAAAGCTGCTAAGATTGTATCCATGTCTATTTCTCTAGCCTCTTTTACCACACTACCCACCTCTCTAAAATTCCAAATTCCAAATTCCAGTTTCCATATTGCCTGAACAAACTAAGTTTCCGTCTGCTTCATGTGCTTTAACTGATCTTCCATCTAACTGAAATTCAGGGCTCAGTGTGCCAGATTAATGTCCCTGACTATTGCTGATTCCCATGGTTCACCTGGCTCATTATCACAGCAGTATGTGTACATATTTGGAATCAATGGAAGTGCTAAGAGCACACATATCTACTTTTCTTATTTCCTCTTAAATAAAGGTTGTAGGTTTGGGGTGGTAGTGGGGTACTGGAAATGAATAGTTGGCTTAATTTCAAAATGCCAAGCGTGATTCAATATATCTGTATGAGACCAGACTTTAATAGAATAAAGAGCTGCACGTTTCTTATAAATTTTTATGCAAATGAGAATTAGTGTTCTTGTAAAGTTCTGAGTCCTGTATCTGGGGACTGAAAATGACCTTTAAGAATGGCACAAATATATTTAGGTAAAACTGTAAAATTTTATGATAATAAACAAAACAGGCTACGGGTGTCTGACAATTCTTAGGAGCTAAATGGCTGAAAGGTTCAGAAGCCAAGCTCAGTGCTTAGGTATATATCCACCCATGCAGGGCAGTGCATGAACCTTAACATTTAACAAAAATTGCAAAAGTCATCCTATGGATATCAGCACACTTAATGGAATGGAAACCATGATTATGGGCAAGGAAAGTCTGTGCCCTATCCTCAGGAAATAGAGAAGAGATTGGAGATATCAACAGTAAACCAAGATATAATTTATCTGTATGGAAATTCAAAAAACTTATAGAGGAAAGTGATGGAAAATTTCAGAGTAAGACTAGACAGACATAGATACAATATTTTGGTAAAAAATATGGAATAAGAAAATTCTTAAAAAGAATAATTAAACTAGGAGAAACCTCATAGGGTAAGGCTATGCAATTGTTATAAATTTGAAACAATTTTAAAATAAACTAAAAATTTATAAAAAACAAATTAAAAAGCAGTTATAAATATATCTACTATAATGCAATTATAAATGTTAGGCTGATATAGTCCTTTCAGTATTTCTCCTATTCTCTACTAAAGAGAGGCTTTTAAGCCATCTGATCCACTCTCTTCAATAGTCCACTATCACACAGAGAACACTGCAAGAATAAAAAAAATCAAGCATAAAAACTAGATACAATGTATGCTAGATAGAATATTAAACTGGTTTCAGCCAATCTTTTTCTAATGGAAAGAGTCCAGGAGGGTGGTGAGTGCAGCATTATTTGGCATATGACATTCTATATTTTGATTTTTCACCTATTCATATATTTTTAACTGATGCTATTATTTGAAAATATAGAAACTGTAAAGATCTAGGGAAAACTGACAACCAATTCTACCATCTATTAAATAATAACAAACAGTAAGTACATTTACCTTTAGTCTTTTTATGTAGTTTTAAACTTATTAAATTATTATTTATTTATTTATTATTTTGACATGAGTTTAAACTTAAGAGTTTCCAAAGATACTGCAGACAATTTTTGTGTACACTTTACCCAGATTCCCTTAATGTTAAAATCTTATGTAATCATGGTACATGATTAACTAAATTACAGACTTTATTTAGATGTCATCAATTTTTGTTCTAATGCTCTATTTTGGCTCCACAGTTGTATCTAGGATACACTGTATTGGGTTGTTACTTCCCCCTAATCTTCTGCAATTTATAACATGCTTCAGTCTTGTCTCAAAATCTTCATACCTTTGAAGGGTATTGGCCATGTATTTTGATGAATGGCTCTCAATTTGGTTTTATCTGATGTTTTGTCTTAATTAAATTAAGGCTATAAATTATTGGGAAGACTATCATCTATATATGTTTTAACAAAATTAAAATTATTCCCTTTAAAAAATCTGAAACTTGATTTTCTCAAAATATTATGTCAGATGTTTCCCCCAAATCAATAACACTTTACATTAACATCATTTTCTCATCTGAGGAAATTAAAAGCTAGTAATAAGTAATCATATATACACTAATAATAAACTACTACAATAACCTGATGGCATGATTTAGATAATGTAAAAAAGGCAGTTATAAATTTGAGATGGGCTTTGCAAGGTAGGAGAAATACTGCTATCTAGGGAGTCAAAGAAAGTGAGTAAGAAATATATTGGGAATAGGGATATATAGGATGGAGCGAAGATACTATACAGATATTATCCAGCTGACTTTCAAATATTTTAACAAATATTACATTCTAAAAATAAAATTATGAAGTAGCTATTATGTTTTCATCAATGAAATTAATTGAGGCACGAAAAATTGAATAATTTTTTACTAGATCACCCTATGTAAACAGGACATGAAAAGTCAAATCCAGATGATTTGGATTTCTTATTTTATTGTCTTTCCATCACATTTTGGTGTTTTCTAGTGTTAATTTTGAATAAATTGGTGATGTAATAAAAAATTTTATCTAAATCATATCTTCTCTTTTTGAAATACTATTTCTTTATCTCTTGGATAGCTAAGATACAGTTAATTTTTTTCTTTTTTCAGAAATCATATTTGTAAGCCTTTTAATATCTATGACTATTTCCTTTCTGTTGCCTTCGCATGAATTAGCAAACATTTTGGGGTTAACTATTATATGCATATATGCATACATGCAAGGACACAGACAATAGTGTGGTGCAGGCCTGGGATGGGGGGTGGGTGAGGGGGGGTGGGGGTCATTGGAGGGAAAAGGGGCACAGCTGTAATACTTTCAACAATAAAGATAAATTTTTTTAGAAGTTTCTTCTATGGGTTTACTATTACTGAGAAATCTGACATAAGCCTGATAGTTATGATTATTTTTAGAAAACCCAATAAGACAACAAAACAAAACAAATTTTAAAAAATAGGTTTGATGCATATTGTTTTTACTTAATTTTAATAGGAAATGCAGTCACATTTTTCATAAAACTATACACACATTTATTTGTAAGCATGTTTATGTATGTATTTATTTTCTCTCATGCCCAGTCATCCATTTCCCTAGTTCTGCATCATGCCTACTCAGAAGTAAATTGTTATTAGTTTCTTGTGTATCCTTCCAGCATTTCTTTACATACATATATGTATATGCACGTATTATATATACAAATAAATATATATTCTTATTTAACACAAAATGGAATCGAGTACAGTTGTCCCTTGAACAACATGGGTTTGATCTATGTGGGTCCACTTATATGTGGGTCTTTGACAATAAATACCTGTGCTGTTTTTGATCTGCAATTGTCAGCCCACAGATGCAAAAGGCAACTATGCACTGATCTACACCGTTTTATATGGAAAACTTGAGCATCCACAGATTTTGGTATCTGTGGGAGTCCTGAAACCAATTCCCAATAGATACTGAGAAACAACTAAGTTTTGGGGAGTCAAACGTTGCACGTGGATTTTTTACTGTGTGGGGGGCAGCACCTGCAACCATGTGCTGTTCCAGAGTCAACTGTATTCACACTCTCCGATAACTAGCTTTTTCATATAAAGTAAATATTGGAGATCTTTCCACATAGAGTTTCTTTATTATTATTTTTACAACTAAATAGTATTCTATTTAGAATATTATGCAGAATTTAGTGTATATTAAATCATGGAAAAATATTTTTAAATTACATGTTAGCAAAACATAGGCAGCAAAATCTCAGACATCTCTCATAGCAATATGTTTGCTGATACATCTCCTAGGGGAAGAGAAACTAAGGAGAAAATAAACAAATAGGACTACATCAAAATAAAAAGCTGCACAGCAAAAGAAACCATCAACAAAACGAAAAGGGAGCCCACTGTATGGGAGAACATATTTGCCAATGACACATCTGATAAAGGGTTAATATCCAAAATATATAAGAACCTCATATAACTTAACAAAAGGAAGACAAACAATCCAATTAAAAAATGGGCAAAGGACCTAAATAGACCCTTCTCCAAAGAGGACATACAGATGGCTAAGACACATATGAGAAAATGCTCAGCATCGCTAATCATCAGAGAGATGCAAATTAAAACCATAGTGAGGTGTCACTCCCACCTGTCAGAATGGCTCCATCAACAAGTCAACAAACAACAAGTGCTGGCGAGGGTGTGGAGAAAAGGGCACCCTAGTACGCTGCCGGTGGGAATGCAGACTGGGGCAGCCACTATGGAAAGCAGTATGGAGTTTCCTCAAAAGATTACAATTGACCTGCCATTTGACCCAGTGATCCCACTTCTAGGAATATATCCTAAGGAACCCGAAACACCAATCACAAAGAACTTATGCACCCTTATGTTCATAGCAGCACAATTTACAACAGCTAAGATCTGGAAAGAGCCCAAGTGCCCATCAGTACATGAGTGGATAAAAAAGCTGTGGCACATTTACACCATGGAATACTATGCAGCTATAAAAAAGAATCTTTTATCCTTTGGCATAGCATGGAGGGAACTAGAAAGTATTATGCTAAGTGAAATAAGCCAGTTAGAGAAAGACAGGTACCACATGATCTCACTTATATGCAGAATATAATAAACAAAATAAACTGATGAACAAAATGGATCCAGAGACATGGAAGCATGGAACAGACTGAGGGATCTCAGAGGGAAGGTGGGGAGGGAGAAAGAGGTGGGGAGAGATTAATCAAAGAACTGACATGTTTATAAGCATAACCCCTGGACACAAACATTGGTATGGGGAAGGCCTGGGGGTAGGATGCATGCGGGGTTAGGGGATCAATTTAATGGGGATAAAAAGGGAATAGCTGTAATGTTTTCAACAATAAAGATAAAGAAACTTAAAGAAAAACACTTTCATGCAAAAAAATAAAATAAGAAAAAAAATAAAAGGATGTCTTATATTAACTATACTGTTGCTGAGTGATGTAGATTGTAGTTTCTATAACTAAGCACAGCCCAATTAAAGTCATGCTGTCAGCTCTGAAATTTGACATTAAATCAAACATTAGGCATTTTAATTCATATTTTAGTACTTTCAGGTGGTAGTATAAAAACATTAGTCATTGTAAAGTGTTCACTGTGCTCAATAACATAAGATCACATGTCTTTTTTACTCCTCTCTGGAAAAACATTCATTCTGCCTATTGCTCTCATTACGGTTCTGAAAAACAGAAATATAGGATCCTAATTTAATTTCATCTCACCTCCTAATATAAAATATTTCTTCTTTTGAGATACAGATATATAAGTGAAGACATTCAAATTATAAAATCAGTGATTTTGGAAAGTTCTGTGAATCATGTAATCCTTGGGTTATTTTATAAACTAGCCATCTTTTAACTATAAATATATATATACTTATATTATAAACCCTGCTTTCATGGGTATAGGTATTCTGTATTGGATTCATTTGCAACATCCCAGATAAAAATGTTATCTCATTATACAGTATAAACCTTAAAATGCCTAATTTTGGAACTAAAAAATATTTTGGAAATATTCTGTTTCTGCTAATTATTAACAGACAAAAGTTGAAGACATTATTTAAACTTCCTAAATTTTTATTTCCTCATCTGTAAGGTATAAATGGAAACATATTTCTTTCAGGGCTAAAGAAAGGAATCACCAGGACACATGTTTTGCTCTTGTTTTAAGGGGGTTTTAAGGCATATATAAACTCTTGGTAACTGGTATCTCTTATAATCAACCATTTCCCTTCTATAAGATACTAAGATTTGTTTAATGCCAGTCATAATGATTCCTCTCTTCCCACTTTATCCAGTCATTGTCAGTTGATGTCTTTCTACCTTTAGGCAGAAAATGAAATTACTAAAACAAAATTAGGGGATTGGGGTTCTGAACGCAGCACATTGTAAGTGGGTAATATATTCTATCTTACTCACGTATTTCATGTAGGACCACTGCTGTTATAGGTACATACTGAGAAGAATTTTCCACAAATTTTATATTTTTAGTGTATTAGAGAGATTTACTATGTAGGCATCTCTTAGAGAGATGATGAGAATCTTCTAGAAATGAATGGTCAGGGAAGTTAACTCTAACATGGCTACTATCTGAGAAGAAAATCTAAAGCAGCCATGTGGATAGATGTTGAAGAATAGGAAAAACCATAAATCCTGTTTGAATGAAAATATAAAACCCAGTTAGATCTTTCCTTGTTTAATGGGTAGTAATGAGAGGAAAATACAATCTTATGAAGCCTATTGAAATCGTACTTCATAGGAAGTAAAGAATCACTAACTTGAAGTTTCAAAGGAACAACACATATTCAAAAAATTATTGGAGCTATAAAAATATATGGTTGTTTGGCATAATAAATAATACAGCATGGATATATTACATTTTCCATACTATTTCCTCAGTCACACTGAAAAAAGCATGCATTCAGAGATGGGAAACACTCTGCAGCCATTTGACAACTGAGCTAGTCTCACCAAAAAGCGGTAATAACCAAAATGCCCACAAACTAGTGGACGGATAAGCAAACTGTCCTTCATCCTTACCATGAGATACGACTCAGCGATTAAAAGAGAAAAAATTCCTAATATACATTACAACATGGGAGAATCTCCAAAGCTATGCTATGTTGAAGAAAACCAATGGTTTTCTCTGTTTTTTCTATGCCATTGATTTTTGCTCACATTTTTATAACCTCCATTCTGCTTACTTTCATCTGGCTTTGCTCTTCTTTCTCTAGATTCTCATTGACACTGCACGTCTTCCCTCCTACTAGAAACACTCAAGACTATAAATGTCCCTTTATGTGCTGCTTTAACTACTGTCCACATATTTTGTTATCCTCTGCTTTCATTTTAATTCAGTTCAAATAACTCTATCTTCCCTTTTAATTTCTTCTTGACTCAGTTGTCATTTATAAGAAGGTTTCTAAATTTTGAATTATGTAGGATTTTCCTAGATATCTTTATGTTATCAATTTCTGGCTTCAATTCAATTAGTGTTAGATGAGATTATGAGGCAAGCCCCCATGGGTATGATTCCCTTAGAAGGGACACTTGAGCCCAGACAGAGTGGCTCAGTTGGTTGAGTGTTGTCCTATGAATTCGAAAGGTCACCAGTTCAATTCCTGGTCTGGGTACATGCCTGGGTTGTGGGTTCAGTTCCCAGTAGGGGACATGCAGGGGGTGCCTAAATGATGTTTCTTTTTTGCATCAATGCCTCTCTCCCTCTCCATTCCAAATAAATAAATAAATAAATAAAAACATATTTTTTAAAAAGAGACACTTGAGAATGTCCTCTCTCTCTCACCGTGTGTGAATACAACGAGAAGGTAACCACTGGCAAATCGGGAAAAGAACATTAACCACAACCTGATGATGATGGCACCCTTATCTCAGACTTATAGCCTCCAGAACCGGAGAAAGTACATTTATTTTAAGTCATGTAGTCTGTGGTATTTTGATATGGAAGCCCAAGCTTACTAATATAATGTTTAAAATAAAATGTAAATGAAAAGAACAGTTTACAAGACTACTTATATACCATGATCACAATTTTATTTAAAATATATTTATATTCTTACAAAATTATTTTATGTGTATGCATCTACATGAAAAACAGTGAGATTATGTGTGTGGTTTTTATTCTTTATTTTTATTTTACTGTTCACATTGTCTAAAGTGCAGAAAACTCTACAAACATTCTGTAGTGGTACTTTATCATCTATCCCATCAACTCCCTCCCTCATGCTGTGTGCTCTTGCTCAAACGTAAACAATAAGCAGAGCCAAGACCCAGGCTGACTGCGGGGGTTCCACTTCTCCTGTTACCACCTAGGGACTCTCCAATCCATCCATTCTTTTTATTCCCAATACTACTGCCTCAGTCAGGACCTAATTTTCTCTTTTCCCCATGATTGGCCTCCTTGTGTCTTACACCATCTATATTCATTCTTCACAATGCAGTTATTGTGACTGACTCCTCTAAGACATAAATCTGAGCTTTTCGCTTCTTGCTTAATTTTCCTTTAAAGGCTTCCTATTCCTCTGCAGAATAAAAATCAAAATGTTAGCTAGTCATGGTTTATGTGTTGCAGCCAAACAAATTTCTGAGAAGGTAGACCCTGGTTTTTCTAGCTCTAGCTTGCTCTGAGTTCACTGGAAATCCAACCTAAAGCAATGAGCTCGTTGCAGAACATGTTTGACATACGCATGATCTTTTTATTAAATTTTTCTTTTATTTTTCCTCTTGAGTGAGGTTGGCCAAGGAAATCAGAAGGTTTTTTAATGACTGGCTAATTAGCTGTGTAGGATATCTGTATAGAATAATTTGTGTAAGGTGATCAATATATGCTCTGGGGCCCTTAAAAAAATCTAGCTGAAAAGCACAGATATAATGAATGGGCATTTCAAGAATTAAGGCGATAGCAGTTCTCTAAAATTTTGAAATGTTTATCTAAGTATTTTATTCAAAAATTATGTATTCAGCACTTCCTATGTACCAGAGACTCAGGTCTTAGGGACAAGAATATCAGTTAGAAAAAGCATGAGGCAGACATTGTAATATATATAGCTTTAAATAATTAATATCACAATGTACAATACACGGCTATATAATAATACCAAGTTTAGCAAATCCAAATGATCTCAGGTTGCTGAGTTTGGAAAAACATTTTTTCTGCACACCATTTATCATATCTGCCTACTCGGTCAAGGTAGAAGCATTCTGCAACACACTGCTCAGGTTGCAAATGCTCCTGAATTCACAGAGTGCAGTGGGGGAAATAACTGCTCAACCAGTGGTAACTGAAAGACAGCATGCAAATAAACCTTAACAGTGAAGGGTACACTTTGTAATTTTTTTATTCGTTAAGCTTTAGTTATTTTCTAAGGAGGATGGCTTTTGCCAGCTATAGAAACCTTAGCCGTTAACTAGACTCTCAGATTCCTGGGAGGGAGTAAGCCCTGAGAAAGAGGAAAACAACATACTGAGACGGAAACAGTAATTTTGCCAAATTAACTTTGTCAATAGGTTTTATATCCTAGTTTCAGAGCTGCAATACAGGACAGATAGCCATATATAAGCCTTATTTTTTAGGAAGTTAAAATAACAGTTTAAAAAATATACTACTTTATTATTTCAGGATCATATTAATATAAAGTAAATCTTTTCTAATTTTTACATTTACATGTTACTAGAGTTGCAAAAGACTTATTTTAACTGGTATACTAATATCAATAAAGCTTGAAATTATTCATTTTGAGATAAAATATGTAAAAGTTCATTAAGGATAAATTTTCTTTAAGGATAAAAATTTTAAGGTAAAATTTCACTGTTAATAATGTAATGTCTTTTCTACTTTTCATTAAATTCAACCTACACCCACTAAGACTTGTACTTTGCCTATCAATAACAAAGGTGGTAAATAAATACCAAGTAAGTTATCAATGGATAAACATTCTGAATGCAAAATAATCTACATATTTCATTGTCTTCTCTCCCTTTAAAAAAAAGTATTAGCATAGAGAAAAGCAAAAGAACAGACATATGAACCTAAATAAAACCATTACCCTGAGCTACATATACAAGTTCCAATAGAATAAGTCGTATAAACCCTGCTACCATGGCCTGATATTCCTTTTCATCAGTCTCCTATAATGTTTCCGTTTGATCTGACGACATAGAAGGAATTATAATTTAGTGCTGCAGGAATTCATTGATATGAGGAAAAATTAACAAATATTTAGTAGCATCAATACTAATGATAACTAACATTTAAAGAGTAAGTGCACTTGAGTTCACAAAGCACTTTAAACACATTGTGTTTTTAATGATCTAATTAACCTTTAATTAATGACCTTCTCCAGGAAAGCTTTTCCAACTAATCATACACTGTTGTTCTCTCTTTGTGATATGACTAAAGTAACATTTAAGAAAAGAATCTTGTTCAGCTTATGATCAGTTATCGTTGTTGAAGCAATTATTTTCCCTGCTGCACTCTTATGACTAAGCCAAACAAGATATAAGAAATTAACTAAAATTTAAGAACTATATAAAAATGAAATCACCAAAATCTAACACATAAAAAAGGCATTATTTCTTTGGCATTGATTTAGGATATACATTTCCATATAAGTACAACCAAAGAAAGAAATCTTTAAAAATATATAAGTTCAAGAAGATTGAAATCATATCAAGCATCTTCTCAGACATTTACACAATGGAATGCTATGCAGCTGTAAACACAAAGGATCCCTTACCCTATGAGACAGCATGGTAGGACCTAGAGAGTATTATGCTAAGTGGAATAAGCCAGTCAGAGAAAGACAAGTGTCACATGATCCTACTCATATGTGGAATCTATGAACAAAATAAACCAATGAACAAGATAGATCCAGAGACATAGAAGCATAGAACAGACTGACGAATTTCTGAGAGAGGGCAGGGATGGGTGGGGAGAGATTAACACAAGAGTTTATATGCATGTATGCATGACCTGAGGACACAGATATTGGTAAAGGGAAGGCCTGGGGAAAGTGGTGCAAGGGGGAGGGGATCAATGGGGGAAAAGGAGGGACATTAGTGATACTTCCCACAATAAAGATAAATTTTAAAATATATATATATAAGTAGCAAACAAAATTGAAGACAAGTAATGGACTAAGACAGAATACCTGCAACAAATGCAGAGACGAGGGGTTAACAATTTATAATAAAAGCTTTTACTTGTTTTATGTTTTAATGTATGCCCTATTTTGTCCTCAAAATGGGGTGTGGTGGCCTTAATAGACAAGTAGCTTCAACAAAAAACAAAACACAACAAAACTAATGCCCCAGGTAGTGTCAGTGTGTTGGACGTAAATAGAAAATACAAATAATAGAAATGACTGGTGCCCTGGCCTTGTGGCTCAGTTGGTTGGAGCATCATCCTGTACACCATAAGGTTGCAGGCTCAATCCCAGTCAGGGTGAGTGCAACCAATTGATAATTCTCTCTTTCTCTCTCTCCTCTCTCTCTCCCCCTTCCTTACTCTCTAAAAATCAACGGAAACATATCCTTGGGTGATGGTTAAAATAATAATAATAATAATAATAATAATAATAATAAAATATATGATTGGTAATATATTAAAAAATTGTTCAATCACAAAAATAAATAAATAGTTGCAAGCAAATCACTAACGACATATAGATGTCTATCATGATGGGAAATACTCATTAAAGCATTATTTTAACAGCAAAATATGGGATAAATCAAAATGCTCTTAAAAGGACATTAGTTTAAAAAATATGAAATAAATCAGATTTGAAATGTTTAGTAACATGACATTGAAATGACACAGTTAAGTGAACATAGCCTTAAATAAAATGATGTAAGTAGCACATTATATGTATGTTCATAGGTATATGTAGTAATTTTCATATGCAGCATCTCATATATATACTTATATATCAAATATTAAAAGAAATAAAACCATAAATTTTTGTATTAAATTTAAAATGTCACCTGGAGAATCCAGATACATTCATTCTGACAACATTCCTTTTTACAGTAAATTTTGAAAAATTTCTACAACTACAGAGAAAAAAATATTAATTTTAATTGCAAAAGTATAAGAATACTTTTTAATTAGAATTCTGATTAGAGTAACTCTTTTAAAACATTTTATCCCTATTTGATGTTAAATAAACAGAACAAGATTGGAACAAAAATGCCACAAGATAAACAATTATCTTTTCAAAATGCAGAGCAGAACCTCAAATCTAAGAGTAGCTCTTTCTCACGCTATATGTTCATCTTAAAAATAGGAAAAGTGGATAAAATGCTAAAGAGGGTGCTTTACTGGGAAACTGACAAGGCAAACAGGAAAACAGATCAGAGCATTTAATTTATACATCTGCAGTTGCTTTCAATGCTTTTTAACAGGTACTGCATTTAAATCTGTTGGACAGAACTGGCTGATTATACACACACACAGACACACACACACCCACTTTTTATGTTATTGTTAAATGGAATAGCTATAGGGTATTTGTGGTTTAAAGCAAAGATGTTTAAATTCTCCATGTCATTAAGTCACCTTCAAAGACATTCTTAGAAAACTGTATTTATTTCTCTTGTACCAAATTCTAACAGCAAGATGCTTCCACAATTCAAAAGGCATATTTTAAATATAATTCCACAAATAAGCCCAACATGAGCCTCTTAGAAAAACATTTTTTCTTAGTTGCACCACTGAATTTACTGAGCTGAAGCCTTTTCTCAAACACAATATATATCCACACTCATTATTCAGAAATGGATTACCCAGTTTATGGGTTTTCCAAGTGTTCGACTTCTTTCTTTTTACAGCTTTTCTTGCATTTCAGGTTGGTCAACAGCTATGCCACTGCCCTTAAAATGGAGCTCAAACAAAGCATAAATTCTGAGGTCCAAACAGATCTTATTGCAAATGTTAACTAGGTCACACATTAGATGTGAAGCCTTCAACAAATAATTGTGTGGAGCTGTATTTGTAAAAGTGCAGTATTTAGGAGATAAAAACAGTGACCATTTATTGAGTAGTTACTATGTGCTGGTCACTTCCCTAAGCATCTTGCATTGTTAACTCACTTATTCTTCACGACAAATAATAGTGTCCCCTTTTTAGAGATGGGGACAGAGGTCAATGCATCCCCAAAGGTCAGAGTTATAGGTGTTAGTCATTCTTCAAAGTTAGAAAGTCTGAATGAGAATGTGATTTCTTTACCACTTAATCCCTTTAATTAACATTTGCACTGCTAAATCAGACAGCCAGGACACAGCTACATATTTTTTTTTTATAATTTAAAAAGATACTATTTTATTAGTTACAGTCTGCTGATTCTTTCCTTTAAAAATTGGGCTATGGCCCTAGAAAAATAAATGGAAGCAAACATAAACTTTTCTATTTTTAATTTATTTTCAAAATTCTAGAAAACCAATATCAATGTTATTAGGAAAAATTCTTTAAGTATTCTAATACTGAGCACATACAGAGCTCTATCCAGCTCTTAAATTGATAAACTGGACATTAAATGCTGCAGGGTATAGGGTTTCTCAATATCTCAAGGGATAAACCACAGGTATTCTCAATTTTTTCTGTTTTTCATTCCAGTATATTTTAACCTTCAAAACAAAATATTTGTTAATGTGTGCCTTTTAAGTGATTTATGATTCCACAGATATGGATATTTACCAGGTAAATTCACATTGCCAAATGTTATAGCACTAGCCTCAGGCTAAGAATTAAAGATATTGTAACTTAAGTGTACATGGTTAATCATTCAGTACATTAGAGCAAATGGTAAGAAACATACAATAGATGGATAAAATAGAATAATTAATTTTAAAGAGATGGTAAACGTATTTATATTACTTAAAATGTTCCTGATCATTCACTTATAAATTCAGAAAACATGTTCTAAACACAGATGAGTCTGATAATTAAAGACTTGACTTTGAGTGGTTCACACACAATGCAATAATACACAGATGATATATTATAGAATAGCACACTTGAAACCAATATAATTTTATTAACTATAATTTACTTAAATTTTTAAATGAAATTGTGTTTGAAATTTTTTAAATCAAAGAACCATTTTATAATGGAAAAATCATCCATAATTTATTATTGGATGAACCTAAATTTTAATATACTCAACTTGTTTATAAGAAGACAAAAGAGTAACAGGAAATAGGTCTCAGACAACTTTTTTAAAAGGTCAACCTTAAACCCAATTATTGTTAGATAAGAAAATTTTTAGGGAAAAATGCTTTAGGTTTTACTGGTTGTTTTATAGCACTAGGTGCCATTTATGCATTACTATAAATCAAATCATATTGAGACATGTTGGTCAGATGGACAAACTCAAGTTAAGGTGCTGGCCTCAGCCTTTGTAGTAGCAAGATGCCTCCCAGCAACTCAACATCTATATGCTTCCTTGACCTCAGAGTTAGAGCTACCTTCAAAAGTTCTCTCAAAAGAACAGGGGTCACCCCCCCACCCCTACTCCCAGGATTCATTTAAGACTGAACTGCTCTAAGGCAAAGCCTTGTCGCTGGCCACAACACTCTAACCACGCCAAGCTGTTTACAGTCAGAAACGTGTACATACTTTACCCTTCAGGTAGGATAAAACAAGTGCTATTGGGGAACAAATGATAGGGTGGAATTCTGCACCAACGAACCAACCAATCCTTTCTCTACCCATTCCTCTCTACTCAGAATGGATTCAAAATAACCAGTTAAACTTAAAAAAATCACACACACACACACAGAAATTCTCCCTGTTCTAACCTAATATTTCCTATCTCTTATTAGTGGTCCATGCTGGCCTCAGCAGCAAAAATCTTGCATTTCCCTCAGCGCTTTGCTTACTTGCAATACCCTCCTCTTAATGTCTGCTAAAAGGCTGCTGAACCAAATTTGTTTCATGCTGCACCTCTTCGCTCCAAAGAACTCTTAGCCCTTTCAAGATATGGATACAGGTTCGTGTATTGGACATATACTACGCTCTGTCACTATTCCAAAGACCGGCAGCCCTGCAGTCCAGCTCTTTCCTCTGTGTTCTGGGCAACACTTCCCTCCCCACTGTCCCTTAGTCAAACACAAGTCTGTCCGGTCAGCATTCATAAACCCTAAGGACAGGTATGCCTTGTTTTCTTTCTCCTTCCACCTGTTCCTTCTTTTCAGCCTTTTTTCCCCCTCTCTTCTTTCTCCCCACCTCCCCCTTTCTTTAATATCAGGCAGATCATGTTAGCCACCTTCACACAAAGTAACCTCTCAGTCCTTTCTATAGTTTTCAGGGACTTCTGCGGTCTGACTTCCCTACGCCTTTTTAATTTCAAGTCTCAACGGGGTCGTACCAAAGCAAGAGTGAAGGACGTGGTCTGCCGGGGGAGAGGAAACTTTTATCACTGACACTGTGTGTAATCGACAGGTACCTGGTGACAACGAAAACTATTTTTAGTCAGTTTTATTATAATTTATAAATTTTATACAGAAAATACACTTCCTGCTGCTTTCATGGAGGACCGTTCATCTGCCACATACTCCTTGGGGTCCCTTTCGCTTCTATCACTCTTCCTTTCCTCACTCCACTCTTCACGTTGATCTCCTGATCTGTTGATTAGATCACTGAGCCAGCCCATGAATAGGGGCCTTTGCACTTGCTGTCCTCACAGGCTGGAACTCCAAGTATCCATCTGCGTGGCCAGCTCCCTCACCTATGTCACTAACTCATAAATTACTTTGTCTATGTAGTCTTTCCTGACTACTCTTTACAAAGTGCAATTACACTGTCACCACCACAACCCACATTCCTTCATTTCTTAGCACGTTTTACTATATAACACACATTTATACTTATTGTGCTTATTACTAGTCTCTTCCACAAGAATAAAAGCTTCCCGAGTGCAAGCATTTCTCACTCGGTGCTTTAATATTGTAAACCCAGCAAAGAGAGCACTGCCATGCTCACATTGGACATTTAATAAATTCTGGTTCAATGAATGAATACGTCATTTGTTCTTAACTACTTACTCAAAAGATCCAAATGCCATTATCTGCCTAGCCAAAGCACATATGAAAATATTAGTAACTAGCATTAGTAATTGAAACAAAGTTAAAGGATAAACCTCTATCGTATCAATTATCAAAATGAGAAACATATACCATTGCAAATGTGCTAGCAAAGAAAAATGAAACAGGTCTCTGTGTAGTATTTGTGACAATAATAAATGGTATACTTTTTGAGGCAAATTGAATACATGTAAAACCAGTTTTAAGAAGGCCAAAATTCTGACTCGACACTCAATAATACTCCTTTCCAAGGTTAAAGAAAATACTATGAATACAATATTTATTTTTAATATACTCATACATATACATTTTGTGTATGTCTGTGGGTCATGAAGATATTTCCTTTCTAAGAGAGCCTTTAGAGTTATGCTACTCATCTTATCATATATTTCTCTGCACTAATTATGAAGGACACCATGAGTTCCTATGAAAAATAGATGCCCTGGCCAGTGTGGCTCAGTGATTAGTGCGTCAGCTTGTTCACCGGTTCAATTCCTGGTCAAGAGCACGTACCTGAGTTACAGGTTTGATCCCTAGCCCTGGTCTGGGCACGTATGGGAGGCAACCAGTCAATGTCTCTCTCACATTTAGGTTTCTCTCTCTCTCTCTTTCTCTCTCTCTTTCTCTCTCTCTCTCTCCCCATCTCTCCTCTCCCTCCCCCCCTTGCTGTATAATAAATAATTTTTTGAAAAACAGTAATTTGATTACCTACAAAGGGCTCTATGGCTGACTAAATTAGACCCCTGAGGAACCAACTATTCGGTTCAGTTGCAAAATGATAACCTGTGAGTGAGGACATCAAGGGGAAGTTGGACATTTGGAACATTACAGTATCTCATTTGCCTCGTGCTATATCCTAGCCCCTGCTAAGACTTGATTTAGATATGCCTTTGAATCTCTCAAACTGAGAGATTCATATCATGTTGGCATGTTTCCCCACATTATTAACGTGTGTAAAATTTCAGCCACTTGATAGTGCTTCCAAGAACACTGCTTTTGTTTTTCTGGGAAATTATTAAAATATTTTTAAACATGGAGTAAACTTCCTATATAATTTATTTATAGACTCAAGTAAGATATGTGACTAAGAAAGCTTATGAGAACCAGAAAGCTTATGTGAAAGTGAAAATCATCATTCTAGGAATAAGAACAAAAAATTCAGTGTCAACCCGACAAGCATTAAATAAAATAGGCATTCATATGTATTAATTCCAGCGAATAGCTCTCCTTCCAATTAACTACCCTCTGCCTAATAGATATTTGACAACGGTAGAGGTCCATGATCTATGAAATCATTTGCACACACTAAATCTAAGCTTAAATCAGTAAAGCACCATGGAGGAGAAGAGGAATATACTGCAAATTAATGCAAAAGCACTCTAACTCTTATCTAGAACTATCACTAGATAGTAACATCAATTTTATCATTATAAATGTGCCCACGTACCATCATTAAGGCCAAGGAATGAGATCAGCTCCCTTCAGTCCCCAACTAATTTTTAGATGGCCCTTTTTCAATTATAATACTGACATGTCATTAAATTTGACTTAATTTTGCAAAAAATTCACGTAGAAGCAAATGTTTGACTCAAGTTGAATAAGTGAACTGATGAATGAATTCATTCATTCATAATCAAATAACACTTGTCTTAGCTGTTTAGGCTGCTATAACAAAAATACCATAGACTGGGTGGCTTATAAACAACAGAATCAATTTCTCACAGTTTTGGAGGGTGGAAGTCCAATATCCAAGCATCAGTGTGGCCAGGTGAGAGTCCTCTTCTGGGCTGCAGGCTTCTCTTCCTATCCTCAAATGACAGCGGGATGAGCTAGTCCACTGGGGTCTCTTTCATGAGGACACTAATTCCAATCATCAGGGCTGTAACATCATGACCTAATCACCCTTCCAAAGGCTCCGCTTCCCAATACCATCATCTTCGGGGGTTAGGACTTCAACATCTGAATTTAAAGGAAACGCATTCAGACAACAGCATACTCTTTTTTTACTTTTTACAGAGCACTTTTTTCTTACTCTGTAACATAATGTCACCAGTGAGCCTACTAGAGAAGACAGCCTCTTTTTCTGTTGAAGAAATGGTGGCTTGGAAATGCATCTTAAATGTATCTCCCAGATATTTAGATGTCTTTTACTGTTATTATTTTAAATTAGTAATATGGTGGTGATATTTCATAATCTATGCCTGCCTCTATATTGACAACATTATTGATTCCACCATTAACATAATGCAAAACATTTTAATTGTTTAAAATTATTTCTAGTCTAAAACATTATCTAGCTAGGAAATTCTGGTATTGCTGCTCAAATTCCTATTAAACTACTTGAAAATAAGAAACAAATTAAAATTGACAACTCCAAAAGGGAAGTCTGAAAACCATCATAATGCCTGAATAGGAGTGGTGTTTTCAGTAATTATAAGGCAACGGTATTGAAGTCAGAATTCTTCTCAGTGATGAAACACAGGTTTCAGCCCTTTAAAAAAAAGTTTGCTGGACTGAAAGAAAAAGGGGTGCTGCTTCGTCTTTCTGCCTCTACCTGATATCTGGTTCAGGCATTTGGAGTCTGTGTCAAAGAGATAACTGGGCAGGAAGCCATCGATTTCACAACTATCGATTCCTCCTGTGGCTAGTGCTTTTAACTACGCCCCAATAAATACCACTCTTTCTACATGAATTTACTGCCTGAAGTTGTTAGGAAACTAGACAGAAAGTGAATTAAAGGGCCTAAAGGAGCAAAATGGATCGTAAGTTGCTCATGCACAATGACATGTAGTTCTAACAAGTGTATCATTTAGGTCGAGTTGAAATTAGGAATAGGCCTGCAGCCTTGCATGCAGATTTAAAGTTTTCAAGTATCAGTCACACTTTCTATAAGGAGTATTTATTAGTTTTAAAAATTATCTTTAAATCACACTTACTTTCCAGTAAGACATGTTCCAAGGTGCTGGCTCCCAGCAGAGAAAAGCTTTTAATAACTCCACTACATTCCCTGCCCTCAGCACTGAGCAAAGTACAGCGAGTCACCTGTCTATTTCTTTCAAGTGCTTGACATGCACAAAAATTCATTGTTTCTACTTGAAAATGATGATATGTTCCACATTCCAACATGGTGTTTGGCACTTATGTGGGAGGGCCAAAATGTGTGAGCGCTGAAAGCTGATAGCAAATTCCTGGAAGGTAAACAAGGCAAACCACAAGACACAGGGTGGGTATGCGCTGGAGCCAAGGAAAACCCATTGCAATTCTCAGTGAGGGAAAATGGGAGATTTTGTTTCCTCACGAGAAAGGTAAAGAAGAACTGAAAAGGAGCGAAAGAGGAACCATGAAACAGTCCAGTGAGTTTCAGGCTACAGAAGTTTACATATTAAAAGGTCTCCGTGGTCAATGGCTCTTCATGAGACAGGGTTGCTAATATTTAATTTTCAGGTGTTTATATTGCCAGGATATCACATCTGCCTTCCCATCTTTTCCCAAACCCTCAATAGCATGGAATAAACAACGCATCTCTTGCATGAAAGGTGTGTGTATGTGTGTGTGTGTGTGTGTGTAATATTTTGTTTTACTTTAGTTTTCCTCCAAAGAAAGGGGCGGGCTCACTTTCAAGTCCAGATTGATATTATGCGGGTCAGATCTTACATATATAGAATGGCAGGAAAGGATGGAAACCAAGGAAGTAAATGAACCATGAAATATGAATCATTATTACCATCCTCTAAGATACTTCAAAATACTTGAGGACAAGTCTCAACTTTTAAAGCACAACAATTTCCATCTAAGTCAGTCGTATCTAGTAATGAAGCAGGAAAAGGGATCTAGGACTCAGGTAGTATGTGAATTACAGTGAATGAATTGATAAATCTTTATAGTATTCAAGAAACCAGTGAAATCATATAGATCATTCCCTCATTTTACACATAGGAAGGAGAAGCAAAAGGAGGGGAAGTGATCTGACTTAATACATCAGCAAGAAAACAGCAACACCAAAAATATAGCCCAGGATCTCCACTTTATAGCATTGATAAGACCAGAGTTCTTAGTAATATTCCATGATTCAAATCCTTCTGGTCTAATAAGTCTACATATTCTGAATTTGCTTCGGATAGAAATATTCTTCAGATGTCCTATATGAATGTACTTGAATGTATTAATTTGAATGTAAGGTCACATTTCAAAAACCATGCTCAGAGTCCAGTGTTTTTACTTCCCATTTAACCTGGTTTATAGGATACATGCTTAATTAGCACATTAACTTGGATAGAAACGTTCTTCCTTGGGCTCATAATATTAATAGATATTTTTTACCTATATTGCTAAATAAAATATATTAAACCAAAATAGCTTTACTAATCTGTTGCTTCCTAAGTTTTAACTGAATGTCTTCCTTAGGCAAGAAAGTTATAAGTAGCTGAAAAAAGGAAAGTTCTATTATTGGAAATGCTGAAATACAGATAGGACTATTGTTTGAGTCTTTAGAATTACTCATTTTATATTGTCTTTTTCTATTATTTTCTAAGCATTAGAATCAGAGATACTAAGAATAGTAGTTACAGCATTTCTGTGAGTAAATGGACCAAGTTTCTATAAATAATGCAATTCAAAATAACTAGCTACCACATCCTTGATATGCAAAATCCTCCCTGGTTATGAGTTCCACAGATACAAAATGTGTGTGCAAAATACAGTCACCACCATGCATTTCTACCACAAATCTTTATTTTCCTCCAAATGGGCCCTGTTCCATTTCCCCCTCCTCCTCCCAGTGACCCTGCACTCCAGGCGGGTCTGGGTTTCAGGCACAAGGAAAGTCAGGATCAGGTATATGCTCCAGGGCATCTAAGAGCATACAGTGCAGGGCATAGCGGTCATCTCCACCCCTGAGGGTATATCACTGCACATTCAGAGGAGCGCTCACCCCAGGTCCAGGAACCAAGCACTACCTGATTAGAGGCTGCCAACTGCCTGAGTGTAAGCTCCCCTTGGAGGTTGGGTCAGTGAGCCAGTGGAACAGAGTACTGTATAATTACTTACAAGAGCACATTAAATAGCAAATCTTTTTTTTTTATTTTATTTTTTTAATCACAGGTGAAGAAAGACACTGTCAAAAATGAAAAGGTTTTACATTTTATTACACTTCTTTTCTGCTTTTTGAACAAGGGTCCCAGCATTTTTGTTTTTCCCTGAGCCCTGCAAGTTATATACTCATCCCTGCCTGCCTGAGACTATGAGCCCCTTAAGTTTGGGACTGTCCTGTTCGCCTCTGTAACTAAATGCAACATATGGCTCTATACCCATCACATGATGAGAAACCAATACATATTTGTTAAATGAATGAATAAATAAGTAATTATTGCATAAAACAGTTCACCATCTTCTGTAGGATGGTGTGGTTGAATAATGAGGTCTGTGAAGAGGTGTTGATAGAAAGCTTTTGACTCGATCACAACACTTAATAGCATATAAAAGCTGTAAAAAACTGAAATAACATTTTCCACACACTAACAAGACTGACTTCATGCTTTGACTCTCTTCAAAGTATAGGATTGAAATCTTATTGCAAAACAATTTTGTTGTCCGCCATATTTTAGAAGGGAAAAAAAAAGCTATAAGTGTCTGCTCTTTGATTCGGTAGTGTGATTGAAGAAGTGATTTTCATTTGTTTTTATCAGTAAATGGTTTTGAAATTACACCAAGCAACAGCACACCAAGTATTTGGGAGAAAAAAGCGCATTCAGGAAAGAAATACCTATCTCTATTTATAAACAGGTAGTAGTGATTAAATAAATCAAGAGATGAACTACTCTATGTACTACAGTACCTAAGCCATTTGTCAATTTACCATGCTTATGATGTCTATTTTATCATTATGTGTATTGATTTTAGTTCTGTAGAAAGAGGAAGAAAAAGCTTGAGGGGAGAGTGCTTTTGTAAGTAAACACATATGCTATATGGCTAGACAAAATTAGGTGAATGTTAATTTGCATTCATTCAATTTTCTACTAGTAGTTGATGGCGATAAAATATAAAAATACATTATAGTCTGGTTTTATATGGGAAAACTCAAGAGTATTACAGATATAGATATTTAGATAAAATGCTTTAAATGTAAAGAAAATTCTGCTAGAGATACTAATCTTTATTCAGTGAGTCAATTATTTTTTTAAAACCATTTTTAAATACCAGCAAGTGAGGGAGTCACTTGAAATAGGGCAGTAAGCAAAGAAAGCAGGTAGAGTCTCTGCCCTCGGAGAACTTACAGCCACTGGAGACCAAAGGCAGTAAGCGATTAATTAGAGATATTTTTAGTAAACAGCTATCTGTGTAATAGGAATCTATTCTAATATGGACAGCAGTATCAGGGAAGGCTTTCCTAAGCAAATTATCTTTAACTTTAGGCCTAAAGAATAGGGAGGATTAGGTAGGCTAAGAGAAGATAAAGCGGCATTTCCGACTATGCTAGCTTTGTTAACAGAATATAAATCTATTCTCACAATTATATTCATATGTTGAAAAATGAACTAGATAAATTTTAAAAAGCAGAATCACTAATTTGGAATGTGGGATACCTTAAAGAAATTAATCAGCGGCATTTGTATTTATCTATAAAGAGATTTTCTTAACACATGAATAGAATAATAATCACTGGTAATGGGACTTAACACTATTTAAAAGAGTGATTTAATAAATAAAACATTTAAATGCTAAAAAAAAAGTGTCATTTCAGTGTTTAAGACTGGACTGTTTAAAATTTACTCCAAATTAGTGAGATATTACATTTAAAAGGCTGATTTGCACCATCTGCAAGAATTCTTCCAAACTACATACCAGCTGCCCTATGCTACACAAATAATTTAATCTCTCTGAACCTCTGTATCTTCATCTGTCTGTACTTTGGGGAAAAATAGTGCCCCAGGATACATGTGAGAATTAAAATATTAAATGTGAACAGGCCCTGGCTGAGTGGCTCAGTTGGTTGGAGTGTCATCCAGTACACCAAGAGGTTATGCCCCACACTAATTCCATGTTTAATGGTCTAGATATTGTAAATATATTTTTCCCCCAAAGCAGAGTCTTTGATGTTTTCAAAAATTTCTCATTCTTCATTATTTAAAGAGCATCGGAATTATTAATTCATGATCTAATTTTCAAGACCAAATTATTATTTTTTTAATCCTCACTTGAGGGTATTTTCTCCATTGTCTGTGGGAGAGAGTGGAAGGGGGGAGAGAGAGAGAAACATCAATGTGAGAGAGACACATCAATTGGGTGCCTCCCACATGAGCCCTGGTCGGGGCCAGGATCAAGCTTGCAATCAAGGTACGTGCTCTCAGCCAGAATCGAACCAGGGACCCTTCAGTCCATGGGCCAATGCCCTAACCACTGAACCAAACCAGCTCGGACAGGCCAAATTTTATGCCTATAATCTCTTCTTTGAATGAAGACTTCTATCACCCCCAATATTCTCTCCACCATTTTCTGTATGAATTTAGTAGCAAAAACATGTAGAAATATTTAAAATAATAATTCATTGCATCTGTGTAGTCCTTAAAATGTTCCAAATATTTCCACCTAAAATGTGTTTAAACAAGTTAGAGAAAGTTCATTCCTCTCAAAATAATCTTATAACTTATTCTAAAAAAATAAAGTTAAAAAAAAGTATAGCAGTTAATTGTTAATATATTTTCTCTAGTTAATACCAAACCTTAAAATTAGTCATGATGAATAAGAAGTTGATCTTAACCAGAATATAATAAAAACAAATTTTTCTATCTAACATCTGAATTTCATGTTGAATATCTGAATAATCGTTTCATTAGACCTACCAACTCTTGGTTATTTTTATGATGTTGGCATGTGTCAGGGTAAAAGTTACCATTGAAATCACAGAGAGGAAGAGATCAGAAAATCCAGATCATAAAGTTTATAAACTCTGGGGCTCACCTACAAGGTATGTATGAATGCATGTATGGATATTAAATAAATAAGCACATCAAAAACTGAGAAACTGAACTAAGAGACAGATCATCTTGAGGTCTCTGACTGACCACTAGGTGGAACTCACCCAGGACATATATGAAAAGCTCTACAAAGGCTTTGAGAAATGAAATGATATTGACACCACAGCCTACAGAAGGTGGGTTGGTACTTGTGGCCTGTATCTAAGCAGGCTGGATTGCCTACATAAACAAACAAACAAAAATGAACATATTCCATAAGATTCAAACAAAACCCAGAGTCTCATAGCATAATATTCAAAAATGTTAAGAATACAGTCCAAAATTACTTGGCATATGAAGCACCTCTTACACTTCTGTTCACATAGATAAAACACAGATATGACACATTAAAGTAGCTACTATAAAAATGATCAAATGAGCAACCAGAAACACTTCTGCAACAAATGTTAGAATGTTTAAGAAAAAATAAAAGATATAAAGACCAAAGTAGAAGTTTAAAACTAAAAAAATATAGTAATTAAAATAAAAAATGCACTGGATGGACTCAATAGCAGCATCAACATGGCAGGGAAAATTTAATTAATTTAAAAACAGATCAATAAAAATTATCTAATCTGAACAATAGAGAGGAAAAAATTAGGACAGAAAGATAAAGAAAGAAGCCATTTACTTGTGAGACCATAACAAAAAGGCCAACATTCTTATAATTGGAATCCCAGAAGCAGAGGAGAAAGAGTACAGTTCTGAAAAAGTATTTGAAGAAATAATGGCCCCAACTTCCTAGAAAAAGACACAAACTTTTGAGATTCAAGAGGCTAAGTGAACCTCAACTGAATAAATCTAAAATATGCAGGGCGCCCAGCCAGGCGTGGCTCAGCAGTTGAGCGTCAACCTAGGATCCAGGCGATCGGGGTTCGATTCCCAGTCAGGGCACATGCCCGGATTGCGGGGCTGCAGCCGATCAATGGTTCTGTCATCATTGATGTTTCTATCTCTCTCTCTCCCTCTCCTTCCTCCCTCTGAAATCAATAAAGATATATTTAAAAAAATAATAAAATAATAAAATATAAAATAAAATAAAATATGCAGGGCTAGATAAATCATAATCAAAGTTGAGTATGCTAAAGACAAAGATAAAATCTTAGAAGCAGCCAGAAGGGGAAAAAACAATTCACATCTGATAGAGCTATGATTCAAATGATTGACTATATCTCACCAGCAATTGCAGAGTCCAGAAGGATGCAGCAAAACATTCTAAAGGATGAAAAGAAAAAAAACTATAAACTCATAACTTTATATTTATTACTAATGTCTATCCTTTAGGAATGAAAGTGAAATAATGACATCCTCAGATGAAAGACAACTAAAACAATTCATAACCAACAGATTTACTCTAAAATACTTTCTAAAGGAAGTTCTTCAGACTAAAGGGCAAGAACACTGGGAAAAAAGAAAGAACAACAGAAATGGTAAACATCCTGTTAAATATAAACAGATTATTCTTCTCTTTTGAGTTTTTGAATTTTTTTCTGATGGTTGAAAGCGAAAATTATAACTTCTGCTGGAGTTTTCAATGTGTATAGATGAGATTTCTACATTATAGTTGAAGTAGTAAAATATGGACACTTAGTAGACTGTGAAAAGTTAAGCATGTCTTTTGCAATCCTTAGAGCAATCACAAGAAAAAAAACCACAAAACTAGTTATACTCAAAATCATAAAAGATAAGTTAAAACAGAAAAATAAAAAAAGTCAAGTAACAGTGTCCTCCCCAAAAGGGGAAAAGAGAGGAATAAACAAAAAGAGAGGACAAAGAACAAACAAAACAAAACAAAACAAAATATGGTAGCTCTTAATCCACAATTATCAATAATTATATTAAATGTAATAGTCTATACACAGTAATTAAAAGACAGAGATTATCATAATGGAGAAATATGCACACTCATATGATATTTACCAAAATTTTTAAAAATGTAACAATGCAAATATATTAAATGGACTATCCAAGGACAGAACTTATACAAAAACCCTAAAACCAGAAGAAACTTAGCATGTTGAATGATATGTTGTTAAATATGTTTATGATTGCATGTAAAAATATTAGAGTTTATACATGAACATACTAATGCAAGTAATTCAAGTTATAGAATTCGACCATTTTATTTTGTGGGACTTATTTGCATTTTTTACATTTTCTCAAATGAGTATTACTGAGTAATTCCCAAAATAGGTTCTAATAAATGCTTTTGGAGATAAAATAGAGAAACAAGTGTTTTTATTACATGTAAAAAATAGGTTTTAGGGACCAACTAAGGAGGTTGCAGGGACAGAGATGAGTAAAATTTGTGTTTTACTAGATGTAAATCAAGAATTCGAGAGAAAGAAAATTTATCTTGGAAACTGATAAGCTCAATTTAGAAAACTGTGAGGGATACATTTGACTAAGAAGTAATAATTACTTGAAAGTTGGAAGTTTAGGTGTGAATTTCAAAAGAAATTTTAGAGCTAGAAACACAGATTGAGACTATCAGCAGATAAATGTAGTACAGCTTTAAAGGGCATTGTTTAAAAATCTGTATATGGAAAGCTAATTTGTTGAAATGGCTGAGTTTACATCATACAGTTTTACATTCTAAAGCAGTGGCACATGAAGATTTATTGCTAATATTAATTGGGGAGAGTTGATGTTATATCCTAAGAGCAGTGTTGTTAATATGCATATCTATAAGAACAAGTGGTTCCTTCTCTATATTTTTACTACTTAAATACAACTCTGATTGCTATAGTAATTTAACCTTTACCTAATTTCACTAAATTACTTATAAACATCAGCTAGTAAAAGTTAATTGAAGAAACATAATTGGATATTTTGAGAATAGCCCTACCACACAATTAAGCCATTCTTTTGAATGATGGTTTTAATGAGACATCGGTTGAAAGTAAAAGCTTGGAAAATTTATATAACTGACTTTCATTTTGGGACTTCAAATGAAGCAAATCCTGTTGGGCAAATAGTTTTCTGGTTTTTACTAAAGAGTGCCTTTATTGAGTACCTGTAAAGATGATAGGCATCATTCATTGGTGACCTCAGGATTTTAAAAAATATTCATTTACTTATCACTGGCAGTTCAAAATAAATAGCAGTATTAAAAAAGTTAATTAACTGTAGAGGTGTCAAAACAATTGCTTAGATAAAGAAATACTGTGTTTAGTTAATTGTGTGAGTTTGGAGTAGGTCAGGATAAGGCAAGTGAATAAGTGAGGCAAATTTAAAGGCCAACAATGGAAGAAATATATAGTCCAGACAGAAATACAATCAATGCAGGTGCTATATTTAAACTCTTCCAAAAGCTGGCTGAACAAGCATTCCACCTCCACCCACTCCAGCAATCCCTCCAAAACCAGGCAGGTGAATGTGGCACACACAATCTACACAGGGGGTGTCCCTTGACTGCCTGGATCTTGCGGCTGGGGGGATAGCACTTCTGGGCCCCACAGGTCTAAAACAATTGGAGACAGTTATTAGAAGGCTACCACCACCAGGGCACTGCACAGACAGCAGGCTCAAACCAACCTCCAGTCTTCCTGTGCAAAAGGCCTATTACTTATCCCAGAGCTTCAGCCTGAGGCGCAGGCTTCAGATTTCCCCCACATCTAGAGGCCAAGGAAGTAAACTGGGGGATGGCATCTTTATGCTCTCCTTTGGCCTTGCTACAGATCACTAGTACCTCCTAGAAAGAACCTCATACACTCCTCTGGAGCCCGGATTTTCGTAACTGATACCAAGGGGACATCTCCAGATTGCCTAGTCTGAAGGCCAGCAGTGTTTATAGTTGTGGTCCCACAGAACACCACATACTTACATACCTTAAAAACTGCAACCTAAGAGTCTAGCCTCAGATCATCCAGAAACTAGGTTCTGACTGAGATGTCTCCCTAGGGAACACTCACAGTACTTGGCACACCCTCAATACCAGACCTATCAAGAGTAAATCAGGCTGCTTAGACAATCAAAAAGTTGCAAGAGACTGAGAGCTAGAGCAAGGCTAAACAATAAGGTTCATTTCCTACAGAAGGCCACTCCTTCAAGATTGAGAGAGATCTGTTTTGCATAATACATAGAAACAAACACACAGAATCAAGCAAAATGAAGAAACAAAGGAGTGTTCTAAATGAAATAACAAGGTAAAACTCCAGAAAAAAACCTTAATGAAACAGATAAATAATTTATCTGATAAAGAATTAAAAGAATGGTCATAACAATGCTCATGCAACACGGAAGGAATGGATGAACACAGTGAGAATTTCAACAGAGACAAAAGAAAATTTTTTTAAAGTATGAAACCTTTTTTTCAGTATGAAACAGAGCTGGAGAATACAATAACTGAACAGAAAAATACAGTAGAGGGGTTTATCATGGGCTAGATGAAGTAGAAAAATAATCAGTGATCTGGAAGACAGGGCAGTGAAACTCACCGGAACAGAGCAGCAAAAGGAAAAGGAATCTCACCTCTAGATTACTTAATACAATGTAAATGCTATGTAACTAGTTGTTATACTGTATTATTTTAGGGAATAATGACAAGGAAAAAAGTCTGTACTGTTCAGTACAGATGCAACCATCAGAAGCCTAACCACATAGTACAGGTCAGCAAAAATGTAACTTTTTTTTTCAATATTTTCTATCCATGGTTGGTTGAAACCACAGATGTGTGACCTGCAGATACTAAGGGCTGAGTATACTGAGTTGTAAGAGTTCTTTGAGTATTATGGATACAAGTCCTTTGTCAGATTTATTAAGAATACTCCAATTTGTGTCTGACTATTTTCTTTACAGTGTCCTTTAATGATTGAATGTTTTTAACTATGATAATTTCTAATTCATCATCAGTTGTTTTAATTTTATGGTTTTTGCTTTATAGTACTAAGAAATATTTGACCATGTCAAATTATTTTTATGGAAATTTCATTATTTTAGCCTATATATTTAGATCCATGACTCATTTTGTTTATTTTTTGTGTACAGTATGAGGTAAAGTTTGAGGTTTATTTTTATTCATATGGATATCCAGTTCTTCAGACACCAATTGTTTATAAATCTTTGCATTACCCCATTTAATTGCCTTGAAACCTTTCTGGAAAATTAATTGACAATATGTGATGATTCTATATTTTCTACTCTGTTCTGTTGCTTTAGTGTCTATCATCCTGCCGATACCATATCCTCTAGATTACAGTAGCTTTATAAAAAGACTGGGAATTAAGTAATATAAGTTCTCCAACGTTTTCTTTTTAAAAGTTTCTTTGACAGACTTCCAGTCTGGGCAACATGATGTAGGCCCATTTTTGTTCTCTCTGCTCACCGTTAAGTACAACTAACTATAAACCCTATAAATGGCAGTAGAAACAAAGAAAGGAGAGTTCTGAAGGTAGTAGGAGGGAGGTGAGGAGTTGGCTTGCAACCACAGGAATGGAAGAATAGCATAGTGGCAGGACGCCTTCTGTCCTCCAAACAAACAGAGAAAAGCCATACAGATCGAATGTTTCTCATCCCCAACCTGGCACAGAAGGCAGGCCATGCAGGCTCATCCTCCCTATGACCAAAGGGGAGTCCCTATGGTAATATCAGGCAAGCTGGACACCACTGGCAAGGGATATTAATCAGAAGCCCAAAAAAGTTAATGCCCAAGGTAAGCACTCTCAGTCCCTCTGGGGCAAAGACAAACATTGTCTGTGAGACAAATAGGTGGGAGAGTGGAACTTTTAAGGGAGACTCACCTATAATAGGTTTCCCAGTTCCGGGAGCTTCATTTAACAAGCCTGAAATTCTCCTCCCCTGCACAGAGACACAGGCAAATAAGAAAAAGGAATGCAGTCACAGCAAGTGTCCTAGTCTTGGAAACCTGTTTATTTCCACAGGCTGAGACATTTCTCTCACATCTGGGGATATCAACACAACCATGTGGCACTGATAAAATGACCCAACACATGTCTTCCCCACTGGGAGACACTCCTGCCTGGTCTAGGAAAATATTTTACCCACTCAGGCAGCATCAACAGAGACCACTAGGAGCCCAAGAAGTACCAGATAAACCAAGCAGACCAAAATTTAAAAAGACTTAAAAAATTAAACTGCCATTGGAAACATAGCCTGCTATTCTCAAATACATAATGATCAAAGACCCAAAAGAAAAGGAAGCCAATGTGCTAAATGTGTACACACCAAACAGCAGAGACTCTAACAGTGTAAAGGAAAACCTGAAAGAGCTAAAACGAGAAATAGACAAATCTGCAATTATAGTTGGGGACTTCAGTCCAACTCTTCCCCTCAAAAATTGAAGGAACTCTTAGAAGATCAGCAAAGACATAAAAGATCTGAAGAATGCCATCAACCAAAAGAATATATTTTACTTATATAGAATATTTCACTTAACAACATAAGCTTGCACAATTTTTCCACTGCCCTGGGAAAATTCACAAACATAGACCATATCCCAGGCCATAAAACAAATTTCGACACATTTAAAAGGCCTGAAATCATACAGAATGTGTTGTCTAGCCACAATCAAATCAAATTAGAAATCAATAAAAGAAAGACAATTGTGAGATGGTTTTACATCTTGATTATAGTGGTGGATACATGAACCTACACAGGTAATTAAACTGCATTTTTATAGAGATGAATTAAGTATAAATATTTTAGTGCAATGTTAAATAAATGCGTTGTTCCTCATCTTAGAGGAAAAGCATTAACTATGATATTAGCTTTATGTTTTCCCTAGATGCATTCTGTTAATATGATGAATTATACCGATTAACGTAAGCAAGTTAAAATATTCTTATCTTCCGGGAATTGAACCTGTGTGTTCATAATATATTTCCCTCATATATGGTTGGATTTGATAATACAATTAAAGGCCTTTGTGTCTATATCTATGATGGATATTTTCTGCAATTTTTTTCTTTTTAATTTCTTTGTCAAGATACAAGTTTAGGGTTTGCTGGTCTCAAAAGGTATCTTGGTAAGAGTTCCATCATCCTCTGCGTTATCTGAAGACTGCAGGACTGAATGTTAGAATTTTCATTGAAAACATCTGATCAGGATGTTTTCTTTCTGAGAATGCTTTTTGATAATTCCTTTGCTGTCTGTGAAATGTATGTTTGTATGTATGTATGCATGTACGTATGCATGTATGTATGCATGCGTATATACAGAGCGACAGAGGAGACCAGAGCCGCGCAGGCAGAGTGCGCGGGGGAGGACAGGTCACCCGCCACCACCTGCCAGCAGGCACCTGGCTCCCCGCTCCCCCGCAGCCCCCGCAGCCCCCGGTCGGCCAGGACGGGTCACTGCGGCCACCTGGCCGAGACCAGGCGCCAGCCCTGCTGGGATGAGGGGAACGGCTCCCGGAACATTCCCGAGCCGGTGGTCAGGAGAACCAGTCTCCCGGCAGGTTCAGCAGAGCCACCAACAGCCCGCCCGCCGAGCCCCCGGCGGACCCCGCGAGCCCCGCGGGAGGAACCCCGCAGCCGGGGCCCAGGCGCAGCCGCGGGGCGAGCGCTCCGGAGCCGCTTCCGGTCCGCAGGCCGCCGGGGCCTCCGCAGGCGCCTCTGAGGAGCCTCGGCCTGCGGCTCCCGCCGGGACTGGGCTCCCGCCCGGCCACAGCCCTGCGGCCAGTGCCGCCCACAGGCCCCGGAGAGGCCCCTCCGCCCTGCGGCCTCCGCCCTGCGCAGCCCCCGGACCCGAGGCGGGGAGAGAACGGGGCGCGGCCCTGCCCTCGGGCTTCTGGAGCCGCCAGGCCTCTGGGGCAGCCCCGCCGCGGGGACGGTGACGGGGAGGCCGAGGGCGCCCGTCCTGAGGAGGCCCGCCCAGCCCTCCAGCCGCGGCGGTGTTTCCGGCGCTCACCTGTCCAGGTGCCCCAGGTGCCCCGTTGGTGCCCACTGCGTGGACTGTGCCCGCACGGCCCAGGAGCCTCGAGGCCTTCACCGCAGCCCGACGAGTGGGGAGCGACTTCCACAAGCGCGACACCTGCGCGACGGAACCGCCCGCGTGAAGGCCTGAGGGCCGCGCTCCCGAGGTGAGCCCCGCGGCGCAGGCGCCTCGCTGCTCGGCCCTGCGCGGGTTCAGCTGCCCGGGGAAGGAGGGCGGGCGGGACGGCGAGTCTTTTGCAGCCCTGTGGCTCCATCTCAGATTTGCTGAGTCAGAAACACAGCTTTCCGCTCGCTGATTTTCTACAGTTCGCCTGGCTTTTATTTTGTTTCCATCTACTTTTACCTTTCGTATTTCTAATTTTGGCGTACCTTTAGTTTACTTTGCTCCTTTATTTTTAAATTTTGTTTTAATGCGGAATCTTGGGTCATGAATTTATTTTTTTTATTTTTTAAGTATATCTTTATTGATTTCAGAGAGAGGAAGGGAGAGGGAGAGAGAGAAACATCCATGATGAGAGAGGCGTTGATCGGCCGCCTCCTGCACGCCCCCCACTGGGGATGGAGCCCGCAACCTGGGCATGCGCCCCGGCGGGGACTAGAACCCGATCGCCTGGATCCCAGGGCGGCGCTCAGCGGCCGCTGAGCCACGCCCGGCCCAGCGGGTTATCATTTTAGACCTTAATTTTTTTTTTTTTAATCTGAGTACTGGAAGGAAATTTTCCTGTAAAATTTTTAGATGCTGTATTTTGTAAGATCATTCAGTTCAAACTATTCTATAGTTTCTCCTTTAATTTTTTTTCTTTTAAGTTTTTTTCAGTGTGTATTCTTTAATTGAAAATATTTGCAGTTTTCCTAGATACATTGTGGTTATTAATACCTAATTTAATTACATTCTGGTCAGAGAATTTGTTCTATATGATTTCATCCCTGTTCAATGGATGGAGACTTTGTGTGGTCCAGTTTATGGTGCATCTCAGTGACTATAGTATGAGCATTCAAAAAGAGTGTCTATTCTGACATTGTCGTGTATAATGTGTGATTATCCATTAGATCAAGGTTATCTCTATTCGGTTTTATGTCTAGTGGCTCAGTCAGTTAGTTGTTCAAGGGGACTGTTAAAATCCCTTACTGTGATTAGGGAATTATATAGTTTTTTCTTTAATACCGTAGTTTTTGCATCATGTGTTTCAAAGCTTGGTTATAAGGTGATACACATTTGTGATTAAAATATCTTGACTTTCCTGTGGTGGGATTTAGTTTTATTTATATTATTCCAACTTGGCCTTTACTGAGCCTCTTGTTTGTGCAAAACAATGTGTTGTACATATTTGGGGAGTTTCTGATCATCATTTCTTTAAAAAAAATTTTTTTTGTCGTTATCTCTTGCCAATCCTTCTTGGACTCAAAAAACATGTAATTTATACTTTTAATATATCCCACAGGTTTCTAAAACTCTATTCACTCTTTTCTTTTTGTAAACATTTTTCTTAGTCGTCTTTAGACCGCATTATTTCTGTTGCTCTGTCTTCAAGATTACTGATTTTTCCTCCATCAGTTTCATTCTTATCCAATGTTTTATTTACCTATTGTATTTTTCTGGAATTTTTTTTTTTTATCATTTTTGTTTTATCCTTTTACTTTTTTCTGCTGAGATTTCCTGATTTTTATAAGTTATGAGTGTTTCTCCAACACACTGAATGCATAGATAGATGCTGGCTGCTTTTAAAGTCTTTGTGTGATGACTCCAACATCTGGACAATCTCAAGGTCGAGATCTGTTGATAATGTTTTCTTTAAGAATGACTATGTGGGAAAGCAGTTCTGAATAATATCTCACAGCATTCCTTTATGGGTTTTTAGCCCCAAACGTTACCTACTGTTCAAACTGAGATCCATAGAAGGGTTGTAACTTGAACTTAGGTAAATGCTCAGGACGTAGCAAGACTGCAGTTATCATATCCTTTGACTCTTATTTCTATTGTAGACAATATTTCTATTGTAATAAGTTAACACATGGTTAACTCTATTGAAATTAATCTTATTATTGCACTATATAATTTTCAAATTTCAATAAGCTCTGAAAATATCTTCAATGATAGTATATTCTGTATATGTTCAGACACAATGGCCTGGATTAATTTAGGTCTATTGTAGAGTTACCAACAGAAATTTTAAAATTGCTTTCATAAGAATTCAAAGCGATTTTTAATCTTATATGTAATCTTTATGTTGCCTTTTTTCTTCAGAAATGCCTTGAGCTTACTAATCTAATATAAAGTAGACACCTTAAACTTTTTTGTGAGGGAAAAGTACAGTCTGGGTGTGAGTTCCCATGGTGATTAAATAGCACAAATTAAAGCATATATCTGTCATAATTAATACTTGAAATGAATCAGTCAAAGATGAATAGGTGAACCATATAAATTTCCTAAATTACTGCCATGGGTATGTCATGAGAAAAAAAATCATAGCTATCATTAAAAAGTGCTGGTTCAGATCCCAGTATGTTTATGGGGCATTTGATATTCCGTACACATTTTTTTCTTCAATTCTTTGGTGATACAGTGAGGCACCTTTCTAAAAATTGAAAATGATGGAAATAGGATTTACTGACTCTGACAGTTAAAGTTGGGAATATACATTTAAAGGGAATTTGGTAAATTCTAAAATCACGAACTTTTATAGTAAGTTTTAAGAAAACCTTATGGATTTCTGGTAATCAAGTTATCAAAGTATTGCATAGGGCCAAGTTAGTCTGTAGTAACAAGACAAGAGGGAAAACTACACCACAGAGAATTAATACTGAGAGGGGAAAAATAAAAGACATTCAGAGAAGATAAAATGGTCTAAAGGAAGTCTGTTTATTTGATAAATATTGAAATATTCCATACATATTGAAAATAAATATTTTCAATTACGTTGAAATTGCAACATTCAGTGCATATTAAATATGGTCAATTTGTAATCAGAAGTGCACAGAACTATATCATTTGAATTCTTAAGGTAACAACAAAAAGAAGTAAAACAGATAACAATGTGTGGTATTTATCAAGTGTTCACTGTTTCAGGCTTCACATGGATTATCTCTTGTAATACTAATGGCAGTGTTCTTAAGTATTTCTATTTTTTATCACAGTTCAATAGCTTAGTGTAAATTAATAAATTGTGTTACTGTTGTCTATTCTAGTATTGTATCCATCTGTTAGTTTAGATTATGTTTGTCAGATTTGGTACTTAAGGCAGATTACCTCTGGGCATTGAGCGGCAAGCCTGAACTCATATATTAGTCTAACTAATATGTCTAACTAATTGAAATAATATTTGGTGTTGCTTTTTAAAGTCATCATTCCATCCCTTTCTCTTTAATTCAGTGACAGTGAAGTTCATTTAAAAAATATATTAAAAGATATGTAATGCCTAAAAGTCTCTATTACTAACATGTAAAATAAGTAAATCTAGGAATATGAATATAATAAAGTATAATTTGCCATTCATAGAATAAGCAAAGTGGTGAGTTATGGAACACCAATAACGACTAAAGTCATTAGCAGTGCTGTACAGAGTAGGCAGAATGCAGTCAGTGGAGGACAGAGCATGTCATCCAGTCAGAGCAGGGAACGTGACAAGGGAAGTAAACATAAGACAAAGCTGAACATTTCTGAGGAGTTAGCCTAGGGAGAGGAGGATGACATACTAGGGGGGCAAGCCAGCTGGTTCAGGGTGGGGGAGAGAGAAAAAGAGCTTGAACAAAAGAAAGGGCCAGATTCTCAGCATTGGATTCAAATAAAAGACATTTCCTTTAGCAAAGACAAATTGTATTATTTTCTGGGTAAATTTAGGATTAAATTTTGTCATAAAGAATGAAGAATTTTCCAGTTACTGGAATATACTATACCAAATGCAAATTCTTTATTCATATAAAAAGAAGAAGCTTATCGATATTTTAATAAAGATCCTGCAGGAAGGAGAAGTACAAACTTCCGTTACTGTTGCTAGATAATTTTTAAATTCATCAGTGAGGAATAATAATAAATTTTTTATATTGTATATATGTATAGCTGTATATTTATGCAATCTAAGAGGTATTGATTTGTCCCCAGTCACAGTTATCCAGGATTTATATAGAGAGCTTCTGACCTTTGTCTTCTTTCCACTGCCTTATAATGCAGTTGTAGTGTTAAGATGAATGGTCCTTGATTAGGATGTTAAAGTGTATTTGTCTGTACCACGCTTTAATTCTTACTCTATATTTTGTCAGATGACTACCGTATTTCAATGATAATTTTGTCATATGCAGTAAGCATATTGCATTGTTTCTAAACCTTTGTATATTTCAGAAATTTTATGCATTCTTCATGCAGGATAAAAGAACTAGATTTAAGTTAATTAGTTCATATTATTTTCATATCAGAACTTATTAACAATTCATTTTATTTTTTAATTTAGTGTCAAACTCAGTGTTGCGAGGCAAAGTCTGAAGCCAGTTTAATAGCTGTTAGTTTTTGCATGTGACTTATTGTTATGACATCATTAGTGTTATTGTTGGCTATTTACCCCGCTTTGGATTTTTTTTGGTCTTGTTTTTGTTTGTTTGCCTGTGTTTGTCTCTCTTTCTCCTTCAGATTTTACTGCTTTTATTAAGCCCTCATAAATTTCAGGACAAATTTCAGTTGGTTCTCAAATACAAGTGGACACATGTTTTTCTTTCACTTTACAAGTGCTGCCATAACATGGTCCCTCTAAACAAAAAGTTTACAAAGAATATTGAGTTTTATAATTTCTTGATACGTAGGAAAACGTGTGTCTGTTTTCCTTAGTATGCGTGCATCCCTTTTCAATGACCTTGATATTTGAAACCGAAATGTTGTCTGTCAGGACTAGCCAGGCCAGTCTTACAGTTCATCCTTGAGAATTTTATCACAGTTTGTGCATGTTGATGGAGGTACATATCACATATCGCTTAAATTAAGTAAAGCAAACCTCTATCTGAAATTAAATTGTTGGCAGTTAGCACATGGATTCCTTATACTTTGTCCCAGATAGAAGTCTTGAATATCAGGAATTATACCAAATCATTTTAAATATCTCTAGAGCACTGTGCTTAATTTATTTATTTGTGTATATATAGTGTATGCATCATCTAATCTAAAATAATCGAAAATCTAGAAATATTTTTAAATACACCAAGACTGCCATTGAAAGACATTAGCTAAATCTTCAGTGATTCACAGATGGAAGACAAAGAAGGGATCACAGATTTAATAGTAAATTTTTAACAGAGGTGCAGGTAAAGAATTATGGAATTGCAGAAGGGGGGGTATTAGTTACTTGAAATGAGCAGTTGTTTGCATGTTTTAAATATTTCAATTTTAATATTCTCAAAGCAAAAGATTCTTCATGGTAAATCCATGTAATCCATTTACCTATCAGAACTCACTAGAAATAATTAATTTTTATTTGTATGGCTCAATTAATGAAGCAGGTTAAGTTCTGTAATCTAAGGGATCTATTTTTTGGTAGAAAATACAGAAAAATGATGCAAGTGCCATTTTAATTTTTTTACTGAAATAAATTTTTAATACTGTGGAGAAGGAATGAATTTTTAAAATGTTTTCCTTAAATAACAATACTGATATAATGAGAGGAGAGGGACGGAAAGGAGAATTTTTTTAAGATTCCTCAATCTAGTCATCCTGCCCTGGTTTCCTTACAAGATACTATTGTCCATATATAGGCAGAAGTATCATTGGTAGTGATAACTCAAAATGTAATGCACAATTCATATGTTTTTTATTTGTACATTTTCTCATTTAATCATTTATTAAGTGCTTATTATCAATTTTATGTTAGAAATCACATTAAATTACATGACATATATAAACCTAGATATTTTCTTATCACTCATAAATTAAGCCAAAGAGGAAGGTAAAATGTGTATGCTAACTATAATTCAATATAAAACAGCCTATCAAACAACAATATATACTACTGCTTCAGCAGTTTGGCTAGATTTGTATTGTAGTAAGAGGATATCTTAGGAGTCAGACAAACCTGGATTCAAATTCACATTTTACTTCTGTGTCCTTCAGCTTTCTTATTTGTGAAGAACACCTATCTGAATATGCTGTTATGTTGATTAAAAGCATTAAAAATAAAGTACATAGGAGACTGAATTAGTATTACTAATGCTTCAATATAGAGCAAGGCCACATCCACTGAGAAAAATGTAAGTTCTTTTAGATGTTAAAAACAGGAAGTTTTTGTAATTGACTACCCATTATTTGTTCCTTTCTGGAACATTTTAAAAGCAATGTTGAGTGTCAACTATTTTGTATTTGTTTAGAAGGGACCCTACCAACAAAAGAAAAATCTGTAAATGTAACTTACCATGTTTACTTCTTGGGAAATCTGGGCCAAACTGTCACTCATTTCTGGCATATATGCAGGATGGCTTATGCCTGAAGCTTCACTCTTGGCTTCACCTGCTAATCTTCTCTCACAGTGGTGGGATTTTAAATTACACAGACTCTGCTCCAACTCAACTCTGCCATTTAGTAGCAGTTCCATTCTCTAGGCCTAAGTTTCCTGTGTGGTAAAATAGGGTTAACAATATATACCCAAAGAGATTTGTGAGGATTAAAATATATGATGCAGCCCGACTGCCATGGCTCAGCGGTTGAGTATCGACCTAGGATCCAAGCAATTGCGATTCAATTCCCGGTCAGGGCACATGCTGGGGTTTCAGGCTGGATCCCCAGCAGGGGCATGCAGGAGGCAGCCAATCAATGACTCTCTTATCATTAATGTTTCTCTCTCTCCCTTTCCCTTCCTCTCTCTGAAATCAATACAAACATATGTATATAAATATACATATAACATATATATATATGATGCATACAGAGTACATGGTAACGTGTCTAGAAAGTACTCAGCAAATTATTTTATTATTATCATATTTTAACTACCTGTAACTTTATATCCATATATATGTATGTATATATATGTAAGAAACCTATTTTCAAAAACTTGATAGGACATAGATGAATAAGCACACTATGATTTTATTTTCTTCAATTTGATGTTATTCATAATTTTAAGTAAAGTTCATTTATCTTTGACCTTTTTATATTAATATTCCCAGTTTGAGACAAAAACATCAGATATCAATTATTTTGCTCAGCATATGAGGCTTCCCTGATCCTTCCTTTCTCTGAACTTGAATAAGGAAAAATTCCCTTTCCTTTTCCTTCCAAGCATTGAAAGCTGAATCTCTGAATGAAAGGAAATAGAAACTAAATGGAAAGCCAAACTAATTTTACTTAAGAGGTTACAGATTTCAAAGTCACCGATTTGGAGCTGTTTGGTGTTGCTTAGTAAATGTAATCACAGATATTTGTCTTGTTGAGAATTATATTGTGACATGTGTGGTAAGCAGGACTGCTATTATATAAATTACCCAATATTTGTTTTTCGAAGTTGCAGAGTACAAAATAAAGCACACATGAAATTTTCTTGACAAAAATATTTCCATTATTTAAAAAACACTTATGTAAGATAGTAACCAGTAAGACTAAGCATAATCTTATTAATATTTATACATTATTTAAGTTTGTAAAAGAAATGACAAAAACCTCTGGTAACTGGTCGAGGAGAGAAGAACTGGTTGGTATCTAAAGAGCAAGGCTGGATTCAAAGTTCTTACACATGTAGATCAAATATATTTCTTCATGGGTATAATTAAAGTTTTCTTCCAAACATTGCATTCTACAATTCTGTTTCTTTAATCCCTTCCTTCTTTCCCATTTTCAACGTGTATATGTGTGTGTGTTTAAATATAAATATATTTTTTCCTTTACAGATGAGTTACAGATGAGTGGGGGGAGATAGATAATAATCAGATAAAACAAAAACTTATATATGAGCCTATACAAAGTCCTAAAATAGCTTATAAATAAAAACTTATATAAGAGCATATAAAAGGAGGAGTGATTTATTCTGAATGCATTAGGGAAAGCTTACCCAAGGATGCATTTAGACTGAGATTTCAAGGGTAACCAGGTTTTATGTGGGTAAATGAATATAAAGAAGATACTCAGGGTAGAGGAACACTTTATTTGAAGTCCTGATGGGGAAATTAGCATGACACTTGAAGATCTGGAAAAAGATTGGTGTGGCCAGAGCACAGAGTGAGGCGTGAGTGGTATTTCACAGCAAAATTACCCAAAGTATTGTGGAAGGAAAATATTTATCAAGTATTATTCTGTGTATAATCAAGCATCTTTACCACTGTATAAAATACTGATTCCTGAATAAAGACTGTTTTTTTATTTCTAAAATAATTAACTTGCATCATAGAGAACTTAGACTATATAGAAAAGTTCATGAAAGAGAAACACATGCCTCAAAACCCAGCACTCTTATACATCCTAAAAATATGTCTTAGGATAGTGTTCATTGTCAAGTCAAATGATGAATTATTACAACCACTTGCTACAGTTGTAGCAACTTCCATTATCTAATAGGTTGTATTGCTGTCAAACACAACACAAATCTCAATAGCTTATAACAACAAGCATTTTTTTTCTCTCACACTTCTACCTGCAAGTTGACTATGATTTGGTTAATCAAGGCAGAGGAACGTCTTCAGATTGCCTATGAGCCAAGGTTGGCTCCAGGTGCAGTTTAGGCTTCTTGAAATTTCTCTGCATTCTCTTTGGACAAGTTGCAGCATGGGACAAGGTCTCCTCATGTCACATGGCAGTGGCATAAGTGTAAACATCTGATACCTCTGTAGACCTTGATTTGGAACTGTCACACTTATTTTCTAAACCCACCCACACTCCATTGCTAAAAGCAAATTACATAGCCAAGTCCAACATCATTAGAGGTGAAGAAATTCTCTCATTCCAGTGAGAGGAAAGGTAAAGCCACAAGGCAAAAGATATGAATGAATAATAATGCTAATACAGGAAGGATATGAAGAATTTTACAATTCGACTCACCCAGGAGGTGAAACTGAAGTTGCAGAGACTACAATTTCTGGAGCTGCTAAACCCTCAGATTAGGTAGCCTGCAGTTCCAATAGACTTTGTCATTACTGCCTCAGAATTTGTAAACTATGTGGCAAAGCCAAGGAAGTCACCAGGTTTCTTATCTCTGAAGCCTTCAGTCAAAACCAATCAGACCTTTGTCAATTCTCATTCAAATGACAGAACCAGGAAACACTTAGAGGAGCTGCATGGAAGGGGGGGGCTCCTAAACATCTTGTTTGCTTGAAGTTCACTGGTGGCAAAATCTAACCTGTGGCATACTTTTCCCTCCTTTCATTTCCCTGAGCATTTTAGGTCACTTATATTTTCCAGCATACACTCTTACATTTCCCCTTGTACTCTGTTTTTGTATTTTTCTTGTTAGGATTACATTTCCCTTCAGGTGATGCTTCCTTCAGTTTTATTCCTTTCTGTTTTCTTAAAATGGTGCTTTGGAAGAAAGCAGAATGAGAGGAATTTTATGGGGTGGTGGTGGATTGAGAAAAATGAGTTGGGTTAGATTAGACACATAAAGGAAAAAATGCTGCTCAGTTCCATGCATCTAAATGAGGAAAAAGGCAGTGGTGAAATGGGATAAATGGAAAGAAAGTGCTACTGTATTTTCTTTATTTCTGTATGGTCTTTTATCTGATTTTTCCTACAGTAAATATGTGTCATCACTCTTCATCAAAGGCGATTTGCATTTTGATCCAGCTGGTTCTTTAATTATTTGAAAACCATTTGGGTAAATAGTGAGCTGTAGTTTTAGATTCTTAAAGAACTAATATTATGATTTTAAAACTTTTTGTTTTACTCTCAAAGAATTTGAGTAACTGAGAGGCAATGAGTACTTAACTAACAGTAAAATATCATTATGAAATGGAACTCATCAATTTTGGACAGTAAATTGCTGGGTTTGTTGGTCCCATATAAACTCAGTTAATATTTAATATTTATATTTTAATAAGTGGATATTTAGTTGAAACAGTTTCATTCTCAGTATTACCTCAGAATAGAACGTAGATTCTGACTATATGCAGGGAACTGTCAATTCTGGAATAGGGTCAATGTTATTTCCGAAGTTAAAGGTTTAATTACTGCTGTATTCTGTTTGTCATTTAACCTATTTTATTCATAAAACTAACTTATATGAAAGCTTAATGATTATGATATTTTATAAAATCTATTCTCTCCTTAATACTCATAGGAACCCTGTGAGCCAGGTAGGCCAGTAATATCTTTTCTGTTTTTCATATGAGCTAAGTATATCTTAGGTAGAATCCCACTAGCATAGATCTAAAATGTTTGTAGGCTACAAATTAAATATAGATCTTATGACATCAAATGATATGTAAGACAGATTTCTCAGCACTGTGCTTAAGGAATAAATCTGTGGTTGAATTTGTACATGTTCTGCAAATGACTTGGAATTATATCAATGTGAAGTTATTTATAAAAACATTCACCTTTTAAAAATTTGCCACTTACTAGCTATATGTGAGCTTGAACATGTTACTTAATAGCTCAGTATCTCAGTTTCCCCATTCATAAAATGGAAGTGATAATTTTACCAACTTTAGACAGTTGCTGTGTAGGTCATATGAATCAAAAAGAATAAAATACTAAGCACAGGTCTTGGCTGTATAAATGTTAGCTATTATTAATATCATCACTCCTTTTTTAGAGCATAGTGTCAATACATGGAGGAGGAATAAAGGTTGGCACTGTGTTTACATGGTCTTTTAAGATGAAGGATAAATGATGAAGTCATGTAGGAAGTAAACAAAATTGGTTCCAGTAAAAAATAAATAAAAGATATAATTAAGGATTAAATCTAGGACTCAGCTTTGTCAGTAAATCAAAATTAGAAAACAAATTGCATGTTACTGATGTCTGAAAAATGGAACAAAATACAGATTTATAATATGGCTATAAAAGAATTTATGCCAGGACCATTATGTAGCAAATACTAAAGATTTTCCTCTGTATCTTTAATTAAGTTGTTGTTTCCAGATTGCACCCAAAGACAAGCAAATATTGCTTGGAAAATTAATAGGGAAATGGTGACAGATACCCAAACACTGGTCCTCATCCTCATTGTGATGTAACTAGAGAAACAGCAACTGATATAAGTTGCTCTTGTCTATAAAAAGTTAAAAGACCAGCATGCTTGAACTTGAAATGAAATACAGGGACATAGACCGAAGTGATCACAAAGAGAAGACAGCCATAATCACAGTGGTTCTCTCTTTTCAGCTGTAGCTGCCAAGTGCCCTTAAAGGTTTACCTTCTTGGGTGTATTTTCTTGAAAAACAAAATTCCCAGGACATTAAATTATGTGGCAATATTTGGATTAGGGCTAAACCTTTGCAACATCAGTAGCTTTGGGGAAAGGACCTTAGCGCCACTGTCTGCAACTGTTCAAGAAAAATTTCCCAATTTAAGGAGCAATATAGAAGAACCCAATGACTCAATGAAGGAGAGTTACAATAAACAAAAGTATTATAAAGTCGAGCAAAACTCAGTAGGGAATCTTAAAAACAAATTGTGCAGAAAGAGTTCTTTACCCTGACTTTCACCCCAAAAATCTTGGTTCTAGATATGGGGATTGTTAATTTATGTTTTGAACTTTTTTTTCCTACATAGTCCAGAGAGATTTCTAGGGACATAGGGAAAATGATTTTCTCTGAGAACTGAGTTCAAGAAAATGTCTTATGCCCTGGCCAGTGGCTCAGTTGGTTGGAGCATTGTCCCATACACCAAAACATTGCAGGTTCAATTCCCAGTCTGGACACGTATCTGGGTTGCAGGTTCCGTCCCCAGTCGGGGAAGTACGTATGTACGGGAGACAGCCCATTGATGTTTCTCTCTCACACTGATGTATTTCTGTCTGTCCGTCTGTCTCTTTTTCTCTCTCTCTCTAAAATCAATAATTATATCATCAGGTAAGGATTAAAAAAGAGAGAGAAAAAGAAAATACCTTGTGCTCCTAACTTTTGATCCGTTGTCTTTCCAACTTTGATTACTTCTCTAGTAAACAGATCAACTGTTTTAGTGATATTATCCAGGGTTTTGATAAATCTTTTGATTATGGCATACAAAATTCTGTTTTTTGCATGTTCCCCTTATGAATAAAAGACTGAAGTAGGGCAGAGAACATCATTCCAATATTCTCTGGGGGTAACCAGATTGTCTAGTTTATATATAGTGCTTAATCTTTCTCTTCCAATATTTGATAGTTTCTATTAAAGAGAAATCTGCCTACTTTGCCATAATCTGAGCTCTAATGTTGGCATTATAGTCAGGGGACTATAAATCTTTAAGAAAACTTTCAGAGATAGAGAACATAAGTGTTGGTTGAAATGAACAAGAAGTTGTTATTTCTTTAACTGATGGCCAAGTGGAATTTTCCAGCTATGGTAGATATGGCCTGAAAATGTATATTTTAAAAGGAAGATTTAAGATTAGGAAAATATAATAATTTACATTCAAGAAGTTAATATTTTTCAAAAGCATTTACACCTATTATGCATTACTACTTTGATTATATACTCACAAGTAAAAAACTTTTTGAAGGGTTCTTATTTTCCATCTACAATGGCTTTACAAACATTTTAGTAATTTATGTTTCCTTAGTAATGTGAGATTGAATACTTTCCTGCAATACCTCTACTGTTTTTAATTCCTGTTTCCCATATCTTTCCAATTGATCAGTATATTACTTATTTAAGAACTCTGCCACCTCTCCAAACAAATGGATTTTTAGAGATATCAGTGTACATTGCATCTATTTCCCAGCCAATGTTAGCCATAGAAAATGAACAAAGCATTTACAGCAATTGGTGCACACATACACATAATCATATTTATATTATGTATGTATAATGCATTTTACATTTTATACATAATTCAGCAGGGTAAATAACATTATTTACTGCATAGGTATTTTCTTTATAAATCTTGATTACACAGTCACACTTAGCTGCATTCAAAATCAGTTATAACTATTCCTTCACATTGGTCGTTGGAACATTATATCAGTGTGTAGAAAGGCATGTGTATTTCATGCATGTGGCCCAGATTTCTCTTTATTTATTAATAATATGTACACAATAGATATAAACCCAATCACATGAGTAGCACAAATTTATTAAAATAATTTTTTATTCACCATACATTCTTTGTCTATGCTTGTGAACATTTATTACTGAAAAGGAAAGAGTTAAGCCTGCAACCTATTTCTCTTCTATTTGGGATACCCAGGAAAGAGAAAGGTGAGCTCTAACATCTACCTTAAACATGTTTATTACACAAATCCTAGAAAACATACTTATAGGATTTACTGGAAGGAATGACCTTTTTTTATGAAATGCTCCTATCACACACCTATCTCCATTTTTGCTACCTATCAAAACTTTGAAATCCTTCTGGATTAGGAAAAGGAAGAAACATTAGTATGCATGCTGTTATTGCTCAACCCATGTATGAGTTGTATATCTGAGCTAGAAAAACTGCACCATGGTGACAAATACACTGATCAAAATGTTAGGTAGGCCAGGTAAAAAAACTAGGGTACAGAAACTCACCAGGGCAGGAATCCCTGGATGCCTAGCAAGGGGCAAAACTGGGAAAACAAGAACTTTGCCCTCTGCCCTAACCAGTTTGGCTTAGAGGTTAGAGCGTCAGCCTGCAGACTGATGGGTCTCAGGATGGATTCTGTCCAAGGGTTCTTACCTTGGTTGCTGGCTCTATCCCCAGCCCCTGTTGGAGTGCCTGCAGGAGGCAACCAATCGATGTGTCTGTCTCACATCAATGTTTCTCTCTCTCTCTCCCTTCCACTCTCTGAAAAATCAATGGAAAAAATATCCTCGGTGAGAATTAAGAATTTGTCCCCCGGGGTAATCTATCCTCCCTTAGCATATCCTGAAGTTTAGACCCCCTGAGCGTTCCTCCCTAAGGATAACGTCTAGGCCTCAGTTGTATTTCAGCTCCAGGCCCAGATAAGCAGTGAGACAGAACAGGTGACTCCTGGCTGACTCAGGACCAGATACATTGACTAACAAGCCCCTCCCTGGCACCGACCAATCAGTGGAGACCACCACGCCTGGAAAGCTAATGAATATTGTATTGGGACACTCCCCTGAGACCTCACCTCAGATTCCCCCTTACAAGAAAGAGATAAATATGCTCAGGACAAAGGACCCAGCAGTGCGCCCCTGGGGGCCCTATGAAACTCACAAAAGGGGAGCAGTGGGTGGCGGCACTTCATCCCAGGCTTACCCTGACCCTGTCTCTAAGGTTCGCAAACCTGTCTCCAAGGCCTCCTTCTGCCTCTCTGACTTTTCAGTGAACCACAGCAGCCCAGCCTGGGTTCTCCTGCTGCTACTTCTATGCTCTTTCTTGATTCACTGTCCCAAGTATATTTTGCTGCCATCATGGACCCAATACCATTTGACACAGAGCCGTGTAGCCCTTCCCTTTGGATATCCCATCTCCCACCCCCTTTCCTTAAATACAATTTTTTTTTCTATTCACCATTTGATATGGCTATTTAGCCTGCCTGCACACCACCGACCACATTATGCTTTCACAAAATAAGCAATAAATGAAAATAGGAGAAATTGTGGCAAACAAAAGATGTTCATATCTGAACCATGATCTCAGGTAAGTATGCGATCAAATTATTTCCACACAGGGGTCTCAGAGCAGGAGAATGGTACTCTTCACTATCTCTGTCAGATCTAGAATTCAGTAGTGGCAGATGATGGGGAAAACCTCGGGATCTGTTTCCTCCAGAAAAGAGGAATTGGACTCGTGATGATTTATGCACTCTGCGCAACAACTCCACCTAGATAATTTTTTGAAAAAGTGTGGCACAATATCCCTGATAACTCAACTTATAAGTAGCCACCTTCTATCATTTGATTCACAGTTTATAGTCTATATTTACCATCTCTGTTATTTTTCTGATGACCTGAGAAAAATACTACCAATGAATCATAGAAGGTGGAGAAAGCTGACCGGCAGAGCTTCAGTCACTGTGTGTGGCTATTAATCAAGGTGATGCATTGCTAAAATAGCTGCCTGGGTGTGACTGAAAGCTGAGTGCTGCTGCCTTCCCAGCATGTCTGAAGTTTACTTGCTGCTTGGGAGCGTTTGGAATGTGAAGGTCAGTGGTATGCATTTAAAGAAGGTGCAAATGGAACTCAAAGGAGGCCAGTTGGGATGTGACTTGGTATCCTGATATCACCAAAAATACCCTCTGGAGGTATGTAAGGGACATTTATGTGATACCTTGTATCACCCTCAGATGAGGACATAGTAGGGGACTGAATATACCTAAGTGACATTTTCACGGGGTGCACAATTTTTGGGGTGCATTAGTCTCCAAAATTGTACAAGATGATAAATATTTGATGGCAGTCGTATATGCTGTGGCTTGATCAGAACTGGCCAGGCAGCCAAAGATAATTCTGTGATATTCTTAGAAATGAAAGGACACACACAAGTAAATGTTTCTATGAAAATATCGGAGATTCTGTTTTTGCCTAGTATGTAGAAACCTGGAAAGAGCATCACTTCCAAACAACAGAAAGAGCTAAACAATACAGAATCATAACCTTTCGTGAACCCAAGAGATAGCTGAGATAACAGGGAGAATAGTTTAAACCCAGAGGGAAACAAGGTGGAAACACTGGGGTCATCTCTTGCAGAGTATGGGAGGAAGATATGCTGGGCACTATACAAGTGAGAAAGAAAAATAGAAAAAAAAAATTAATGAATTACTAACAGCCGAGTATGGCCTAGTATACAGATATAGAAGCCAAGAGCATGAGAGAAACGTGTGTACAGTCATACTCTGGAGATCATGTGGGTTCCGTTTCAGACCACTGCAGTAAACTGAGTACAAGCATACCTCAGAGTTATTGCAGGCTTGCTTCCTGACCACCATGGTAAAGCAAGTATCGCAACATGGTGAGTCATAATCTTTTTGCTGGTGGAGGGTCCTGACTTCAGCTTTTAAAAAACTCAACACCTGTGAAGTGAAATAAAATGAGGTAAGCCATTCGTTTGGGCCCATAGGCAGGCTCTCCTCCAGGGAGCTCAACAAGGTGTTCAGGAGAAAGGTTGAGGGCAGGGTGAACAGTAATCATGGAAGAGGGGAACAATTGCTCTTAAAAGAAAAATACAAAGCCCTGTAACGGAGTTAGCTGATTCCCTGTCACCACCCAGCCAAAAAGAAGAGATAGGGATTGGACTATAAGTGCATGTTTAATAATAACAGATGCCTAAAGTCTGGGAAGGTGACAGGTAAAAACCCTAACATCCACCATCCTCTTAAGCTTGTTAGGAGAAAGCTTAGGGGAATCAGGGAAAAGGAATGTGGGTAAAAGTACAAGGGGGTTCTGGTGATTTGCAGCCATGGAATTTGAGTCCCTGTGGGGGTCTTGAGTCTTGATGAATGTTTTTCTTATTGGTCCCCAGAACAGGATGGTCAGTGTTATGAAACCAGTCAAGTGTTGATCGCATGTGTGTCATCCCTGTGTTTCTGAGACCTAGTCCGTCACCCTCTGCATTCCTGGTGGCCATGCATGGATGTTCAGGGCTGGGTTAAATGTCTCTTTGTTCTTGCCTGGTCTACTGAGAACTGCAGTGAACCTTAGCCAGAACATAAGGTTAAACATATACAGTTAATCAATTACGTATTCTGTTAGTAAAAAGGGAGGGGAAAGGAAGAGAAAATAAGAAAAGAAGGGAAAAACAAAAACCGTATTTTTATTCTACCCTCTTACCTCTATCAGCCTCACCCAGATGCTTCTCTGCTGCGAAGCCTGAAACCACTGGGAAAGGACAGGAAGACCTGTAAGCTGCAGCACACACTGCATACGGAGGAAGGGTTAAAAATAATCTCTAATCATTAGAGACAAAAAGCATCCTGTGTTCATATCACTAGTCATCTCCTACCACTGGAGAAATGGTTAGGATCTTGAAAAAGCCCAACCAGAGACTCGGGGAGATAATGTTTTGTTTTGTTTCATTTTGTTGCATCTTTAAAATGTCACAAATAAGTCTGAGGAATCATCTGGCATCTTACTGCTTCTTTAACTGGGCAGTTTAGCTCTTATTCATCAGCCTGCTGTCCTGTTTCTTTTTCAGAAACATAGATACCATCCTAAAATTTTCTGATATCTTTGTTTTAACTATTGTGGCTTGCTGAATTGAAACAGCTGAATTTAATCCAAGCTCAGTGCCATTTCCTTCAAGAATTAACTCATCTTTCTGGGCTTGAGATACTGAACAAGCAACGCCTGATCTCATCCAAACACTGCGGATATATTTTTTCACCCAAGAAATTTCTGATTTCAGCAAGAAAAGCATTCTCCTGAGTAATGACGTGGATGGGGACATGAGTGTACACAGACCTCATCTTACAGTGGAGCCCAGTGTAACACCCTTGATCATGGTCAGTACATGACTGCAGATAGTGTGAATGGTGGCTGGTTCCTTCTATTTCCCCACTATTTGTCAACCCGGAGCCTCTTCCTTTCCAAGGAGACTGAATTCTACATTGATGTGACAAAAGTCCTTCTACAGGGTGCCTCTGAGAGGAGGGGGCCTTCACAATAACTGCATCCCCTCAGAGTGATGTCGACATTCTCTGGGATGTCAACAGTCTGATTGCTGAGAATGGTCTTTATCCTCACAGTAGATGCAGCAAAGAGGAGATTTTTTTTAAACCCTGTTTTCCACTACCAGCTTAGCAAATATGAAGCAACTGTGAAAAGCTCAGCTGAACGTGATGGAGTCATTGTAGGCAACTGAGACAACAAGCCAGAATGGAAGTAACAGTCAAGCCTTTAATCATTGACTGTAATGTTATGGGCAAGAGGCTAAACTGGAGAGAACACCAACTCCTCCCTCTTCCATTTCCACCTGGAATGGCTCACCTGCTGAAAAGGTGAATCTTCATGGATATGGGGTCGTTGCTGTAGGTGGAGTCCTGAATGCCAGTATGGACCTGGGGGCTGGAGGAAGACACGGGAGAAGGGCTAGGAGTGGAAAAGTACTGAGAACTGAGTCAGAATAGAGAAAAGTGCCTTTAAGGCTCTCCTCCCCACCAGCCCCAGTAAAGAGTTCTACACCAAGGCATCTGAAGAAGGCTTTTACCAAGTGCCCAGATTAAGAAGCTTCTGATTGGTGGCCCTTGGGGCAGGAATGCTGATCTGTGCAAGATCCCTGCTGACCAGGGAAGCCTGAATTCTTGATTGTAACTTCCTTCAAAAGCTGTGATGCATTGACTGTGTATCAGATCTCCTGTGGGGAGGGTAGCTTTCCCTCTTAACCTTGCTGACCAGCTATTTTGAGCCAGAACTCGCCCCTGCAGCTGGCCATTTTGGTTAGCAAGTTGTTTAAAATTACTTAAATTCATGTAAGTGCAGACCCAAGTTATCGCATGACCAGTCAGCAACGTTCAGACACAGAAACGTCTGTACTCGTGACTGGTCAGCAAGGTGTTAAACCTGCCTGGTAGAGCCTTTGTACATTCCTATGGTTTAACCTGAAAAATCACTGATGGGCTTTTTGGCCAGAAGCCTAACAACTCAGTAACAAGCAATGGGACTGAAAAAAGATACAGCAATTCCATGATGATTTGGAGATTTCAACACTTCTCTATAGCAAGAGTAGACAGAAAATCCATAACAAATAGTAAACTTGAACACCCTCATCAAATACTCAAGCTAATAAACAATTATATAGGACATTCTACTGCAAATAGTGAGTGTGCATTCTTTTCAAATGCATAGTGGATATTTACCAATGTAGATCATATTTTTGGATATTAAAAATTTTTTATAGTATAAGATAATTTAAATCATATGAAGAAAGTTTTCATACCAAATCAGAATTAAATCAGAAAACAGAATTAAAAGATATATGGAAAATTCTTATTTTGGAAATAAAGCTGCACATTTCTAATAACCTGTGTTAAATAAAAAGTCAAAAGTAAGTGAGGTCCTTCATCCCCAACAAAAAAATTATTTGGCCAAGTTGTAAATACTGCTGAGGTTCTGTTCTCCTAGAAAATAGAAGAAGAAGAATACTGTAAAATTTATAGTTTATATAAATTATTTAAAAATTGGTGGCATCATTAGTACTAAAACCCAAGGAAGAAATCAGAAGAAAACTAAAAACGTTAAGAACATGCACAATGGGATGCTCAATAAAATTTTTAAAAACTTAATTTAGCAATATGAAAAAAATAATCATGCCAGTGTGTGGTTTATGCCAGGTATGCAAGATTAATTTAACATTTGAAAATAAATTCACATAATTTTCCATATATAAAAACTAAAGAATGAAAAGCTATGCAGAAATTTTGGACATTTCATTGCTTATATGATGTTGAATTAGGTACCTTTGGAGCTGAGGCACAAGGCATTGTAGCTTCCAAATGGACATTTTGATCAAGGCTCCCAAAGGAGTATATCATGAGATAAGTCGGGTGGCCTTATCTATTTGAACACATCAATGTTGCACTTCAGTCAGGGGTCCAGACTCAGTTTCTTAGGCAACTTATAGCTCTTCTCTGCCTCTGTGCTCTTATTGGTAACACTTTGTGCACCATGATAGGCTTCCCTATCTTCAAATTTGGAGGGCAGTTTCTGGAGCTTTTGTTTCTTACCTCTCAAAAGATGTGTGTCTGTGAAAGATATTGTAGGTATTACACCTCGGCTCAGGCCCCACAGCCAGCTTTGAATATCAGGGAATATTTTTGCATCTCAGTAATATCCTTGATGAAGCACCAAAGTTTCTTCTACATTATGCTCTATAGGTCAATGGATGCTGACTCACCGAACATTTACATAATTAAGGAGGATCATTCAAGTGGATATTTGCAAAACACACAAAGTCCTGCTTCAAGGTGATTTCTGTCCTTTCTAAAATACAGAAGCTTCTGGGAATATCTAGCCAGCATTTACATTATCACATGTGCCATCCAAGGTACTGTGGCATAAACCAGAGAGTTCTGAAAGAGAAGACCAGTGGTCTGGATTAATTCAGTTTATATTTGTTGAGCCACTAATATGTACCAGGCATTGGCAACATGAAATTAATATATCCATATTTTAGAACTATTACTCTAGAGAAAGTATGGAAAGTAAGTAGAAGGAAGAGAAATGGAAAAGGTAGGAGGCCTTTGGAGGTATCCAGCTCTAAGAGATGATAACAGCCTAGGCTATCAGTAACTTAGTCTAGTCTTTCTTAGCTAGTCTTGATAGTGTCACAGAATACAGTCTGGACTAGTTTTGGAAAATAGCATCAACATGATATCTGAATTGATGTGAATGTTTGTGAGAATGAGAGTAGTCAATACAACCATTATTATGGATATAGAACATGGAAGAAAGAACAAATTTGGTAAGAAAACATAAATTGTATTTCAAGCAGGTTGGATTTTACATTATCTAATAAGTTGGTAACACCTTCTAAGACTCTAGAGATACAGAATTAAGAGTAAGAATTAAGACTGCAGATTATTGCAATCGAGCAATACTAATGGAAAATATTTCAAAGGCAGAGATTATAGAAAGGATAGAAGGGCTCAAGTACAGATCGCTAGGGGAATAGACTTTCACAGAGCAGGACAGATGGATACCCGTAGACATATTAATAAGCTTTAATGTGAGTGGAGTGACCAAGCTCAAGAAAGAAGTAAGTTTTTTAAAAAAGAAGTGATACAACACTGTTTAGAAGGTAGAGAAGACAAGGAATAAAAGTGGGAAATGTCTTTGAAAATAAGGAAATTTAGAATGACTACAATCAGAACATTTTTATTGAATTTGAGGGTAACAACAGTGAAAATGTGGTTATATCATTAAACAGTGACATTTCTCTTTCCTGCTTTCTTGGATCTGAAGTTTTCAAAGTGTGCTTTTATTTTAGAAATGAAATAATTCTTGAAACTCCAAAAGATTAAGAACAATATAAATATTTAAATTAATTCAACTACGGAGAAAGTGCATTCGACACAAACAAAAACATGTTTTAACTTATGTGAACTTTCCAGGTATAAAGGGCTGGACATTTTTTTTATATAAATGTTCTATTGATTTTTAGAGAGAGAGGAATGGAGAAGGATAGAGAAAAACATCAATGAGAGAGAAACATCATTGACCAGCTGCCTCCTGCACACCCTCTACTGGAGGTCGAGTCTGCAATCCACGCATGTGCCCTGACCGGGAATTGAACCATGACCTCCTGGTTCCTGGGTGGATGCTCAGCCACTGAGCCACACCTGCCAGGCAGTGCTGAGCATCTTGAAAGTACATTAGAGATCTCAGTTTTGCTACTGTAGCCATTATAACCTTCAGCTTGTGAAAATTTTCCAGCAAAAATATTTCATGTATTTAAAGTCAGTTACAGACAATCACCTCTGATTTTTTTCTTAAGCTACAATTTTAAGAGTGTGAAACACTCCTCAAAGAACATTTTCTTTTATTGATGATACTTAAAAAGCAATTTATTTTCCAGTGAAGATAATTATATGAGCAGATTACTCAACCCTTTTCTATAAGCAAAATTTTGAAGTTGGTACATAATGTAACCCTACTAAATTTAGCATGATGATGGAATTGCTTTTTATTAATAGTATGGATCATTTGGTCCCAAAAATTTACACAAAGTAATATTTTTTAACAAGGAAGAATAGGAATTAGATCTACACATTCACTCAATCTTGTGTAACCAAGGATATTCATTGACCTGTATCCTAGAGGAAAAGAAAACCTAAATATATATCTGAATTATCTGAGATAGAGACTTTAAGGAGGAGCGTAGGAGAAGGAGAGAGGGAACATAATAATTTAATATCATATGGACACTCTTTGGGAGATGCTCTGGGAGAAACATTGACTGAGTTAATGAAGGGAGAGAGATACACAGCTGAAAATATGCCCCAAATAACAGAATTCTCAAAATTGTTAGCGAGGAGAGTATGGGTCAAACAGAATATGTAGTTGGCCATTCACAGAGACTCCAGATTTCCTTGCCCTCTAAGCAGGGGTTGTAAATAAGAAGCCAGGTAATTATATGATTGACCCTTGAGCATCAGTATACCATCCCACACTTAAATTTTGCCCCAAAGTTTTATTTTCCCTTATGTTGCTTTCAATATACTAATACTGTTTGTAGAGTAGGTATCTACAGGCTTCAGACTATTTCAGTTGAAATGGGAGTATAGTTTTCAAATATTTTCTACAATTCCATAGGTTACATTTTCTCTTGATTTTTCCTTTGTTGTGTAGAAGCTTTTTGGTTGATGTAGTCCCACTTACCCATTTTTGCTCTTGTTGCTTGTGCTTTTAGTGTCATATCTAAGAAATCATTGCCTTGACCAATGTCATGAAGATTTTCACCCTTTTTTTTTCTTCTAAGTGTTTCTTAGCTTCAGGTCTTATATCTTTAATCCATTTGGAGTTGATTTTTGTGTATGGAGTAAGATAAGGGTCCAATCTTATTCTTTTGCATATGGATAATCATTCTCTCCCCCTACCCTCAACACACACCACACACACACACACACACACACACACACACACACACACACACACACGATTGTTGAAGAGACAGTATGTTTCTCATTGTATATTCTTGGCACCCATGTTTAAGATCAGTTGATTATATATGATGACAGGCTTAATTTCTGGGGGTTCTATTCTGTCCCATTGGTCAATATGTCTGTTTTTATGCCACTAAAATACTATTTTAATTATGATAGCTTTGTAATGTATCTTGAAGTCAGGAAATGTGGTGACTTGAGCTTTGTTCTTTTTTTCTCAAGATTGCTTTGACTACATGACTCTTTTGTGGTTTCATATGAATTTTAGGATTGTTTATTTCTATTTTTTGCCAAAAATCCCATTGAGATTTTAGTAAAGATAGCACTGAATCTGAAGATTGATCACTTTGGTCAGTATGGACATTTTAACAATATCAAGTCTTCCAGTGAATGATTATAGGATGTCTTTCAATTTATTTGTGTTTTCTTTAGTTTATTACATCATTGTCTTACAGTTTTCCACGTACCAATTTTTTAATCCTTGTGGAAACACAGTTCCACAAATGGCTGGCACTACAATATTTCAAGACAATATCAATTGTATATTTTTCTAACAAAGACATTTCCATGCCCTCCTTATGATATTTTTCATCACTCGACAAGAAATGGCAAAATAAAACCCAAAACAAAAACCTGCTAAAGACATCAGTAACTTCCCCCTAATTCATCGTGCCCTCTGTTGTCTTGTTTTGAGATGATATCTTGAGACTCTTTCAGTGTTTGATGGTAAGCACTTAGGTATCCTTACATTACTAAACATCTTGAGTGTCGCTCAGATCTCCTATCTAGCATTCATATATGTATTGAATACCAAAAAATATGTAAATCTCACATATCAATAAGGCAAAGGTAAAAAGGCATAAGAGGGTAGGAGAGGCAGGTTATTACGTGATAGCCCAGTTATAAATTATTTGGAATGAGGTTCCTGTACAGTTCTCCCTCCATAGACCTGAAGACCTGCTGTAGTGAAACCCTGTGCCTCTGATCTTTCAGCCCTCTCTGTGTCTATAATAATCGATATCACTGCCCTCTGATTTTTCTTAGTATGGCTGGGTTCAGAATCAGAAGTGCAGGACTCATGATCATTCCCGGCTGCAGTTGCATCAGAGTCCAGTCTTACTCATGGCTGCCACTGAGAATTACATGAGGAAAGGATATCTGGTTAATCTCTACTTCAACAATAAAGATAAAAAGAAAACAAAAGAGAGAGAAAGAAAAAGAAGAGAGGGAGGGAGGGAGGAAAGGATATCTGGTTTTTGAACAAAAGCACTGCCCCTTGGGCTGCTTTTGACCAAAAGCAGAATGTATTAGGGAAGAATACGTAGATAGAATACTTCCAAGAGCAGTGGCTTTGCTCGATTCTGTTAGCTGTAGTGATAGTATGTTGCTGCGGCCTAGGGAAACTCCTATTATACAGGCATAACCTAGGACATGTAAAATATTCTATTTGCCCTGAGTTAGTCAGGTTTTCTAGGAAGCAGACACTAAGACAAGGTTAAACATGATAAAGAATATGAGAGGAAATACCAATGAAAGAAGAAACAGAGAGGTCCCGAGAGGCCGAGAGAGCCATCAGAATGCAACGCACTGCAGGTATAGCAGAATAAACGAGAAAAGGGAAAAAGGCAAGTGGGATGGAAGCGCCTGGACTGCAGTGCAGTTGTAAAGCAAGTTCAACAGGGTTTCCGGCAAGGTTTCCAAAGTTGCCTGTCACAGTAGTTCTGTGTCTCCCAGAAATGGACTTAAATGTAGCATCCCTGCTGTTCTCAACCATTGGCTGCAAGAGGCAAAGAGAAAGCATTAGCCTTGGCACAAATGTGAAGATAAATTTCAAAGCACAGCAGCTGGGGCCGTGGGTGAATTACGCTTTCTGCAGTGAGAGATGTAACAGGCACATTATCATGACGGCCACATACCCTAAGGTGTGGTCTTTTCCAGATGATTAATTGTCTTCTCTAGAACAGGAATGAGCAATGACAAAGCATGAGCTCTCCTCTTAAAACCATACTGCAATAATACCTTCAGTTCTGGTCAGTGAGGTAATGCTCCTGATTTACATTTCTTCAAAGTTAAAAAAAAAAATCTCAAATGAACTGCCTTACAACCTGTTTCCTAGAGAAAACATTTGTTGTGTACTAGTAAATTATGCCACTCCAGTTTTTCCAGATATTCTTGAACACAGAAGACATCGCAAAACAACTCATCATCACCTTTCTCAACAGAATGTTTTTGCTTCTTCCTCACCTCTACACAATTTAAATAAATTCACCATAAAGGCTGACACTGTGAAACCATTTCACAACAATGCAGTTATTCATACATCCATTTATTAGAATGAGTGTTGTTGGGTTTTTTTAAAAAATCACCTGAAAGACTAAATTTGAATAGCAGATACAGATGCCCTACCCACAGACAAAGCTATTTTATACCTATAATAAGCCCATTTTACAAGGAAAATACCACACATTTTAGTGCCCCTAAAGCATGTTTAAGATCTAGTCATTGGTTACTTCAGCAAAGGTCAGTGCTGTGTTTTCAGCCAATTTTCTATTTGCTTGTTATGAGCCCAGGGTACTTGTTGCAGGTTGACACAAAACAGAGTTGAGAAAAGCTCATTTATATTTGAGTGCATCATATAAAAGAAGCATATAGTCCACCCTTTATCTTGTTCTCACTAAATTCAGTGACCAAATAACAAAAAATACTCAAGAGGTTCTGCTTGTTTCCTGCTAAAAATAATTGGCTTTTAATTGTGAGGTTCCACAAAGGGCATAGTTGGAGAATGTAATGGAATTAAAAAGACCTCATTATGTCTGAGCTTTTTCTGAAAAAGTCAAAATAATATATTGTTTACATTGCGAAAAACATAGAACACATTCTAGCAAAAGCTAAAGGCTAAAGTTTTTAAATTCAGTTTTAGTTAAAAATAAAATAACTGTAAGCATAAGTGATATTTTATATGGAGGATTACTGTGAACCAAACAGTGGGGCTTTCTTCCCTCCCTCCCTTCCTTCCTTTTTTTTTTTTTTCTTTCCTTCTTCCCTCCTATAGTTCTAATTATTTAATAAATCAGTTATTTTAGCTGGTAATGTTGAAGAACAAATCTATTTTGTGACTTCAAATTCCAAGTTGTTTATCAACTGTCTCAATCAGATAAAAAGGAAACCTTTGGAGACCATTTATAGTTCAGTGATCATAGGAACATAATGGAGAAAATCACGGCAGAGGCTATCCAGCCTGCGTAATGCACTTCTGAAATTGTAAAGTTACATGTGCTCTTTGTATTTGTCATAAATTCTACAATGCTTATTTAATCTCCCAAGAATGAAACTGTCAACTCTGAAGTTTATAACTGCAGAAATTGTATAAAATGCTTGCTTTATCAAGTGCATTTGTTCAGTTAAACCACCATAAAACATCTCTCTACTGGGTAATGAAATTGCTCCCTTAAGCTATAAGTGAACTCACCAGCTTTGTGTTGATTAATGTACTACCCTGCGTATAAGATTAACAACTTTCTACTAACTAACTCTAGTCTCATGGTCTGACTTACATCTACAGTTTGTTTGAATAAAGATTGCCTCTAGCAATTTAGGTGGTTTATCTAATTATAAAATATAATTAGAAGCTAAAAGGAAAAGAAAAAGGCCTTAATTAAACCTAATCAAGTGGTCAAGGCAAGATCACTAATGCATAACTGCATTTACATGTGTAATGGAAATGATTGGTTACTGGGTCTTGAAAATTAATGCCAGTCCAGGTAGCCCCTGTACCTGAGATAACTTTCTTCTCTACATCTCTATACATGCACATTCTGCCCATTTTTCTCAAACACTTTTCACAATCAATTATTTCATGGTTATGTCTTAACATTCTTTAAAAAAAATTACTGAGATCAATCTTAAAGTACTAAAAAATGTTCTAAAAGGTAATTTTCTAAATAGCATTTTAAAAAATATATATATCTTTATTGATTTCAGAGAGAGGAAGGAAGAGGGAGAGAAGAGAGATAGAAACCTCAATGATAAGAGTCATTGATCGATTGCCTCCTGCATGCCCCTGACTGGGGATTGAGCCCCAACTAGGCCCATGCCCTGACAGAATCGAACCATGATCTCCTGGATCATAGGTCAATGCTCAACCGCTGAGCCATGCCCGGCCGAGCTAAACAGCATTTTTAATGTCTTATTTTTCTCAAAGGATATGAAAGGAGTCTAAATACATGTTTCACAGCAACTAGTACTTTTTTTTTCCTGTCATCAACCAGTTACATATTTTCTTAAGTTACTCTGTGGCATCTCTTTATCAGCCCTGAAATACGTTGTTTCCCATGGTTTCTTTGCCATCTTCTACCATATGTTTGTTTCTCTATTTTTCCCCCTTCTCTTATATTTTCTCTCTTAATTATTCAGATGATTTGGCCTTTCTTTACTCCAGATATTGGAGTTTGGGTGGACAAAAACAATATTCTCCTTAGCAAGAAAGAAAAAGGGGAAGTCGATGAACACCTTGTGCTAATATTTGTGTCTTACTGTCTATGGAGTCAATATTGAGAACTTGCTGTGTGTCAGGCCCTGTACCAAGTAGATACTGGAGAAATAATAGTGAATATTATGTTTGTTTTCTAAGAGCTAATAATATTGTGGAGAAGCCAGCGAAATAAACAGTTTCAAACACATTGTGATAACTATTTCTCTGAATATTTATGAGGAAGATACAAGGTGCAGTGGGGAGGATATTGAAGAGTTTTCTAGTATACAGTCCTCATGAGTGTGTAATGTTTAAGGAACTACCAGTTGTTCATTTGACTAGAACGTAACATTCAGTAAATGAGATTTCAGAGTGGAGAGGTAATTCAGGAATGTATAGCAGTCTCAGAAGACATTAAAGAACCTCTCCCTTAAATTTTCTTCTCATTTAGTAGATGTCCTTCCCCACATTCACAGTTTAGCAGAGACTCTGCTTTATTCATACTGAGATATTGCAAAGTACTGAACACAACACCCGACACAGAGTAGGTTCTCATCAAATCTTTCTAAGGTTTTCATTGTATGAATTGCTACTTTTAATGACAACTTATGCCCTTCATGGGGCTCCTGCTGACTAACCTGGAACTTTCCTTCGTGTCACAATTGTTTTAGTGTTTCTGACTCATCAAATAACACACAAATAATAATACTGGAGTTTTGACTTGAGTAACAGCTTAAACCATCCACACAAAGAACTTCAAACCGAAAGAGTTGAAGTAACTTGTCCAAGACTTTCAATTAAAAGTGAAAATTACCTACATAAGGGCACGTCTTCTGTGTTGTGCTTCCTTTGCTGTCTGCCTTCTGTCTCAGAGAATGAGATGGAAAACTGAAAGACTGATACTTGAGACGAGAAAACAATTTTTCTTACCACCATTTCTCCAAATCCCTAAGGGATTTTGTATTCTAGACCATACTAGTTTTATAGGCAGCAGTTACTAGCAGAATTGTTTAATAGGAGATGCTCTAAGTTTTTCATGGCCTCAATTGAGTCAAAATCAGAAAAGTTTTTCTTGGGAGCGAAAGCATATACTCACTTAGTAGAGGAAAGATGAGCAGGTATACGTTAAAACTTAGAATTTAAATTAGGAGTATTACTGTATATCTGAATTCCATATTCTAGCCACTTAGAAGAACTGATTCTAGGCCAAGAACAAGCTCTATTCCATTTCTATAGGCAAAAGCCACAAATGAATATATTTCACGTGTTCAAGAATAAGAATAAGTTTTAAATAGTAATGGAAATTTTAGGAGGAAAGGCAAGGTCATCTAGAAAGCACAGAATGTTATTTGTAATTATCTGTTATTATGTAATTAGCGTAATTCTCAATTGCGTTAATTGTGCCCCAGTATCCATTCTCACAGATCTCCTCCCCTCCCAAGATTTTAGATGAGCATATGAACACCTAGTTAAGAGATATCATTGCCTGGCCTCTCTTGAAGTTGCATATAGCCATCTGACTAAATTTTGGATGTTGGTGTGTAAGCTGAAGTGATATATACAGTTTGGGGAATATATGCTTATAATGAAATATTTTTAAAAACTTTTTTTACAAAAAGCACATTAAAAACAACATGGACAGCCTGGCCGGCATGGCTCAGTGGTTGAGCATCTAGGAGATCACAGTTCAATTCCTGGTCAGCACACATGCCCGGGTTGCAGGCTCAATCCCCAGTCAGGGGCATGAAGGAGGCAGCCAATCAATGACTCTCATCAATGATGTTTCTGTCTCTCTCCCTCTTCCTTCCTCTCTCTGAAATCAATAAAGACATATATATGTTTTTTTAATCTTCACCTGAGGATACTTTTTCCGTTGCTTTTCAGAGAGAGAGAGAAAGAGAAACATTGATTTGAGAGAGAGACATCGAATGACTGCCTCCTGCCTGAGCCCCGACCAGGGCCCAGATCGAGCCTGCAACTGAGGTACAGACCCTTGGCTGGAATTGAACCTGATGCTCTAACCGCTGAGCCAAACTGGCTAGGGCAATAAAGCCATATTAAAAAAATAAATAAATAAACATGGATTAAAACCTCAGAAAATAATTTACATAAATAAATGTACAAATAAACAAAGCACAGTTCACATTAAGAGTTTGACAATGTAGAATTTGAAGTAAAAAGCATGAAGTTGGAAGAAAACTTTTATATTCATAAAGTTTATAATCCATTACAAAAAGATAAGAGGCTTAAAATGTATGTGCTGAGTAATGTAACACTTGAATATATAAAGGAAAGCTCTTAATAATTCATAGAGAAGTTGATAGAAGCAGAATAAAGATGGAAGAAAATAACATACCTCTCTCAGTTCTTAATAGCTCACAGGACCACAAATATAAATTCAAATAGAGAGTACTCAAATGTTACAATTAATAAACATGTTGAAATATATGCTATAGTTTGTATACTTTTTATCACCACCACTGAAATAATTAAAATATTGTAAATATAATAGTCCCATAAATTCCATGAAGCAGAAATTATGTAGGCTATAACTCTGACTCTCCCCACAAAACACTGAAAAAACACTTGTAAAAGCTATAGCAAACATGCACAAGGAAAGCATTTTAAAAAGATAGTTCAAGGTAATTCTTCAAATATATCGAAAGCTGTAATATTAGAAAAATTCACATATAGAAATGCTTTGAACTTTGACATAGAAAGAGAAGCAATAAAATGAAATACCTCAAAAATTGTAAAAACAAGAGCTCGTGGAAATCTACAGGAAAGAATTAATGAAGACAGAAGAATTCTTCCTTCAGGATTTTGATCTGATTTTACATCCCTTAAATTCCGCATTGCAATTATATCAATAAAATAAAAATGATTAAAATCTCATTTTAAAAATAAAATATTCAGGTGTCAGTTATGCTTAGGAAATGTTAAGAATGATTGTGTAATATGATCGATATAGAACCAGACCAACTGAAGGACTGACCAGTTTACAATTAATGAAATAGAGAAGAAAACTTGTTCTGGAAGATGAAAGCTTGTGTATAGTAGAATCCCATTGAATGTCTAAACAATAATAGAACGGCAGATGCCACTGAAGAGTAATGACTACAAGTATTTGACCTAATAAAGTATTTCCCAAAGTTATCTAATTATAAGAAGCATCTTGCTATTTATTAAACTTACCCTGGAAATTTGGGTAGAGTCCAAGAATATGTATTTGTAGCAAGCCCTCCCAGGGGGTTTATCGTAAGGTATCTTACTGGAAACTTTCATCTCAGAAACTACAGTCTCTATGTGGTTTCTTGCCTAAGAAATCACTTCCATTTTACAAGTGAGATAGTTAAGTCTAGTGATTAAAAGGACAGGCTCTAGATTTTATTTTACATTGTCATGTTGGGTAAGTTACTAAATGTTTGTAAACTATAATTACCTTACCTAGCTCCTAGAGTTTAAAGAATTAAATAAGATAATATCATAAAGCATTTAGCAAAGTGCCTGAATGTTTTAAGTGCCAATCCATTGTTAGCTCTTCTTATTCCTATTTGCTTAAGCACTCAACATGAGTTAATATATTTAATTCTCACAACAACCTTTTGAGACAAACTGTTAAATTCCCAATGTAAAGGTAAATGACACAGCAAGAATTCAGACTCAGGTCTATGTGATTCGAGAGCCCACATTGCCTGAATATGGAAATATGTTAGATTTTACCATAAATGCCCATATTTTAAAGCACCACATAAATATAAGGTAAATTAAATAATCAAAAAACTATATATGTACATATCTGCACATATATGTATATATTATATATGCATATATGTAAATTAGAGTCAACATCATTTTTATATATATATATTTACATATATATATGTGGCACTTAAACTGAATAAAAAAAAACTGAAAATACCATTTTTATGGGGATGAAGACAGTCTCAAAAATGAAATAAAGACAAAAATGGCTTTAGCAATCAAATGTTTTACTTGTCATTAGCAAAGATATAAAAGTGCTTATTCTCAAAAGTAGGAATCAGGCATAATTGTACACTGTTAGTGACATTTAAATTTGTGCAACTTTTCTGTAAGTTGATTTCACAAAATATATCAAAAGCCATAAAAATGTGATAACCATTGATTCAGTTATCTCACCTCTACAAAGTATGGAGTATTTATAAGAATATGGTTGTAACAATTCTTTATATGAAAGTAAAAAACTGTAAAATAATTTAAACATTTAACAAATGAATGGATATTTTATGTTATACATATCCAGTGAAATAGGCAGCTTTTACCAGCCATGGTTTTGGGCATTTTAAATAATATTGAAAACACATTGAGGCTATAACTCTAGAAGAATGACAGACCACATGCATTGGGGCCTTGAGAGCAGAGAAATCTTTTCCCCTGTATCCTACAAAAATGTAGTTTTGCGTTGTTGCTAGACTCTCAGGTGACAAGAAAAAAATAAAGGAAAAAATCATGATCCGAAAAGAGAATGGTGATTTTCAAAAGATGAGAGGAGGTAGGATCTACTGTATGGGTGGAAGGGTTGACCTTGGCCATAAAGCAAAGTTTATTTACAGTAATGAGAGGAAAGGCAAAGTATATGGACATCAATGCTCTTGGGTACAATGATGTAGTGCCAGGTCCTTTGTGGAATATCTTTAGTGTTTGCTTCGTTCTCTCAATGAAATTGGAAGAAATGTCATCAACAAACAGTATTCGACAGGTTGTGGGGGATGTATAAGGAGAAACGAAAAGATGTGAACTTACTGAAAAAGACTGAGGAAGAATAGGAATGGACTAGAGAAATACAGGGGGACCTTGGTTCTCAAATTCATTCTGGAAGGCTGTTCAAAAAGCTGTTTGTTCAAAAACCAAATCATTTTTCCCATTAGAAATAATGTAAATTGAATCAATCTGTTCCAGACTCCCAAATGATTCCGTTTTAACCTTTCTTATGTATAGTAAATGTCTAATGTTTAATTTATAAATAAACAATTTTAAGAAAAGGACATGAAATGTAAATGAAAATTTAACAAAAAGCAAATGAAATTCAATTGCCTGTGATCACTGTTTCCTGAGCACATTCACATCCTTAGCAACATCAGCACTTTTTTAAAAAATTTATCTTTATTGTTCAAAGAATTACAGATGTCCCCTTTTTTACCCTATTGACCCCTTCTACCCTGCACCAATGCATAACCCATGAACATCAGCACTTTAATGGCTTTTTTATGTTTTAAAATTATGCTAATCGTCATTTTTGCTGTGCCTTACTTGGTAGCCCAGTCAGACACCGGACACCTCTTAGGACCCTAACCTTCTTAGAACCCATGGCCAGTTACTGTACATATTTAATAATAATAAGTAGCAACAAAAGCAAAAAAAAAAAATACATGAAAATATTCACCGCACAATTTCCTGAGATGTTAACAAGATGAGATTTAGTGGTAAACTGACTCATACTCAAGCATTCTCTCCTTTATCACCTGAGAGACATGTGACTGATCATACAGATATTAGCATGAAAGGGTTGTGGGGTCAAGAACGGAAGTTTTGTTCAACAACTGAGACATTTGTTTGTGAACAATTTGGTCGAGAACTGAATTGTTCTAGATGGGAGATGTTGAAGAATCTATGTTTGACTATATACCATAATTGTTGGGCATCATTTCAGACACTGCAAAATTATTACCATGACTTTGAAGTTAGACAGCTGTACATGGTTATTTGTTTTGCTCCAACCAAATGTATGGCTTTTAATGGTAGAAAATTGGATCTAACCAAATCTGATGTTTTTTCTCATGATTATAAAATGGAGGAAGGGAATGTTATGAAACTCATAATTACACAAAATAAGACTTACTCTTGAAGACCTTCTTGACCCAGGTAAAGCATCATGCCCCTCTAGTCATGCTATATGATATTTTACTTCTGTATGCAAGCTTAATTTTAAATTTTTAATTATGTAAATATTGATAAAAAGTATACATACAGAATTTTGATATTTTGAAGTATTAAAAAAATGAACCCTCACCTTATTTAAGAAAATAATCAAAATCATTACTTTTGGTTTCTGTTGCAGGACACTGCTATGTTCTCACCTCAATTAATACCTTAAATGTGTGTTATCTATAATTTGAGCACAAACATTCTTAGAGGTATAAAGGTAATTTGCTGAGGCTCATTTATCTCACACTTCTGAATTTCTAGATTCCTTCCCTATCTGCTTACATCCTTTGGTTATTCTAATCTCTCTGTGGCATATAGTCTCAATTCCCTTCCTCCTTGATGATAATTTTGCTGATTCCCTTTCTCCTGTTTCTACCATACACTAACAAAATGCTCTAGGATCCATTATTTTGCCATATGACTTCCAAATCCATGCCTGTGACCATGTTGTTTCTTTTGCCTAGGGCCCTATAAAGACCAGTTAATATCACTTCCTTCATGGAATACTTACTGACATTCCCCAACATTGTGTAAATTTCTAACCTCACATAGAGACATGTCAAATACATATAATTTCTATACTATTATGGTAATTGTTGATAAGTTTCCCTTTTGTTGGTTAAGGGACTCCTAGAATAAGAACTGTTTTATTTACATCTCTATCTCTAGAACATAATATATAGCCCATCACATGGCAGAAGTACAGAATATTGAATGACTTTCTAGTGATCTTTCATTCAAAGTTAACATAATCATAAAAATTCCATTAAATTGCCTAAGTCTTAAACTTCCTTTCAGAATATCCTACCATTAATCAATATTTTCCCCTTGGAATAGTGACAATACACTATTTAAAATAATGCATCTTTTGGAGTACTTTTTATAGTCATGATGCTTTTCATTTCCCGCTGATTAAATGAAGCCATAATCTGATATTGCCTTCTTTTCTTCTTCTCAATTTATATGCTCTCCCTGGGCAGTCTCATCCAAGCTCATTGTTTCATTAAGCATCTTTTCAGATGGACTCTAAACCCATTAATCCATGTCTGGTCTTACTGCTGTATCTGATTTAATTTCACATCACTTCCTGGACATCCAGGTATTGTTAAGGTGATAAAACAACGTTTTAAAAAAGAAAAAGATGTCCCACTTTAAACTTTATCTATCATTGTAATCAATATCATTCCCTTCTTAGAGGAAAAAACAACTTTGGAATTGACATTGATCACTTCTCCCTCAAGTCTCACTTCCATTTTATTCTGGATTTATTGTTGTCTCTACCTTTGAAATGCCCCTCAAATATGTTTCCATATCTTCATTCTAAAAAAACTCTGACTGACTGATTTCAGATCCATATTATGCTTCAACTGAAATATAGAAAGTTAAGATATTCTTTAAGTCTCACTCCTTTTTCCAGTGTTAATTTTAGGCTCACATTCAGGACCCCTGTCTACATGAAGGTATATATACATATATTTTATAACAAAGAATTTACAGTATATGCACACTATGTTATCTTTTTTAACTAATACATACCTTAGGGATATACCTTAAGAGAATCTCCATAACAATGAAGATTTGCAGGTAATTGAAATGGAGATGAATTACTTAGAATGTATAAAGTGTGCATCACAGTGCTTAACAAAAAATGGTACATTGTTTTCCTTGGTTTTCTCTTTACCTTGGCATATAAGATATTCACAATGTGCTCTCTGTTTATATTTCCACTTTTGCTCTGACACTTGTTGAGGGTAAGTACAATTTTTTTTCTACATCTTATTGTAGCATGTATTTCTTGATTTCATTTGATTTTTTTCTCCAAGCAAGCAGTAGGACCCACTTAATCCTGATAACTAAATATAAGTTCTATTTTTTTTAAAAAAAGCATGGCCCATTTATACAGTAAGAAGCTTTTATGACATACTTTAAAACACAAATTATTATCATTTTTCTTTCTTTTCCCAGCTTCATTTGTATAATCAACAAATAAAACTGCATATATTTAAGGTGTGCCACATGATGATTTGTTATACATGTATATTGTGAAATGATTACCTCAGTCAAGTTAATGCATTCATCACCTGACAGTTACCATTTTGGGGGGGTGTGGTGAGTGTACTTAAAATTTAATATCTAAGCAAATTTCAAGTGTACAATACAGTATTATTAACAATAGTCGCCATGCTGTACTTGGTGTACATGTATGCATGCTCTGATCCCCAGAACTTATTCATCTTATAATTGAAAGTTACATCCTTGGACAAATCTTCCCATTTATCCCACCACATTGCTTCTTTCAACCACCATTCTACTCTCTGCTTCTATAAATTCAGCTATTTTAGATTCTATCTATAAGTGAGGTTATGCAGCATTTGTCTTCATGTATCACATTTTCTTTACTATTCATCTGTTGATAGATGCTTCCCCACCCCCATATATTAGCTATTTAAATAATGGTGCAATGACACCCTGGCCAGATAGCTCAGTTGGTTAGAGCATCATCCCAATACGCCAAAGTTGTAGGTTCCATCCCCAGTTAGGTCACATATAAGAATCAACCAATGAATGCATAAGTAAGTGGAACAACAAATGGGTGTTTCTCTCCCTCTCTCTCTTTCCTTCCTCTCTCAAATCAATTAAAAAATAAATAATGGTGCAATGAACTCAGGAGTGCAGATATCTCTTTAAGACCTCATCAATCCATTTCTTTGGGAGATATACCCAGCTGCATTCCAGAAGTAGGGATAACAGACCCAAGAAAGGAATGTTGACCGGCTACCATGGCTCAGTGGTTGAGCATTGACCTAGGATTCAGGAGATGGAGATTCAATTCCTGGTCAGGACATATGCCCAGGTTGTGGGCTCGATCCCCAGTAGGGTGTGTGTAGGAGGCAGCCAATCAATGACTCTCTCATCATTGATGTTTCTATCTCTCCCTCCCTCACCCTTCCTCTCTTTGAAATCAATACAGACATATTTAAAAAAAAGAAAAAGAAAAAAGGAATGTCCAGACGTGATGGATTCAAACTTCCATCATGTTTGTGCACAAGCTCCAGAATAATACCTTTACCCTTTAAGAGCATATTTACTTCTGATAAAAAACAAGAACATTCATTGAGCTGACACTGTTGAACACATGTTGTGGGCCAAACAATATGATAGGCACTGGAGGCATCAAAATATCTTCTTATGGAGCATGTAGTCTATATTTTAAATTGTACAGTACAGTCAAGGTATTAAATAAAAAGAATGCATATTATTATGTAGCATGTGTGGATCTATGGACAAACACACACCTGTGAGAAATATATCAGCCTCTATACTAGGATGGAAAAAACAATGTATCTCTTTATAGCCTAAAAAAATTCTCATGTTTTTTAACAGTGATTTTTATGTTCCTTAATTTTCCCTTTACCCTTTAACCTTTCATGTTTTGTTTATTCATTGTTGTTGTTCGATTTTTTAAATGTTTCTTTAGTTTGCACTTTTAGGAATTAATAATGTTGAGGAATTAAGAAATCACTAGCTACTCACAATTACCCTGTTTCCAAAGGCATTGAAGACAAAGCCACAGCTTGCTTAAATGGAGGAGAGGGAATCTGGAATGAACAGTGTCGGAATTTAAGAGTATATAAAAGGAGAGAAAATATATGTATATTGTTAGGGAATCCTAGGAAATATTCCATGTTTGGAGGGTCTTGGGCCCTCTTAAGCAAATGCCATCTTGTAATATCCTTTCTGACTATGGACACATAGTTGTCCCTATAATTAGTTGAAGGCTGTAGACCTAAATCAGGAGTAATTTTATGCTATTATTTTAATGTGCTGATTTGACTTTTTTTACATTAAGTATTTGAATTAAGAGAATGTATTTCCTTTTAAGTCATGTAATTTTAACGAATTGCTATTGCATAGAGTTACTATCACATAAAGGTTCAGGCAAGAGGCATAAAATGAAGAGCCCTCTTGTCCTTTCTTTGGGACACTGAGATTATACACACTAGAACCTTCCCCGACCAGATGAAGAAGCGCAATACTCCTCTGGGCCCTAGACACTTAGATGACATCTGCTGCTCTTTTTACCACCAGCCTGTGCCATGTACAGAGTCTATAGTGGTGAGAAATGTGAGTAGCCCTTTCTCTACTTCACATAACAGCAGTCAGTCACTAGGTCCTGTTAATTCTGTTTCTGAAATTGCGTCTGCTGCTCTTCCCCATACCACTTCATAAGGACCTATTCCTTCCTCCACAACTTAGATCTAGTGTGAAGAGGCACATGCAGGAGGTGGCATTAAAAGTTTGAGTTTTTCTTGTCTCTGGAATGTATATGAATTCCATTTTTAAATTTATCACTTACATTAATCAGAAAGTATCATCTGTGATTGGTAGCTTTTAATTTTAGTACTTCCCTAAAACTACTGTAGAATTTATTCATTTTTAAATCATTACATCTATCAACTGACACTTTTACTATGCAAGAGAGATTTAAAATCATTTAAAAATTTCCTCTCTAACATACACTATATAGTGTTGATATATGCATTGGTGCTCATGAATATAAGATTTCCCTAATAATGAAAAACTCTTTATGTCATGGTAAAGTACATTTCTTTTAAAAATTCTCTTTGGAAGTATAAAAAAGATACACATCCTAAAATTTCTAATAAGTTATACTTATCTACTTATGTAGAGTAATTTGCAGTAACTAATTCTTTTCAAAACACAAGTAAGCACCAAAATTTTGTCTTTTATCTATATATCTGGTGCCCTTGCAAGCAATTTGATTCTATCATAGAGTAAGTTTGGTAAGGAATATGTATTCTGTGAAGTTAAAATCGTCCTTCCTTTTTTCGAAGATGGTGTTGTGCTAATCAGCCTAGCACTCTGTCCTTGTGTTCAAACATCTCTGAATCTGGTACTACCTGGGCAGTCCTGCAAGATGCAGCATCACACCCAGTGCAGACACTGAGAACAGACCTTTCCTTGTTGGCAAGACTTTAACCCTGAGTTCAAGTACTGAACATACAGGCAAAGTCAGTTGTGCTGCTGGTCCTGCTACTCTGGTTTTCCTAGGCTTGGTTTCTTTTTACCTCTTCTGTCACTGAATAGCCCCTCTAGTAACTAATTTCTCTAATTGAAATACCCATTCCATTCCCTTTGGAATGGGCTGATGACTTGTTCTCAGTCGAATCCTGGGATCTGGGATTCAAACTCAGATCTAGTTCAAGACCTAGATTGTCATTCTCTCTGTGATCCACGCTGAAAATGTCAGTGTCTATAGATCAGATTCTCTCTAGACTTCTCTGATCCCTTTTCCTAGTCCTTCATTGAGGCCTTTTCAGATTGCATTTCCTGCCTCATCAATTACATCTTTGCTGAGTATTAAAATCCCTTGTCACTGTGTCTAAATCAATCTATTTATGTTGATTAGCTCCCTGTTATCAAAATATTTTAGAAGCAGAAATAGTAGGTAGCTAACAAAGAGGGTGAAGGGAAAAAGGAAGTAGCAAAGTGCCAAGAAGAAGTGCATTTGTGAGGCTTTGACTATTGAACAGTAATTCTGGTCAATCTCTCCATTGCACTTTGCTAATGGGATTTTTAAATTAGGTTTTTTTGCACCAAGCTTGAAGTCACAAAAGTTGTCGCTTTGCCTCTAGACTTATCTTTTTGAATCTGAATTCCACATAACTTTTAAAATGACCTTTTAGATTTCAAATCTGACCTTGTCATATCTTTTTATAACTTTTGATGGCTCTTATTTTTACAAATAGATGCTAGTGTGTTGATATGACAAATAGCCTCCTCAATGATCTTGCCAAAACTCCTTTTTTCTCATGATCTATTACTGTCTTCCCATACTTTACTATTTAAAAATTCCAAACTCCCTCCACATATCATTTGAATACATCCTGTGCGTACTGTGTCCAGCTCCGACAGGCTCCTGCTGGCTCACAAGAGCTGACCATTAAATATTCAGAAATGTTGTCATTAATTATTAAATTATTTGGCAGTTTGAAATTAGCCATGGTGGGAATATACACCATGGAAATCAGCAATAATAATAAATCAGGGCTTCTTTCCCCTCAGATAGGCAGATGACTAGCACTGAAAGCAGCTCTTATACTTTAGATATTAATATCCTAAAGGTTTTTTGGATTTCCATGCCCTTCCACTTGGAACCCTAAAGAGTGGAAATAAAAATGGATGCCAGAGACAGGGCTGCAAAGCTAATTTTTCTTAGTGTGTATAAAATTGCCTAGTCAAGTTTTTCATCCTGAGATGAAAAAAGTTAAAACTTTATGCTATAGATAAAAATAACAGTTGTTGCCCTGCCAATATGGCTAAGCAATTGAGTGTGGACCCATGAACCTGGAGGTCACAGTTAGATTTCGGGTCAGGACACATGCCCGGGTTGCAGACTCAATCCCCAGCAGGTTTGTGATTCTCTCTTATCATTGGTGTTTCTCTCTCTCTCTCCTTCTCCCTTCCTCTCTGTGAAATCAATAAAAAAACATTTAAAAATAACAGCTGTAATAGCAATTACAACAAAAAGCCTTTGCATTGGGAGATATATGTATGTTTAATGTAAATTATTTTGCTGTTGTGTTAAATTTTAATTAACTACAATATAGGCCTTATTGAATATATTTTTTAAATATATCTTTATTGATTTCAGAGAGAGGAAAGGAGAAGGAGAGAGAGAGAGAGAGAAACGTCAATGATGAGAGAGTCATTGATCAGCTGTCTCCTGCATGCCCCCGACTGGGGATCGAGCCCGCAACCCAGGCATGTTCCCTGACCGGGAATCGAACCCCGATCACCTGGATCCTAGGTCGATGCTCAACCGCTGAGCCACACCCAGCCAGGCATATTGAATATTTCTAAATAAGATAAATGATTTTTTATTTGTACCTCATACCATAATATGTACACACTATAGTATTTAAAATGATAATCATATTTTATGCATTGTTAATCAAACCTGTACTAAGATTAAAACATTACTGGTATTTCAACCTTTAGAATTAAAGACATATTCATTGTATTTTATATAAGTTTTAGATCCCTATTACAAAAGACACAATTCCGTAAAAAATATATGATGGGTATTGACTGATCTCACTGAGCAGTTTTAGGTTTGTGAATGTTTTAGTTAGGTAGTGGGTCTGCAATTATTTTTTAATCCTCCTGTTGGGTGGAGAGGTTTGAAATAAGAGATTCAGGGTAACTTTTTTCCACTATGGTAAATTATTGACAAAAATTTTTATGTGAAACACAGCATATCTCTAGTGTAGAAGAATTTCAATATTCAAATATTGGGTACAGTCTAAACACAGCCTGAATTTCAGAGCTAAATGAAACTTAAAATAACACACATTGATTGCTTAATTGAATTGGAGAAATATTCTGGGCTTAAATGGTGTATGCTTTAATCTCATGCTATATTTAACACAGCAATACTATACCTCATTATTTCTTTATCTGTTAAACAGATCCAGGAAATTGCCTTAACCTTTTAACTTTTGCCCTTATTGACAATATAGGTTATATGCAATACTTGTATTGTCCTATTGGCTTAATGATGCATTATAGATAGAAGGGAAAAAGGAAAAGATAGCTCAGAAAAATATACCCAGATTGTTCCTTTTTTTTTTTTTTCCTATGCTGAAGATCATAAAATGTCAAGAAATCCTTGAGAAATTCTATAACTGCCCTAAAGTCCATGTGGACCTCCAAATTGCAGAGATTTTTAATCTTTCCAGGGAATATAAATACAGTTTGTATTGCTCTCTCAAAGATTATAGCAAGCATCCCGGGCAGTTCCTATCAGTTGGTAATATATGACATGTCATGAGTGAGGGTAGAAATACATTGAAACTTTGCTGTACATTTTTTTTCTAGATGTGAATGGACACCCAACCACTGACTACAGTATAGTATTTTATCCTGCCAGGAAGACAATTTTTGAGAGAAAAGGACCTGATGGCTATCATGACACAGTCCCTCTTCCTAGTACAGTCTGCTTGCCGGTTTCCTTGTTACCTCCCCCAAATTTACCCATTTGATGTGGAATTCACTAATACATTCATTCACCAAATATGCATTATCACTTACTATATATACTAAGCATTCATCTAGGCACTAGGAATTCAGGCAAAAACCCTGCCTTTGGGGAGCTTACATTCTAGGAAGGAGGAAATACATTAAAAGTAATTAATGAAATGTGTGATAGAAAGAGAGGATCATCATTTAAGATTTAGTTTAAGCATCAACATCTCTGACAAACCTTCTTCAATCACCCCAGCCTGTGTTTTGTTCCATTTCTAGATACTCACAGAGGATCCCATGATTTCCTCATTAAAACAACAGCTCCACATTATTATCAGCTTCTCTTTATGCTTGTCTCTGGCAGTAGCCTCCGAGAAGGGTAAGTGCCATACTTTGTCCATCTTTTTTTCAAAGCCCCATTCCTGCATCATGGTATATATGATCCAAACATCTATAATTTATTGAGTCCTTTATTCATTTAGAGTATTATTCTAAACCCTTTCCATGTAAAATTCATTTTCTTTCATTCTTTAACAAATTACCATAAATTTAGTGGCTTATACACACACACACACTTTATTATCTCAGGTTCTACGTATCAGAAGTCAGGCCACAGCTTAACTGAGGTCCACAGCTTAAGCAGGGTCTCAAAAGGCTGTGATCAAGCTGTAGGCAAGGTTGCATTTTATCTGGAGACTTGAGTGGGGAAAAATTTGCTTCCAAGTTCACTTAGATTGTTGGCAGTATTTCCTTGTAGCTGTATGACTTAGGACCGTGCTTCTTAATGGCTGTTGACTGGAAGCTGCTCTCATTTCCTAGAGGGAATCCACAGGTCCCTACCATATGATTCCATATACAGTTCACAACATTGCCATTTGCTTCTTTAAGGCCACCAAGTGACACTACAGTCTGACAGGATAGTCTTATTTAAGGAAATGTTATCATGGGAGTGATATTTCTTCATCTTTGCCATAATCTCCTGCTTAGAAACCTGTTAGAGATTCTACCCATACTCAAGGGGAGGCAATTTCATAAGGGCTTGATTCATTGGGGGCCACCTTAGAATACCATGTATTGTCTCATTTAATCCCCACATTTCTATAGGGCGTGTGCTTTTATTCTGAAGTTAAAGAAGCCAAGGGTACCAGCTGATAAAATGTCAATCCAAGTTTCAAGCCAGACAGGGCTACTCCAGAGTCCTAACTTTTTATATTGCATTATATTGATCCTACTAAATACATGTTCACTGAATTTAAAAATGAAGTAGTGAATAAACAAATGAATTAATGAATGTTAATATAGCTTTCACCTTTACATGTGATATGAAATGTATCTTTGTGCATAATAGAGATACATTCAGTACAGCATGTTACTTAAATTAGAATCTGAGAAAAGATAAGTTCTTATGCCTCATTTGTTTGTTGGGTGGAATGGAAGAAGGCATTTCCTGGGCTTTTTAATTTTTATTTTATTTCAGTTTTTATCCTAAATTTTGAATTTTTGTAGCAGTTATATAAATTCCATTATTTAAAATTTCTTAGGTTAACTAATCTATTTTAAATTCATTAGTAATTATTGGGTAATATTCTATCATTTTATATTATATAGAGTGATTTGTTTATATATTCATTCATTCATAGTATATCTTCCCTAACAAGAAGATAACTTCTATGAGAGCAAGGTCTTATATGTTTTAACCATTGTCATATGCTGAAAGCCTGTAAAGTCATAGGGACACAGTAGGCCCTTTAAGTAACTTTAAGTGACTTTACAGAATCAAATAAAATAACGTCCTAGGAAAATAATGTCCAATCTACTATCGTTTTCTTTCCCTTAAATATGTTTGTATTTTAAATACAACATATCTGGAGAATAAAATAGTGGAATTAATTATCAAGCTTCATTTGGCTTTAATACACAATCAAACAAAAATGTATCCTGAATTTTTTTGTTGTTTAAACATCATAAGCATTTAATTAAATTTTAAGTCACTACTGTTGGGAAGAATGTCTAATTCTGCCAAAATATAATCCACATAGATTTAGAGGAAAGTTGTGTTTTTCCATATTGGCTTAACCCAGAAGTTGGCTAATTTATAAAGTGTTGCTCTGATCTCTGGAGACACACTCATTTCTATAATATATGTCATATAATCAAACTACCTAAATGATTTTGGAAAAATATTCAAACAGCATTTTTCCCCTCTTTTACTTTTAGCTACAAAATATCCAAAACATTTATCATGAGGTAGATCTCTCTCGTATCTTACAGCAATAAACTCACAGCTAACATATGGTGTTATTTAGCTGTGTAACAGAAGAGATTCATCAGCTGACAAAATGTCATTATAAAGGAAATATTTTAAACTGTGATTTTCTTTTTTTCCTCTCACTTCATGGGCACCCAGCCACATTCTTCTGCAGCTGGCTTAAAAAATTACATGTGGAAATTAAAAATCAAACTCTTAAATTATCAGTGGCATTTAATATATTTGTGATGCCACTCTGGAAGTCCACTGCTTATGAAATGTAAATGTTTCTGTTTAACGAGAAGTTACATTGTCATTTTAATTGTGTGTATGTGAAGTAAAGACTGAGAGAATTCACTGAAAGCATTAACATTATCAACATTGTCAACAGCAGCGATGTTCATTCACTTGTCTGCTACTCAACCTCTTTGGAAAGAAAAGGTCTTAACCTCAGAGTAGGAGGACTCATCCAAACAACCATTAATAAATGTTGTAGCATCTTCTCAAGTAACACTTTAGCATTATTGAATTGATTGTTGTATTAGAATGGTTCTATTATTAGGGGAAAACACACTGGCAGGAAAAATAACACCTAATTAACAATATGTATGCATGATTGCATTTTTCAAAGTCATATAAGTACTGTAATGATTAAATAAAAGAAAATTCATTTTAACAGTTTTTAAAAATCATAGTACCCTTTCATTAAATTTTTAAAATTTTAAATCAGACGTAAAAACAGTAATATAAGGATTGGGGATCCACTGCTGCTTTTGATACGAAGCTCCTATACTTTAAAATGTTGGCAAGCACTGCAATATCTCATTTATTCCCCATTCACACTTCAAATTGAAGACACTAATATTAATTGTGTGCTTAATCTTAATAACCACTTTACTAATGAATCTTTAAATCATCCTGGGAGGTAGGCACTATTTACCCAAAGGTTATGGATGTGAACACAGTTCTGTATTATTCCAAAGCCTTTGCTTCTCAAACTGACCTGCACAGTAGTTTCTGCACTAATTTAACATTTGGCTAATTTACATGTACCCTGAAGAGACTGTAGGTTTTCAGCAGTTTTGCAGAATCAATGAATGCTGGCCCCATTTTATGAGGGTCCCATCACAACTTTTCTTTATGGTTGTATATTTATGCATTTACATATTCACTTTATAAATCTTGCAAAGAACACATTCTCATAACATTCTTAAAACCTGCTGGATCTGTGACACATTAATTTGGAATACATTTGTATAAATTAACATGCTAAGTATCAAAACTGAAATTCAGACTAGCTAGAAGTCTGAACCCTACTTCATTTATATTTCCAGAGCATGAATTACATTTTTTTTCCTGAAATAGGACAATCCTTCCTTAATGAGTTCTATCTAAAAATAATGACTACAATGTAAAACATGAAGTCACAGAGGTTGTTTACACTGGTAACTGTTCATAAAATTAAAAAGTCCTTAGTTCCCAGGGATAGTAGCTAAATTGTTTATTGGCAGACACAAGCAAATTAATCTGTTGGAAGAAAAATAAGCACAATATCCTTTGACATTTTCATGCCTGATAAATGCTGGTTTATTCTGCCAAATTTATGTTGAACAGAGAGTAATACGCAGTCCAGTTCAGTAAATATGCATTGAATGTTTGCCATTAACATGTTATTCTACTAAATTTTAAGGTTCCAGAGATATCTAAAACAGTTTCTGGCCTCAAAGAATATAGTGACTTTTAGGGAGAAGAAAAGTCATTTTTTAAGTGAATCTTAAGGGCTTAGTATTATAGGACCTATAAAAGTGATGTAATGTGGTCTGAGAATTTAAAGGGGAAAGAACTAACATTGAGTTGGGGAGATTAAGAAGAGCCTTAAAGAATTACTACAATTGAGATCTATCTTTAATTATGTGTCTTTATGATGGGAAGATAGATAGAAAGAAAGGTCATTGCACTAAGGCTATAAGCTTAAACAAGAATATGAAAATGAAAAGCATTCATTATGTTTGGGGATATAAGTATTCCCATTTGACTGCAGAACAAGCTGTTCATTCTTTCATTCGTTTTAAATGAATGTTCACCCTGTGTTAGGCACTCTTTTAGAGACTAGGAACTTAACAATGAACAAAATAGACAGAAATCTCACCTCTGAAGTTTACTTCATTGTGATGGAAGATAACAGACCTATAAAAATACAAATAACTAGCCAGGCCAGCATGGCTCAGCGGTTGAGCATCAACCTAGGATCCAGGAGGTCTAGGTTCAGTTCTCAGTCAGGGTACATGCCCAGGTTGCAAGCTTGATCCCCAATAGGGAGCGAGCAGGAGGAAGTCGATCAATGACTCATCATTGATGTTTCTCTTCCTCTCTCTCCCTTTCTTCCTTTCTCTCCCTTTCTCCCCTTCTACTCTCTGAAATCAGTGAAGACATATTAAAAAAAATACAAATAACTGAATGAGGGATACAGAGTAGGGCTGCAGTGTCCATAGATGATCTCACTAATAAGGAAACTTGAATGCAGCCTTATTTTAGTTCTGATTTTATTTAATACTTTGAGAACCTACCTGTGAGTGACAGAACGGGCACTCATATATAACAATGAGCACATGCTGTGTGAGATTCGTTAGAATTAAAGTAGCAAATGGAATCAAGAGGCTACTGCAAGTAGCTCAGGTGTAATGTCACAAAGGAGTATGTATTAGGGTGACAGCTGTAGGAATAAAAAGAGAAAATGTGTGCAATACATTAAAATGAAGAATCGGTAGGTTTTGGCAGCTGTTTCAATGTGTGAGTATAGGGAAAAGGGTAAAGTTTCAAGGATCTAATCCTTATATATTGGGAATGGCTCATGTTATCATCTGCAAAGGCAAAAGGAAAGCAATATATGATGGCTTGAAAAAGAAGGTAATATTTTAATGTTTATCTTTTCAGAAATGATCAAGATAAACTAGCAATAATGTGCTGTAGGCACTTAGGAAATTGGATTTGCAACTATAAGTGAGGAATCAAAGCTAGACATATAGAAGATTTAGGTTGATTTTCATTGATTTAGTAATGCTGTTTTGACTGACACTGGGAGTGAACATGGAGGAGGGGAATGGGACTCTTTGGAAATATCTACATTTGAAGAGTTCGAGATGAGTTAGGTTTAATCTTAGAATGTGGGTAAGATTATGCTTTGAAAGTATTTTTATTCTAGTAGACAGAAGGAGAGCAAGGGGACTGAGACAGGGAAGAAACAATGTACTCTAGAAAGGGCATAAGGTTGAGGGCATGAGAAAGTTAAGGCAATATGATTAATAATAATACATTTTATACAGATTGAAGAAAATTAGGACTAAGATGTATCATTTATTTGTAAAATTAAGAGATCATTTTTAAGGTGATTTCCTAGAATGCAGCAAATCAATGAAGCCAAACACCAAAGAAAGCATACCATACGATTTTCTTTATGTACAGTTCAAAACATGGAAAACCAATATATTATGGTAAAGACTGCAGTATTATTCTTGAGGGAAATACTGACTGGGAAGTAATATAAGGGGAATGTCTGAGGGTGCCAGAAATGTTCTACATCTTGATTTAGGCTGTTGTGTACTGCATACGTATGTAAAAATAATTAGTCATTATATACTCAAGATTTGTGTACTTAAATATTAATTAAAAAGTGAATAAAAAGAAAGAGAACAGGGAAAAGGGAAGAAGGAAAGGAAAGAAGGAGCAGGTAAGGGAGGGAGGGGTGAAATCTGACCTGTGATAGCTTTATTGGACACTGGATCCAGTTTCATATAAATCAAGTATAATTCTAGATTCAGAAGTAGCACGAATCACTAAATTTTCTGTATTGTTCATGATAGTTAGGGCTACATATTATATTATTTGCAATATATAGAGAGTCATAACTTATATATAGCTAGATAAAAGTTTAAGTGTCATTTGCGATTTGAATCATAATTAAAAATTGTATAAGATTTTTAAAGTCATAATAAAGGCAAATAGAATAAAGTATAATTTTAGAATATAGTATAGTTGATATAATTATAGATTACTTATTTACTTTAATATTCAATATTTTGAATATTCAAACTATAAATTCAGAAATCCTGTGTATTTTATGAGTTCAACTTAATGTTATAAAGCAGCTTTTAATACATGACAATATCAGATTTTAAGGATACATAATTATAAGCCTGTTAAATATACTATGTCATTATGTCTATTAGATTATATACAAAGGTAGGTTTATGTTAATTAACAATGGACATACACATAACAATTTTTAAAGTTTATTATTAATTAAAATATTTACTATAATGAAAAATGCAAAGTAAAACATGTAAATGTATATATGTATGTATATTAATGTGTTTACATGTCTATGTGTATAAAATTATCAAATTGATCTATAAGTTCAATATATTCCAAAGAAAAATATGCATATGGATTCTGTGGAAGTTGATAAAGCTAATTCTAAAGATACTCATGGAATTAAAACATATAATAATACTCAAGAAAATACAGCAACATGGAAATGATGAAATTTCTTCAAAATATTACTATATAATACTATAATATTTAAGTAAGTACGGTGTTGGTATAAAGAGTAAAATCAATGCAGCAGAATTAAACATCTAGAAAAATACTGATTTACATTTGGTACTATATTATATTATGTATTTCAAATCAATTCACAAGAGTTAGTCAATAAATTGGGATAGGACAACTTTTGTTGTTATAGTTGGAAATACCTAATTAATCCATCTGTTAGCACCATTTAAAGAAAAATATGTAGATTTAAGGCCTTTTTTTGTCTATTAAATTATTGGTAAACATTACATATAGGTATGTCTATAACTGAGATTAGGAAGCCTCTCTTAAATGAGAAAAAAAGGAAAAGCCAATGAAACAAAATGATACATCAATCACATTTAACTTTAAAAAATACACCTATCCAACAAGCAACATCATAAACATTTGAAAGCATAGACTGTCAATATGTGTGTGCGTGTGTGTTTGCAGTTTAATACTTCTACATTATTTATCTCACACTGAAGGTTCTTAGGCAGTGATTTGGGCAAAGAAGATTTCAGAAAGAATAAAGAAACTTTGGGAAAAAGCATTCTTAGCTGAGGGCACTAAATGAGTTATAGTATAGCAGTATGTGAATCACAAATCTCTGAGGCTGTGTCAATAATATATTATGACTAGAGCATAAGGTGCATCTGTGTAGGGATGGCAGGTGAGAGACATGAAAAGTAATTTGGAGCCAAGTCACTAAAAGCCTTTTTGGCGTTGAGCACAATGGGGAGCTCCCACAGAGTTTCCAGAAAGTGGTCATATGCTTTGTGTGCCTGTGGTGGCTGAGAGTAAACACCAAAAGCGAATGAGTTGAAAGAGCTGAAGGCAGGGAGCCAAAGGATAGATATCTGAAACAGCCCATAGGGGAGATTGCATGACTGCAATGCAGGAACAGAGGTAGAAATTGAGAGCAAGGAGAATGGACTTAAGAGATTTTTTTAAAATTTATGTTTCACATTATTTGATGATTCACTGAATATGGGGCTGGGGCAAGAAAGCAAAAATATGGCTTTCAGGTTTCTGACCTGTGCCAGATGTCTTTAATTTGGCCAATGATTCCATTAGCATAATTAGTAGACACCAAAGGGGCAGTAGTTGAATGATGCAGATGGGGAGGGCATGTGAGAATTAGATAAATTTTGGCCTTAAAAATATGTTTTAGGAGCAAACACATGGAAAATATCAAATAGGCAGTTTGAAAGACAGGTCTGATCATCAGAAAGGAGATGTGAACTGGCAGTGCATATATCATCTAACTGTTTACATCAGTTTTGTGAAGGTGTTGAGGCCACAGCAATGCAACAGAAGATCCATAGAATGCAAAAATGAATAGAGAAACAACAAGGCTGAGGATCCTCCTTTGATAATCTCCGATTTTAGGGTGCAAGTTGAAGGAGAACCAGTGAAGTAGAAAGTATTTTGGAAGAGGAAATAGAATGGTGACGTTGAAGCCAAAAGGGCGTTTTCTAGAAGGACGTCTTAAGGAGCTTAGATGACTTAGAAAGGATTAGATAGAATATAAAATGAAGAAGTCTTTGGATTTTCCATTTAGATGATTATGTATGAAGCTGGATTTTTTAAATTGTGATAGTTGAGGCAATGAAATTAATAAATTGGAGATTGAAATATTAATGACTGTGTATAGATTATACTTTCAAGCTGTTTAATTGGAGATGTGGGAGAGAGAATAAGAAACTTGATAAATAAATTTTAGAATAATATACACCTGGGCATATTTGTAGTTTAAAAGTAAGTTGACAGTACAAAATAAGATTATGTGGAAAGGATAGATTCTAGATTAATCAAATAAACAGGATCAGAAAGAGAATTTAAGAAGTCAAGGGTAGGGCTGAAAGCAGAAGCTGTTTCAGTAGAGGTGGGGTAAAAGGAGAATCATGGCTCATGCAAGCCCAGTTTCTAACCAATCTCAGCATTTAATTAAGAAGTCCTTAACATCAAAATGCTTGCTTCTCATATTTTATAGCAAAAGGAGCAACTGAAGTAGATTCTTAGAGCTACTAAATTATGCTTTTAACATATGTTCAAATAAGTTTGAAAGTTAAAGACTACTACTCTTAATCTTAGCAAATAAAATGAAATATTATAATATTGTTCTTAAACCTAGTAGCAAATCTGGATTTTTTCAAATATGCTTCAATTTACTCCTAATTTATACTTTAGTAAGATTTACTGTAATTAAATGTTCTTTGGAACACAGTGCATAAAATAAAAATATAATACTTGCATAAAATAATTTACGCCTTTTTAAGATACAGTTTTAATTGTAATTGGGTTGTAGGATATGAGTGAATTGTTTGAAGAAGGCTGTTCATTAAATGATCTTTTGAGACTTAATTATAGAAACACATCTTTAAAATTGAAAGCAAAGGTAATTTGAGTAAATTTTTTGAATTAGACGATTCAATGTACTTATTTAGGTAATTATCATTCAAGGATGAGATTAAGAAAATTCTGCCAAGCTGTACATTTCAGCAGCCTCTAAATCACTCAACAGTAACTTCAAAAGGAGGCTGGTACTCAGCTAGAGAACAGAATCATGATTCTATGTGCAATAAAAGCATATTTAAAATACCTGGATAGTAGAAAACATAAATAGCCTGGAAAAATAGAAAAAGAAATTTTTAGCATCTGGTGCCACAAAATCACTGAAGGCACATCACGTAGGCATTCTGAACTTATTTCCTCACATTTCACAAAATAAGTCTTTGATTAAGACTGGTGATACTAAAAATACACGCTTTCAACTTGGATATACAGTATAACAATTATATTAACTATTTTGTAAGAACATATCATTCTTAAATATATAAGTACAAAAAAATCTAGTGAATTACCTGGACTTCTTTCTAGTTCACACATATTAACAAATCTCAAAACTTACTGTTAGGAAAATCTTGTTTTGTCTGTATCACAAGCCTACAGAACAGTGATTGTTATAAACACTACATGATGTTTGAAAAGGTGCTCAACATCACTAATCATCAGGGAAATGCAAATCAAAACTATGAGATATTACCTCACACCTGTTCAGATGCCCATCACATGCAAAAAAGGTAAATTTGGTGAAGATGTGGAGAAATTGAACACTTGTACAGAGTTGGTGGGAATATGGAATGGTATGACCATTAAGAAAAACAGTATGGAGGTTCCTCAAGAAATAAAAAATAAATAGAAATACCATATGATTTAGCAATCTCACTTCTGATATATATCCAAAAGAATTTAAATCAGAGCCTTGAACAGATATCTGCACTCTGTTTATTGCACCATTGTTCGCAGTCCCCAAGATGCGAAAACAACCTATATGTCCATTGTTGGTTGAGTGGAGGAAGAAAATGTGATATATACATACAATGGAATGTTATTTAGAATTTACAAAGAAGGAGATCTTGCCATGTAGAGCAACGTGGACGAACCTTGAGGACATTGTGCTAAGCGAAACAAACCAGTCACAGAAGAATAAATGCTGTATACCACTTATATGAGGTATATAAAATAGTCAAACACATAGAAACAGAGTAGAGTAGTGGCTGCCAAGGACTAAGGGGAGAGGGAAATGGGTAATTGCTATTCAAAAAGTATAGAGTTTCACTTAATGAAAGATAAATAACTTCTAGAGATCTGTTGTACAACAATGTGCCTATAGTTAACAATACTATATTGTACACTTAACATTTTTCAAGAGGGTAGATCTCATGTTAAGCCTTCTTACCACAGTAGAAACAAAAAAGGTGTGTGTGTGTGTGTATTTAGTATATGATTAGTACTAATCTCATGTTAAATCATCTTTATCACTAAAGAACTGTGAAAAGCCTTAACAAAGCAGATGAAGGGGCAGTTTTGGTATAATTTAAATTGTTCTTTGGATTTTCATGGTTGCTGGTATGAAGCGTGCACTTGTCTTACTTCTTTTATCTTCACTGAAAGGCGATTAATTTGCTGCAGGGTACTTATTACCGAGGCCTTATTCTTTGCCAGTCACCTCCTTGAAGTGTACCTTTATATCTTCTTTATGGAGGTTTTGATTCTTCCAAAATGCCGAGTGTGTGCATGATGGTGCTAGCTTGCATCTCTGGTTTATGCAGCCTGTGTCTTACAGCAATTGGCAGCTGTGTCATCTGTGCTGCAGCCAGCGTTCTGAAACATTCTGCTGACACAATAGGTAGGATATTGTGGTAACAATTGTTGGAGCCTGTGATGAAAATGAATTGCTTCAAGGTACAGCACTCTGACACCTCCTATGTATACTGTTAAATATTCCCTTACAAGGACAACTAACATGGTTGCTGTTTAATCAGTCTGAGCTCAATATCATGTATTGTGGATACTCTTTGTCTTTATATTTTTGAATCAATAAAAATAAATATAAAGGAAATTTGAAGGTCTGTCTCTACAGTCAGATTATGCTAGATTTTGCTACAGTAAAAACAATTCCAAAATCTCAGTGGCTTAAAACAGCAGAGGTCAGTTCCTTAGTTGATGTAACTAATTCTGAACAAGGACTCCGGTTCTGTTTCAGTAGCAGCTCCGAGGCCACTACATGAAAAGAAAGGAGGTAGAGAATTGTGCCTTGATTCTTAAGTGCTTGTACCTAAAAGACACAAATTATATTACTGCTTACATTTTATTGGGCAAAATGTCACATGATCACAACCTGAAAGAAATGCTGAAGTACAGTCTTCATGTGTGCCCAGAAAAAAGGGAACAGGAAATATTGGTGTGTATCACTAGCATCTAATAAAATATTAAATTGCTCACTTAAAAGAGAAAAAGTGTGTCATGATTTCAAAGCACTGTGTCAGTCCATTTAAGTAGAGAGGACGACACAGCAAGTTTATGGAAAATAACACCCTTAAAAATGGTTTTTGAAGCTCAGAATTCAAAGCTAATTTTCAAGGAAACCTAAGGACTTTAAATGACTTTAAAAACAGGCCACCCAAATTTTAATTAAAGAGAGATAGAAGGAAGCTTCCTGATACCACAGGCAGGGAGAACCATGAGCCTTGATGAGGGCGGGCAAAGCAGCAGGGTTTACCTGTTAGAGACACTAGTGGGATTAGAAACACTTGATGACATTGGAGGCACAAAAATTCCTGCTGTGTCATAGACTCCTCACAAGAAAGGGAGAGCACAGTAGTGCGACTCTTTGAAAACATTTAATTCTCTAGTCAGAGTTCAGACATTTACTTTCCCCATAATTAATGTAGCCTTGGAATAAAGAATGCCCCTAAATCACAGCCCTTCTCTCTATATTTAATCAAGCTTCTTTTGGACACATACTTAACACATATGCTTTTTATTGACAGTACTGCTCTCACATCCCTAACAGACATATCTGTGATAAACATGTAAAGCTACTTATACTTAACCAACTCACCTCTTCACTATTTCTATTTAGCTTTTACACAAACCACCATCTTCCCAACTTTGACTAAGGCTTTTTCCGGGAAAACAGATTCAAGTCAGTTTTTTCAATTATATACATGCTTTTGAATTAATTTTCTCTTGTTAAATGTATGTGGACACCATTCTGCTCAATATTTCATATAATCAGTATATACCTTTTCTGTCTTTCTGAGTTGCTGGTCATGTTTAAAACTGCCTTGGTTTAAAATTTTATCCATATAAATATTACTCAGGTAGCAATATAGGACATGGTCAGACTCACCCCCAAGGGAAACAAGGAAGGCATTTGGCAACATCCAAAAGAATCACTGAAAAGAATGAGTGAGAAGCAGTTTTGAAAAAGAAAGGGTCTATTGTTTGCAGAATAAAAGTAGGAATTGTATGGAACCTACTCAAACTATATATGTTCGTTATTGTGGTTGTTAATGAGATAACAGTAAGAGAAGCACTTATTATTGCTAATAAAAACACAAGCTGGCCCAGCTCGTGTGGCTCAGGTGGTTGAGCATCGTCCTATGCACCAGGAGGTCGCTGGTTTGATTCCTGGTCAGGGGACATGCTCAGGTTGTGGACTTGATCCCCAGTAGGGGACCTTCAGGAAGCAGCCGATTGATGTTTCTGTCTCATCAGTGTTTCTATCTTTCTCTCCCTCTCCCTTCCTCTCTCTCTAAAAAATCAATAAAAACATTTAAAAATAAAAAAATAAACGAATTGAAAAAACAAAAACATAAGCTGGAATAAACATTTAGGGCAAGAAAATCCGCAATTTTCAAAAAGCCTGAACTTACATCTTTTACCTAATATTTCCTCTTAACAGTATAGCCTGAAATTGGGAAGGACTTCTGAAATTGCAACATTATGATCTTCATAATTCCCCTCCTCAGTAAAAACAATGAAAATATTGGCCAAAATAATAGTCAAAATCAACTTTTCCAAAATTCTGACTATTAAAGATATCAAAAAATCTGAGGACCCTTTAATATATGAAAACTACTAAACCTCAGTAAGGGAAGCAATGTCTGTGGCTTTTTGACTTGGCCTATTCCAGTCCTCCATTTCCCATCTCTATGAAAAGCCAGCAGCCTCACCACTATGAAATTTATGAACACCATCAACCTTGCATCTATAAGCAGAAGCCCAGGATTAGAACTCCTTATAAGTTCAATATATGTTGCTAGACTTACAATATAATTTGTCAGATATTTGGATCTGATTACATGTTTCTGTATTCATTCATTGGTTAAAATACTTTATATATTCACTGTTTTCAATTTAATAATATAGATTGGATTTTTAAATTGAGTTTAAGTAAATCATACAGTATGGAAGACATATATCATCAAATACCTCCATATAAATTGAATTAGTTAACTTTCATAATATCGAAGGAATGCTCTCCATGCAGATATTCAAAATTCATGGTGTGGCATCGAGATGGAAAATAGGGTGTTTACTAAAGGTTGCCTGACTAAAAAGAGCTTGGTTTATATTACTCTCTTATCAATATTTATATTATATTTAAGACTTGCTCTACACACAAGATGCTTATGCATTTTGAGGCTGCCTACATTTTTATTTTGAAGCATTTAATGATAAGTTGCTGTTGGCTGAATTTAATAGGTTCTTGAGAAAATGTGGTTGTATTTCCAGATTCATAATATCACACTAAACCAGACTTAGCATTTTATTGTAGAAAGAATGGAGTCAGGAGTCACATATCTGAGACTCTTTTGAAACAGACAGAAAAAGCCCAGAAGTAAAATGGTGATGGGAAAAGACAATTTATTTTTCTCTGCCTGCCTGCATTCAAAATAAGGGTATATTTAACCCAGAAAAGAACAGATGGACTGTATTTATAATAGTCAGTGATAAAATGTTGTATTATTCAATTCTTCTATTAATTTATTTCTGTTGCTCCCACTGCTAAAATGTGTACTGTTGCACATAGGTGAATTAAATGAAAAGAAAGATGATACACCATGTATGTAGTATATGATTTATGGAAAGCTATTTATTTCAAGTCTACTTTGAAGCATTTTCTAGTTTGGGTTTTACCTACTGACTCAGCCTCAAGGTAAAACAGTATCCAATTTTAATATATATATATATATATATATATTAAAATTGGATATATATATGTAATTTTTGGCCCAGAACAGTGATTGTTGGAAAGAAGAGCCACTCACTGGCACCTTGATAATGTCTTTGGAATATAAATGCTGTATTTATCCATCCAATAAACAATAGTGAGGTGGATAAGACATATAAAGTATAAATCATTATTTCTTAAAAATTTGACTCTGGGGGAGAATAAATAGGCTAAATTATTTGTCTTTGAAATATATGAGGTGTTTTCATTTTTTAAGTTAGGTTTGGTATATTTCAAATAAATCAGTGGGAGAACTCTGCATTGTCTTCTGTCCTGGACTGTGAAATTTAATTTATGCTTGTTTTGATCATTTCCACGTCTCCATCACTTAGAACAGTGTCAGGGGCATTGATAAAATGGTCCTTCAAATTGTGTTACTAAACATAGGTATGTTAGAAATAATTTATCACAAAGTTAGGTCTTCACTACCAAATAAAGGCAGATTGGACTAGATGTAAGAAAGTAAAATGGTCTGCATGCACAAAACCATATATAATAAGGTTATCAAAAATCAAATATGTATACATGTTCTTGCACAGGAAGGAGTGGGTCGTGGTTTTGACATTAAGTAGTCATTGGCATGACTGACAGCTCCTTCACTGACTACATGGGAACTAAGCAACTTAGCCATTTTGAGCTTCTTTTTCCTCATTTGTAAGGTAGGAATAATACCTTGTGACATATGAAAATGGGAATTTAGATTTTATTTTTCTTAATTTAAAAGAAATAAGTTCCATGGAAAATAAATGTTTATACATCTATATCATTTGCAATACTATTAATTAATACTTGTTTTAGTATGTGTAACTCTGGATACATTACTCTATCTCAAACTAAGTTATCTAACCTATCTAACTTAGGTGCTACTAAGCACTTCAACTTGACCATTATGCCAATTTACAAGATGAAAATTAAGATTCCCAAAGATGATTGTTTTCAAGTCACAAAATTAGCTATTTGGTGAAATATACTAACACAACTTAATCAGAAGTCTAGTATCTTTGTATAAATAAAATGAAGAAATACTCAGATCTCCTATAGCCCTTTCTTTTCACCTAGTCATCTTGTCAGCAATGAGCGTGACAACTTGAATTCTCATTTCCAGAGTAGAGCTCTTTGCATTAAGATGATGCGCTCTTAAACCTTTGGTTAATGCAACTCTTGAGTGCATCTTCTAACTACCATATTATGTGCACACCTCCACAATGCACCATGATACCCATGGGAGTGGGTAAAATATGCTGCAGACCACGCTTTGATTTGTCACGACAAATATTACTAATCGGGTCTCTATGTATGAAAAGTAATAATTATATTTCTAAAATTATAAATTATGAATTAACTACTAATATACCTTGAAAGGGGGATATATTATAAAGATTAATATAAAACAGACAGACAATACATGAACCACAGGATTAGTACTAAAATGACTGACTGTGAGTTAGAGGGAGATCGATTTCATCTTAGGATAAAGAGGGCCCTTCCAACAGTCAATGCTGACAATTATTAAAACCTTCTGAAACTGTGAGTTCCCTGTTACTGAAGAGCTTCAAGTAGCTCATCGAGAAAACTGCAGCACTGAATGAGTGCTTTCACTAGATGATGCTCAAAAACATTTCTACCCCGAGAATGAAATTCTGTGATGTTCACAGGATGCTAGTACACTAGACCACATTTTCAGACCAAAGGCACTAAATCCTGTACTTACCGGATGTTAGTAGTGATAACAGAAGTGAAAATAATGAGTGACAATTGTAAGGTGATTTAGAGTTTACAAAGGGATTTTATGTAATGTTTAATTCTCACATCAACTGTGCGTGAGAATTATCATTGCTGTCATTCCAATAACAGATTTGGAAACGAGCTCAGCAACGCTGAATGACTTGGCTCTGATTGTTTGATATGGGATGAAGATGAGCTCTGATACAAAAACATCTTTCCAAATCTCATGTCTGTTCCACTAAATGATTACGATTGAGGACAAGTAATGTAAATTTTTCGTAGGTTTCCTTTGTGTTCAAAAAAATAATAGGAAAGGTTTAAAAGTCAGTGAGAATCTGCATAAAAGTGTTTTAATGCCACACCTTGATTTGACTGCATAAGGGATTATGTGATGCATGGCATTGCCTGGTGTGGTATTATCAAGACAAGGCCCTGGGAAAGGGCCCAGCCTGTCTACCATGGTATTATGCTGTGGCATCATGCCCCAGTCAGAATCCATTTCTAAAAGGGTAGGTCTCATTTACAAAGACCCCCAGGGAAAGCAGGAGAGCAGGGAACTGCTGACCTGTCTGTTTTGCCTTGGTCGCACTCATTGTGTGAATTAAGAATGCAGGATCACTTTAAATGTGCTGCTTCAGGGCTTCCTTGGGTCAGAGTTTTTACATCATATGAGTCTCATTTTGTACAAGCCAGGTGACACCATCCAATGCCAGTTCCACAACCTCACCAATGGGACAGGATGGGTTTCTTTACACCCTTGAAGAAACACTTGGCTAAGCAGCTCCCAGGAGAGCAGGGCTAAGTTTTCTCTCCCCTTTGCTACTTTTGTCCCACCACATTCCATTCCTTAACACTGAGGGGGGAGGGTTTTCATCAAAACCCTTTTCAGTCTATTTTAATATGGCTGAAATATGTAATAATGACTGTTTGAATAAAACTTGTTTGTTTTTGTTTTGCTGAACTGGAGGACCTTAATGCAAAGATCTCCCTTTCACCTCTGGGACTGTTCCTGTTCTCTGACCTTGAAGGAGGAGGAACTATGCTTTAATGACTCCTGGCTGTGAATTTAATGGGCCAGCGAGGTTGCTTATAAAAGAAACAAGAGGACAATAGGCTTATGAGGTGATCGTTTCGTAGTTTATCTGTTTTTGTTTGTTCTTTCTGGATGTAGGAATAAAATTAGTCAGAACTCAAGAGGTCACTAGGGTGAGTCAGAAATTTTAAATAAAGTAGAGGTTCCCTGGATGCCTCGGAGCTTATACTGGGTAAAATGCCATAGGATTATATTGGGAGAATCTTATGTCTCAACATAGTGAAGAAACAGGGCAAACTGAATTGAGGTTCCAGAAGACATGTAGAAGCTAAATTTTTATGAGCCTACCCCCAGCCCTCAGAAGACAGGGAGAAAATTCCCATTTCCTGCACTCAGTTGACTTTCCCTTATCTTCCTCAAAACATATGACTTCATCAGTAACAGCACTTCACCTGCAGGTAGTCTCCAGGTAGCCTGGAGCCTTATGAGGCTGATGGTGAAACATCCAAACATCACTTAAACCCATCCGCCTATCCCAACACAGCAAGGCACCAGAACAGGGAGGGACCGCTGTGGTTTAATTCCTCCTACTTCTCCTCACTCTCACCCTATCACAAATAAACAGGTAGCTATATTTGTACATAAAACCTGTGGTAATAAAGGCTCAGGAGGGAAAAGTAGAGCTGGTAAGAGAATACGAAGTCTAGAGAGGAGTGTGATTTTATAATTAATGGTCATGAAAGTGCTCATAACTATGATGACTTTTTAAGAAGAGATCTAGGGGGCAGCAGGACATGCAGCTTTCTGGAGGCCAGCATGCCAAGCAAAGGGGACAGAAAGCACAAAGCTCCAGAGGTGTGGAAATGCCTGGTGTTTTTGAGGAGCTGCATGACCTTCAGAGCAGCTAGAGCAGAACAATTAAAATAGAAAGTGGATGACAAAAAGACAGATAGTAGGGGCCTAATTATGTCGGGCCTTACACTGCTTTACTCAACAGCAGCCTCTGAGGGTTCTGAGGAGTGTGATGGATTCCACTGTGCTTAATAAAATCACTCTTGAGCTGTGTTGAAAATAAATTGCAGGGGAGCAAGTGCGAAAGCAGGAAGACGAGTTAAAATATTATGGAAATAATCCAGTTAAGAGATGGCGTCTTGGGCCAGAAGCGTAACTTCAGAGGTGGTCAGAAATAGTCAGACTGTGGATATATTTTGAAGGCAGACCTAAAAGGATTTGCCGACGGGTTGAATTTGCCCTGTGGTAGGAAGAGAGGGATCCAGGATGGCTCCAAGTTGTAGGCCTGAGCTAGTTACTATACTAAGATAGGCAAGGATCAGATGGCATAAAACCTGCAGTAAGTTCTTCCACAAGATGGGAACTAGTAAAGTGTTTGACCACATGAATTGGTTTTAAAAATTAGAGTTCTGAAATCCATCTTAGCCCCTTTTATGTCCTGCTCACTATAACAGAGTTAGGCTTAATAATTCAGTGTAACTGCCTTTAGCAATAAATTTTTGATAATTATTTTTATTATTCTCCTCTTTTCTTGATTTGCTGTTGTGCATTTGGTCTTGGCATGCTTGTGATTTTCCTCTAAGATGCTTCAAATACATTTTTAAAATTAAAGCCATAAAGACAAATAAAACAGTAACAAAGTTTCCTACAATTGTGTTCTTACAGGCATGTCAAGAGCCCATAATATTCCCTTGAGTTTTAATATATTTTATACAATATAATTGAATATAACAGATGGAAGAGATGATTGTGGTTTTTTACTTTTTCCTAAAAGGCTACAAACCCATGAACCAGAGTTTTTGCATTTCTAGCGTAAAATAATATTTTCTGTATTGATGTATTTTTATAATTGTATTATTTTCAATCAAGCATTGATGGGTTCAGAAGTAATTTTCTCTGATATTTATGTAGAATGATATCTAAAAAATATTCAAAGAAAATGTCCCTGTTATATTAGATGTTATTCCAATACTTGCCTACATACATGCAAAGTGCACAGTAATTGAGCCTCCAGGGATGTGACAGAGCATCACTTTATAGAATACACTCTCTAATTACAGCAAGGATGTCAAACATGAGACTGTCAATAAAGCAATACTTGAAATCAGTCTGAATTAAAATATTTCTAAGCTTTATTACTCTGAAAGAGAGGGAGAGATACTATGTGGCCAAATGACTAAGAATATATGTGGACTTTGCATTGATCTTTGTACATCTTTGCCTATCCTTTGCCAGCAAAGTTTCCTGGAGCCGTTACCTGTTCCGACTGTCTTTGGCTGAGATTTTAGTTCTTCCTCTAAGTTAAAATAAGCCACGATTTAAATTCCTGTGAATGATTGACATATACCCTGCTTGTGCTTAACGGGGACTCATACTCTTTAATTAAAAGTGAAAAATGTCCTTCCCCACACACTTTGAACTATAATTACATCTTGGGATTGCCACTGTGCTTGCTAAGAACATGCCCAGAAGACACAAATGGCTAATGTTCTTCATAGAGCGCCATAACTTAAACTGAGACTCATGTTCACTCCATCATTGAACAAGCCTTTGTTGAGTCCCTGCTGGGTGTACGCTCAGCTTGTTCCTGCTAAATCTCTAGTGACCAGAGGCATTTTACTTACTATCATTATATTTCAAGGTTTCCATCAGCAAATGAGTGTATTTTTCAATTCTAGCATCCTTGTACATTGTTTTGGAAATTTCTACATTAAAATGATATACTATAGGAGTTAGTATAGTCTGGTTTGTACAGCAGGAATAATCTTACTTACCCTCTACCGCCATGTTGTTGCACAATATCGTATAAGGTGGTACAAATTAAGTTGCTTAATGCTACTAGGGCATTCAATACATAAAATATGAGAAGTGTTTAAGGCACTGACTGCGACAACATTTTTGGTTTTATCCTCTATATAATATATACAACATGATATGTCCCTTGGCAACACGAGGCCAGTAACTCAGTTGGTGGAACAGGCAGAGATAGGAACATGCCCTAGATACATGTCATAGATACATGCCCTAGGCTAGGTGCCCAAATACGGAGCAAATGACACATCCCTAAAGAGGAAAGAGAAAAATCATGGCCACCCATGATACTAGGAGTCTAATTCTAAATCCCCATAACTTCATTGACACAGTTATTCTATTAAAAAGACTTAGGAAGAGAGTAGAAAATTCAGGCAAAAGTTAGTTTTAGGAATCAGGTCATCAGGGTGATTGTAGGAGGGAAGTGTGCTAAAGACTCCAGGCTCCCGACAAGTTTTCTAGTCCTAAGGAACATGACTGGCATAAACAAAGAACAGCACAACTTTTAGTGTGTGGGTCTCTGGTGATACTTAAATCTAAGCTTCCATTTTTGAGGTATTTTTGGTGTTTGTAGACAGAGTAACTAACTGGGCTACGAAGGAGAAAGAACCTAAGCTAAGCAGAAGCACAGTCTTGGAGATCAATAAAAGTAGGGATAGACTTCTAATTTGGAGCTTCCTGTTTATTCAGCCTTCAACACTGGTTGAAATTTGAAGTTCTGGGCTTGGTTGGCATGAAGCAGACTTTGTAGTGGGAAGGAGGCAACATGGAGACGTAATAGTAGTTAATCCACCCCATCCCCCAGAACAGAAATAACTTCAAGTCTCAGCAGAGTGGGGCAGCCTCTGTGTAGGGACATGAGCTAATCCTGGTTGCACAAAGCTGGAGAAATGGCCAGGGTCAAGGCAGTGAGAGAGTGATTGCTTCGTGTAAACTTACCTAACTGCTTTTAAAGTAAGCTGCAAATTAATAAACTTTTAACTCCATATATCACCAAGAATATATATGTTTTATCTGAAGACATACAAGGATGCTTATAACCCTCATTCCAAAATAGTAAAGTAAAGCTCATTAAATTAACTACAATTAGTTTGTAACTCTCTGTTATGTATAAGTGAAGGCAATTACTAGCTGAGGCTAAAGACTTTTCATACTCTTTTTCTGATAATAATAGCTAACAATTGTTGAGAACTTTCTACTATGTTCCCCATTTTATAGACAAAGGAACTCATTCTCAAAGTGGTCAATAACTTTTCCAAGAGCACACAGTTAGTAAGGGATAGGATCAGGACATTAATCCAGAAAAAAAACAAAACATGGAGTCTGGAGCATTATGGGGAAAAAACTTTTTAATTTTTTTTAAAAGTACCTTATTTTAAATACTCAGGGATACAATAATTAGTTTATTTAATATAAAACTAAGGCACACCACTGCCTGAAAGGGGATTAAAGAGAAAAGGAGGATCCATAAGCAATTGATATAAAATACTATCTTTCTAAACAAAGTATCTGTGAAGCAAACATATGGAGAAAGGAAAATACAAATGTTTGGGAGTAAATTTTTTAGATACAGAAAACTGATTTAACATTTAGTGTAAAGTCAGTGAAGCAGAATTGATATTTTCCTCTCGTGTTGTATACATTTATAGTTCTTTATTGCATTGTATATTACTATAACATGTGGGAAAATCCTGTAGATGCCTTTTATTTGGTTTTCCCTACTGTATTTTGGTTTCAAATATATCTCAAGGTAAAAGTTATTACATTGATATAAGCAATTATAGTTCTACTACTCTTGTAAATGTGTTCTGTAGTCTTTTTTTTCTTTTTAGAAAATTCTTTGTTTCACTTTATCTTGTTTATTTCTTTATCAAGTCCTATGCTGTCCTTTTAATTTTACAATTGGAAGTAAAATTTTTAGGACATTGCCTCTCACAAAATAAGCTCCTGCTAGATACTAGATATCACTTGATCATTGCTGCTATCTGCAAAGGGACTGGTAACCACGGTAACTACTGGAACTATTCATTCACTAAATTGCCACTAGAGGGAGGGCTACATATGAGTTTCGTGCACTGTGATAATTGGCACATTGTAGGCAGTTTTACATGAGAAGCTGGACAGGATGGAAAAAATAAGGAGATGGCGAGAGCACAATGGAGTGGAGGGTGACAGTGCCAGGGAGCAAGACAGGAGCTTGCTGGGGTCAATCCAGTGTGTTCTATGAGGCATGCAGTAGTTGTCAAAACTAATGTATTAGGAATAATGGGGGGTAACAACAACAACAACAAAACAAACAAAACCACTCTGACTTCTAGGAATAAAAGTCTGGCCCTTTTTTCTCCATTTTGAAATTACTGACTCAGACAAATGTTGAAGTCTTTTAGCCTTGATGCATAATCTGTAAACTTTAATGTTTGTTCTTTTGTCAGCCTTATTCAATTTTTTTTTCTTGCTCTAACATTGTCCAGCAAAATAATAGGAATTCCTAGGAGAGCTGGTCAGGATATACTAAGTAAAGGTCACATTTCTTCAAGCAATAAAGACCTTCAACAGAAATGTTTATAATTACCTATGAATTCACATGAGCAAGACATTTTCAAAGAATGGCCAGCCACTCATTTCCTCCACAATTCTGGAGAAGTTCAAAAGGAAACGTTTTGAATGTTTTGTATTGTAAACGTTATTTACAATAGTGGCTCCTAAACTTGAGGGTGCATCAGAATCACCCAGAAGGCTTATTAAATCACGGATCGCTGGCCCCACTCTCAGAGTCTCTGATTTAGGAAATCTGGGGTAGGGCCTGAGAATTTTCATTTTAACAAGTTCCCAGGTAACAGCAATGATGTTGCTAGTCTGTGGATTATATTTTTAGCACCACTGCTCTATATAAACTGTTCTGGGACAATCAGTTCAAGTAATTAAAACAGCTGTCTGCTGAAGCTCAATTATAGGTTTGATTCTAAAAATGGCCAGAGGAACAGAGATTCCAAATGTGTCCTTTAACAGATGAGTGTAATTGGTTATAAGGTTGAGACAAGGATGTGGTTGAGCAATTACCAGTCAATAACCATTATTTTAAAAAGAACTGAGTACACATGCTTTATAATGATAAGTCAATTGTATCATCTTCACATAGTACAGATTACACATTATGTTGAATTACCCCACAGGACATTAATTCCCAATCTTTAGCTGAAGTATTAGGGTTTTCCTGTCAATTATTTCCTCCTAGTCTCAGAATAAGAACTACTTTCTTTCTCCCTTTTAAATAAAAAGTATTTGTCATACTTTCTTCATTTCTGCATATTTGCCGCTTTAAAGTATTATGAACAATATAGCTCATGTATTTTTCACAGTCTTAAAGTATAACTGATATTTTAGCAAATATTTAATAAGTTTGTATAATCATCTTGAAAATTGGGTGCTTGTTTTTGTCATTACTTTAATAGTGGGCTTTATAATGTGTTTGGTTTTGATTTGCATTTTAAAATATGATTGTCAGTGAGTTTCATGTTTCCCCAACACACAAACTCGGGGTTCAGTTTAATTTTATTTACTTCATGTACTAAACAGCTGTCGGGTCCCGTTTCTTCTTTTTTCAGTTGACCTATGACCTTTTACCTTTCCTATTTTTCCTTAAAGACTTTCTACCCTCATCAAACATTGTTCATGTTGGAACTCCTTTAATCTAGTTCTTCATGAGTTTAGCAGCAAAATAATGATGAAGATGGTACCAGTGTTTCAAAGAGAACTTTTTTTCAAAATATTAGCCGCCATTGAAGTAACCAGGGTTCCTTAGAAATTTGGATGATTCTAGGACTGGGTCAGAGAAAGAACAGATAAACCTGAAACATATTGGATATATGACTTCTTCAGCAACAGGTAGTCACCACCTCATACTCTCCCAAATACTCAGAGTATTTGTGTTGTTTGCTACATCGGCACCTACTTCAGCCCATCTGGTAAGCATATGCCACAGAGAATATTTTAGTTCTCCTGCCTTCATCTTTAATATATGTGCTTTGTGAAGGCCCTTGAGAGTTTTGGGTGTGTGCAGAGTCTTCACAGACCTGCCAGCATACACCTCAGTCTTTTAAAAAGTTCTTTTATCTTCCACCCTCAACTACAGCAGCATACTCCTCCTGCCTCTCCTAAGAGGAACTTGTCATTTTCTGAATTTTAGTTTCTTAGGCTTCTTTGTTATCTCACTTCTCTGATAAAGTGTTTAGAACTGTGATCTTGTAGGTTTTCCTACTGTCAGCAACAGAGTAGCAGCAATATTCTGCTGTATCTTTGTGCATACATACATTCTAAGTAGAAACAGAAGTTTTCCGGTTTTATTGGAGTCTTGAAGGGTGGGGTGAACCCAATTAATATACGGGTTACAAATGGTACTCATCCAGGATTGTTTTAAACTCCAGTGCTAAATCCATCTGCATTTCAGACTACATTACTACCTCAGATTTGATCCAAGACTTTATCCCCATAAATGGCTGTTAAATTATTGGATGGAAGGTGAAGGAAAGACTACATTTACACAATACTGACTGTGTGAGTTCACTGACTAATACCTTAAAAATCAAAGGAAGGTTTTAGAAGATTTTCTTAGCTGGACTTCAAAGCCTTTATCCTAGATATTATTGGTTGGAAGTTCCAGATGGAAAGCCTGGCAGTATTTATAGTTGCTAAAACTAATTGGCTTCAAAATTTTCCTACAGATAAGTAAGGAAGAGCCAGGCCAGCGAGGCTAAGAAGTTGAGCGTTGACCTATGAATCAGGAAGTCACAGTTTGATTCCTCGTCAGGGCACATGCCTGGGGTTGTGGGCTCCATCCCCAGTAGAGGGCATTCAGGACGTAGCTGATCCTGACTCTCATCTTTGCTGTTTCTATCTCTTTCCCTCTCCTTTCTTCTCTCTGAAATCAATAAAAACATTTTTAAAAATAGAAAAAATTGAGGAAGAACCCTGAAAGCTGATGTGAAAGCATTACTGATTGACAAACTTTCTTTTAAAATCAAAGCTTTTACAGGAAGGGTATAGGAAGTCTTTGATCAAGATATTGGGACTATTCGGGGATACATATTTTACTTATCTACTGAGGAAGAACTCCTGGAGCATAGACTTCTGTTGTAGGTAAAAAACGGAGCAAGCCCTGAGATGCCATATGAAACTAAGGATACTCTTAGCTGCATTGCCAGAAAATAATGGCTACACCATACCACAGAGATGTTATAATAATAGGACCATGAGGTAGAGCAGTGAAAAAGACTTCCAAGGAGCCACTCAGGCCGTAGAAGCTATTAGCAGCATTAAAACAGCAAATGCTGTGAGGTGTACAACTGACTGCTGAGTGGCAATCAAACGAGAAGTCAATAGAATGGAGAACACCTGTAGTGTACACATATCTCATTTGAACCAACAGAAAAAAGAAAAATCTTCCTTACATGTGTTAAAAATGTGAGAGGCTTTTGCAAAGAGCTGTATACAAAGCAGCTGCATTGCCGAGAAGGAAGAGCCAAGCTTGATTAAAGCAAACAGTGGGACTCTTTATAGTCAAACTCTGCTAGAAAACCTCATTTGGCACAGGAAATCTGCAGGGATTTCCCTAATCCTCCCTTCTGCAGTTCTCCCTGTTAGTAGGCAAGGAAGAGAAGGAGGTAGCATGGGCTGATTTTAAGGAGCAGTCCAGACAGAAGGACCCATTAGGGCAGACCCAACTCTGATCTGGAGGGTGAGACCTGACAATCTTGTCATAATTCAAATTCATTATGCTTAAGGCTTCAGAGGAGTGAAAAGAAGACAGTTAGGACCCTCCCTCCAATGAAAGATTCCAGAGCAGATACACAGCCCTGACAGGAAATTAATTTACTAATGTTCTGCTAAGGTAGAAGATGGTCAACACCAAGACAACTGTGACAAGTCAACAAATTATCTCCTGGGACTTAGCAAATTAGCATGCCTGAAACTGACCCAGGAAAAGTCTTAGTAAGGTGGCTCTCTGTGCTGCCAAGGACCACATGCTTGGAACATGATCCGAGATATAGCTGAGGATATCTCCTAGCAGAGATGTTAGGTAGAACTCTATACAAATGCTCATGGGACTAAAGTCCATGACTTGGCGAAGCTGCGCTTGTGGGAAGGATGGATATTACTCAGCAAACTTCACCATAATGAGAACTGAGCTATAATGATGGGCCAGTTAAGGCTTGATTGGGAAGGACAGGAAAAAATGAGGTGTCATCAGAGAGAAACCGTCCTGAACACATGTTGCCCACTCTGCCTCCTGAGACAGAACCCCCTGAGTCAGAGGATGAGAGTAGCATGCTGTCCAAGGGCACATATTCCCAGCATGCAGGACCAAGGAACCTAATGTGAGCGGGGATTCAGAAGATGGAAGAAGTGTGAGAGAGCAGTGATTGCACACTTTAATATTCATATGAATCACTTGAGGACTTTGTTAACATTCTGATTCTGCATTACTCACAAGCTCCTAAGCAATGCAGATGCTGTTCAGGAACCGAACTGTCAGGAGTGTGAAGACAGAGAACTCAGTGAGGAAAATAATCACAACCTCCTTGTGAAGCCTAAACAGCACACTGCTAAGTCTCAGTTTTGCTTTGATTTGTTATTAAAGAAGGCAGCACCCCCAGAGTCCATGAGTCACTAGTAGTTTATTTTCTGCTATGCCCCTCAGCTGTACTCATTGTCCTCGGGACTCCAGAAACATGCAGCCTTTCTCATCCTGCAAGGCATGGTTAGCACTCAAGTTTCTTAGACCATGACAAGACCGTAATAAGAAAAGGTCCGGAGCTATCAGGAGCAATGGATGGAGCCCTGACCTCACTGCTATTAATATCAGGCTGGGAGCGAAAAGCATTCTATTCTGGGAGCTGAATTAGGCAGGTTTCTGCACACAAATTGTATAGATGAACATGATCCGCTAGAACATTTGTCTGGACTCTTATTAAATTCATTAACCATTTCTTAGTGACCAGTTGAATTTGAAACCATGATCAGAAAATAGCATATCAAAGATGTGGTAAGTTCCTCCAAAAAGTGGATTTATATAAAAGGAAATGCTGTTGTTGATCTTATATATTATATAGCTATAAGTTAACCTGTCATAGATGCCAACAGGCATCTGAATATAAAGGTGGCTCCTCCAGATGCCACTTTCAGCAGATGCAGCAAAAAGGCTGTAGGTTTTCCCCCCAGACTGTTCCTTGAACAGGTGCTATCAGATAGCATCTGCTTTTTCCTGCTCATAAACCTTTAATTGAAGTCCTCTCCACACTAACAGTCTACTTGTCTGATACGCATTTGGGTCAGGTTTGTTTGAAGCCCTAATGCGGAGACAAACACCAGCTTGAGATTCAAAGCTGTCCCTGCTGAGAAATAGTAACAAGGCAACTATCACAACTGTATCCTTCTTCACAATTTGTTTTTGCAATCAAATACTCCATTGTAAATTGGTCTTTTGTAAAATCAATCAATGGGCATCATTATGTACTATAATGCAGGCTGGAAAATTAGTGTACTTTTTCCACCCACTTTAAAAAATCTCTATAATTTAGATTAGAGCCTGATTTCCAGACTTTAGGATTCGTGGATCAAAGCAATTAAAATAAAAATTGAAGCATAGCTTAGGGTTACTAGTTTTTACTTTGCAAATTTAAGATTGTTTTATAAAAGGAAAAAGTCTCAACCACTATCTGCTGTCATTATAATTTCATAAAAGAAATGCTATGTTAACAGTAAAATATAGAAAAAATAGAAAGGATACTCTTCGAGAATAAAAGTAAGTCCTTTAGGACAAATAAATTTAGCTTTATAGAAACTTCCCTGTCTGTTGTTTTTCCCCTTTCACAATGAATCCTTTACTCATTTCTCAAGCCAGTTTCACTTCTTTTTTGCCTTCTTGGCTATCCATACCATCCATCATTTAGGATCTGAACATTCATTCAAGTTGCTAACTAATAGATGGTGAATTCAAACCTAAGCTTATTTGATGTTTACTTTCCCATCCAGCTCTGGTAGCATCCTCAAAGCAAACTTTCCTATTATTTTCTATTCAGTTTTGCTCATGAGCTGATCCCCCCCCCACTCACCTGAAAAATATTGGCAAACTCTTACTTCTCAATTGTGCTAACTTAAGTCAACTGCTCATCATATCTAATCTCTTTTCCTAAAACTGTATAACTTGTCTCCATAAATTCAGTCTGTATCATTTGAGTCAAAAAAATGAAAATTCAAAAAATGATGCTGGGAAAATTAAAACACCACATATAAAAAAATGAAACTAAACTACAATTTTTCCCATGTACAAAACTTAACTCAAAATAGATCAAAGACCTAAATATAAGATCTGAAACAACCTGGCCAGGCGTGGCTTAGCGGTGGAGCGTCGACCTAAGATCCAGGTGATCGGGGTTCGGTTCCCGGTCAGGGCACATGCCCAGGTTGCGGGCTCAATCTCCAGTCGGGGGCATGCAGGAGGCAACCAATCAATGACTCTCTCATTATTGATGTTTCTAGCTCTCTCTCCCTCCCCTTTCCTCTCTCTGAAATCAATAAAGATATGTTAAAACAAAAAAGAAAAAGATCTGAAACAATAAATTACATAGAAGAAAAGATAGGTCCTAAACTTATATACCTTGGTCTGAGAGAAGATTTTATGAATTTGACCCCAAAGGCAAGGGAAATAAAGGCAAAAATAAATAAATGGGACTATATCAAACTAAAAAGCTCTGCACAGCAAAATAAAATATCAACAAAATAAAAAGGCAGCTAACCAAATGGGAGAAGATATTTGTAGACAACAGCTCTGACAGGGGGTTGCTATCCAAAATATACAAAGAACTCATAAAACTCAATACCAAACAAACCAATGAAAAAATGGGCAGAGGACAGACACTTCTCCCAAGAAGACATACAAATGGCAACAGACATATGAAAAGATGCTCAAGTTCACTAGCTATTAGGGAAATGCAAATCAAAACTACAATGAGATACCACCTCACACATGTTAGAATGACTACTATCAACAAGACAGGTGATGAGTGTTGGAGAGGGTGTGGAGAAAAAGGAACTCTCATTCACTGCGGGTGGGAATGTAAACTGGTACAGCCACTATGGAAAACAATGTGGAGGTTCCTCAAAAAATTAAGAACAGAGTTACCATGTAGCCCAGCAATCTCTCTTCTTGGTATCTAAGCAAAATTTTAAAAACATTTATTTGCAAAGATATATGCACCCCTATGTTCATCGCAGCATTTTTCACAGTGGCCAAGAAGTGGAAACAGCCGAAATGTCCTATGCTAGATGATTGGATAAAGAAGATGTGGCACATACGTACAGTGGAATACTACTCAACTGTAAGAAGAGACAAAATACTGCCTTCTGAGACAACATGGGTGGGCCTTGGGAATAGCATGCTAAGTGAAATAAGTCAGTCAGAAAAAGCTAAGAACCCTATGATTGCACTCATATGTGGGATGTAAAACTTTGAGTAATAAATGAACAAACAAGAAAAACAAAACCTCATAGCCACAGACAACAGCATGGTGGTTATCAGAGGTAAGGAGAGTGGGAGGGTAGTAAAGAGGAAAGGGGGCCAAATATACGGTGATGAAAGATTATTTGACTTTGGGTGGTGGGCACACACTACAATATACAGATCATAGAAAATGTACCCTTGAAACCTGTGTAATCTTATTAACCAATGTCACCCCAATAAATTGAATTAAATAAAAATAAAAAGGAATGGTAAGAAAAAGGTTAATATATAAAAAAAGAAAATTTAGATATTATCAGATCATTCCCTCTCATAAAATAAACCTGAAGCTCCCTGAGTCTTGGCTATGTATTTCCGTAGAGGCCTGCTCCATCACTCATTGCTTTACCCTCATTCTCCAATTGCCCCGTCCACATACCCTACGCTCCCTCCACCATGCATCTAAGGCTTTACTCTAGAAGACCTAGCTGCCTCGACACCCATGCCCACTGTTTCAGTAGATAACTCCTGCTCATCTTTTAAGATTCAGTTCATATTACACCTCCTCAGGGAATCATTTTTTACCTTCTGGCCAGGCAGGTGCTTCTCCTGCGGTCTGTCTTGGTGCTCCTATCTAACATTGAGAGAAAGTAGAAAAAATAACAGGCTCATCCATGAGCACCAGAGTCATAAAATTAGATTTATGCCCCAGCTCTATTATTTCACTAGCTCAGTCACCTAGGCAACTTACTTAAACTGCCCCAAACCCTATTTTCTTATATGTGAAATAATGGTAACAGTAATATCAACTGCATAGCATTTATTGAGATAAGATATAAAGAATGCCACTTACAGTACCTGGCCCAAGGAAAATATTCCAATGGCTGCCAAGTTTTAATGGTAAATTGAATTGTGAACTTTTGAAGTGAATATCATAGCTACTTACACATTCTATTGGAAATGTTCTGTTATTTGTCTCCCTTCCTCACTAGACTGTGAACTCTTTGGAGCAGAGATTGTGCTTTACTTATGCATCTCTAGGGGAACAACTCAGCAAATTGCTTTGTTGAATTAGTGAACACTCCTGTACCCTAAAACATTGTGATTTACAAGGAATTAGCTTATACTAAAAAGACACCTGAAACAGAGCCAGCAAATAGTATACATTTTTAGGATTCTCTGGGGATCACCCAATGAAAAGGCATACTCAAAATTCAGAGAACGTTCTCTGGGGCACATTCTTCCTTCAAGTCAGAGTCTTAAATTAATCTTGTCTTGTGATTTCAACTAAAGTAGACTTCTCCACGCTCTTATTGGGGACCTAATACCACTTTGCACTTTGTATTATGACCACTAAATGCTGCTCAGTATTTTTATAGAGTGTTACCTCTGGTCATCTTGCTAAATATATCAAGGTAGTCATTAAGAAAATACCTTGCTTTTAAATATCTGACAACAAAAGACTTAAGCATAAAGTATTATTTCTGGGTTGTTTCTCTATAAAGATTTAAGTCTAATATAGGATTGGTTATCTCAGAATGGCACACTAGTAAGCAGGTATTTAAAGGCCAAAGCACAGCTGCAATGTGAATAAAATATTATTAGACATGCCCTTGATCTTTTAGCTTTACTGCAGATTGGAGACTTTTAATTTTTAATAAAATTCATTATAATGACAGATAAGATAGATTGTTCCCAGTGGTGGTTCACATCAAAGAAATGATATAACATGCCTGACTACCAAACGTAATGGTATGATTAATTCATTGAATTAATTACTTCTTTTGTTGCATATTCATGCATTTTATTGAGAAAATAATTCCCTGAAGATCACTTCTGTATGGAGAAATATAATGAAAATAAAATGAACAAGATGTTTAAAATTAATTTTAAAAATTAGAAGATAGTATTATAGGCCACCCAATAATGCGGGTTAGCATATGACTTACAAGTTGAGCAGGGAGTTAAATATTTGTTCAGGATAAAGGAGGGAGTGGCAAAGATCATCATCACATTGTTGTTGAAAGAACATACAAATAAATATTGCAACAAGTCACCTTTTGTATGATAAAATAATTTTTCTGGTTTATTAAGAATTCTAGAAGACCCTTTCAGATTATGATGGTGTTTCTCTAGCAGTTCCTGTTTACCTTCTCTCATTTTTCTGTTGAGCCACTCACAAAAACAATGGATAGAAACACACAGTTGCAATAGCAATAGGAAGTGAGTACATTGATTAATTATCTGCCAGTACCAAAGAGAAATATTCACTAATCAAAGTAAGGATAGAGTCCTGAAGCAGAGCAAATACTTTCAGGAAAAACACAGTAAGACATTTTTATTACAGCACTCTTTCTCCAATGCACACTTAGCAGAGGGACAGATCCTTGCACCCTGACCAAAAGGTGGGCTTCGTTTGTTTGTTTTATTCTCTTTTGGATTGTTTCGATTTAAGTTTCTTTCATTACTTCACAACTGCCCCCCCCCCACCTCCTTGTGAAAAACACTCTATATGGATTTGAAGTCCATGGTGTCCAATTATTTACAGCTTAGTTAAAGCAGATGAAGGCAAGTAATGATAAATTATTTCCTGGACTATAGTAAGCAATAGAGTACCTGAGAGAGAAGTATACCTTGGATTCTACAATTTTCCTATTAATGTTTTAAAACTTCACTGTCCAATAAGGTAGCCACTGGCTATATGTGGCATTTAAGCACTTGAAATATGACTAGTCCAAGTTGAGATTTTTTTTAAGTATAAAATATACATCAGGTTATGAGGAGTTTGTATTTTTTAAAAAAGTAAAAATATCATTACGTTTAATATTGATTACACATTTTAGATGTGTGTTGGGTAAAGTAAAATATATTATTAATATTAACCTGTTTTTGTTTTGTTTTTTAAGTGTGGTTACTAGAAAACTTTTGATTACATATGTGGCTTTTTTTTCCTATGGCTTTCATTACATTTCTATTTGATAGCCCTGGTTTAACATTTTTCTCCTATAGAGCTTCTGAAATAATATAGAAATAGATTTCTCTGTGTATAATTAGACAACTGGGCAGCAAAATCAGGATATCTTTTCTTGTTTCAATAGAGGGGACTAGGTAAACGGTACCAAATACTTGGTTAGTAGTTATGAATGGTTAGGCAAGTAAGGATAAATTATTTCCTGGAATGATTTACTACCCTCCTAACCTCACCCTGCTTAAAAACTGAAACAAAGTTTTAATAGTAAAATGTCTATAGTTAGGGGAACCAGAAAAGCATCATCCATTCTGTTTATTGGCAAAAATGAGACATAGAAGTTAAATTTTGTGCAGTCTATGAACAGATACAATAACCATTACAATAACAAAAAGGAGCCAATGAAAGCATTTTTCATTGTAAGAGACTTAAAATATTCATTATACTATGGTGACGGGGAGGGAGGTGGCGGAGGAGTGGTTACCACAAGAGTAAGAAGTACATTTTAGGAAATTTTTATTTGTTCTCAATGAAATTCAAGAAAGCATAATTTTATGAAACAGTATATTAAAATAACCTGCTTAGAAAATAGACCAAAATACAAACAGAGCTGATTTAGAAGACTGAAGAAACTGAATGAGACTGCAAGGAAATATAATGACTTGAAGGGGAGCATCCGATGCTTTTGTACTTATTTCCACAATGAGCTGACCAATGGAATGTTGAAGTCAGGGATATTGTTAAGAGCTTCTGGAATGTGGCTGGTACTGTTCCTAGTTTCTCCTTGATTTTTAGACGTAATGCAAATGAGAGCAGATAAAAATCAGTCATCAAGAGCTAAGTCTAAAATCTCATTTCAATAATTAGCTTAAATCCTTTTAACATTTCTTAATTTGAAAAGGTAAAAGTTTCACTGAAAAACGTGTCATCAATCAATCAAGAGGTAGATACACAATTTTCGGAAAGAAGAAAGTCAAAACACTTAATAAAAGGATATAGTTGAGATTAGCTAAAACTTATGTGATGATCATGAATGGGGAATGAGATAGTGAACAAAGAAAATTATTGGTAAGATTAATGAAAGATATTTGATAAATCAGCAAGCCTGAGTTGACAGAAAATGGGTAGAAAACCCCAAATAATACATCAACCTTGGTGAGACAACAACTAAAACCAATTTCCATGCTTACTAGTGTCATTATCTGTATTGTAACAACAGTCAATTAATTATAAATATTAAAAATATATTGAGTAAGACTGCTCAAGCTTCAGCAACTTCAATGATTACACCTTAGATCAATTTTGTCTTGAAATTCTGTGACTAATGCAATAGTCATCTTTTTTATATTTGGAGCATAGACAGCTACTATCTAACCATCTATGAAAGTGTTCCTTTTTTTGACATCTCTAAATTAACCATGATCCAAGCCTTAATGAAAAGGTGGAGTTCCTTTTATTTTTCCTCTTCTATTTTCCTTTTTCTGATTTGCAAATAGTGGCGGAGTAAAAAAAAAAAAAATAGAGAGGGAATCAATATAAAATTAACTAAAGCAAGAGTGGCAAATTTCTGTGCCTTTAGGAGATTCACAGGTAACATAAGTGTGGGAAGCTGCTAAATATATGACAGTAGAATGTGGTCTGATCATGACAGCATTGATGTTTTGCATTCCTGTTCTAAAAAGACAAACTGCCTCTGTATTTAATCTTGTTTTATTCCTAAACTCAATAAGCTTTGACTCAAAATTGTCTGTTAAGAGCAAAACAAAAGAAGCGCAATAATAATCTTTTAATATAAACCCAGGATGTTCCCACTAAGAGATATGGCAGTTAATATGGAAATCAGATAAATATTAAATTATTTTAAAATAATTGTGGTGAATATAAAATATAAACATTAAATACATATATTTACTCTATACTATATATAGTAATTATATAATAGGTAACTATGTATATAATCAGGGAATTCTGACATCCCACAGTATACTATAAAATCTGAACTATGTGGAGTACTTCTACTAACTTTCATATTCCACCAGCATGTCAGTCACTGACTCTTCCACATTTTAGAGGAGCTTTTGGACATCACCTGTAATTATTTCCCAAGCAAGCCCAGTAATTTTTTTTTTTATACTTTATAACTCATCTCAGTCTTTAATTGTTTTATTTGCATATATCTTGACTGAAAGTCATTGATGTTTCTGGTATTTGGGTGACATTCTGTTCAAAACAGATTCTACTGTTATGCATTGAAATATTTATTGCAAACATGTTTTAAATAGAAGAGAATTGAATATTTATGTAATGAACAAGACTTGAGAGAATAGTGTTACTTTTAAATAAAATTCTGCTTCCATGGAGAGGGAAAATAGGAAATGTGAAAAGACCATGAAAATGAAAAGCACAAGAAGCAAATTAAAAACTTCAAAGAAATACCGAACAGAAGTCTGAATACTGCAAAAAATTCAAATCAGAGAGAAATTTTCAAGCTTGAGAAGATAATTTAGAGGCATTGAGAACAGATCCAGAAGAGTAAAAGCACAAGGAGGAAGCAAATAACATGGCAGAAAGTTAATGTCTTCATGAGGCACAGAATTAAAGAGGGAGCCTTCCTGCTATGGCTTACACTCCGCCTGTCGAGATCATGTTGCTCTAAAGATACTAGTTTATTCGTTCAGTAAATACTCACAACAACCTGGAGTTGAGGGCTATAATTATCATGCCCATTTACAGACAAGAAAACCGAAACACCAAGAGATCAACTGCCTCAGATCACACAGTAGCTGTGTGGTTGAGACAGGATTAAACCTGAGGCTCAGACTCTGCAGTCTGTGCTCTACAGCGCTTTAGTATATCACCTCTCAAGAAAAATGAGCACCCATAACTAGGTACATGGCAGAAAAAATAAACAAATTATACATAAATAACCATAAATATGTGTATTTGTATATGAATGCATCTCTATTTCATGGAGTTTATAATAATCCAGGAAGAGAGATTAGAATATCTACAAAGAAATGTACATGTATCTTGAAACATATCCATGGCAACACCCAAAGCCCAAAGATAACAATTCCTTTTCTATAGAGCTAAAAAAGGAAAGATTTTTAAAATAAAGTTACTTATTTGGTATCACAGAGCTAAGTGTACAAGTTACACCAGGAAAACATTCTCACATGTATAACACATGGCAAAGCATACCCTCCACGCACATTCTGGAAGGGGCACAGCAATGCAGAAAGAAGGGTGATTAATCAAAATTGGAAATTTTAAGAGAGACTATAGTACAGTAAATACAGAAGCCATAAAATGGTTTTGAGATATTAATTTTTCTGCCTAGTGGTGGTCAATTTTAAAATAACATCATATATTAATGTAGCAAAAGGAATATTTAGTGCCCTTCTACACCCACCAGATAAATGGCACCAATAGCTACTTGTGTTTGTTCCTAACACTGTTTTTGTCAGTAGTACTTGTTATTTTGATGATGTACTTTAATGACATATTCCTTGGCCCTGCATCAAAATGTGACCAAATCAATGAACATGTAGGTCTGAACTTAATTTGAAATAAATAATGTATTTTTATGATTCCCTGATTAAACCAACTTTTTCAAAATTGCCAATTTAGAAGTGACCCCAGTCTGACAAGATAAGAGTGTTTGTCTCTCTTTCTCTGTCATATCAATACATATACACACATATGAGAGAGGAGAGAGAAATATCAATGAAGACAAACTATATGTTAATAGTGAGTAGAAATATGTGTTTTTGTGAATATTATCTATTTTCTAAATAATCATGTATTAATTATTAAATAAAAAATTATAGCGGTTTGAAAACATGGCTTTGTGTAAACCCATAAATAAAGTCCTCTTCTATATCTATGATAGGTCTATTAATTTATAGATTTGCAAAACCTTTCTGATTGTTTTAAAATTTTTTCTTTATGTTTTAATATAATCAATTTAAAATAATATTCAGATTCCCCCTTTTTTTTTTTAAAGCTAAGTAATATTCCATTGCATAAATGTACCACAGCTTTTATATTCACTCATCTACTGATGGGCTTCCAAATCTTAGCTATTGTAAATAACACTGCTATGAACATAGGGGTACATATATCCTTTTGAATTAGTGTTTCGGGTTTCTTTGTATATATTCCTGTAAGTAGAATGGCTGGGTCACAAGGCAGTTCCATTTTTAATTTTTTGAGATAACTCCATACTAATTTTCACAGTGGCTGCACCCATCTGCATTCCCACCAGCAGCGCACAAGGGCTCCCTTTTCTCCACAGCCTTGTCAGCACTTGTTTGTTGATTTATCGGATAGCCATTCTGACAGGTGTGAGGTGATATATCATTATGGTTTTAATTTGCATCCCTCTGATGATTAATGATGTTGAGCATCTTTTCATATGTCTATTGGCCATTCGTATGTCCTCTTTGGAGATGTGTCTCTTCAGGTCCTTTGCCCATTTTTTAATTGGGTGGCAGACACATAGTGCAATATATAGATGACACATTGTAGAGTTGTATACTTGAAGCCCATATAGTTTTATTAACCAATTTCACTCCAATAAATGTAATAAATTTTTTTTAAATGATGGAAAAAATACTCAGAATATTGGAAAAGATAATCATTTATGTCTCACAGCTGGTGGTGAAAATGGAGGAAATAGAGTCTGTAAATGATGCAATATTCTACATGTATTCCAGATTTCACAACTATGATAAAATTTGACTTTTCAAATTTGCTCCCCGATTGTCAGACAACCTTCCAACACTTAAAGTTGTTTGGCTTCCTGTTCCTGGAAAAGAGTTTGCTCATACTTTAATTACAGTATTTTCATTGTTTTATATTTAAAGTGCATCATGAGGAAATCACTAATAAATGGAACATAAAAGAAAGTTAACACACCTAAATACAACATACAATGCAAAACATTGGGATTTTTATTATTGTAAAGGAAAGGGGGAAATAATATTTATAGCATAATTATCACTTTTCAAATACTGTCCTGTGTTTTTAATATGTGTTAGTCTCACTTCAGTCTCATAACAAACCTTTGGTATAGGCATTAATTCCCTTTCCACAAATGAGAGAATGAATTTAAAATAGATTTGGAATCAAATAGACCTTGTATTTCAGTGCAGCATTAGGTATGTAATTAGGTGTTTAACCTACCACTGTCTGCCTCCAGAGCAGCTGCTTCAGTGGTTCACAAAGCGTGGTCCCTGGGCTAGCAGCGTCTGCATCACCTGGGACATTTTTAGAAATGCATATTCTGGGCCCAACCTGACACCAGCTGACTCAGGAGCTCTGGCCATCTGCGTTTAACCAGCTTACCAGGAGGTTTCGAGGCGCACTCTAGTTTGAGAAGCATGTGCTACATCAACCCTTGGGTGCCACATTGGCTGAATAAGCACTAAACAGATGTTTTCAGGAATGCTTGAAATCTGCACATCTGTTCTTTTGTTTGGTTCATCCTCTGTCTTTACATTCACAGGACTCTGGAGGACTGTAAAGAAAATTTTGAATATAATATGTAAAGTACGACAATAGTAAAATTAACTGCTGCTAATGAGTATCCTTTTAGTCCGAAAGTTGGTTTTGTGTTTCATCTTTGTGTTTCTGAGGTAGAGAAAGAACTTTAATTTTTGAATACCTAAAATTTCAGGTTTTAAAAAATTTTTCATTTATTGATTTGAGAGGGAGAGAGAAAAACATCAATTTGTCTTTCCATTTATTTATGCATTTATTGGTTGTTTCTTGTATGGTCCCTGACCGGGGGTCAAACCTGCAGTCTTGATGTATTGGAATGGTGCTTTGACCAGATGAGCTACCTAGCCAGGGCCTTAAAATGACACTATTAACCCCTGAAATTTGATTTTTTTTAAAGTGGCACAAGAAAGGTGGGATTGGAAAAAATGAAGAATGGATCTGGAGCTAATTAGTGTTACTATCTTTTCTGTATCTTCTCCTCTTCCAAAAGTAGATATGGTTCTATAATTATTCAAATTTAATTTTTTTATTCTTGTAATCCAGTAACCATCTTCACTCAGGCCTCAGATTTTACTCATTAGGTTTATGCATTACCACTTTATGACTACCATGGTTCTGACAAACTTACAAAGGCAACCAGTTTTCCATTGTATTTCATAATTCCTAACTGTGTATACCTAGGGATGTTAGTATATTTATTTTATAAATGACACTTTGCTAAAGTGTTTTGTTGTTTATTGCAAATTATAGATTTCCTTTTTGACAGTGTAGCTTACAATTTAGCAAAATACCTAATGTCCTTAAAAGGTATTTTAAGGACATGTGCTTTATAACAATTCCACTGTAAAGAATTCTGCAAAAACTGAAGTTCTTTGTCTTCTTGTAACTTAGTTTAAAGAACTGTTTACTTAATAGTTGAAAGAACTGCATGTTTAGAAACATAATGTTCTGTACTCGTTAAAGACCAGACATAAATCGGAACTTGTGGAAGAAAGTTGGTAAACTAATGTTAGTGATTTAGGGCTGTAATTGTGCAAATTCTCATTTCTGGGTTAATTCCCATTAAAACTCCAGACCATTTCAGTTGGGTGAAGAAAAAAAAAAATCAGATTAATGAATCCAAGACTGATTTTATATGGGGACATTTTCTACCTTCTCTTTTTCCTGGAATTTGTAAGTAAACTAGAATTTACTTAATACTAGCATTAGATTCTCAAATCATATTTAGTAAATAGATTAATTATTTTATGTGGAAATGAGCGAATTCAATGCCTTAAGCTAGGAATTATTTTCTTTTTTTTTCTGATCATGCAGCCTATATAGTCCAAGTATCTGTCTTTTTACTGTGCTACTATGGAAACTATACTTGGTAAGTCTAATTAAAATAAAACTTTCCCATTTATAATAATGTGGACAAAGTGTAGATCTTGAAATTATAATACCTTAGTGAACTTGTTTCTTCATCTGTAAGATAGTGTAGTAATAATAATAGAAAATGGACTGGAAAATATGAAAGTGTCCCATAAATATTTGTATAATAAACATACAAATGCTAACTATTTTTATTACTCAATTTATTTATTCTCTGAGAAATATTAAAGCCACCAATTACTGAGTTATCTATTATTCATTTCCTCATTTCCAGTGTGAAATCACCAAACAATATTTAATAAATGTCCCAGTGTGCCTGCAGCTATGCTAACTATAATAGGCAATTTACAGATTCGTTTTTTGCCACCTATTTATAAGGCTTAAATTTAATGAAAAATTGCAATCCAGAACTTGGTTGGGGTTTTTAAAGATATGTAGAAATTTATTAGGAAATGTTTCCTAAGTCAGCATGACACATTTGTAGACAAGAAATTCAATTTGTTGCTAGGGAGTTTAAACCATACATGGATTAAACAAGTAATTATAGGAACTTGTTAATAAATAATGGACCCTTACCACTCATTTATGATGGATTATAAAGTGTCTCTCCTTTGAAAAAGTGATTTTTCTTTAATTACTTTAATTATTACATTATACCCATAGAAAGCAACATAGGAACTGTTATTAAATCCTACCTAGGATGGGAAAGAGAAGGCTTGATCCATAAATTTAGAGGCTGTTTCTACATGATAGCAAGACATTCCAGCAATTAAGCTAATTCAATAAAAATCAGAAAAATAAATGTTGTCTCACTGAATTGCTGCATTAAATTTACTGCAGTTGCTTTGCTGAACTGACAATGTTTTGTTTGGCTGACAGAAAAATGGTAGCTGTTAATAAAAGAAATCTGTGAATTTAGTACCAATTGTAACAAGGGATATTTGAATTCTTTTTTAACATTATGAATTTGAATTTGTACCATATATTGTCAGAAGAGACCTAGGGCATAAAATCAAGTCCTTAAGTTAAATGCTCGCCTCTTATGGTTGAATACACATACACACACACACACACATTTTGCTGCTTTTGCATTACGAATAATCTGAAGGAAATATTGACTTTTTCATTAAGCAATTATGAGTTATGTATTCAGAAAGCAAATTTATTTTGTTTGTTTCTGCCCTTAGAATTTATTTCTGTGTACTCTAATGTTCTGTTTCTTGATTGAGGTGCTGGTTGTATGTGTGTACTCCATTTGTGAAAATTGTGCAAGCTGTACATTTATGATAGGAGCATTTTTTTTCTTTATCTGCATTTTATTCCAATCTCCATGTCCATTGTTAATCAAAACTGATTTAATGTAAATCTCCTTGCCATCACTTGGGTCCTTTGATCAGAGAGAAGCCTGAGAAAGTGAGGGTGGTCTTTCTTCTATTTCTAATGAGTCCATTGCTTCACCCTGTCTTGCTAACTAAAAACAAATGTACAGATTCATTTTAGCAACCTATTCATGGCCAGATGAAGAAAGGAGAACAGATCAGGAGGTTGTATAATCAGGTTTTTCCAGAGGAACAGAACTAGTAGGATGTGTGCACATAGAGAGAAATTTATTTTAAGAAATTGGCTCACTCTATTTTGGGGACTAGCAAGTCTGAAAATTTCAGGACAGGGCAGTAGGCTAGAAACCCAGGGAAGAGCTGATATTGCAGCTAGAGTCTGAAGTCAGTCTGGAGACAGAATTCCCTCTTCCTTGGGGAATCTCGATGTTTTTCTCTTAAGGTCTTCAACTGTTTAGATGAGGCCTACCCACATTATGGAAGGTAATCTGCTTTACTCAAACTGCTAATTTAAGTGTGAATCTCATCTAAAAAATACTTTCACAGTGACATCAACACTGGTATTTGGCTAGATATCTGGGTACTCTGGGCTTTTGAAATCAACACAATGAAATTAACCTTCACAGCAGCCATGAAGTTCTTACTTTACTTTGCTTTTTCAAGTTGGATATTATCCTCTGGGCAGAGCAGGTGTTTAAATATGACTCTTTCTCAGTTTGGTGCTTTCCTAGATTCCTACATGCCCAACCGGGAAAACTGACTGCACAATCTGTAGGTTCCTTTCTTGCTTACTCAGACCCTGTTTTTATTATTGTTTTTGTTACTGCTGTAATTATTTTAAATACACCCTATTCTCTATTTGGCTATCTTTGCCCTTTTCAGAGGTTATTGCAGGATTTTAAATTGTTCCAGTGTGTCTCTCTCTCTCCCATTTGGTAATATTTAATCCATAGGGAGTAAAGGCGGACAGACTAAAAGTACTTGACTTCAGGCTCCATCTCTTAATGTAATGTAGCTTACAAACTGCAAAATCAAGAAGATCCCATGCTTCCATCTGTAGTTTAGGGAATTTGTCTTATTAGTCAAGGTCATGGCAGGAAACAGCACATCAAAAAGTTAAAGAGAGTTCAGCCTGGCCGGGCGTGGCTCAGCAGTTAAGCGTTGACCTAGGATCCAGGCAGTCGGGGTTCGATTCCTGGTCAGGGCACATGCCCAGGTTGTGGGCTCAATCAATGACTCATCATTGATGTTTCTCTCTTTCTCTCTCCCTCTCCTTTCCTCTCTCTGAAATCAATAAAGATATATTAAAAAAAAAAAAGAGAGAGAGAGAGAGTTCAGTGAAAGGACAGTTTATAGAGATGAATCATGGCTAAAGGAGGAAGCAACATAAATAATAACCAGAAAGCCAAGGTATCTGGTGATACAGTCTGTAGAAGTCAGCATCCTAAAGCACAGTGTGGCGGGGGGGGGAAAGAGCAAATAAAATATATTTAGGTAAAAGTAGGGATGGGCCAGTGCAGTCCACCATTCAGATTCTATTCACATCCTTTTATTTAGATTTTAAAAACTACCACACGCAGCACACATGAAACACATGCTCTGAAGTGCCGCTTTGCCCTTGTCTTGCTGATGGCTTCCCTTCTACAGGCTCTTCATCTGATGACACCAGCAGTGACCATTTAAAATATCTGTTGCTGCTACATGGCGTCAAGATTGTCCATTTAGTCATTCAGTTTACATGTTACAAAAGCCAAATCCCACTTTGAGGGTTTGATTCTTGGGTCAAACCCAGCTACCAATTATTTTGTCTATCAGAATTCTACCAGAAAACAGATTTTACTTCCACAAGTTTAATTAAAGAGAATACAACAAAAGGATAATTTAGAGACATGTGGAGAGGGGTAAGGGAGCCAATGAGAAATGACGAAGTACCCAGAGATTAGCAACTTTATGAAACACTAGTACCCTTCCACCTGAATGGGCAAAGGGAAGACACGGCGGCTCCCAGGCGGGTGAGAGGGGGAGCTGTCTCCTGAAGACTGAGTCTTTGGCAGATGAACAAAACCGCTGACAAAACTGGGGCCTGGCAGAGAAGGAACAGGGGAAAGAAATACCCGGTCTCTTTCTTTTCCTGCCTTCCAACCGTCTGCTGATGCATGTCAGTATTCAAGAGAGCCTGGATGCTGCCTTTTATAAAATTTGTCCTCACAGGATGCAGAGCAAGGCAGAAAAGAATGAAAAATGCGTAAAGATTGTCACATGGAGAAAGCTAGCACTGTCATTAACTTGAGTCCCTTTTAAGTTAAAAGTCAGTCGGTGATGTCTTCTATTGAAAGTTAATAATTGTGTTAAAGGTTTGGAACAGAAAAACCTTATCACAACAGTAGGTGTCACACCCTTATGAGGTTTTTCTTTTTGTTCCTTTTAAGTATCTAGATGCCTGATTTCCAGTGCTTTTGTCTCACTGAAACTCCAGAATGAAACATAACAGGAGTAAACTATGGTTATCTATTTATTTGACTGTTAGACACACATTTCACACGTTCCTTCCATGTAACTGACATAGCAAAAGGCATTTAGAACCTTATTTTGAAATCATTTAGAGGAGATGTGGGGTATTCCTCGTAGGACAAAGAGAGGGGAACAAAATGTTAAAGAGGAAAATACTTGCAAAGGAATAGGGAAGGCTCTTATCCAAAAGTCAATCAAAACAGTCAAAATTGCATAAGGGAGAAGTCCCATTCATTTTCAGAATGACTAATCTACGCTGCTTCAGTAACGGCTACAAAAGTCAGATGCTTGCTTTGCTCCGGCAGGGAAACATATCCATCATGAGGCTTAATGTGCTCGTATGTACTTTTTCGAGAGCTTTGCCAACGCCTGCTGATTTACCTGCAATACATTTTCCAGAAACCGTTGAGTAAAATGACAACATACATATTTAGTTTCATACTTTGGTCTGTCCAATTAGCAGTGTTTGCAGTACCAGCTGTGAGCCCAGGAGAGGATAAGTACAGCAGTCTAGTTAACAGAAAGAGGAAGGAAGGAAGGAAGGGAGGGAGGGAGGGAGGGAGGGAGGGAGGGAGGGAGGGAGGAAGGAAGGAAGGAAGGAAGGAAGGAAGGAAGGAAGGAAGGAAGGAAGGAAGGAAGGAAGGAAGGAAGGAAGGAAGGAAGGAAGGGCTGAGCATGAATTTGCCAAGTATTAGTAGTTCCCAATCATTTGTTTCTGAGAAGTAGCTCTTTATTGCTAATTTCTCAGAGAACTAGCTTCTGAAGTTATATAAAGGATTGGCATGAGGCAGGCTGCTGGGTAGCCGCCTTTGCAGGTAATGTGTTAATTGCCAGGATGCTTTGGGCAGACGCCCTACTCCTATTTGACCTTTGTTCAGTTATCTGAAAAATACAAGTCTTTCCGTGCTCGTAAATTTAGGTTAAAGAGCTTTGAAAACAGCAAAGTCGTATACAATATGAAAACATGAGGGAAAAAAAAGGAAGCGAAAAGATTGACTTTTATACAAAGAGAGCCAACCAGGTAGGTTTTCTCTTTTTCACTCACTATTTAGGCAATGAATAAATACTAACTACTATTTTGGGGAATATATCTGAAGGCAAAAGATGGTACCAGAGGTAGTACTATTAGGAGGAATTTAGAAATTCCAAAGGAGTTTATGAAGTCTAGACTTGAAAATAGTTAAAAGGAGACTGGAAAATCATCTATTCTGAATAATATTGACCAAAGGCAGGAAATTTTTCTGACAATTTTTATTATCCATAGCAGAGATACAATAATCAGAATGAGTTGTCTACTGTTATGAAATATATTACCACAAATGTAGGAGCTTAAAACAACAGACATTTATAATCTAACAATTTCCATGGGTCAGGAGTTCAGGCACAGCCTAAATGGGTCTTCTGTTAAGGTCTTACAAGGCTATAATCAAGGCGTTGGCCAGGCTGCATTTCTTTATGAAGCTCAGGGTCCTCTTCCAAAGGCATGTGGTTGTTTGCAGAATTGTTCCTTTCAGTTATAATAGTGAGGTCCCCATTTTCTTACTATTAGCTGAGGCAGCTCTCAGTAACTTGAGTCCAACCTCAGGTCCTTGCTACATAGCTCTTTCATATATCCTCTCATGACACAATACCGTACTTCTGTAAGGCCAGTTGGAGAATCTTTCTAATGTCTAGACCCTCTTTTAAAAGAATTGCCTGATTAGGTCAGACCCACCCAAGATACTCATCTTTCAGATTAATTTAAAATCAATCAGGATCCAGGAGATCGAGGTTCAATTCCTAGTCAGGGCACATGCCTGGGTTGCCGGCTCAATCCCTGTTCGGGGGCATGCAGGATGCAGCCGATCAATGACGACTTTCTCATCATTGATGTTTCTATCTCTCTCTCTTTCTTCCTTCCTCTCTCTGAGATCAATAAAGATATATTTCAAAACAAATAAATTCAATTTCATCTGCAAAAATACCATGACCTTCACTATATAATGTAACTTAATGAGAATGACATTCATCATAATGACAGGTCCTGCCCACATTCAAGGGAGGGTATTACATAAAACTTTTACACCAAGTGGGTAGGAGTCTTGGGAGCCATTTTAGGATTTTGCCTCTAACAGTCTAAACTCTAGCCCCAATGATTCACATCCCTCATACATGCAAAATGCATTCATCTCTTTCAAAGATCCCTAAGTGCCTCATCCCATTTTAGCATCAGCTCAAAGTCCAAAAATCTCATCATCTAAATCATCCAGGTGAGCATGAGGCTCCCAGATATAATCTCTGGGCCTCAGTTTCTGTGCATCTGCACACTAGTAAAACTAAAGAGATAAGTTATTATCAACCCCCAGTGGTGCTTGTACAACAGTGAGACAGGCATAGAGTAATAGCTACAAACATTCTAGCTTAAAAAGGGGGGAAATGAAAGGTAGAAAGGAGTCACTGGCCCATGGCAGTTCTGAAATCCAGCCAGAGTACCTTGATTAGGTTTCAAAGCCTGGATGTAATCTTCCATGGCTTTTGGTTTCACCCCTAGGGCTCTCAGCTCTACCCACTAAGTCATGATTCCTTTAATATGAAAGAGCATGTTTCCAGAAGAGTAGTTTTATTAACCGCTTACTTCCAGTAGAATCTTGGGATTTTGACAGCCTCCTTTTATTTTATACTCTCTGCTCCTTTTAGTCCAAGCGGACAGTGTTTCTTCTGAAAAACTTAAGGATCTTGCATAGATTTTCACTGGGCTTCCCTCCATTAAACAAAAGCCACACCCACAGATCTTTCTGAGATAATCCCTTCTCTCTTTGACTCCTGCCAAGAAATTGCTGAGGGTTAAATGCTCTAAAATTTCATAAAGGCTCCCTGTTTGATGGAGGGGAATCTGTGAGGCACACAGTCTCAATAAAAGGGCCCTTTGTGTGACTGAATATCTTGACCTATTGATCTTATAGAAGTTTTAGCAAAAGGTTGTACAATCATGTTGACCTTTTGATCTTTCAGAAGTTTTAGCAAAAGGTTGTACAGTCACACACACACCACCTTTTCCTTATGCTGCAGGTTCAGCTGCCATTTCTGACTTTTGCTATCCAGAAAGGCTGAGAATTTTCAAAATTATCTGATCCTAGCTGCCTCTATGTAACATCTGTCCCCTCAATTTATCTTCCCTCACACAATTTACTTCAGTAGCAATAAGAAACCAGGCAGCAGCTCCAACACATTGTTTGGAAATCTTCTTAGCTACAAACCAGTTGCATTGCTTACCAGTCCTATCTTCCACATAACTGCAGGAGAAACTATGTCTAAGTTTTTTGCCACTACAAAACAAGGATCCCCTGTCTTCCAGTTTCTGATAAAAGTTCCTCACTTTTTTCTAAACCCTCACCAGAGCATCCCTGTGGTCCATAGTTCTACTGACAGTCTGTTGGTTCAGGGCCATTTATATACTCTCTGCCATGCTCTTAAAAATTATTCTAGCCTTCACCACTGCCTAATACCAAAGCCACTCCCACATTTTATGTATTTTTAACAGCAGCATTTCACTTCCAGGTATCAAAATTTGTATCAGTTATCTACTGCTGCATAACAAATTACCACAAACTCAGTGGCTTACAACAACATACATTTAGTACCTCGCAGTTTCTATGGATCAAGTGTTTGAGCATAGGTTAATGGAGTCTTCTGCTCAGCATCTCACAGACCTGAAATCAAGCTGTCAGCTGGGGCTGTGGACTCATCTGAGGTTTGGGGCTAAAGATTCTCTCCCAAGTTCATGTGGTTGTTGGCAGAATTTATTGCAGCTATAGAATTCATGGCATCTTGCTTCCTCAAAGCTAGCAACAGAGAGAGAGAGAGAGACAGGGAGGGGAGGGGGGGTAGAGAGAAAGATCAAGAGAGATCTATTTCAACTCTTGGAGCCTTTAACCTCTAGACCCTCTTTTAAAGGACTCAGCTGTTATTCTAGGTTCACCCATGATAATCTTCCTTTTGATTTACTTAAAGTCAACTGATTAAAGACCTTAATCACATATGTTAAAAGCCCTTTACCTTTGCCATAAAATGTAACCCAATCATGGAAGTGACATCAGTCATATTGACCTGTTCTATGCACATTCAAGAGGAGAAGATTATACAGGGTGTATACTCTTGAGCAGGCTAGGGGTGGAAGTGGGGGAGACAGTGGGAATTTTAAGGGCCATCTTAGAAATATGCCTACCCCAGTTTGAGGATGCTCACTGTTACTCATATGAAGGAAATGTTGGATGGTGCTCTTTTCCAGACAGAAATGAATCATTTCTTCCTAGTTTTATTTGTTGTTTGGTAATTATTCCTTGTGTACTGGAGTAATTTGATTTGGATTCTTGAAAGGTGGAAAGGGTTCTAGTAGGATTCAGTTTTTCATGAATTGGTCATATGTGCCCCTCAATACTGGTAGCATCATTTCTCTAACCTTTGTACCAGTAAGTACAGAAAGGTAAAAATAGGCAATATGTAGCAGAATTGGAAAATCTTCCTGCAAACATTGTTAAAACCTTGAAAAAATTTGGACCCTTATCGTTTATAACTTAAAGAACCAGGGATTTGCTTTTGATTTATGTGAAACAATGGTATGAAATTTGAGCTAGGATTGAAGGGCATTATTAAAATTATTACTATCAATCAACAAACCAAAGGAAGCTCGATGTTTTGGGTAGAGCTTAAACTCATAAAGGATTATACTTTAACAACTGCTAGTGGGAATAAGAGCTCCCCATGCATGTAAAGGTCCAGTTATGTAACTGACTCTTCATGATATTGCACGTTACAGATTTTTATCCTGCTGTGGAGCACAATTGTCTCCCATGGCCAAAGGAGATCTGGGTTAATGAAATTGGCCTTGAGAATGACAAAGTTCCAATAGCACAGGAAGCTGAATTTAGTCTTTACAGCAAAACTGTTACTCATCATGAATATTTTCCTTTGTTAACTAATCTTTCCAGCTTCATAGGCATTTTTAACCAATAGTTTGTTTCTTAAATGCTCATATTCACTCTTTGTTTCCACAGTATGTGGGTGTATACAACAATTTCACTGAATCATTCTGTACTTCTCTGTCTGAAACGTTAAAAATGCTGTGGTCATACCTTTTTCACAAGTCAGGGTGGTCTAATTCTAGAACCCTGGTCAAGCATAGGGTAGGGATGTGGCATCGAACAATAAGCCTCCCAGACCACAGAACACATTCAGTTCAGGAGGAGTAAGCCCTCCACCAAGTCTGGTACTTTCACAGGAGGCTGACCACAAGAATTTGGCATCATAGACAAGGTGTGGTCACCAGCAGCTCAGCAAAGGGTTAACTCTGGGACAGAGCCAGTGACAAAACCACTTAATAAGACAGCAATGGGGAATCAAGCTAAAGAGTACTCTATGTCCAGGCAAGCAGAATCTGCAATACCTGACATTAGAAATAATTACATCAACCTTAGTGCTTGGTGGTCAGGGATTGGGCAGGGCCCTGATCCCCAGAGTGAAACCAGCCAGAACTAAATCAACTTTCCATTATAAAATAATATGGGAGAAACAGGTAATTTACTACAGCAGGAATTCAAATTAGAGATCAGAGCAAAAACTATACCTTGCGGACTAATAACACTAGTCATTACCAAAAAACACCTTCTATGTTACTTTCACAGCCATTATTTTATTTAATTCTCCTAAGATAGTTTCAGTGTTTATGGAAGCAGCTTTTGAAATGGCTGCTAATGACCCATGTCTCCTCATGCTCTTCTGTAATCCCCTCTCCTTAGTGTGTGAGCTGGAACTAGTGACTTGCTTCTAAGAAATGGAATATGGCAAAAGGATGGGATGTCAGTTCCAAAATCAGACTTTGAAGTACTATGACTCTCATCTTGTTGGTGCTCTTTCTCTTTGGCTCTTCTCATGTGCTTGCTGTGATGAAATAGGACCCCTGGTTTTGAGCTGCCCTGTGGGATGCTATGTGGCAAGGAATGGAGGGTGGACTCCAGCCAACAGCCAGTGAGGAACTGAGGCCCTCAGTCCAGCAACCCTTGAGAAAATTAATCCTGTCAAGAATCATGACAATGAGCTTGGAACATTTGAGCCTTTATTTGAGACCATGGCCTCAATTTATACCTTTTTTGCAGTCTTGTGAGAGACTCTGAAGTAGAACGATCAGTTAAGCCATACCCAGATTCATGACCTACAAAAAGAGTGAGATAAAATTTTTTAAATGTGTGTTTAAAAGTGCTAAGTTTTGAGGTGATTTGTTGTGTAGAAATAGATAACTAATAAACATGTTGAGTGCAGGAAATCAGTCAATCCCCTGAACTTTGGCTGTTTTACTCATGGTTATGGTTTATTATAACGAAAAAGATGCAGATTAAAATTGGCAATGGGAAAAGACTCATAGGACAGAGTCCAAGAAAAATCAGGTGGCACACTTTCACTTCTCTGCCAGTGGAGTTGTGTGGACTGCTTATTTCTCTCATTATGATATGTGACAACAGGCACAGAGTACTGCCAGTCACAGAAACTCACCAATCCTTGGTGTCTAGAATTTTTACCAGGGGAGTGTGTGGGGGGTGCTGGTAATCACATAGACATGGCTGACTGCGCACCTGGCTGACCTTAACCTCCAGCCTCTCCAGAGACCAAGCCATACTGCTGGACCTAAGGCATCCACTATAAGTCACCGTGTTAGATAGGCTCTCTGGTATGCCCAGGGCCCTCAGGGACCCCAGGTAAACAAAGATATGTATGAGGCAGGAGTTGCAAGGGTTTAGAGGTTACCTCCCAGGAGCAAACACCAAACTACTCTGTTGGCAAGGCTAGTCCTTTAGTGCAGACAGTGTCACTTGTATTCTGTATTCTATATTCTTACTCTACTTTTTTATTCTACTTCTCAGCCTGCAGACTTCTGTTCATTTGTATTACTCATTGCATCCAACCCAGATTCCCACACGTGAAAGTTATAATGGCCTTTATGTTGTTTTCAATGTTTTGCCTCTTAGCAGCAAATCCATCCTTTATTATTCTGTTTTGTGATATCAGAGTCAGGCCCTGTAAACATCTCTTTTTTGCGGGGGGGGGGGGGAGAGGGGGGGCATGGTGTTAAACTTGGTCAATAGAGGGTGCTGGAGGGACACTACAGAGGAACGGGCTCCTCTTGTCCCATTTCAATGTGCTCCCCTTCTCTTGCTGCTCCAGTGCTGGTTAGTATGCAAGGCACCCAGGGGTGTTTACCTCCCAGTGACTTTCACTGACACCCAGAGTTCTGTCAGCACCTTACTTGGCTTTCCAGGGAGTTCGATACAATTCCAGCAGGCAGCCTTCCCAGAAAATTCCGCCAGGGCCACAAACAATTTCCCAGGAAATTCAGTAGGGTTCCCAGCCAGTCTTGAAGGTGCCCCAGTAGGCAACTTGCCAGCAAGTTTCAGCAGCTTCCTGGAATGTTTTGTAGGCACTCCAGTGGGCAGTTTCCTGCTTGCCAGCCTCAGCCTATGGCACCTCCACCTGACTATCACCTGTCCCATGGGCCACAGCCACTCCTCCGGTGAGATCCCGATCTGTTGTGAGAGTGGGGTGACCTCTTTTAAATGTTTTTCTTCCTTTAGAATTCTACATCAGCCCTAAGGTTAAGGTCTTCTTCCTATATTTGCTTTTCCTGTATTTTTTAGTATTATCATTAACATTTAGTGGTTAATCCTCTGTTAATTGGTTAATCCTTTCCATGAAATTTTCTGCTCAAATTGATCTGTGGTTTCTGTTTCCTGATGGGCCCCAACTGGTAAAACCTTCAATCAGAAAGGTACAAAAATAATTTTATGTGGTGTGCTTTGCCCATGTTTTAAAAAAATCGGAAAAGACTTTTAGTTTTTTAGACTATTTCCTAACAGATTTGCTGAGGACTTATGAACTTGTTATGCTAAAATTCTCCCTCAAGCATTTGTGAAAATTTAAGGGGGAAAAAGATATGTAAAAATTCAGTCTGAGAAAAAGGAGAAAACCAGGTAAAACTCTTCACTTTGAGGACAGCAGTGGTCTGATACATATTAATGTACTTCCTATGAAAAGACATTTTTAAAGTAATTAGGCATGATGTTCCTTTGCCTACCAGGAAGATGTTGAAAGCAAGGGTAAGATTAATTTTAAATTTCAAGGAAAGCAACCTAATTTGAGGTAGACTTTAAAATTGTAATTCATTATTCTGCATGAGAGCCTGAGTTCTAGCTTTTTCCCTAAATTTGTTAGGGATGGAATAGTGTCTGGCTCCCAGTAGACATTCAGCAAATCATTGTGATGCATGCCTGATGCATTTCTATTTTCTAATGGTTAATTCAGTAACTGACATCCAAACTAAAGGTACAAGGAATTGGATTGTCATGATTCTGACAGTTTTATCCTGGCATAGGTAGGATTAGAAACAGAAAAGCCACGTGGTAGTGTAGAACAGTGTTTACTGCCAACTGTGTCTTAGAAATCTATGCTTCTCACATTTCCCGCATTCTCTCTTCCCCTATAACATATTGCTGCTTGGGCAAAAACTGTCTGAGAATCAACAACTATAGAATTAATGGGAAAATCCATTTAGAACCTACTGTGTTCTAGATTCTTACATGTTCTCTAATTTTATCGTCACTTCCTGCTGGGTAGATATTATCATGGCCATTTTACAAATGAAAGAAATTAGGCTCCCCAAGCTTACATGACCTGCTAGAAAGTCACACTCTTAATAGTAACCAAGCTAGGAGCTGTTGACAGCTTTTCTGACTCAAAATCTAATACTCTTTTCCAGTGTGCTTCCCTGACTCTATTTAAACCATAGAAATTGGAACTCCCCGATTTTCCTTTTTAAGTTCATCCAACCCAGCCACTCGCCTAATAAAGAAATGCTCTACAACATGTTGACTGGTAGCCTCTGCTAAAAATTTCTAAAGATGTTCACAAGACAAGTTCAATTTTTATATCCTTCAAATTTGCAGGAAGTGCTCATGGATAGGGGTGCCTAATGTTTCTTACTGACCTCCACCCATTGGCTGTTACTGTGCTCTCTAGAGTGCCCTCTAGAGGTTGTAATTGTTCTCTGTCTTCTGCCAGAACAAGTATGATCTCTCTTTCACACATGCCCTCAGTCAGGAGAAAGGGATACTATTTCTGTGTCTAGCCTGTCTCTCTCTACACTTTATTTAATTAGAACCCAACTTTGAATAGACTCTCTTGCATTTTCAATATTCAATATTAGTTATTATTGCTGCTGGGATGTGTGTAAGCCTTCTAATCTGTATGGCTTCTCTGGAAATACTACTCATTTATATACAGACAGACCCTCACTTACAATGGTTCAACTTACAATTTTTCAGCTTTACAGTGTTGCAAAAGCAATATGCATTCAGTAGAAACTGTACTTCAGATTTTGAATTTTGATCTTTTCCTGGTTAGAGATCCGTGGTACGATAATCTCGTGATGCTGGGCAGCAGCACTGAGCCCCAGTTCCTAGTTAACCACTCAATTATCAGGGTAAAAAACTTATACTCCACATTGTAGTATTAAATGCATTTCCGACTTATGATAAATTTATGGTGGTGTATTGGGGTCAATCAAGAAGCATCTGTATTCTGGTACGCACTTCAGTGAACACAGATGATAAGTAGTGATTTAGTGGAAATCTCCACCCCCAAACTCGTTCATCCAGATTCATGGCAATCAGCCCGTTTCTCCCCAGTTATGCTTCTGGGAAGCACTGAGAGGATCTTAGGTGAACGGAAGTTGAAATGAAACTTTGACATAAAACCAACTTGGGAGCACGGTGGGAATGGAGATGAGGACAGGGAAGAATAGGGACAGTCATTTTGGGACCGGGGGGGCAACTGTCTGAGAAAAGCCTGAGCATAGTGCAGAGATGGGGCAACACTTCTAATTCTGGAATTGGATAACAAGGCTTACATCGTGGAAACAGGAATCCAAGTTGTTATTGAACCCTTGAGAGTCAAGACAAGTCATTCCAATAAATCAATTGCCCTCTATAATGCTAGAGAATAGAGATACAGTCCACTACCGAGAGACTGGGAGAAGGTAGAAAGAGTCCAATGGTCTATCCAGATGTTTTGAGTTAAACTGAGAGGCTATCCTTGTGAGGTGTGTTTTTTTGGGGGGGAGTTGTTTGTTTGTTTATTTTTTTATTTTTTTAAATGGAGTATTGAGAAGAAGTTGCTTTCCAAGTCAAAATAGTGGAGGAGTAGCATGTTTGTCAAACCTGAATGCTTCATTATCATGTATTCAAACAGATAAAACAAAAGATTTCACTCATCCTAAGAATCCACTTGGTGAAAAATAACATATTACTCAAATTAAGAAACCATTTCAATGAAGTTCCTGCAAAAGACAGGACAACACTGTCATACTGGAATATCAGCAAAATGTCTGGCACTGTGAGTGAAAAGGGCTTAGTCTGTACTTAGAGTACCACATAAAAATCCTTCAGTCTAATGCTTTAAATGTTGTGTTGAAGGGAGATTATAGATATTGCAACAGCCTCTGATCTCTAAACTGAAGTCAGTGCCAGCTGACTCCGGGCAAAGGTTATCAAGTTAAGCTGAAAGCTGGTTTCCACAACCAGGAGTGATAGGGTTTCCTGTTTGATGGGGAGATATTCATAAATAGAAAGGAAGCTGGTTTTAGTAATAAATGTCAGAAACCGGCTGCCAGAGGATTACCTGGATCCTTACTTCAACTCAGTTCCCAGAAGCTGCTGCTCTTCCACCAGAGATAGATAAAGTAGAAAGTAGATGGTTAGGTGTTCCTCACCTTGTTGTACCTGCCTCAGTACAATCAGGTTTCTAAAGACCACAACACCGGGAATGTTCCTGCCACACTCTCCCTCTATTTCTGTAGCTAATGTTTCTCATTCACGTGTCTCCTTTCTTACCACAATAATTGGGGGGAAATCTACAGGATTTCTTAACTCTTTCCCATAGACATGAAACCAGCCTTTAAGGAAAGTGTTGGGCTCAATGTCAATGTTCTTTCCCCTTTGGGGCATGACCTCAGCATTCTTGTCTCTGTTTCAGTTACCCTTCCCTGCTTTACCCTCCGGACTCCTGTTCTCATGAAAACTGCCTGCAGGAAAATGCTATCTCCAGACATCTTACTACACTCAAAACAATTAGAGAGGCATGTTCATTTTAGGGCTTTATTGATTGGGAAAATCAAATGACAAAAGTGAGGAAGTGACAAAGTTTGAAGATTATATTAAGACCAATCATTCCGAGTCTCTGAACTCTGGTTTTTATTCCTCTCTGAGACGGTAACTGGGAGCCCTTATGGTGCTGAACCCTAAGCTTTAATTCTTTAAATCTGGAATCCACATTCTGCCTCTCCTTCTCCATTCCCTATCTTTTCCTCTTTCCTCTCTTCCTAATTTTCCATCTATGGCCCATTTCTCTTCTTTTTTTACATATTTTCCAGAAAGTGCTTGACCACCCCCATGACCATCCTATAACCAGATGATTTTTAACTCTTAAGTGTCCAGTCTACATCTGGCTCCTGAGCTGCGATGTTTGTGTATCTACCAGATACCTCTACCTTCGTGCCTGTGGCCACATCTGGCCCAGCTGCTTCTGCTCTGAGCTCTTCTCCTTCACCCCACTGTTCCCTCCCTCTGTCTGAGTTGTTCTATGTGCAACTAACTCAAAACAAACACACAGATGTCAGCCTTGACCCTTCCCTTTTGGTGACAGTGCTCCTGCCTCCGTCCCCAGCTGCTCTAACTTGCAGTTCATTTGTCCTCTCCTCTCCAGCCTCTCCACTGCTGCCTGTTGGAGCCCTCATTATTTCTTGTCTAGATTATCGTAATTATCTGGATTCTTGTTTCGCTGATTCAAGTCTCTCCCCTTATAATTCATTCTCCACACACTAAACAAATTGATTTTTCTTAAACCACAATTGATATTGTCATTAACCTGCCAAAAAAATTTAATCAACATCTGTTTGCTGTTAAGATAAAATCCAAACTTTTCAGCCTGATTCACAGTTGATAAATTGCGTGTATTGTTTTACCCTTGTTTCTCCTCAGTCCCTGCCTGTGATGGTTAATCTCCTGTGTCAGCCTGACTGGGCCAGGGAGTGCTGGGGGTCTGGTTAGACATTGTTCTGGTTAGACATTGTGGGAGTGGTTCTGGATGAGAGTGACATTTGAATCACTGGACTGATAAAAGTGTATTGCTCTTCCCACTATGGGTTTGGCTCATCAACCCACTGGAAGCCTGACTGTTTTTGAGGTGGACATTGGTCTTTTTCTGCACCATCAGATCTCTTGACTCTCAGGCCTTCAGACTGGGACTGGAATTTACACCACCAGTTCCGCTGGGTCTCCAGCTTCAGATGGCAGATTGGGGGACTTTTCAGCCTCCATAACTGTGTAAGCCAATTTCTTATAATAAATCACACACACACACACACACACACACACACACTCTGTTTCTCTGGAGACCCTGCCTAATATATTTCCCTTTATCAAACTTTAAACTTCAGCTAAATTGAACTATTTTCAGTTTCCCCAAAATATCTTATTCTCACACATCTATGAGCTTGAACATGCTTTTCTCACTGTTTATGACAGCCTTTCAAACACACACACACGCACACACCTCCTTGATTGGCTAACATTCTGCTTAATGTCCCCGCACTCCCACTCTCCTGAAAACATAAACCTCAATTTATGCATTAATCTCCCCTACGTATTGTCATTTTATTTCAAAGTTAGCATTTTTCAGACTAAATACCAAGTTGAGTATCAAATGACTTATGCTTTATTCCACAAATATGATAATTGCGACGATGATGATAATGTTAACAACTATACCTCCATCACTTACTGAGTGCTTAAAGGTCATCCGTTGAGTATTCTTTATGCATTATTTATTTTAACCTGCCCAAGCAATTCAAAAAGCATCCCCATTTTTTGGATGCTAAAACTGAGAATTAAAAGTTTAAATATATTGCTCAAAGTAATAAACAGTATCTTGAAGCTAATAGATGGTAATGTTGGAGCTGAAACCTAGGTTTAGCCTCACCTTAGTTTGTGTTCTTGAACCATTTTATAACCTGTCACTTTTCTATACAAAGTGAAAATGACAGCTCTTAAGTGGCTTGTCATTTATATGGTAATTGTTGCCTATATTTCCATGTATATTCTGTTTGAAATTACAATATAAATGTGGAAACAATAATAAACTTAATAAAAAGCAAATTAGTAATCCAATGCATAGGTCTATGTTCAGGGTAATTTTGGCAGGCACATGATAGGGTCTGTTGCCAATTCAGCATAAGCCCCTTACAATATCTACTGTGTGTCAGGGGAGAAAACTTGATCTAATTATCTTGGAATCCCATTTCCTACATTGTTCCCAGTGAGATTCTGCCAATAAAAAGCATTTGAGGAAGACTGGGGGGAGGAGGGGATATTACTATTCAGGTGGCATCTGCGAGCTGACTACAGTTTCTCTAGGTTTCCAGTGATTATCCTGAGAATCCTCCACATTTGTGCTGCAAGAAGCTAATATTCTCGGTGGTAGCTTTCCTGACCTCTGCTTCTGCAGCCCTTTGAAATATTATATAAAATCTACTTCCCTGTTTTAATCTCTCTCTCTTTACTCAAAGTATTTATCATGATGTCTGTATTTATAACTAAACCCCATGTAAACCAAAATTAATTTTATACTGTAATAAAGAATTTGAAGAAGAAAAAAAAAAGAACTGCAGCCCAAGAGACAGATTCAGGTAGCAACCTAAATTGTGCTCTGCTGAGACAAAGGAGAGATCACTTTTTATAGTTTTCCCAACCACAGTTCCTATTTTGGCCCATTTCATGTAAATGAGGTTTCCAAATTATATGGTTCTGATTGGTCAATACTGATGCAAATGAGTATATAATTTGCATAGTTCTTATTGGACAGGGTAGATCTCAGCCCATTGATTGAAAGACAAAACTAGGGCCCACCTATAGTGGTTGACTCAGATCGCGTAAACAAGCAGGGCATAGTGTGGGAAGCCAAGAGTTCAGTCTGAGGTTCTTCCCTGTTTACAGAGTCAGCAAAGCCTCTAGACTCTTACTGATGAAATTTGGGCCTCCCATTTCCCATGGGGATTCAATCTCATCAGATAAATTCCTTCTTGGGGTTCACATCTAATAAATCTTTCTTCTAGAGTCCACACCCAATTAATGTATTTTTATATCAGCAACTTATGCCTTCCACTATCTATTATTCAAGAGAAATATTTGATAAAACTATACAAAGGCAGACTCTAATGGTTTCACTTCAAATAATTTTGTTAGCAAAAGGAAAAAATTGTCCAGGTACTAAATTATAAAGGCAGGGGCTTCAAGCATCTTTTAAATGGGATGCTCTGATTATCTGTAATGTCTGAAACACCAGGATACGTTATGCCCCAGGGAAACCTCAGCATACTGGTATGTATACAGGGTGGAGCAAAAGCAGGTTTACAGTTGTGAGTACATGAAACAGAGTTTATTCTTGTATTATTATTTATTAATTCTTATATTATTTTCCATACTATAGACCCACCTTTGCCCACCCTGATTTGGTGCTCTGTAAGTCAGTGAAACACTGTAGAATTCATGTGATTTCCATCACCAAATGCTGCAGATAAAGAAGGGAGGTAAACCGGAGTCAGCGTGGAAGCTGTCCCTTGCAGACTTTTGCCATCCCTCCCTTGCCACCCATGTATCTTGCACAGGTTTCTCTTCTACTTTCCAGACCTAATTTATTTGTTTACCTGCCTATTTCTCCTATTTGATAATAAGACACTTAAAGGCCTTGTATTATTCACTTTAATGTTGCCAGCCCCTATCAAGCGTCTGGCATATAATAAATATGAAATGTGTTTGTTAATTTGAACTGAATCAAGTTTCTGAAAGTCAAAAGTACACGCAGTGGCAGAAGGGACCCAGATTCTACTTAGTTCTCTGATCTGCCTCAGGAGCTCCTGGGAATCTTATAATAATCTTAGAATTCTGGGAAACCATCTGGCATAATATCGAACTTTCTAAAGCAGCCTTAGAGATTTCAAACTTTCCTGAGCATCCTAAGTAGGAGTTTCCCTGGAGTACCTTATATGAAGATATTCAATATGTTATATAGATTTAAGTGGAGGGGAAAAACACCTTAATAAATCAATTGTCCTAACTCATTTTGTGGATACAATGCCTTCTGAATGGCTGTAGTGCTTTAAGAATCATGAAACAATAAGAGATTTGCTATTTAATCTTTTATATTTATCCTTAGGTAAAAAATTTATTATGAGACTTGGAGAGAGATTATGTCTTTCTTGGACTACAAGCAGTTAGCTCAATAATTAATTAGAAGACTATTCAAGGTGCTTAAAACCCAAGAGTACAGTAAGTTTACTGAGTTGTTGGTACAGGCAGTAAAACATGAGAGTTCATTATCGTAGATAATATACTGCCTAGTGGAAAAATATATAAAAGTACTAGAAAATGAAGCCTATTATATTTTTCTAAAGGCATGAGAACATCTCTTATAAAATAGAGATTTACAAAGTCTCCTATTATGTCAGCTTAATTAATTCACAGCTATGGAGGCATTTTCAGATGATAAGGAATCCGAATAGGTTGGAAATATTATGAGGAATAAAAGTAGAGTAAAATCAAGAGTCCTGAGTACTAACCAGTCTTAGTTTCATCATCTACTATCCTTTTGGTGTCAGGATGGACACAGTGTCTTTCTTTGAGTGTCATGGAATCATCGGTAAAATAAAGGTGTTTAATAATAGCTACCTATTCACATTACAAATGCTGATATGGGGTTCAAGTGAAAAACATGTATGCGAAAGCTCTTTAAAAATTGTGAAATGCCAATGCAAATATAGAACACCAAGGCAATAAAGCAGATTTTGCATAATAAATGAAAAAGAAGAGTTCTGTCATCTTTAAAATAGTACTTCTAGATTTATACTTGTTTTAATGATGCTTTAAAATTATTAACAGTCCCTTTTTGGAAGTAGTTTTTAGCATTCACAATTTGAAGGTATGTTTAACCTTTGGGCAATTAGAATATAACTTGCTAAACAATGCTAGTTATCAGTGATGTGATGAATTATTTAGTAAGAAAGAAGAGGCATAAATGTAAAATAATGATTTTTGTTAGTGTATCTTCAAAGACTGGTTCAAAGAAGAAATAAAAAAATTATTTTAATAATGGAAGCACCTTCAGATCTCTAACCATTTATTCAAGATGCAAATTTTGACATGTAGCAATCATGTGATAAATGATTATGTAATGACTCTTGTCAATTATAAGGCATTCATGTGACATTCATGTAATGAATGAATGTCAATTATAAGGCATTTGCTTTAAAGAGAAAATTATATTACTTGTACATCATTAATTGCATAAAATCATTCTTGGTTTAGAGAAACGAAAGTCTCAAAATGAGCAAGATAGAACAGCTGCTGGGAAGACTTCACACAGATGGTTATCTCCTTAAATTAAACATACTTTGTATATCAAAAAACAAACTGAAGATAAAGATAGAAAGAAATGTGGTGATTATTTGTATTGCATTGATACCATTGGATTTGCAAGTGGATAGCTTCTTTAAGATTTGAGATACTTCATTGTATTTCAGTATTAGTCAAATTAACAATATAACAGGAAATAAGTACAAATAATAGTACAGTGTTGACTTGATAATTCAACCTCTGCCATTTATCTTAAAACTTCATTAGCAAATATGTCTGGGAAAAAATTTTTAAGCAAAACACAATTATACAACCGTATAAAAATGATTAAGTAAATTAAACATTACACATGTTGAAATATTCTTTTGTCACTAGAAAAGATTATTATTAAGATTAACATTTTTGTTAATTATAGAAGAAGCATATATAATGTTTTGGGAACTTAAAAGAGACAAGCACTCCCTCTGCCTAGGAAAATGAGACAGACTTCAAAAAAGTGGATTTATTTAAACTCATTCTTGAAATATGTATTTGCCAGACAAAGAAATTACAGGCATAGAGAAAAAAGTGTTCATGTGCGAAACTGTGGCAGCAAGAAGGAGCATAATATGTACGTAAAATGGTGAACGCTTGGTTTGGTGGGGAACAGGGCACATGGAAGGCACTGAGGATATATTAAAATAAGGCTTGACAGATTTAAGTTTGATTTTAAAGGGGGTTGATCTTTTTTTTTTAATATATCTTTATTGATTTCAGAGAGAGGAAAGGAGAGGGAGAGAGAGAGAGAGAAACATCAATGATGAGAGAGTCATTGATCGAGCCCACAACCCGGGCATGTGCCCTGACGGGGAATCGAACCCGGATCGCCTGGATCCTAGGTCGACACTCAACCACTGAGCCACGCCTGGCCGGGCAAGGGTGTTGATCTTTATCATATGAAATTTGAGCTTCACCTTCAGGTGATGGAGGGAGATCTCAACTTTTTGAAAATTATTAAGCATTTGCTGGCATATTTATGAATGATGTAGAAAAATATGGATGAAACTGGTTGATACTATATCTTGCTTGATGATACAATTGGTTTAATTTTACTTTTTGAGTATTTATCTGTCTTTCATAATGAATTTCAAACTTGAAAATGCATCTTAATGCTCCTAAGATCCTTATGTTTTGGTACAATACTTAGAATAGAGTCAATATTCAATAGATATATATTTTTTTTTTAAATATATCTTTATTAATTTCAGAGAGAGGAAGGGAGAGGGAAAGAGAGAGATAGAAACATCAATGATGAGAGAGTCACTGATCGAGCCCGCAACCAGGCATGTGCCCTGACGGGGAATCGAACCCCGATCGCCTGGATCCTAGGTCGACGCTCAACCGCTGAGCCACGCCCGGCCCGGCTCAATAGATATTTAAATAATGGATCAATAATAACTAGAAAGGATGACTCTGGCCCTCTGCCATAGTTTGGTGGCTAGTTAATTAGTCTCTGTGATGCACCGGGCATTTTGAATACAACAATGGAATATCAATTCAATCATCACATAAGCCCTCAGAGATACATATTATATTTACATATGATCAGACTGAAGATAAAAACAGTCTGGTAAATTTTCTCTGCATCTCACTAACTATAATTTGAGAAGAAGTTCTGCCTGACTACAAAAATCACAAAACTATGCTGCTCACCTGTTTAGTGAAATACCTATCCATTTTATAGATGAAATAAGTTGATGGGAACAAAGAAAATAAGAAAGAGAAAATCAGGATTTTATATTATCTTCACAGGCTAGGAAGTTGAGCCAGAATCCACAGTATGAGACGTATATGGGATATATATGTATGTAAGCTTGAAGGTTCAAGAAACTATATAAGTTAAATATTTTTAAAAATCTTCCCCACTAGAGTGTGAGATGTTTACCTCTGAGTTCCTAAGCCTACCAGAGTACCTAATATGCTCAAGAAATATTTGGTAAATGCAAGTACAGATGAAACTCATCTTGAATGCCATAGAACTCATGGAAAAAAATAATGTCATGTGACACCACGATCCCTCTACCAATTGCTGAGATTATCGGGACCCCATACCCACAGTCAACATTAGCATTCCAAATCAAATTTAGTAATTCTAGTTTCCATACCTGATTGAAAATTTACTTTAAGCATGTAATTAAGCAGTAGTAAATTCAATTAGCTCCTTACTGTAATTTCATAATTCTTTCTGAGCATGACCTCCTTCTCAGAAAGAAAAGGTAGAATCAGTGACTGAAGGAAATGGCATTTGGGTCCGTTACTTGATACTCTTGTTAGAGTTATCAACTATTTAGCGCTGTAGTCCTATAATTTAATATTAAATACCACCCCATGTCTTTCTGTTCATCAGTCAAGGAATTTTCATGCATCTGGATATATTCTTCCTATAAGAGCTCATTTTTCTCCTATAATTTTTTAATCTCTTGTTTTTCCCCCTTGTTAACATTAAAACCAAAAAGTGACCTCTACTTAAAACGAACTCTGTGTTAATTACTCAAACCTAGGAGTGATTTAATGCTCCTACATTTTCTTTCTTGACCCTTTCCTCCCAGAAATATATCTATGAATTCTATATACACTCTCTTTAACTAGTCTAATAACCATAGAGGAGCAACAGCTGGAGAACAGCATTCATTACCTATGGGATATGGGGGTGTGGGCTGAGTAGCATTTTCTGCTCACCTCTTTGAGCATTCAATTAATTTATCTGGGCCCTAGATAAAGGATAATGTAATGGCATTATGAAGCCACAGGTTAAAGCCAGGTGCCCTTAGGGAGCCGCCTAGTATGGGATAAGTCATGGCCTTAGGGAGTAGCCTGGTCCAATGGACAAGTGAGATACATTTCTCTGTCTTACTTGAATTCCTATTGAATACTACCTTCTATATTTGTGGAATATATTTGTTTTATGATACAACTTTTAGCCTCAATAAAACTCCTTGCTACAATTTCCAATGCTGAAAAACAAGGTAGATTAAGTAGCAAACTGAAACTAATGTTTAGACAAAACACCCCTATGCTACTGTTAGTAATGTGTAAATGTGGCTAATCCCTTACTTCAGTCCTATCAAATAGGTATCTGTACTTCTCTATAAGTAGCCAGGGAAAGAGATTGGTGAGAGTACTTGATAGCTGGCTAGAAGCCGTAGGTAGTTTAGTAACATCATTTGTTAGATTAAATCTTGTCACTGTTTCCCTATATTCATATCAGCTCATCCCTCTAATTTCTGTGATGATAGAAAACTGTTCATCATATCTCCACTGAACTCATATGAACACTGACAGTGACCATACTGACATCAAACTGTGACCCAGCAGCACAACTACAGGCAAGAGATGCTTCCAGCTTCTATCTTGCTGCTTCCTAGTGTGAAGGGATATAACGCAGCCATCTAATGATTTCTTTCTGAAGGTGGCGTTCCTGAAACTCAGTGTTCCCACACCTATAGTTTATATTGTGATATAAACTATATTCCCAGCACTCTGCCCAAAAGGAACTCATCTATTGACAGGAAATCTGAGAACCACTGGGAACATTTGGAAAACATCCTTATAAGCTCCAGGTTTAGGATGAACAAAAAGAGTGAGAATCAATGAGGAGACAGCGGGGAATGCAAACTTTGCTAAGCAGTTTAGCTGTGAAAGATCCTAGAGTTATCTAACAAATATATGCTTCCAAAAAAATAAAATTCACCTTGAAACAAATGCTGTCCCAAAAAATAATTAGCACGCATCTGGAAAATGTAGCCATAAAAAAAGATGAAACAGTAACCCAAAGCTTGAAATGAACCAAAAGAATTTTAGAGTAAGATCTGGCTTTGAAAAACAGCCTATAATGGAATTTCCACTGGTTCTAAAACACTGCTCTCTCCTTTGAAAACTGATTTTACTGCCCTGGCCAGGTGGCTCCGTTGGTTGGAGTGTCGTCGTGTGCACCAAAAGACTGAAGGGTTAATTCTGGTCAGGGCGCATACGCAGGTTGTAGGTTCGATCCTCGGTAGGGGTGTGTACAAAACGCAACCAATAGATGTTTCTCTGTCACACTGATGTTTCTCTCTTTCCCTTCCTCTCTCTCTCAAAAAAAAAAAAAAAAAATCAATAAAAACATATCCTCAGGAGAGGATTTAAAAAATAAGTGATTTTACTGTTGCTATACTTTCTGAGATGTACCTCCTCTTTCCTGCCCCACCCTTCACAACTGCCTCTTTCCCTGGGATACACAACATTCTCTCTCATCTCTATTTGAATTATGTTTTCAGCAAGTTTACTTCAAAAATGTAAAACTAGAGTTAAACAATTAAAATTTTCATATATAAAACAGAATTGTGTTAGGAGATTTAATGGGCTTTGAGTGGATGCTTATTTTATGAAAAAGAAGCATTTTTAAATAACCAGAGAACTTAGAATATGTAGTGGGTATGAAATGACATTAAACATTTTTGTTAATTATTTAAATGGATAAAGCACTATGGATTTTCAAACTGTCCTTGTGAGATGCAGTTTGAAGAATTTAAGAATGAAATGCTCTGACATATCTCAGCAAAAGAAAAAAGTGGGAGGAATAGATAAAATGTGTATAGAAAAGTGAAAGCTTTTAAAGCTGGGTGGTGACATTGTATTATTTTGATATGCTTGGAAATTTTCATAATTAAAAGTTTTTTAAAAGTAAAAGGAATTGCACATGAACATAATAGCAAGGCAGTCTATTAAACTGTTAATGACTTTACTAAAATAATTATTTTTATGAAGCATTTCTGGGTGGCTGAGTCCCTGTTTCCAACACTTCTGAGAATTTCCTTGCAGTCAAGCATTTTGTTGTGTGTTAAGTAGTTTTTTTCTTTAAGTAAACAGGCAATTGCATCATTTTAACAGCTAATATAATAATTAATTATATGGGGAATGTCTTAAAAGTTTTCTCTTGTAGACACAGTAGCCAGGAACTCCAAGAGGTTAAATAAGAAAGTTCTTCTACGTTGTGAAATATGAGAATGGAGAGCTTACAGGAGGAACTTTACAAGGAGAGGGCGAGAAGAGGGGTAAACACGAGTAGAAAGCTGGGCCACACTTGTAGTTAACTGCCAGACAGAGTCCTTTCCAATCGCCACCTGGCTCTTTCCCAAAGTTTAAAGAAGACTCACAAACTTCTGGTTGGGGCAGGTTACCTGTAAAAGGCAGTGCAGAGACTGAATGCTGGGTTAAGGTTCATGCAGGAAAGTGAAAGAAGCGGGCGCCCTTCCAGCCGCCCTCTGAGCTCCAGACACATGGCACATTTTGAGGGGCTTTGCAAAACTGTGGCTTCCATCCTTTACCTGTTACCCTTGAAAATGTAGTGCCTTCCCCAGGCAGACATAAGAATTTGCTACAAGATTTATCTCTGTTATTTTCCTAATGCTGTCTAGGCCTAACTTCAAACGTCAAATCAGAGAAGATGCGGAAATTCAGTTCTTTCCTAATCACAAGCTCATTCCTCTCTTCTTCAGACCCGGTTTTTTCTGTTGGTCTGAATGATGTTGGCCAGTCTCCCCGGAAGTCTGTTCACATCAAAGGCACAAAATGCCCAGGAAACGGAGTCCCAGGAACCCTTTTCTGCCCTGGGCAAGAATAATTAGCCCTACACTGGTGGCTGCTATAGCTTCTTTTCCCTTCACTTTCTCTCTCTTTGTTTTATTGGTCAGAGGGACTTCTTTGAACCCTTCTCCAGTGTCTCTATTTAGTGCACTTTTGTATTGAAATCCCAGGCTTTGTGCAAAAATAATGAAAAACGGTGTGTACAAGAATCTAAAAAAAGAACAAAATATAGAAAAAATTTAAACAAAGACGGCTTATAAAAATGATTTCATACCATGAATATTATGAAATAAACTCTCTATTGAGAACAAGGAATGTATCACTATTGGGAAGTTTTAGTAAATCTACACATATTACCCTTCTCAGAGCATAACAGAAAACACGGAATTTAAGCAAACTCCTAGCCACAATATGACAAAATTAGCAACTTTCAGCATTAACTTTTGTGTATTTTAATCTCAGAAAAACCCTCAAACACTCAACTCAAAGTATATTACTTTAAAAACCATTAAATAAGCAACAAAGTAGAAAGACTGGGTTTGGTGATGGAAGGAAGGAGGAATGTTATTTCCTAAATAGACATATGGGAAAGCGGACAGCGCAGCAGACCAGTCATTCTGGGGGCAAACAGCCCTCTACTTCCTGTGTAATTCTAAAGGCATTTTTGAATTATAGCATGTTCACCTTTATGATAGTAACACTGAGCTACCAAGGAAGAGATAAAGTAGTTGTTAAACTCATCAGTAGTACACTGTCTTCTAAATGCTAAAATCAAAAGTTTGGGTGGTGAGGATAAATGGGAATAAATATTTGTTACCTGGGAATTCGATTGCATGAAATACCTACTTCCCAATTAATTCATTTAAATGAAGGTCTCTCAGTATATAAAAAGAGCAATAAATATAAAACTCTTCTCCCTCTCCACACATATACTTGAATCCTGACTAATAGTCTATAACTGTGTTACATTGAAAAACTGCACAGTCTCTCTGAGCCTCGGTTTTTCTTATCTGTTTACCAGGTAAATATGTCTCTAAATTATTGTAATATTTATCTTTTGTGTCTTATTGTTTTAAACATTTGAGAATCTATGAGACCTTTTTTATCCTTAGAAAAACTCCCCTACTCAATAGAATTTCCTCAATCATATGTTTAAATCTACTCACAAAATATAGACTCATATCTACCTATTCTTTAAAAATAACAGCATTGCCCTGGCCGGGTGATTTGGTTGGTTGGAGTGTTGTCCCGGACACCAAAAGGTTGCAGGTTCTATCCCCGATCGGGCACATATGCGAAGTGACTGATTTCTCTCTCACGTTGATGTTTTTCTCTCTCTCTCCGTCTCTCCCTTCATCTCTCTAAACTTATCCATGAGTAAGGATTAAAAATAAATACATAAATAAATAAAATAAAAATAACACTATTATTTTGTAGCACATACAAGTACATGGAAACAAAGATGACAAACTATAAATGAAGTCAACAGAATAGCCAAAATAACACGCTTACTTTTAAAACATTTTCCCTTGGGCCAAAGCACACAGCCCTAAACTCCCCCTGACTCGGCAGAATCCCCAGTTTCACGCCGAGCGGGGGCCACCAGCTGTTCCGTCACCGTGGACGGGCACAGCCAGCGCTCCTGCAGTACAGGACAACCTGCTGGAAGTGCGAGGCGGCATTTCCCGTCCTTCACCTTGTCAGGTGGTTTTTACAGCTTTGTCAACATGCAGATACGGACCTCGGGAGATAACTGCGGCTTGAGGCTGCACAGCCCCCCCCCCCCCCCCCCCCCCCCCCGTTCATCAGGCTTCTGATGTTCGCAGGCCCAGGCCGCTGTGGGAGACCCGGAGGCGGCCACCAGCTCCCAGCAGCTGTGGGGAGCGAGTGGGGAGTGGGGGGCAATCGTTGTCGCCTGCTGCTCTCTTTCCCTTGGCAGAACAGAGCCTGGCGATGCCCGGCCGCCTTTAAGGACTAAATGTGATGGTAAAACCAGGTGACGGTGTTAAGAGGATATAAATAATACTTAACATTTGTAGAGCACAATATGATTTTAAAAGCACTTCCACATTCATTATCCAGTTTCACCCTCACAACCCATTTTTATGAGATGGATAATAATCTTTTTTCTCCCTTTTTTTCTTTTGAACAAATGCAGAAACTAAGGTTCAGGGATTGCAAGTAATTTGAGAAAGTAAATAATGTCTGGAAGTGGAAAGTGAGGTTCAATATACCTTTCAAACTTGGATTAAAGCCTGAATTTACGGGTTGTGTGACCTTGAACAAGTCACTGAATGCCTCAGTTGAGTGTTTTTCTTGATTTCAATTGGGAAAACATTGTGTTCTACAGGATGGTGGTTCTCACTAGGTGAGATAATATTTGGCACGCCCTCCCAATGTGTAACTTGTGATATATGCTCAGTACTTCAGTTTCCCTCCTACATTTCAAACTCCTTGTTTTTCATAATCACCTTTAAGCCTCTGAGTACAATTAGCTCCCAGTATAATTTACTTGGCCAACCAAAAATCATGTGATGAAGTTAGAAGCAAGTTGTATTAAGTCATTAGGTGTCCAGATTTTAGTACTTGCTTTAGTACTAACTTGTTGTTTGTCTTAAGGCAGGCTACTAACTTTCTCATTTATAAAATGAAGAAAGTGACTTACTAATTCCCAAAGTGTTTTATCTTTAAAACTATCAAAGTAGTGAGGTGAGGTAACAACGGTGATTTTGCTCTTCCAATACTATTATGAGATTGCTAAATTAAGATTTAAAATAATTACTTATTAATCATGGAAGACAAGAGAGGTAGTCCCAGTGAAAACCAGGTTAGTAGAGCACTAAAATGAAAACATAGCTCAAAGACAGCATGAGACCTCCATTTCCTAGGAAAAATAGAAGTTTAAACTTGGGGAAATCTACTCCAGAATCTAGAAGTAAATAACACTACCCATGAGGCAGGTGGAACTGTGCAGTTAAAACCATATTTGGTTTTACCTTATGTTATACACACTTCACTTAAAAACAGAAATTGCCGGGAAAAAGGGTTGGAGGTCACTTTCTTCCTTTTCTGCCTTCTGATTCAGGTACGAAAGCTGTACTCTAATCAGAAATGTGGCTAACCATAGCTCTGCTACAAAGGTAATGATTTTTGAGAGCTGACAAAAATTTCTCTGTCACTTTTCTAAATGCTTTCAGAAATAAAAATATTCTCACTTCTCCAGAGCAGAGTCAGAAATAGTATTTAGAATTTCCTTTGGTATAGAATTCCAGCAAATGATGGCCACAATAGAAGCAGGGGAAATATATATATTGCTGTCGTTCTCTATCAGCTCTTCTGCCTCAGATCAGAGAAACAGATTCAGCCTTTCCCCACGTAGACGTTAGAGGATATCTAAGGGCAATCTACAGGCTCTGAGTATGTGAAGTTCTTGCCTGGTTCAAAGATGATGAAAGAGCACAACAAGAGAAATAATGAGTTTCTAGAAATAAAATAGAGCAGTAATTAAAGTAAACTTCAACCCAAAGACACAAAAGAACAAACACCTCTAAGAAATCATCTACTATTCGAATCCAGAAAAAAAAAATTTCAGGAACCTGTCACTCCCAATAGATTGAGAAAAGGTATTGATTCAGTAGAATGGGAGTAGAGCCCTGGCCTGTATGACTCAGTTGGAGCATTGTCCTGTACACTGTAAGGTGGCAGATTCGGTTCCCTGTCAGGGCACATAACCCTGGGTGTAGCTTTGATCCCCTATCAGGGCTCAAGGCAACCGATTCATGTTTCTCTCTCTCCCCTTCTCCTTTCATCTCTCTGTAAAATTAATTTAAAAAAAACATTTTTTAAAAAGAATAGGAGTAAAAGTATTAAAGAAAAATAGAGCATATTTAATATTAAAATACTAATCTAGTATTTGCTAATTATATTAATAATATACTATATTAAAACATGTTCATATTGTCACCTTTCCGTTAATCCTATGACATTGGCCTTTGTTACCACTATCCTTTTGGAAATTTTTATCAGTACAAGAGTTTGAAAAGAGAAATAAAATTCATAAACATACCTGTTGGAGTTTTTGAGTTTACATACACCCAGTAGGAGGAATGGAATCCAAATATTATTCACTAATTTCCTGGTCTTTGTGGTACTGGAGCTGAATTATTTAGGTTCACAGTCCAGCTCTGTTCGTTTTTAGCAGAGTGATTCTGTGCAAATTACTTAATCGCTGTGTCCCAATTTCCTTCACTGTTAAATGGGGAAAATAATAGTACCTTACTATATCAGTCCACACTGAAAAAATAATGATGTGTAAGAAACAACACAAAATCTCAGTGGTATAATATAATAAACATATATTTAGCCCCCATTTCTGTGACCGGCTGGGGAAGTGACAGCAAATGAGGCCCTGCTAGTGGCAGCTCATTTGGGATGCCTCTGTCCTACAGATCTTTTGTCCTCTCCCTGGGAAACACCAGAGAACAGGTGCAATCATACGAGACTCTTCAAGCTTTTGGTCACATTATACCTGCTAATATTCTACTGGCCAGAGCCAGTCACCGGACCAAATCTCAGGTCAAACACAGAGAAACACACTCCACCTATGGAGGCAGAGTATGGAGAGTAAATAATTTTCAACCTACCTGGGTTATAAAGAAAACTAATTAGCCCATGTACTAAAACACCTAGTACCTAGCACAGAGAAAGTACTCAATAGTTAACTAATATATTTTTTTCATGTTGAACTTGGTTACTATAATGAAAACATAAACAAACGAGTTCTGATAGTTACATTCCTTAGAAAGTACATGGGATCTAAAGGTTGAATCTTTGGTCTGGAAGGGTTCAGAAGAGAACAGACACTCTACATTTTTTTCCCAGCCTAAGTCTGAAATTATGCAGACTCGATGACAAAAACCAGACTAATTTAAAAAAGAAAAGGGTAGAAATAGAATATAGCTGTAATTACTCTTCTCAATAGTTGTCATAGACTGAGCTTCTAGGTCACTTTTCTGATTATAACAGCTTTATGCTTGTATTGTTTTAGAATTCCAAACACCTTTTTATGCACGATGACTTTGGCATGCAAAATCTCTATTTAGTTGGTAAGGAAGGCATCATCATTTGTAATTTACACATGAGGTAATTAAGATTCAGACAGGTTTTACCTTGACACAGTTCTTAGGCTAATTAGCAACAGAGCTATTATTACAACCTGGATGTTCTGCTGCTTAACCAGTGTTCTTTCCACTAAATGCAGAACGTCCTGGATCTGGCTTAACTGAGGAATCAAAACCACCCAAAGCCTTTATTGATGAACAAAATTGCCACACATTTAAAAATATATACATATATGTTTTTATTGATTTCAGAGAGAGGAAGGGAGAGAGAGATAGAAACATCAATGATGAGAGAGAAAATGATTGGCTGCCTCCTGCACATCCCCTACTGAGGGTCGAGCCTGAAACCCGGGCATGTGCCTGACCAAGAATGGAACCTGGATCCCCTGGGTCATAGGTCAATGCTCAACTGCTGAGCCACGCCAGCCAGGCAGCCACACAATTTTTATCAGTCTTCCTCACCAATCTTTTCTAGATCTATCATTACCAAGTGTTTACAAATGCTAACTTCCAGGGCAGACAACGATTGGACCTAAGATTAAGGCAAAAGTATTTTATTTTCTAAATAATGTCCAAAAAATGAGGTAAAAATTATGTTTCCTCTAAATTTTTTTCCATGGATAATTAATACAGCATATTTATTTAGTTTTCCAGTTTTATAGTTATTTCTCTACAGGAAACCTAAAATTTCAGTTGGTCTCACTATAATTATAGTAAAAATCCTCACAGTACTAAGTAATTGCTTTTTCCTCTGTTCTTTAACTAATGGTAGGCTCACTTAATAGCCAAATCCATTAAGTTAATTACATATTGGATCTACTTGCTGCTCAATTAGAGGGCACATAAACATGCAATTTGATCATTTAACTTCAAATTATAAATATTAATAAAGTGAAATGTGTAACCCAATTTATAAATAGATAATTGAAAGTACCTTGTGAACAGAAACATTCATGCAATAAAATATGTGATTTCTGAGAGGCTAAACAATAAAAATGATATCTTTCTACACTTGCATCTTTGCCTCACATCTTAAGATCAGAATACACATTTAAATGTTTACCATCTTTTTTATTATACAGACTTATGGTTTTACAATTTTATAAGCTGTAGCCATTCTGTTTCTGTCTCTCCATAGCATTCCACATTCTCAAAGCCCATATATATTTGATCAATAAATCCTGCCAAGTCTGGGAGTCTCGCTAATACTTGCCCTCCGTTTCATCCCCATCATAGGAGCTGTATTTGACCTAACCTCAGTTCTCTTTAGAAAAATTGCAGAAGCATATAATACATTAGGTTCTCTGCTTAAATATCTCTAATCTAGTCCATCTTCATGATTTAATTTTAGATAAAATTAAATGAGATGGGGGAAAAGGTAGAGGAAGGGCATTCCAAAACAATGACACCATGCCCATAGTCTTAACTTGGAGAAAAAGCACAGACTATGTCTAGCTACATGTAAGATATATGGTTTATTAAGATATAATAAAGGAAACATTGGGATGCCTATGGAAAAACATTAGTGGAATGATTTCATTCTCCTCCAATGTCTAATTGCGTACAAATTAAGGTGAGACTCCTTACTGTGGCCCAAGAGCTTATTCAAAACCAGACTGGCTCCCCAGCCTACTACTCCCCAGAGGAATTCTTTCCTCCAGCCATGAATCCACCCCTTCTTTATTTAAATCATTCCTGGAACTCTGCCTCTTCATATCTAAGGTTGTCTCCTATATTCTCAGTTTTACCCCTAATGCCACCACTTCTGTGGACCCTTTTTTAAATCCGCAAGTCAAAGCTAGTTACTCCCTCCATGTGCTCATTTTGTAAATCTATCTGTTTTACAATGTACTATGTTATACTGTGATAGTTGAAGGGTGTCTATGACCAAAATGTTGAGTTCTTTCTTGCCCTTGTTTCATCAGCTCCTGACAGAGAACCCATCACACAGTGGCGTTTGTTGAATAAATATATAAAGTAATGTACTAGAGAAAAAAAGCACATTAGCTAACAAAAATCGCATCAAAGCTCTCAAATTTGAACTGATCTCAAACTGTTTCTCTCCAGCCCCCATATTTATGGGATTAAAGAATACATCAGGGATCAATTCTATACTAATTTGCAGTGTGGTATCCTATATTGAGTCTTTTATGGTTTCCCATGAACCAGAATAGTATCTGATGGATAAAGAATGTGATTTGAAGTTAAAGACCATGGGATTCCTGCCCACTTTACATTTTCTTACTCTGTGACCTTATAAAAGTTATTTAACTTCTCTGAGCCTCAGTTGCCTCCCAGAGAAGAGGGTGATAAAGCTGAATCCAGCTCATGGACTTCTTGTAACAGATTGTTGTAGCCCCAGGGTAGGTCTGAGTCACTAATGAAGACTTATAGCTCTCAGCCCCTTGCTAGGATCTCTAATTTCCTTCCTAACCTGCATGAGCTGATCGCATTAAACATGCTTGACATCAGGCTCTTAAAGCGGAAATCGTGCAGTGGGAATTGGGATGCAGATGTCAAAATAAGAATTATGGTTTATGCTGTTGCTAACGTCGTCTCCTGCCTGAGGTCTGGAAATTCTCACCAGCAAGGCTCTGCAGGTCTGAGAGTCTCTTTAATGCAGAAATGGGTGAATGAGCTAGTTTGGGGAAAGGTTTATCTTGTCTTACATGAGAGTCCATAACTCTTTATTCAGGGGAGGAAACAAATATCAAGGCCAGAGCTCAATAGCTCAGTGAGTATCTCTATGATAACCAGAAATCTGCAAATAGGCTCTGTTGCCCAAAGAGCTTCACCCACCGGCTTGGCTCCGGAGTTTTGATACCTTGAAGGGTTATTGCCTTTGTTGCTTTGCTGTTTCCAATCACAAATGGGGTAGTTTCATTATTGGACAAGTATAAATTCCCTGACCATACTCTTAAAACTCTTTATGCGCCTGGTTAAGCTCACAAATTTGTATATTTGGGGGTGGGTTCTCTCTCTCTCTCTCTTTCTCTCTCTCCTTCTTATAAACAAACTCTCCCCCACCAACAATCAATTTGACTTTAACACTCCTATCCAGCATATGGCCTTTGATATAAAAAAAGCATATAATGACTGTTCGATATTTCCTTAACAGTGGGTTCAAATCCTGACTCTTCTCTTTTATATATAATTTGTTAAATAACTTGTGGTCAATTACATAGTCATTATTAAACCACAGGTCCCATTTGAAAATGGGGACAATAATATTCCTTCTTCATAGGATTTTTGTAATAAGTCTCTAAAGCCCTTAGCATAATGTCTAGCACAGTAAACACTCTAGTAATGTTAGTTATTATGAATAATACTGCCCCTAATATGTACCTACATATAGTGGTGTGGTGGAGCCAGCTTAATACTAGCTTAGAAGAGCCAACGTTAAAATATTCGGAAATTGTACTAACCAGGTGTTAAACTGTTGGTAGCTTGAAATCAGTCTCAGTGTGAGTATATAGACTAAGGAAATGAGCAAATGCAACACGTCAAGGTTTGTTTTGTTGTTTTGTTTTTTTTTATAGCTGGTTATGAACCTATAACTCTTGTAAATAATACATTGTGTGAACCTAACAAAGTAATGTAATAATGTTTAACATTATCAATATAGAATACTGTGTGTGAACCCCAAACTACATCTGGATAGTAAGCACTTCTCAATTTAGATTTCTTCCATTATAGCTGTAGGTATGATGAAACAAATTAAATTGTGTAAAAGAATATTGTAAACTCTAATGTAAGTTGTAAGAGCATTTTCTATTCTGATATTCGTAACAGTTCAAAAAGGCACATGATTATACAATTTAAAAGAAGCCATTGATTAAATTCTCTTCTTTCATTAGAGTTCCCAATACAGTTTATGTTGTGTCATTCCTAAGTTTCTATTGAGCAATGTGCCCACATGTTCTGTTCAGATGAGGAGCAGGTTGGGCAACTGACAAAGAGACAAGACCCCCTGACCTTTGCACTGACGGACGCGCTCTTGTGCTGCTGCTTTCCGCCTTTCCGTGGTTGGGACTGGGGCAACAGCTTTCCAGCTCATTCGCTCAAAAGAAGAATAACGTTAAATAAGATAATAAGGTAAGGAAAACATGAAAAAAGCCATACTATGAGTAATTAGGTATGATTGGAGTGGAAAAAAAGAAGGAATAACCAAAAATACAAATGAAAAAAGTTCTTAAAAGAACTATCAATAAAAAATGTAAGGAATTGTTACATCCCAGAATAAACCAATTTTTTTAAAACAATAACTATATACAGGTAAATCCTGAAATAATACTTGAACTACTGAGAAAAGCAAGAAGAGAACAAACACAGGTTACCTATAAAAGTACACAAATCAGGTTTAATTATACATTCTCTACTGCCTCACTAAATATGAGACTTATATGGAAAAATATCTCCAATTTTGAAAAAAAAACTATGAATCAAGAATATTAAATAAAACCAAGCTACATTTTATATGTCAAGCCAATAGAACAAACTTCTAGACAAAATATTAAAAATATATTCAGTCCCTATACCATTTTGAAAAAAACAACAACTAATGAAGATATGAACAGGAGAAGAAAAATCTAAGTTCAGGAATGGGGGATTCATGGATTAAAAGGACTTGTGGCAAACAGTGAAACATAGAAGAGGGTGGTGTATGTGTACATGTGTGTGTACACAAACATATTTATATACATACATACATATATACACACATATAAACGAGTATTTTTTTTTCTCAATCTGGTGATTAAACTTAATGCCAAAATTAATCTTGAATGGAAGATATGTAATATAAATATATTTTTAAAAGATATAATATATATATATATATCTCTTTGGGTATAATATAAAATTTATATTATATTTATATTTCTGTTATATCAAAACAGCATTGAAATATATGTGAGGGGAGGGGAGACAAATGATGTTGGAAAAACAGAAGCCAAAATGAACCACCCATCTTAAACAGGTATGATAGACAGGATACCATCTCGCTCTTGACACTGACATTTAGAGAAAAATAAAGAATACATGGTGGTATCTAGTGCAGGGGAAAAAAGCAGATCAATGAAGTAAGATAGAAAAATACAAAAACTACTTGAGAATATAATAAACTTAGCTTATGATAAAGGTGACACTTTATATCAGATTGGAGAAAATGATGGATGTTTAATGAATGCTTTGGGGACAAATGGCTAGCCATTTGGAGAGAAAAGTAACTTTAGATTCACATTGCACATCATACATAATAGTAAGTGCCAGAAAATTAAAGCCTTAAATGTGAAAAATGAAACCATTTCTGGAAGAAAACGTTATTGAAAAGGAATCTAATCTTGGTATATAGTACAGTATGTCTAAGCATGACATCAGAGCCGGAAGAAAACAACAAAAACGAAGATAAATAGACCAACACTCAGTACATTTTAAAATGTTTTATCACCAAAAATGCACCATTGACAAAATGTAAGCACAATCTGTAAACATGTCTGCAATATATATGACAAAGGCTTATAAGTCTTACAATTTTAAAGTCCTTACAATTTAATAATGTTTATTAAAACAAAAACTTGAGAAATTTTTCACAAAGGGAAGATACAAAAGTCCCATAAACCTAGAGAAAATGTTTTTAATTTCATAAGCATTAAAAAATAGAATAACTTTCAATATTGGATTATAAGAAGAGTCCTATATAATACCCAACTTTCAGTGTTTATGAACTTTTATCTCTTTAGGGTGTAACCACCTCCAATTATCTAAACTTTTCATTGTATCTGTTACCCCAAAGAAATTTGTAAGGGATGGTGCTGTGGAAAATAATGAATCCTAAAAGTATTGCTCATCCAGGGGGCTGGCTAAACTAAACAGAGCAAGCAAAGCCAGGTGTCTGGAATTTGAGCCACGTTAAGTGAAGTGAGTCAGAAGAGTGAGGTTCAACTTAATGGTTCATCGTCAGACCTCTTTCGTGTTAAATAAAACAGAGGACAGGCTTTTAAATGAGAGCAAACTTTTCCTTCTATTTGAGAACTCCATCCAGGCCTCAGACACATACTTACATTATAAAAGTGTAAGAAATGAGAACAGAGATGAAAAGAAGTGAACTCACATAGAACCTTCCTTCGCTGCACTACCCAAGATGGCAGCCACTAGCCATATGGAACTTCTTACCTTAATTCAAATCAAATATCTAAAATTCAGTTTTTCTGTTGTGATAGCACATTTCAAATGCTCCCTGGTCACATGTGGCTATCTTACTGGACAATGCAGATAAAGAATCTTTCCATTATTGCAGGAAGTTGTGTTGGATGGAACTACTCTACGTAAAGTCTTTTCTGACCTGTTACTCAGCTGAACCCTTGTTCACAAACCAAAAGAAATGTATGAACAGAAGTTTTTAGTGGAGAAAAAAAATAGTTTATTAGGATTGGTGCCAATCTGGAGAATAGGTGAGCTGGTTCTCCAAAAAACCCCACTCCCCAGTGGCTTATAGACAAGAGGCTTTATAGGGCAGAAATCAAGGGTCATCCTGAGTAAGGAGTCTGGGTCATGGGTGTTGTTGGTTGGTTAAGAGTGAGATAAGGCCAATAATTCATTGTTTCAGGGCTTGAGATCAGCTTTGGCCATTTTTCAGTTTGGTTTCATGAGGATGTGGCCAGGGGTCTTTCTGCTTTAGGGCTGAGGAGCTGGAAACACAACTAAGGTCATGACATTATCTTTAGCTTAATAGAGCCCGTACCTTGTTGCCGTTAGTCAAGGTGTGGTCATTGATTCTTGTTGTGTCAGGGGGATAATGATTAGTAAGGGAAAGGACTAAGGCTTACAGGGCAGGCTGTGAAGACACTGAATAGTATGCTGGGGGTACATATTAAATCAAAATTATACATTAAATGAGCACCCTTGGTTTCAGTCTCAGGTCTAGGTAGAGTCGACCACCCTACCATAAGGTGCACTGGACCTTGAACAAATCTCTGTTGTTTATTGAACCTACTTGTTTACATGTCTGCCCTCCTCACTGATGTTTGGAGGGCGATTGGAGTATCAAGTATCGCTTTAATAGGGATAAATAGGAAGGAAATGAATGAGGCCTTTACTGCTTCCTCAGCCTCCAGATCTTCAATTTTTACCAACCCAGAGAGTATGAATTGACTTTGAAATGCTTCTATGGTGGGAAAATAATCTCTGTAGAAAAATGTAAATGAACTCTAAGAACATTCCTGTATTTCTCCTGAATCCCTCATTCTAATTCAAAGCAGGAAATGGGCATTTCCTCTGCCTTAATGCTTCTAATGTGTACATTATGATGGAAGCGCCCGTCTTTGTGTCCCATGCAAAATAAGGGTAAAAAAGGCATTAGGTGCATGATTACTTACCAATTATCCTTTATGATCTATATAATCAAATACCATCTGGCAGTTTGGGAGAAATTCCACCTCGGTAGCAAAAGTTGAATGCCAGAGTCAGAAAAACTCATCCTCTGAGCGGTGCAGTCAGGCCTTCTGTGTCTGGGCCTCTCCACAGAATCTGCGAAATGCCAGGTGATTTGAAAAAGGAGGTACGACTGGCCTTGATTCGCTGACCCCCTAGCAAATCACCTGCGAGTTCAACTCTGCCCTCGTGAGCACCACAGACACGGAAAGGCAAGGGGACCAAAAGTTCAAGGAAAGCAAAGAAACTGATAAATTGAAGTGAGTTAAATACAAATAACTACCAAATTCGTTATCATAAGTGTCTTCTGATCTTAATTAAAACAGTTCTCAAAATTTTGTAAAGAAATACTCCAGTGGCAGAACAGAACTAAAATACACCCCCAGAGAATCCGAGAACATAACACAAACCAGCTGGCCATATCTTGTATTTTCTTTTTTAAAAATCATGCAAGCTTTCCCTCAACTTTGTATTATATATGTGCTGTCTGATAATCAAAGTAATGCTTTAAATTATTTATCAACAGGGGAAAATGACTCACCTGTCTCAGTGAATGTAACCAGAACATTGCATACAGTCTTTTCAATTTTAGGAAATTGTGCTGAATTGAAGGGAGCTGACAGTCTATATCAGATTTAACATGCAGGCAATTTATCTCTTCTGTTTTGGCATCGTTATGTATTTTGAGAACTCAGAAACATGCAATATGCAGATATAAATAGCAGCATTTTAAACACCGCTTTATAAGCCATAGCAGGAAAATTACTAAAGAAAGAAGCTCAAGATGCTGTTACAGAGATGTAATATATTAAAATGCTTTTAAATTACCATTAGTGGAAATATTGGTGTTTGCGTTAACTTCTTTAGAGGTCAAATTACTGGTATCGTATGATGAGTTGAAAGGATCTCTGATCCAGAACTGTCTGGTTTTTTGTTTTTGGGATTTTTTTTTGGTAACAACATTTGAACCATAAGGGGTGAAAATGTAGCATGCATATAGCAAAACATTGGTTATCTACAAGAGAACACAAATCAGATTTACTTGTGTTTTCTCCACTGTATCACTAACTTAAAGAAACAAATAGAAAAAAATATCTGCTATTTTGAGGGGAAAAATCAGAACCAAGAATAAAGGTGATTGATGATGACACCCATCATATTTTCACTAATGCTATAAATTTTATGTCTGGCTAACGGCTTGAATTCCATTAATAATCACTAAGATCTGCTAAACAAGCCAACACTGGGAACAAGGAAATACTGACTCCACCTTGGTTTACCCTCAGCTGTGATGCATCTTGTTTGTCCTTGACAGACAATAACAATTCAATCTTGTGTCAAGATACATAACCTTCCCTAGACAATAAAATTTACACCGATCTAGCTTTCAGAATCTTTACATTGTGGCCTAAATAGATACCTGTTCCTAATTTATCCATCCCATTAAACACACTTTAAAAGAAAGAGCAGATTCTTTTAAGTGTTTGATAGACCTGATTTAAGTACCATTTCCACCAATGGACCTGTCAAGGGTAGGGGCTATCTATGCACACATTGCATATCTTATTTTTTCTAAAGTAATATTATGGCCCTCCCTAACCCACATGCCTACTATTCATTCATTCATTCATTCATTCATCCATCCATCCATCTATCTAGCATCAAGCTCTTTGGAAATTAACATTATAAATATAGGGACCTGGACAAATAAATGGTCATTTTGAGCTTAATGTCTAAAAAATTGAATAGTCTTTTCCCCTCTACCTTCTTTTCTTTTGAATTAAGCCAAATTTTATTCTGCACAGCCAATAGATTTACCAAATGTACACAGTTCATTCCGTAAAGCAAATCTGAAAATGACCTTGAAGGAAACTTCAAAAAAGCCATTTATTTGTTCGTGTGTTTTCTTATGATACTCTGTAACCAGACTTTTCTTTTTGAACAGTTTAAAAGTTCCATGGATTTTAACTGCATTTTTATTTTAATTTATCTTTATTGTTGAAAGTATTATAGATGTCCCCTTTTTTCCCCCATTGAGCCCCTCCATAAGTCTGTCTTTTATATGCCACTGTCAGAATTATCTCTACTATTTTATTTCTTACTATTTCCTCAAAACCCTAATGTGGACTTCAGTTCACAGTGAGCTAGGCAAGATTATAATGGAGTGCCATGGGTTAATTTTTAGCCCTTTTTTCCTAACACCTGGCCTAGAAATTTAATAAACAGTCTACTTGAAACCTTTTCCCTAGACTCTCATTCTTTTCCTTATAGTTCTAATCTGTCAGATGGTGAGGAGTACCACACACAAAAATTTAAGAAAAATAGTGCCAAAAGAGAGATGCCCAGTAACTCAAAATCTGGAGTAAAACTGGCCTAAATATACATCTTAGTATAAACATAATATATTAGTTTCCCATTGTTACCATAACAAATTACTACAAACTTAGTGGCTTAAAACAACAGATTTATTATCTCACAGTTCTAGAAGTCAGAAGTCCAGGTGGTCTGTGCTCTGGGTTTCTCAGGTCAGAATCAATATGCCACCTTTCTCAGGCTCTTATCAGGAGGCTCTGGGAAAAACCTGATTCCAAGCACATTCAGGTTATTGGCAAATTCAGTTCTTTGTGGTTGTAGGACTGAGGTCCCTGTCTCCTTGCTGGCTTTCAGCCAGGAGCCTCTCTCAGTTCTTAAAGGTTACCTGCATTTCTCATCATGTTGTCTTCTCCATTTTCACACTAGCAGCCACATGCCTAATCCTTCTTATAATCTAAATCCCTCTGACTTCTTATCCCACATCTCTTCCTACTCCAGCTTGAGAGTCAGAGTTTTTCTCTGCTTTTAAGGGTTCATGTAATTGGATTGAGCCAGCTAGAATAACCTAGGATATCTCCTTTTCTTAAGTCTATAACCTTAATTACATCTGCAAAGTCCTATAGACGTGGGCTGACATAACCCCTAGAAGAACAGTGAAAGACTTTGTAAATAAAATAATACAACTGCCATTAATACAAGCTGCTTTTGAATGATGAATTGATGACAGGCAGTTCTATGAGATCTCACACATATAGTAGCCCAATACATTTGCATTTTCTTTCATCATATACCTATGGTTTGGGGAAATAGAAATTGTATAATTTCATTATTAGATTATTTCAACATTTTTATTATGTGATATTTAAAAAGTGGTATTTTATCAAAAGTTTAAAAATTCATCTGTCCACTTGGTTATCATTCAAAACCAGACAAAGACATCACAGAAAAAAACCCTGAAGATCAACTCTCTTATGAATATAAATGTCAAAATCCTTAAAATACAGAGAAATATACAACATGACAAAGTGAGATTTATCCCAGGGGTGCAATGTTGGTTTAACATTTGAAAATCAATTAATGAAATATGGCATATCAATAGAATAAAATTTAAAAATCACATGATCATCTTAAAAGGTGCAGAAAAAGCATTCAGCAAAATTCAACGCCCTTTTATTATAAAACACTCAACAAACTAGGAATAGAGGGTAACATCCTTACCCCGATAAATGGTGTCTATGAAAAACCCACAGCTAACATCTTTTTTTTTTAATTTTTTTTTTTGTTTAAAGTATTACAGATGTCCCTTTTTCTCCCCAATGACCCCTTCCCCCCGCCATTCCTTCCCCCTCCCCAGTCACTCTCCCCACTATTGTCTGTTTCCTTGTACAGCTAACATCTTAATGGTGAAAGAATAGATGCTTTCTACCTAGGATTAGGAATGAGACAAAGACGTCTGCCTTGACACTTCTATTCAATATGAATATATTTCTCTAAAGAATATGTATAAATGCCCAATAAGCACTTGAAAAGATAGTCAATATCATAAATCATCAGGAAAACATAATTTAAAACCATTTCACATCCACTAGGATGGCTAGAATAAAAAAGTCAGAAAACAGGTATTGGCAAAGTCTGTGAAGAAATCAGAACCCTTATACACTGCTGGTTGGGATGGACAGTGATGTAGCCGCTTTGGACAACAGTCTAGCATTTCCTTAAATGATTAAACATAGAATATCATATGACCAAGCAATTTCACTCCTAGGTATAATCCAAGAGACATGAAAACATGCAGGGTGGGGCAAAAGTATGTAGGTTTGCAATTGTGAGTACAGGAACCAGAGTTTATTCTTGTATTAGTATTTATTAATTATTGTATTATTTTCCATACAAACAAGTATAAACCCACACAGAAACATGTACACAAATGCTTATAAGAGCATCATTCATAATAGCCAAAAGGTAGAAACAACCAAAGGTCTGTAAACAGACCTGGAGAGCACATGCAAAGCTTACAAAAAAGAAGAAACCTAACTCCATGGATCTCCTTAATATGGAAAGGTTTCTTTATGACAGGGTGGCCATCTGGGCTACTCCACAGACCAGACACAGCTCTAAGAGGCGAACAAAGTGGAAGCTGAAATATGAAAGGGTCACTGTCCACAGAGGCTTCATGGACAACGTACAGAGATGAGTTTCCTACCTGCACTGCTCTAGCCTCCAGCCCCCCACACACACACCTTCAAGCTAACCTGAGAGGAGCATTTGTCAGCCACTATGTGGACAAATGAGAATATCTACAAAGACTTCATGAATGCCCTTAAATGACTAAAAAGAAAAAAATACCTGGAAAAACACTCCGACATAAAATCTAAACCCATATTTCATAGGACTCTTGTGAGGATTAAAAGAAATGACACTTAAGAAGTGCTTAACACAGTGAATGAAGCATAACAATGTTAAGTATATTTTAACTATTTGAATAAGGCTGAATTTGATAAGCACCCTAATAGTATATAAATGCACCATGGGAACAAAGAGGAGAAAGATTTTACGTGTGACTGAAGGGGTTAAAGAAGGTCTTGGAGTAAAAGCAGTATTTGAGCTAAATTTTAAAGAAAAACAAAGGTTTGACAAGCTGAGATAAGGCAAGAGGATTTCAGATATAGACAACAGGAGGGAAGAGGCCAGTGTAAATTTAAAGCAAATATTCAAGGAAACAGGAAATTAATTGAGCGTGTGTGAGGAGACATCCTCACGTCCCCTAATTCATTTCCATTTCCTCTTAATACAATCAGTGTAATTATACTCTCAGGAAGCATTCTGATGGAACAACTTATCTATATGTTGCTGTTCAAATAAATTAAGTACCCAGACTAACCTAAGATTTATAACGGAAAGAATAAGAAAGAAAAGAAGGAAGATGATGATGATAGATGATAGATTAGATAGATGATAGATTAGATCGATAGATCGATAGATAGATGATAGATAGATGATAGATAGATAGATAGATAGATAGATAGATAGATAGATAGATAGATGATAGATAGATAGATAGATAGATATAGATAGATAGATGATAGATGATATAGATAGATAGATAGATAGATAGATAGATAGATAGATAGATAGATAGATAGATAGATAGATAGATAGATAGATAGATAGATAGATGATAGATAGATAGATGATAGATAGATGATAGATAGATAGATGATAGATAGATAGATAGATAGATAGATAGATAGATAGATAGATAGATAGATAGATAGATGATAGATAGATAGATGATAGATAGATAGATAGATGATAGATAGATAGATAGATAGATAGATAGATAGATAGATAGATAGATAGATAGATAGATAGATAGATAGATAGATAGATGATAGATAGATGAACATTCATTGGCTTGTTAGATTTTTTCCATTTCACACACCTGCTCCTACTTCTTATTTGTTCTCTTTCTGGTTCTCCCATTGGATGGGCTGTTTGGGCTCCTGAAACTATTTTCTTGTTTCTTAACTTCTTTGTGGCATTGGAGCCATGTTTGGAAAGAATACCCTGGCTTGGTGTTCTAGTCTAATAATTCAGCTGCATTATTTGCATTCTACGAGTCAGCTCATCTATTAAGGTGAAGTTTCTTTCCAGTAACTATGGTATTTATGTCAAAAAGAAGCACTAATTGCTTATATTTTCCCCAGCAGTCTGTTCATTTCTTATCCATTAATTTCTTCTCTTACGGTATTAATTATACTTAATTTAAAATTTCCTCCTGTTTACCCTTGGGGTTGTCTCTGTTTCTTGTTTTTGTGTTCCTCAAATATTTCCTGACTCTTGATCATCTGTTCATGTTTATAGATGAAAGCGCAGGTTCATCAGTCTAGCTGGTTAGGGTATATTTTCTCAACATGAATGATAATTCCTGCGCTGCTGACAATCAGTGCTGTGTTTATTGGTGTCCCTGGCTTTGGTGTTCTTCCAGAATACTTGAAAGTCTTTCCTAGGAGATTTTCCTTAGGTTATGCAAATGGCTTGTTTTCTGTTAATCGCTTCTCAATCCTGGTAGTGTTGTATATAGTTCCCTCAAGGGCATATTTTTGGACTGTGGTTGTTTCTAACCACCAGCTTCATCTGCTATTTGATTTCAAGGATGGATGCCTCAAAATTGCTCTGTCTTGATTGAAGAAAATACTCTTTCTTTCTAGACTTATGCACATACATACACACATGCACTTCCTAAAAATGACAGATGAACATAACAAAATGTTAACCCAATCCCATATGGATAAATATATATATATTTGGTATAAGTGAGGAAGTTACACACCAGTGTTCAGTCCTCATCAGGACTCAATCACCATTTTCATAGCTCTATTAGTTATGATAATGGAATAAATATACTAAAAGATAAATACCCTTTTTATAAATAAAATGTATTCAAATTATTGTTCTTTCCTATTTCTTCAGTGTAAAAGGAAATGCTCTTTCCTTTCTCGGTTTTTTTCTTTAATTTATTTTTCTTCCTTTACTTTCTTTTTCAATCTTTCCTTCTACTTTCTTTCTTGTCTGTTTATCTCTCACAAAGAAAAAATGGGGAAAATTGTTGCATTTAAATGTAAACCAAAAAAGTGACATAAAACCGATCCTTTTTCTCTATGTCAAATTCTATGGGTTTGTTTTGAGTAGAACTTTAAGGAACTTGCCAGGTCTCTTTGAGCTTTATTTTCCCAAGAGGAAAGTGCTCCAATCACAGCTTGTGGAACTGATAAGATTTTGTCATCCCCTTTGAAGAAAGTATCAAATGATAGCTTTAGATGGTTAAAGGGAAAACCATAGGCCCTAAAAAAGGCGTCACTTGTGCTAAAGTCCGTGATGCCAAAACTAGATTTAATACCTAACCTAATTGCTACTTCACCCTCTCCAGTTCGGAATTTTCTTGTCAATACCAATGAGGTAATCTGTCATTAATCTGTCCTGTGGCCCTGTGCTCTCCAACCACCCCCACACTCCATAGAAAAGAGAGGTCATCTGCATTAAAAAAAAAAACCACACAAAACCTCTTGCTGTTCCCTCCCCTCCAATTTGTCCTGCTCTAAAAATAACCCTGTCTTTTCTTCGGTTAAGAGCTCCCTTGCCCTACCTTTCTTCCAATAAAAACCTTCCATTTTCTCCAAACCCTGGGAGTCCCCTTCTAGTTGCTAGATGGGGCCGCTGCCAGATTCACAAATGGCTCAGTAAAGCCAATTTGATCTTCAAATTTACTTGGTTTGATTTTGTTCTGTAACAAGATATATATCTATAGTTACATATTGTAAAACTTTTTAAAAATCTTTCATGCGAAATGTCTTCTACCTTTAGACCTTACAGTGATGTCTTCATTCCAACTGCTTAGCTTAAAGTGCAATTACAGGGATTTTGCAGCATGTTTCTCTCCCCCTCCTCTCCCCAAGTTTGCCTCAGTAGCAGAGTTTGGGCAAGTTTCAGCTGTAATTAGATGTGTCTGAACAGCCAGCCAATGAAATACCTCCAGTTTGCCCATCAGAGAACTTTGAGAACCGAGAGCTCAGAAACTTCCAAAGTCCCAGGAGTTTTAAGTTCTAAAAATTAATGTTTCCCCTAGCATACTAAAACATGTGCATCTGCTAGTCTGAGTATTTTAATGAGCTAATGTCTACCATATGCCAATTGCAGTCTGCACTCACCCTGCTCTGGCATCTGTAATATTAACTGCTTAGCAGGCATTACCTTCAGCAGCCACAGTCATAAACATGCAGTTTGTTATTTAGCTCCCATTTGTCACTATTGTCACTTATTGGAAAGTGACTTCCCCTCTCCCCTCAGCTCTGGCATCTGATAAGGCTTATTAAAATGGCTGGGACATTTTTACTTTCCTACAGTTCCTGGCTTTCTCACCAATAATATTCTTATGAGTACCTGCCACAATCCTTGACATTTCTTGTTAATATTTCTAAAATCCGTTCTTTTATCTCAGCCTCCACTACAGCTACCGTATTTCAGGCAACCCTCAGCTGTAACCTGGATCACTGCTGCTTCCTTCGGTCTACCCGCCGCTGCTGTCGGTGTTCCCTACAGTGCAGCAACTGATTGTTCCTGCTTCCATTGGCACCCCTTCCCCCTCAGGGACCCCACTGTTCCTTTGCCCGCAGGATAAGTTTGCAGCTCCTTAGGTAGCTCCTGTGGCCCTTCTCAGTTTCGTCTCCAGCTTCCTCTCTATCATTCTCTGCCCACTGTCTGCAGACTCCCAGGTATACAAAAGCCTAAGAAACCTCCCTCTCGAAGCATTCTTCTCTCCAGTGCCTAAGTCTTTTTGTATGCTGCTGCTTCTGCCAAGAATTCTCTCCCCAGCTTCCCACTTTTACTGAGAAATACCAAAATCATCATCAGTTGAGGCCTTTTCTATGTGAATCCAAAGCACCCCATGTTCCCTACACCTTGTTGTAACTGCTTATGGTCCTTCCTTCTGTAACTGAAGGTGAACTGTCTGGAGGTCAGGATTAAGTGCTATTCACCTTTTTTCTCAGTCCTTAGTACAGTTCTGATTTATGGAATGTACTCAATAAGTGTGTCTATAGGATGCTGCTATTTTCTGGAATTGTATATCCTTGAAAACCATCTGAATAGCCACTAAAAATTTCCTACTCATATGGATTTCCTTACACTTTACGAACGGATTCAATCACAAACATATTCTTTATGGTCTTATAAAACCCTATACCTAGGTCTGATTTAAATAAACACATTCTATGGAAATAACATAATGTTTAATAAATGAATAAGCATCACGTGCTAATATAAAAATAAACATTTGAGGAACTACTTGCGTAATAGTATTGAGTTTATACTATCTTCCAGGGAACCTGCTCAGTACTGGAGCTATCAACATAAACAGAACATGGTTTTCATTCATTAATGAATCCAGGTCAGCGTGAAGGTTTTTACTCATGAACCAGTCCTGATAAGTAAACTAGCAATACCGCTTACAGTGATGATAATTATGATAGCTGACATTCAATGAGGCCTCCCTATGGACCAAACTCACCTTGAAATATCTGTTTTGTGTATTTATTTCATATTCACAACAACCCTATAAGCTAGGTCCTATTACTTTTCCCATCTTAATGACTGCTGCTACCCTGGAGTGGTTTGAGGGAAAAACTGCGATGAAAAAGTGCCTATTCAATGCTTTGAATAAAATTTGCTATGAAGAGAAGCAGACAGATACAGGAGATGTGGGAAAAAAGGCATAATAGAGTAGATGAGCTAGTAACAAAATGTTTGTCTGAAAACGGAATAAATAAAACTGAAGTTTTGGAGACAATATTATTATTTTTGTTGAATAATAATGGCCAGGTAATTGGGTAGTGACTGATGCATACGAAGAAAGATACAGTTATTTGCAGCAGACCGGTAAATACTCTTGTGTGGGGCACATTACTATATAATGGAAGTGAGGTGGAGCTGTTACTGAATTTCAACACATGTCATTGTCATAATGCTTTACTCGGCATATAAACAGATAGCTATTCTGCTTAAAGTATGTTTTTAAACAACATTTTATCTAAATGTAGGGCTGTGTACATAATAAACTTTTGACATCCATCCTTGAAAGTGAAATATTGATATGGGTTTATCAATTCTCAACACATATTTATATGCACACATTATTTATCTTAAGCACATTGACATCTCTAAACAGTATCTCCATTTTAAAATAAGTTTTCTTACATTGCACTGTAATAAGTAATTTTTCAATATTATGATGTAAAGTATACGCACACACAAAAATGCACATACACACAACCTTTTGGAGAAGACTGATTTCATATATAGAAACTCTTTAAGTTTACAAGCACATTTTAGGATAAAAAAATACCTAGGGAGTTTCAGTGCTTTAAATGTCACTTATTTAGCTTGTGGTAAATTCGAATCTACTCCCATTGTTCACACACTAGTGTGCACATTAATCCTTTCCCAACCAGGAGTTCTCTTATTGGAAATTAAAAATATATGTGTATTCATTTATATAGGCACTTTCCTTAGCAATAAGATTTGTATACAGAGTAAATGTGGGGAAGTCTGAATTACTGACCGAATGAGTCACTGTTGTTCTGCAGACACGTGAAATGGGATGTACCTGAGTCACTTTCATCTTCACCTTTGTTCTTCTGTGTGTGGTGTGTTAGCAATCAGTCCCATTCACCCTCTCTCATGAAAATATATTGTTGTTGCCCTTTAGCTCGCTCCTCCAAGCTTGGAAACCCTAGGAGACATTTAAAAGACAAAGATCAATCTGGCTTTTAGAATGTTAGAAGATTGCCTTAACCCCTGTTACACATGGTATCACAGAAGTAGAAAATGGACCTCTCAGTCCTAAGGTTTAGAAGTTGGCTTTTTCAAGGACATATGACCCTAGTCACCCTACCCATTCCCCAAACAGCCTCTCTCACACGGTAATCAGTTTCAACCCCCTGGGTGCCCAAATGAATCCACAGATATGCACTCTAGAAGGTGCACCACAGAAAAATCTATTTGTGTCATGCATTTGGAGACACACATTTAGTTGCACATCTCCCTGCGAGGGTAACCCAACATCACCACTTGCAACCAGCTAGATTTTCTTCATTGAACTAGGTGTGTTGGTCAAAGAGAACTAGTCTTTAGATAAGTTCACTGGGACAAAAAAGTTAAAAAATGAAAATGTTAGCGAAGCAGAATTAGGTTCCCCTGGAACAAATTTATGTTACTCAAATCACACCTAGTTACAAATATCCTCTGGAAAAATAATATGAAGTTTCCACAAAAATTATAAAATTGAGATACACAGTTTTGTGAGGGTAAATCTTCTATATGATAGCCCAGCTACCAAAAAATAGGCTACATTGAAAGAAAGGTTTGAAGGATTCAGTGGCATTCTTTGTCCTTAGGATACATTTCAGAGCAACTCCATAGTCCATTTCGAATTTTTCCTTAAGCCCCTATCAATATAATAACTCAGAAAATGAATTTAAAAAAACAACTAAACAAGTCGTTTTTGTTATTGAAAAAGTGTTCTGTGAAAGAGAAAGCTAAAAAGCAATGAGCTTCCTATCCCACAAAAACAATTTTATTTTCTTTTATGCATAGTCATGTGACGCTTGGATAGTCCAGGCAATATTAAGCATGAAGTAGATAAACACTTAAGCTCAGGCTGTCAAAAGACAGAAACTATCATAATGCTGCATATGATAAGATGTCAACAAATAACTCTTATTGATAGAAGCATGCATGTTATAGAGAAAGAGCCATTTCTATTAACTTGAAATGCAAGCAGAATGAATACTCCAAGTAATTTACAAGGAAATGAGCCCTTCCCTAGAAAAGAACTTATTTATTATATGGTACATTAATATTTTGCTTTAGCATCATCCAAGGACTCTCTTGGTTGCTATGCGATAAGCAGGAAACTTAGAAAAGAAACTTAGAGATAAAGTGGTGTATCATCAGTCAGCCAGTGAGGATGAGCTGGAGACAGATATGAAAACTTTCATATGTCTTTCACGGTTCATCTATGTCATAGGTCAACACTGTGTAAATTGTATGTAGTTTTTTAATGTTTTAAAATTAATCCTCTGCAGATTATTTGTGGTGTTTATGATGATCCCAAATAAGGGATCCTTGAGAATATTGGACTTCAGGATTCTCTGGACCATTCGTGATGTTAATACCCAGAAAAAGCTCAACTGCAGAAGACCAGCAGCATCCTCAAATGCTGGCTTATTATAAAAGTTGCACATGCCTTGGAAGAAACTTAGAAAGTCGACACAAACAAAATTGAGAAAGTAAAAGTAATTTGTAGTCTCTCAACATGGAGATGTTGGTGTAAATTCTTCCCTTCCTTTTTCCTATGAACATATATCTCTCTATTAACTAACAATATTAACAAAGTATACTTATGACAGAACACACTATTCTATTCATTACATGTGATTCTTATACATTGTTGTTATTTGTTTCTCAATAATATACAATCTATCTTATATGTAATCTAATCTTTTAAAATAACATGTTAATAAATGGCAATCCCCCTGCTCCAGGAAGATGAGCAAGTAAATAGGTGATGAAAACATAAAAGTTGCTAAGGGGAAAAAATATGTGATACCTTTTTTAGCCAGCTCTCTTGAACTTTTATTATTTGGGGGTGTTTTAATTTTTTTAAATTTTTTACTTTCAAATACAGTTATTAAATATTATTTTATATTATTTCAAGTGTACCGAATAATGGTTGGACACTTAGATAATTTATTAAGTGATCTCCCAATAAGTTTAGTACCCACCATATATAGTTATTACAATATTATTGACTATATCTCTTATGCTATAAAAGTATACCTTTAAAATATATACACATATGTTTTTCCATATACATATATATTTATAAGAAAGGATCTACTATCAATACTATCAGTGATATAACAAAACTATATTTATATATGTATATCTCAAAGATATAAATAATGAGAAAATGGCAAGAGGTAGAAAATGTGTGGATAAAGTAATAAATTGAATGCCACTTAGTACATATAACATCTAACTAGAAAAAGAGATATATAGAGTTCATTAAAACTTCAGGAAACATCAGTGTTCCAAAATTTCCAGCAGAAAACTGGTGACTACAAATTGTTAGCTGATGCCATGATCTGCATAAAAATGTGAAAGTGTCTTTATCCAGTTTGGAATTAAGATAATGCTAGACTCCAGGAAGTCTTCGATTTCTTCCTTGACCTTTTTAATTCATGGGCCAACATATGGTCAGAGCATTCAAGAGCTACCACAGAAGGCTATATGCTTAACCATACTGCAGATTTCATTGATAAATAATCCTCAATTGACATTGAAAGAATACTTTTGCTTTAACAAAATTTAAATTATTTATGAATAAATTAATCAACCCACCCTTAATTAAACCTATTAGAAACTGTGGAGTGAGACTACATTTAATGTTTAAGCGTTCTCTTCAGTGGGAATAGATTAAAACATTGAAACATCTACATAACTTTGAGGTTGTGCTTTAAGTCAATTGAAATCCCTTACCTACTAGACACTTGCTCTCAGGAATCATCAGGGAAATGCTTCGAAACCTGGCTGGCATCCTTGAGTGATGATGTGGCATAAAAGAAAGTTATGGGAATAAATATGAGGCTGACTTCAAAACACTTGAGCTGAGCAATTCCTTATTCTGGGCCTCAAGCTTCCCTGATGAAGCAATGGAAATCAATCATTTCCTCAGTGCGAAGCTTGACCTTCAGAAAAGGGTTGAATGATTTGTTGCAACTTTATAAAGAGGTGCAAAGAGACCTTCATTAATAGTCCACTCAGCTTATAAGTCATTTTTTTTATTAAAGTGATCTTGAAAGAACCTTCAAAGGAGCAGTGATCAGAATCTGATTTAAATAGCATCTGATTAGCTATCTTTGACTCAGTCTTGCCAAAACTTCCACAAAAAATATACCAGTGAAAACACAAAGAGAGAGTAAATCTCATGAAAATACTGAAAAATAATACTGACTAGTCCTTCACTAGATTCTTGAAGGAAATTCCGCTAAACACATGATCTGTAGAGTTGAATAAAGAATCACAACTCTTAGAAAATTCATGATTTAATATATAAAGAGAGCAAAACTGTCCCTCAGAAAGAGTAGAGAAACCCTCTCTTTTACCATGACATGAATCCTTACTCAAAGGCTCAGGACGGTTTCTTCCCTATAGAGACACTCAAAATTATTAACTGAAGTAGATATTAAAACGTACATTCCAAAGCCCCATCCAAGAAGTTTTAAGCAAAAAATATGCGTTTTGTGCATAGAAGTAAGCATTTAATAAGCATCCTGGATCATTCTTTGGCACATTAAAATTTGATATCCTCTAATCTATATCATGATAATTATGTTTTTAAAAATTAAACATTTTTTATTTTTACCAAAAAAAAGTAGTATACAACTAATATAAACTCTGACGACAGAAATACGACAGAAGTAACATTTCTGTTGGATTTTTTCCCATCTGCCACCACCATTTAGCCCTCAGATTCTTTAATATAAAGAATTCATGCATACTGTCTTTATTAATGTTGACATGAAGATTTCATAAGGAATCTTTTAATTTTCCATACTTCTAGGTAAATCTCCATCAATCTGGCTTTCAAGTCCCCAAAATCAATTACCTTCACCTTAGGTTACGGAGAATAAATAAAAATTAAAAGATCAGAAATCATATGCCTTGATAGAATATATAAATTTTTCAGAGATACAACTTAAGACAGGAGTAGCAATTTCATATTATGCAAGTAGGAAGTGAGTTGTGGCTGGTCCTGCTGAGATGAACAAAAATAAAAGAGCTAGCTGTCCCTTAACTTTATAAAAAGGGTGTTTCAACTCTATTAGTCACGGGGAAAAAATATATATATATATATGTTTCTATATAATCAAATGGATTTTTAAAACTATGATCTCTAGTCACATTATGTAGAAACTCATCAAGAGAGTAAGCCCCAGGGATCTTCATCTCTAGGCTATACCTGTACACTTTCAACTACAGATGATGTTTTTTCATTGAGAGCACACATCTGAAATTCATCATATGTAAAATTCTTGGTATGACAAAGTATTAGCTAAACCGAAGATCACATTTGCATAGCTCACCCGCAGCCTAGCCATGCAATTCTGCTAAAAGTGTATCAAACCAGTTCATAAAATAAGGGCATAAGAGTATTTACGGGGATAATCCTCAGGGATGAATCTCCTCGAAAGGGATGAGCATGATGAACTGTTAATAAGGAAATTTCCATCAGCCTATCGTGTGGAGCAGTCAGAATGCCATTGTTAAGGTTAGCTAGAGGGAACACCAGTTTGTGGACAGGAAATGCAATCAGGGTGATTCAAGGACAGGCCGTGCTATTCTAGATGAGAGCAGCATCTCCCCCACCCTCCTCACTCCCCCTGGTTGGCCCTGAAACAAAGTGGATCACAAGGAGATGCAGAAGGAATAAATAGATAGATAAATGCAAATCTTCTCTCCCCAAAACACACACACACACACACACACACCAAAACCCAAAACCCTATATTTGGTAACATCATTGAAGAGGTAAATCAGTATCATTTTACTTACTGGGATGTGAATATATTCAACAAGCATCTCCAAAAGTATCTTTGGATCAATCCAGCTAATCATTTGGGAATCCAAAGTGGAAACTTTAAAACTGGTTCACGTTCATGGATAAGAAGATTTGTATTCATGAAAGACATGTAATTTAGATAAATTATATGTTTTCTCAGACAGGTTCAAGCATTGTCTGAATTTAAAACAGGCTCAAAACTGGTGCCTCTTAAATGTGAGTTGGGTTCTCTTTACTATAGAAAGGCCTCATAAATCTACGTGTGTGACATTAGTAACTGGAAGTGAGTAATAAGCACCTGAATGAATAAGGAAATATAATGGAGAGCAGGTAGAAAGGTCCGGAAATACTTGTAAAGAATTAGGACAATGAATGAGTTTAAAACAGCACAATCTTTTCATACCCTTTCAACTACTGTTGCAACCTATAATGCATTTTTTTTAATGGAGTTAAATGGAGAATCTGTGTTATAATTTAAAAGTAGGTTTTATCACTATACATGCTTTGAATGATCTTAAATATATTTTTATCAATTTTGAGCTCCAGAATCTGATTGAAATACATTACGGTAGATTTAAATTAAAGATATATGTTCACGTGATAAAGATTTGCTTAGAAGTTAATTTACCTAATTGAGGAGATAAAGAAAACTTTCCTGGAAGAGGTACAATAGAAATATCTCTTGAAAAAATTCCTAAGATTTTAACATGCAGAGCTGACAAATTTCAGAAAATGGAAGCAACGTTTTTGTTGTGAGGTAAGGCTGAAAAATATGTATTAAGGCCTCCTCTGTAAAGTGACTTAATTCAGTGAGCCAAAATAATCAAAGGCTGGGCCACTGGAGCCGTGCAGGCAACCCTCGCAGATCACAGCCCGTAGGCGCTGGCTGCCCTCAGAAGGCTCTGTGTGCTCAGAAAAACCCGCCAGTGTAGTCAGCTCAGTGGGTTGAGAGGGAAGCCTGCTGTGAGAGCAGAGGTAAGGGCTCACCTGGCAAGGACATGGAGCCGTTTTAGCCCAGACACAGCCAGAAAAAGATTAGCATCGGGGCGAAAGTGATATGATACATATTGGAAGTAGGAACTGAGAGAAGTTCCCTGGGAAATTTAATTTAAGAAAAGGTCAATTTAAACCATGGATCCACCTGTCTTTGGTCCCATCGTGTACCTTTTAACGCAGCTCTGCTTAAGGATAAGACTCTTGTTAAGATTCTTTGGAATAACCATGTTTTCCTTTGTTAGCCTGAACTGTGTAGTGACCCTTTGTATAATTTGCTGTCAGATCCATGAACCTCTCAAAGTAGAGTAACTGTGACATAATGATGAACATAATAAAATAATGACTATAGAATTGGAATAATTAGATTTTGGAATACAAGTCTTGGTTTGTGTTGACTTAGTAAAAATTTAACTCAATCCAATCATTGGTGATAAGCCCAATAAATTGAATCAATTTGAGCCTGCGGACAGCAATCTGAGTATAACTACTAAGTTTCTTTTATCTCAAAAATACTTTCTTAACCCGCAGATTCTCCCAAATTTTACAGCTCTATTTCTTTCTTCTCCATCATGGGGAAACCTCTACAGTGGTTCGTCCACATACATCAGTCTCCAGTTTCAGTCAGTTACAAAGACCTATGTGTTCTATTTCTCAACCCTCTTTTCCAACCTCACACACCTCTCTCTTCCATCTATGTCTGTAATATAAGCCACTATTTTTTTTTTTTTTTTTTTTGCTCATGGATTATTGTAATAGTTTTCTAACGGGTTCCACCTATACAGGCTTGTTCCCCTCTAATCCAGTCTTTAAAATGCAGTAAGAATAATTATTTTTCTAAAACTTAAACCTGATTATGCCATTGCCTATTTAAAACTTCATAATAGTTTAAATTTCTCAACATACGCAGCACATCATATCTCTCACCACTACCCTTTTACACTCCACCATCTAGCCAGAGTTGTCATTTCTTACTTATTGGGGCAGGCCATGCTCTCTCTCATGATGCTAGGCCCTTCATAATTTAGAGCCCTTCAGTTCTTGCTGCTCCGCCTAATTCCATCCTGTTCTCTAGGCCTCAGACATCACGTCTCATGATGCCAGGCCCTTCATAATTTAGAGCCCTTCAGTCCTTGCTCTTCTGTCTAAGTCATACTATTCCCTAGGACTCAGACATCACATCCTATAGTCCTGCACTTTCCTCATCAGAGAACTGGCTACCCTTTGTTGTAATTGCCTCTTTGTATCTCCACTAGTCACTTAATTCCAAGAGGTCAGGGGCAGAATCTTATTCACTAGAGAATTGTCACCTAAACCAGTACTTGACACATAGTAGCACTCAATAAATATTTTTAGTTAAATGAAATGAGTGGGGGCACAGAAAAGTCCTTAAGGTATCCTGCTGTATTCTGTTCATCATCAATCAAAACAAGTGTCAATTCCAAGAATGTGACGAAATTTCAGAATATAATGGCCTTAAGGAGCAGAGAACCTAGAAGATATTTAAAACACACACACACACACACTTTCAAACTGCAACAGATGGTTTAATTGCATTTGTTTGCTGCAGAACCTAAGTCTAAAGACTTTTCAAGCACTACTACAATTATTATAAGATATTCTAAATATTAAGTGCAAGATCTAAGAACAAGCAGGCTGAATTAACAGTGTGAACAGGAACAAACACTATCAAAAGTCCTCCTGAAAAAAAAATCTCACTTAAAGGTTTACCTTGTTCTTTGCTTTTATTTTCTTTAGATTTAACAAACCAAACATTATTGCAAGCTGTTTCCCAGAAAGTAAAAGCAGTCACGCAAAAGTCAAAATCCATTAAAGATTAAAATAGCGCACACTTCTACCCTATATCAAAACCCCAACAACTACTTTCGCCATGCTTCCCACCCTGATAACTTGTCATTTGTGTCTCCAAGTCCTCATCAGTGAAGTTTTGACATAGAAGATACCAACACAGGTTATCTCATCAGGAATCTTGGGTAGATGAGGAATTAGGAAGCTGCTCACTCATTAAAGAGTTTACGGCAATTATTCTGGCACGATTCACACACGGACATGTGTGACAGACCACACACATTCACCTAGACTTCCAGTGAGTTAGTCTGCTGCTACTCACTCAGATGTTACACCCACATGTTCGTATCTCGCTCACTTTCAGAGGCCTCCATTCATTTCATAAATACATTTGTGTAGGCACTGCTATATGCATAAGGACCTGAAAACACATCTGTAGCTTTGGAAACTTAATTTTCTCCTAAAATCTTCATTAGAAACCGTCTGTAGTACTCGCCCGTTTATATCATCTGGTTCCACATCATGAGGATCACAGCCAGGCCTGCACGGCACATGGTAAATAAGACCAGACATTATACATGGAATTTGGTTAAAAAATTGTTCATACTCCAGGGAACAGGCCCCACCTTTATCTTGTGTTCTTAAAGCTAGTGTGTCAGCCATAGATATTAAGTCTCTCCAAGTTCTATGAGCATGATACAGAAACCTGCTGCTTGTGCTAATTTATGGTCCGTGCGCCTGCCAGCTTCAGTTCTCTTCCATAACTCTCTTATTAGCAACCTCATTCACTTGTCTCAGGTGCTTGATTTGTAGTTAAGTGTTTTTTCATACATGATTGTTACAATGAAAGACTCTGACCTTTAGAACCAGGTGGATTTGACCTCGGATCAAAGAAGTTATTCATTCTTAGATTAAGCAAGCATGATTTATAAAAGCATGGCAATAGAACTTTATAGAACAATTTGAGGCTTTGGCGAATGAGGGCAAGAGAATTTTAAATCTCTATTTAAATAAAGGTCTTGTGGCTTCTGCACCCTTATTAAATTAAATCAGCTGCCTGTAAAACATACTTTCATATTTAACATTATCAGTTTACTTTCTATTCATCACACTATGAAATTCACCGTATTGAAAATTAGCATAATTCTACATGACATTGACCACATCAACTGTGGATTAGCAGTTTGGCTTCGGTGATTGTACCATGTGTGGGAAATGCCTAATTAATTGCTATAATTTCACTTTAAAATAGGTTGTAGCTCAATGGAATACTATGCAGCTATAAAAAACAAGAATATTTTACCCTTTGAGACAGCATGGAGGGACCTGGAGATTATTATGCTAAGCAAAATAAGCCAGTCAGAGAAAGACAAGTACCACATGATCTCACTTATATGTGGAATCTAATGAACAAAATTAACTGATGAACTGATGAGCAAAATAGACCCAGAGGCATGGATACGTGGAACAGATATGAATCTCAGAGGGAAGGCGGGGGTGCGGGAGGGGCTGAGTAAGAGATTAACCAAACAACTTATAAGCGTATATGCATAGCCCACGGACACAGACAATAGTGCAGTGAGGGCCTGAGGTGGGGCGGGAGCCAGCTGGAGGGGGGCAGAGGAGGAACAATGGGGGACATCTGTAATACTCTCAACAGTAAAAATAAATTTTAAAAAATAAATAAAATTAAATAGGTTATAGCTAAACTAATCCAGCTAAAAATGGCAACATGGCCTTTGGAATGAGCCCTTATTTACATAATTATTTACAAATTGAGGCTAAGAAACAATGTGGAAAGAGGTAAAGATAACTGGATTCAGTTTCAAAATTCAGAACCTATTCCTGGATTTGCTATGAATTTGTATGGCCTTGAATGAGACATATATATTTCAAGACCTCAATTTCCTCATCTTTAAAATAAAGGGTTACATCGAACTATCCTTAAAGTCCTTTACAGCCCTAAAATGTCCTGACTTTCAATCATTACTAAGTCTGCACTTTTAAATTCAACAGGGAAATCATGATACATTCTATTTCTTGAACATGGTTTATTTCTGCTAGAAGCTGCACATTTGCTCAAAGATCTGTCATTTTGATCATATTTTTATGCAAATTTTTATGTGCATGTAGTGATTATTTTAATATAAATCGATACTCTGGGGGTAAGATTCAGATGGTTTATCAAATACTTTTTTAATTTTGGCTGTTCCAATTTAATATCCCTAAAGTTATTGCTGATCAAATGGCATCCACTCAATTGACAAATTTCTAACACCTGATCCAAATAAACATCTGCCAAGGAACTTTTATTCAGAAGCAGGTTTGGAGGTTTTGTTATTGCTTTCTTGTTTGTTTGTTTTGACAACTTTTGTTGGCATGGTAATAGAAGTGCTTTCGTTTCAGGGTGACATTGACATGAATCTGCTTAAATAAATTGTCATTCCAATATCACATTGACATTTGGTTGGAATAACGAGTTCGTATGTCACTATGAACTGACCCAAATAATTTCACTGAAGTCCATGAAAAATACAAGGAATATTGTTAAGTGTGCTTGCTACTAAAACGGAGCCGTAGTGTTGGGTTGCCATCCTTTGCCTTACATCTGCTCTCCTGTATGTTTATATGCTGAATATTAATAGCATAGAGCAGAAATACAGGTAAAGAGTGGGAATGGAAGCTATGTTTTATGACTGATGAAGATATGATCACTGGCACGTTTTCAAAAAGCTATTTTTCAGTGGAGATTTTACAGGATAAATGCAGATCCATTTACCTAATTCCCAAGGCCATTCATGTTCTGACCTTGTCATTTCTTCAGTTCTCATTTTATCTCAGCCCCACTGACCTAGGTTATTTATAAATTTTTGAGTTTGTCATTACTCTGGGACTGCTGCCATCTCCTCTGCCTACTGTGTCCACCCTTTATTGTTTACCTTATAAAATCCTCCTACTCATCTCAATCTCAGCTATAACATGGCTTAACCCACTGTTTTATTTAAGCATTATTTGTCAAGTACCTTCATGTACAAGAGTCTGGTGCAGATGCTGGGGATGAACCTGAAAGTTTCCAATTAAATGAAATAAGCCAGCAATTGCAAATAGTGTAAAAGTTCTATGAAGGAAACATATAAGGTGCTATAAGAAGGGATGTAGCACAAACTGGTAGAGGAAGGGAAGGTCCAGTAGACGCTGTGGTCACCCCGATACACTCTTTAGGACTGAGACAGTCGTTCACCCATCTCCTGGGAGTGTTGGCAACCCACAGCTCACAGCTGAGACCATTTGGGGCCATTGCCCTTTGCCACAAGGAACTTCCTTGCCCAAATTTACACCCCCTTTTTGGGGTCAGTTCAGTGGGGTACGCTTTGTGTTCTTAGCTCCCCGTGTGCTATGCATCATCAGTTTCCATTTACCTTGGGTCCTCTGTCTTGGTTACATGACGATTTCCCTTTCTTGATTTCATAAACCACTGTATGTGTGTATTTTAATACAAAATGATTATGAGGTTGATGCAAGAGGGAAATATTTAGCGTTCTCAGTCCACTTTACCCAAAAAGTATCCAGGACACTTTAGACACATTGAGATGCCTTTATAGTGCAAATGTTATGTTTCTCTCAAGCTTTATTCTCTCCAGTGAATGAGCCAAAGGTGGCCTCTGTGTATTGGTTGCTATATTGTTTATTTCTTCACTGTAGACTGAGACCCGTTAGCTCAAATGCCAGCCAGTGCCAAACTCAATTTTTTACCCATCCAGTTACTTTAAATAGTCCAACCAAGCTTATTTTTCCTTTGGAACTCTGACCAAAAGACTCACGGTCATGCTGCAGGGTGACATCGCCTAAACGCCAGAGCGCCTCTGTGACGCTTCTCTTGCCCCCTCCCCTCCGAGTAGGGACCCTGAGCTGTAGCCTCTGGACATCCCCCTGCTCTGTGGGACTCCCTCTCTCCTGCACCCTCTCCGCATGTCTCCCAGTAGAGCTTCCAGTGTGTTACTGCCTCTGGCGGTCTTATCTTTCTCCTTGATCATCCCCAAATCATTCGAACCCCTGCAGTTGTACGTGAGGACTCTATAAATTGTCTCCATTTGACACTTTTACTCTCAGATCCAACATTTTGTTTTCATCATTAATTCCAGGATTTTTATGTTGACTCTGTTTGTCAGGCCCTCTCTCATTTGTTTTCCAGATATTCATTTTGTATATTGTAAGCACGTTCATATGGTTTCACCCAAAACCAAAATAAAATGAGAGTAAATACCTATTGAAAATGTGTTATGAAGAAAAAGCATGAGGGAAGCAATCCAGTTTTATTAATAACAAAATATGATTTATATAGCAATCTCTGATAGCAGTTGCTTGCAAATCAGATCAATAAAGCAAAGTTTATCCTGGTGCAATAACTCCACATAGAGACACAAAATTAAATTCCTTCTTCCTATACCCATGCAAAACACAAATTGTAAGAATTTACCTGTATAGGAATTTAATTATATGTTCAAACAAATATATATCTTTTTTTATAAAAAGACTTTAGGCAGTACCAGATTTCTTTCCATCTAAATAGCTATTTAATTTGGGGGAGTACAGAGCTTGTTCATTGCTTCCTTATAATAAAACCTCAAAGAGCAACTTTTAAATATTTTTGATCCCAAGATATCACACCAAGCATGAAGCATTTTGTAAATACTAAAGTTCATATCATATGTTTTCCAAATACTTGTTGCCAAGAAGCAAAATTATCTTATGAAAATTTTATTAAACTGGGATTTCTATATGTTAGAGGAGTAATTAGAATTATTTTTCAGGGTCATTATGGAATGCAAATTTTATACATTATTATCTTTTTTATCTGTAGTGTCCTTTTATGGCAAACACAAAATAAAATTGAGCATTTACCATTGCATGATACATTAAATAGCATGCAACCTGATAACAGAACTTCTGATTACATAGAAATAATTTACATAAACTGTAAGTTTACTGTTTGGAAAGCATATCTTAGGTTCTATATTATAATGATAACTCAGTTTTAAAGCTTGCATCAGGGGATGTTAATTGGAATGCTTTTAGCAGGCAAACAGGTAATATAAATGCATAAGACATTAGCGATAGATGACAATCGAGTGGGGTGGTTATCACGGTCAAAGATAGAGTGCATGCTTCCCCTAAAAGCAGTAAAATTATTTTTTTATTATTTAATAGTGTCTTAATCCTCCTACCTGATACTATTTCTGGTATCAGTTTGCCCCCATTTTCAAAATAAATTATTTCAATTGAATCTTCCAATTTTCCAATATGCAGTTTATCCCCATTATCTAATAAAAGATGAGGAATTTTAGGTCTAGATGTATTGATTGACTTTCTAAGAACTGCCGCTGAAATTATATACATAGACCATGTCACACAGTGTAGACGTGGCTCTGAGAGATGCCCGTCAGCACTGGCCGACAGCTGTAACCACACCGTGAGCTCTCACGGAATCTACGACCACTGTGGAACCACTGTCATTTTTTGCAGGCTGGAGGGGAGGCAAGCCTAGTCAAAGAAAAGAAAAAAGGGAAGATGAATGGGAATTCACTCTCAAAACTTCTGTGACTAAAGCATATAGTGAGGAAACTCTCTCTGGCAGACATAAATCCTGAACGTGTGGACAAGAGTACAGACATCAATGCAGTTACCTGTGAACAGAGTTGGCGCCCAGAGGCCCAGAGTTTGAGGAAAGAATTCCTCTGACCTAAGCTCCATGGAGTTGTTGAATCCTGGTCAGGTAGATATCTGGCCATGGAAACAGAGGTCACCACAAAGCTGATCTTATAAGGACTCTGAGAGAGCTAGTAAAATGGGAACCTGAACCTGGTGCATAGTAGGAGCCAGGATCTGGGTCAGAAGCAACCCGAAGAGCCACATGGTGCTGCTCCACTAACCACAGGCACTTTACACGAAATCAGCTCTAGTCAATGAATTTTTATTTTTATATTTTTCCTCTTAGAAGGTAACATGTAGAATGTGTAGGTTATGATTAGAAGTTTTAGTGAGAAAGGATTTATTAAAGTGTGCAGTCCTGTTATTTTAAGTCAGTGTGCATATTGCAAAGGCATTCAGTTGTTTTTTGTAAAGATAATTAAGGCATATTAGAGAAAAACAGTAACATAAACTCATTTATACAGAAGTGAATTACAGAAATAATTTTAATTAATTTTATGTCCACTGAAAATCTCAAAACATAAGCTCCAACAGCAATACCCTATAAAATCAAAAATAAGAGATTTCTGATCCCACTGTGTTTTCATAGGCAGTCTGTTGATTTGGCTGATAAGCTTATAAGCCCCCACAGAGCACAAATTAACATAAACATTAAGAGTCCATGCAATTACCACAAACCTCTCTGAGTAGACATCGTCTGAAAGAAAAATGAAGGTTCCTCCAGAGTATGCCTTTTACATTCACTAGTGTTAATTAATTTGCTTTGTATTTTTATCTATCATAAGTGTAGTCAAGGAAAAGTAAAATCAATAAATACAACAAATGCAAGTGTTTGGTCAGCAAGTTATGTGCATATAATGAATCAAGGGGACTCTGTTTTCCATTTTAATTGTATGCTAAAAGATGTAGCTTGATGGTTAATAAATAAAAGACATATTTCGATGTTTGCAATAAAATAGTTATATTCAAGAATATAAAATTTAATGAACTAATATTTCACAAAAACTCCATATAAATAATATATTTATATATATTCATATGCTCATATAAATAATATTTTTTTTAAATTGGGGTGATCATTGAGGAAAAGGCAGAAGATATTTCTACATAAAATAACTTTATTAACAGCATTATTTTTAATAGGCAATCTTAAGGAAAACTATTAACAATATGTAAGTAAATATTCATTTTGAGAAATAAGCATGAAAAATGTGTAGTCAAAATCTTAATCTTGTTCTTATTCTTTTCAGCTAACAGTAAAAAAAAAAAAAAAAAAGAATATCTCTGAGCAATTTAAATTAACATAAAAAAGAATATCTCTGAGCAATTTAAATTAACATAAATACAGTTTAATAATGACAAAAGTCTTCCATAAGTGCATTTATGTCCTATTAGTTGTCAACTTCATCTAAGTCAATGAAATATATGTCCTAAGGAAATTCAGCAAGAATTTTCAAATATGTACATAATTATCATTTTTTTTAAGTCCAGGAAATTTCAGGATTAAAATTATTTCTCTAAAGATTTAATTTTTAAGAAAATAAAAACTTAATATTTACAAAGTAATATTTCCCAAATTGTGTTCCATAAAACTCAGTCAATATAACATAACCACATACACACACACACACACACACACACACACACACACACACACACAAAGGTGAGCTGTGAGATGCATATATACAAATCCATGTAATACATGTACATTTTTAGGTTTTTATTATTTATACTATTGACCATTTCCCCACGTATTTACATTTTTTCTTTTTCATATACTTATATCAACATCTTCATTTTGGTTTTTCATAATTATTAATTCTCTTTTGTATGAAAGAACTAACTCCCAGTTATCTTTTTTGGCCAAAGACTAGCTCATGGTTAAATTTATACATGAAATCTTGTTTTTGCATTTTTGTTGCTATTTGTTATTTTATGCTTTGGGCCAGCTGATTTCTTCTCTCTCCTAATCGTAGGCTAGCTCTGAATTTTAAATTGAGAGACTTTCAAATTAGAAGTGTGTGCTGGTTTTAATCATTTTTATTTGCATACAGAATTGAATAAAGATTATAAAATAAAAATCAGAGTACAAAAGTATATAAGATAAAATAAAAAACCACAACTCTGTGTGCGTGTAATAAAAAGCATCATAACATGCATATTTTTGAGCTTTTACACTGAAAAATATCCATCGAGCCAGTCTGGAATGGCTCAGTTGATTGAGCTTCGTCCTATGCACGGAAAGGTTGCAGGTTCAATTCCCAGTCAAGGCTCACACCTGGGCTGTGGGTTCCATCCTCAGTCGGGGCATGTACGGAAGGAACCGACCTGTTTCTCTCTTACACTGATGTTTCTCTCTCTCCCTTCCTCTCTCTAAGCACGTCCTCAGGTGAGGTTATAAAAAGAAAACTACATTGTACAGCCTTTTCATGTTTCGTGCGCACTAATCTATCTCGCTGTTTCTAATGGCACCATCGTTCCTTTGTGCAATTTTTGGATGTGGGGTAGATCCTGTGGAAGGGTTTGCACGGTAGGAATCCCATTAGCGTGAGAAGAATCCCTGGGAAAGGGCTGAAAAAGAATCAGTATGTTGAGGTCCCCAAGAAGGTAAGAAGAGCTGGAATACAGAGTCCCATTCAGAGGCTAAAGAGCAGGAAATTTGAAAGCAGGAATTGCGGGTGACTTTGTATACAGGTGCTTTTGCAGGTACAGTGGCAGGGCATTATGTCAGCTTTTGTCTAATGTCTCCTTTACTCTCCAGGAGAACGTATGTTTTGCTACCAGTAGTGATAGAAAAGTTGGTGTGGTGAAGTCGGATTTGTTGTTGTGTTTAGCTAAGCTGGAACTGAGTTCCCAGAATTTCTTCCCTTTAAGGCTTTGAGTTTAAGGTGGGATTTAAGAGAAATTTGTGTGAGATTTGGAAAGTGGAAACTAAGTAGCTGCCATTGTGTTCTTTGAGTTGGTGTCAAACATGAGGCTCTGTTACAGCTTGTGTACATCGTAGTTCATTTGCTTAGTCTACCTTAGTTGGGAAGCAGCCAGCCTGCAACTCCATTTCCTAGTGATCTCCTGTCTCTTCCTTCAGTTTCTCCAAGTCCTGGGAGAAGTGCATGTTCAACTCTCTGGGGAAGGTTATCGTTCCCTGCAGGTCAGCATGTGTTGGAGGTGGTAAGAGACAGACATAAGGTTCCAATCTGTGTTCAGGACTTACAGTTAGCAATCTCCCACTTCCTGTCCAGCTCTCCTTCCAGTTACTGACCTGGAGAAGTACAGTGATTTCAGGCCCTTACCAGATTCAGAAGCGAAGCCTTCCATAGAATTATCCCTTGGGTACAGCAGTTGCATAAATGTACAGTCACTATAATAAGCCCGTTATTCTGCATTACTTACTCATCGTGGCTCTGATTCTTGAATTCCGTCTATACAGTTGGTGTGCTCTGATATTTCAGGAATGTTTTTGTTTTAACTCTAGCAGTGAGAGAAAGCTAATTCAAACTAGTTTAAGGGGGAAAAATATATTTGCATTGCTAACTTAGCTGGGAATTACAAAGTTGATATGACTTTAATCACATCTGTCTCAATGGACATAAAAGATGTTATTGGAGCTCTCTCTGTCTCCATTTATTGTTTCAGCTTCCTTTTTGCATTGGCCACATTTTCATGCCTACTTTCTCTGTGAATGACACTTGGAATCTCTAGTTTTGTATTGTGTCAGACTAGCAACGATAGCAAAAAACAGAGGTATTTCTTTTTCAATAGTCTTAGCAAAATTATTAGGATGACTTTTCATTGGGTCATCTTGCGTCATGGGTTCTTCCCTGAATCAATCAGACAATGCTATGGAATATACTGATTAACCACACTGGCATCATCGAGGACTATGAAATATCATACGGCTAGATGTGTTTTATTTGATTCAGCTATTTTGTTTAACTCTACATATTTGTTTTAATGGTAATTCATGTCTAGGTGAGAACAAGTCTAAGCAATTCTAGTATTTCCCCCAAAATAGCTTAGATGAATTCTCGTAGCCCCCTCCCTATGATATATGTAGGACAGTTTATTTAAGACATTGATTCTATATTATACGTTCAGTCATACAGCAATCTGAGGAAAGCTGGGTAGTTTCACACACACCCCCAATTGTTTTCTTTATATTTAGTTCATTTTTTGCTTATTGTGACTATTTTGGTTGGGGGAGGGTGGGAGGGTAAGAGGAGGGTAAACTCCCCCTAGTGGACTAGGGTTCAGTTGTTCCTGGATTGTTCATTTGCATTAAAATTAAATGACAACATTTCTGAAGAATTGGGTTAGGAAAAACTGAGTTTAGAGGGTCTGCATGTATTGTCACCTTTCCCATTTCAGCTGCTTTGCTGGTGCTGGGCTTTACCACAGTGGTCCCTTGTGGGCTGTTTCCCATCTTCTCCATGGCCCAGCTATGTCTCTATATCCCTTCTGCCTGTAGAGATAATCTCACATCACTATGACGAATCTAGGTCCAAGAAAGGATTAACCACACATTTTGTCTCATAGCTGTGTCTCACAGTAACATGAGCAATGTTCCTACGGCCTTCATTCCCCCATATCAGTGTATATTTTAGGAGCTTGCTAGAAAAGTCTTCGCACAGTTTCCTACAGCCCCGCAAGTCTCTGTAGAACGGGACTTGTGCATTCTCTCCTGGCACCTTCTCTGATTCAGCTCAGCCCGAATTCTCTGGCACATGTGGTTGGCACCATCCCATAATTTCAGACGTGGTGAAGGGTGTGGGTTTTTTTAAATTTTTTCTTTCTCTCTCTCCTCTTTAGCTATTTAGATCAGTTTCTTCTATGGCATCTCTTGCACTATCATCTTTCTCAGAATTCCCTGATGCATGCTTTTTTATCATTAAAGCATTTATATAACCTGCCAAGACAACCCTAGGATTGAGATTTCCTCAACCTCAGAGGAAAGAGATTGGCGAGCTGCCTGGCAAGGGCACCTGGCAGCCGCGGCCAGCTGGGGCTTAGTAAAGAGCACGTGTCGGAGCAAACTTCACAACGCCGAGAGCGTGGCGGTTCCTCCCATTCCTGAGCCTGTGGCAGTTTGTCTGAATCCTGTGTTACTTTAGCATCCTCATGACCAGAAGCCAGAAGGTGCTGTTTGACCTGGAACAGTTGTACCCATCCCATCACCACAGAGAAAAACTGCAGGGGCAAGAGGTAGCTCTGCTCAGGGAAAAAAACAAGCTTGGGGAAGTGTGGTCAACCTTGGGTGAAGTAATGATAAGGCTACAGGGGCGATCAGAGCAATAAACTGAGCTCCCAGTCGTTGACTGTCCGTCGTAATCACCTTGGTGGTGATCTGTGATAATCAGTCAGCAGAGCGGGCCGTGGCAGCTGCTCCTGGGGCACCACAGGATTAGCACCAGAGCTTCACAAGGAAGGGTGCTCTTTCACCCCATGGAGACAACGCCCCTCCACACTTGAAAATGTGGGCATGTGAAGGGGAGGGCAATACAAGTCTTGGACTAGAGCAAGTAGCTGAGAGCACTTAAAAAAATGGATGTTTTTTTAAAAAGGGAGAAAGTCATATTCAATCTTTCTAAGCACCTTCCTGAGGGGATAAGGTATCTTTTTAAAAATATATATATCTTTAATGATTTCAGAGAGTGTAAGGGAGAGGGAGAGAGCGAGAGAAAGAGTGTAGGAGAGAGGGAGAGAGAGAGAGAAACATCAATGATGAGAGTCGTCATTGATCGACGGCCTGCACAGCCCCTGCTGGGGATCAAGCCCGAAACCCGGGCATGTGCCCTGACCAGAAATCGAACCCTGATCTCGTGGATCCTAGGTCAATGCTCAACTGCTGAGCCACTCCGGCCAGGCGAATATGGTACCTTTTTAGCCCTGGGAAGAGTGACAAAAGCTCCAAAGTAAAACTTTTAAACTGAAAAAGATACGCTTTTGCTAAAAGTCAGATTTCATTCAACTTTTTAAAAATTTCTATGCATATATACAGGCCATTGAATGCCAACTGGAGAGGACTCTTAGAGGGACTGGGAGTTCCTACAAGAAGAGAGGATGGTCTAATCCCCTCCCCAATAAAGTGAATAAACATTTAGGCCCTCATCGTTATACCAGATGAGCTCAGTGAAAGGCCTAAGTGAACAAAACATGAATCTCCTGGGCTCTGAAAGCATCTAGTGCCTGAACATCAAGAAACCGCCTCTGTTCCTCCTGGGGAGTCCTTCAGGCACAGCACGGCTGGAGCAGTTACATCAGGGCAGGACAAGCAGAGAGGGCAATAGAGCAAGCCCCTTGGCTCCCAGCATTTGAAAGTTTACATGGGCCACGTGGCCTCTGAGAAATGTAGCCTGGCATGGGCTATCTTTACTGTGTTAAACTAAGATAAAATGGAGACCAGGCTTGAAAATCTCCCAAGCAGATAAAACCATTTAAGCCACTTAAGCAAAATTAAATCAGCTTATTTCATGAACATAAAGTGAAACTCAGGTTATTTCTAGTAAAATGCCTCTGATAATCATAAAAGAAACACATCATCTTCCTAAAATAGTATAAGATAATCAGTTTTAACCAATCCCCTGCTGTCTGGAGCCCCCCATGGTAATAACCAGCCATCATAAAGGTTAAACAACTTCCCCTTTTTCAGTTTGTAGACCCTCCTGTAACACCATGCCCCTGAGCTGTGTATCAGTTTCGGATTTGAAGACTCTCAGTTTGTGAACAATTCTTTTGTGCACAATAAACTCTTCCTCCGTCCTATTTACTGATTTACTGACCTGATGTTAATTTTGACAAAATCAGCACCCAGGAGAGAGTCTTGCTGATACAGGGACACTAGAACTATAAAGCCATGAATGGTACCATCAAGAGCAAACACTGATACAGAGATGGTAGGGAGGCCACAGGATCAGCAGTGACTGCTTGGCCATGTCAGAGAACTGTGCCCTGCCAAGGCAGCCGCAGAACTTCCAAAGAAGCTGCACATCTGCTCAATGCAAAGTCATTGTCAGGTCTCCATAATAGGAATCAAAAAGCAAGACCCAGAAGACTGTATTAACATGAGTCCCTGTTACGAAATTCAAAATCAAGCAAAATTAAACAACATATTTATTCACCTTCCAGATACATGTCATAACTCTTTTTTAAAAATGGTAAGCATGAAATTTAATATAGTTATCAGCTCTAGAAGAGAGGCGAGGAGACAAACTAGAGGAGGACCTCATAGGTAGAAGTAAGGTAATAGTATTGCTTAAGTTTTGGCCTCGGTGGTGAGTTTGAGGATACTTATTATATTATTGAAAATAAATAAATACATGACCAAATGAATAAAAAGTCCTTGCACAGGCCAATTATTCAATACATCATAAGTCAAGGATTACGATTAATCTGCTTCTGTTCACCAGAGATCCATGTTAACAGTTGCCAATTGTCCCAGATGTATTATAGCAGATAACGTTAATAAACTTTTATATCTGTGCCAGTCTGTACATTGTGACCTTCAGGCAGCCCCTCGGTCAGCCTGCACCCTCGGCTTTACCTGCCTCATTCATTTTCCATTTGGTGAATCCTATGGGCTAGATGACTCTTGCTTCAAACCAATCTTGATTACTATAAGTCTCCCAGAGATTTCTTAAAAATCCTTCGCTGCTTTTCATATTTCTTTGGTCATTTATTCATGTTTTGGAAGGTGGGGCAAGTGGAAACCGCAGACTAAAATCACCATGTTTGCAGCGGGAGCCCCCTCAGTGCAAGCCGTATCCATTTAAAATCTCCTTTTTCACAAATGCTTAATCGAATAGATCCAAGAACGAAGGCTGTTATTTCTGAATCCTTACTAAAGGGAAGTAAGCTCTCTTCCTTCTTTGAGCCCTTTCCTTCTAAGCTCTCTTCCTTCTTTGAGCTCTTCCCTTCTAAGCTCTCTTCCTTCTTTGAGCTCTTCCCTTCTTTGGCTAACTGTTTCAAAGAGGTTTTTGAACTGGAGACACGAAACCTTCCTCCGCTGTTACCCCGGTTGCCCTTCCCCGGGCCTGCACGCCAGAGGGCCGGAGGCTTCCTCTGGTCCCCCAGCCACTGCACTGGCCTGGGGCAGGCGAGGGAAGCAGGTCGTCAGTCTCTTCTCTTGTCTGCTCTCAGTTTGATCCATGGTATTAACATGTGAGAACCTTCAAGTCACACCCACACAGGACCTCAGTCTCGCTGTTCCCCCGCCAGCCGTGTGCTTGCCCCCAGCTGTCTGTTTGCCTAACTCCCCTCCTCTTTGAAGGCTCCGCTCCATTTTCATTCCCTTAGTGAAACCTGTCTCGGCCCCACTGTTAATACCACACGTGGCCTTCTCATTCCCAAGACACACAACACCGCTTATCCTGATTTTTTCCTTTTGCCAAAGGACTTAACGTTACCCTCTCTAATATTTTTATGTTTACCATTATTTTCGGAATCCTCCAGTTAAAGTGTAAGCTACAGAAAGGCAGGGATCTTTGTTTCTTTTATTTACTGATACATTGTAATCATTTAGAGATCTACCTCACCTCTAGGGTGCACCCAGTAAGTTAGAGGAGAGTAAATATATGAAGATTATAACATGGTCATGGCAGCTTCCCCACTTTCCAGTGATGTTTGTTTTCCTTTTAATATTTTAGAGTAAATACTCATTTCAATAGGACTCTCGAGTGGGAAAGTTAGACCTTCTTAATAGAAGAGTTTCCATTGCCAAGTAACCAAAATGACGTTACATTGCCATCTTCCTGAAATGCCTTATAATCTTGTCATTTCTCAGTAGACCTAAATGATCTACATGCCTGATAAGGCACAGGTTAAGCAAATTCATCATCAAAACAGGATGCCACCTTGTTAACATGGAAACAGAGCAAGAGGTGTAGGTTGGAGGGCTTTAATTGCCCGTGGCTTCAAAAAACGTTGGCCCGATGCAGCAAGCCTTCCTCAAGGCGGGACACACAGATACGTGTTTGTGCTGGCCCATTAGGGAAACCGCTTCCAGGCAGAAGAGCACAGATACACTGTGATTTTCTGCTCGTTAGACCCGGTATTTATAAATTTCTTGCAGACCCCCTTACCCTGTCCTCACAGAGCCTTGCTTGCCTAAGATGGCACTGCAGTCACGCATCCGATGGTGTGCAGACAGGAGATCGTGACTAAAGTTTTAGTATTTTCTGAAGTCTTTGATAACACAGTTACAGGCAGCCTCTTGGATTGTGTCATTTCTTGAGCAGGATGATCTCATGCGTTGCATTCGTGTTCTCCCCAATTTCATTTTTAAAGGGTAATTTTATCTTTCATTTGGGGAAGGCATCATACCATTACTTTCATATTCTTATGACATTTCCCTACCTTGTAGGTCTGGTTTGAGGGTCACGTCACCTAAGCGTTGAGAAGTGTTTTGAAAATTGTCATCTAATGTAGTATGGCATTTTACTTTTTGGTTATTGATAGCACACCTGACTTGTCTGAGAAGAATTTTCTATCTACTATATAAGCTGGCAAATATTGCAAGAGTCCTGATTCATTCAGTCATACCCAATTCCATTTCATCTATTTGAACACCTTCTGTAAACAGAATTGAATAACAGTGGGTATCACTTTGAGCAAATCATTAAATTTAAAGCATAAGAGATATAGATGGTCCTCAACTTACAATGGGATTATGTCTTAATAAACATATTGTAAGTTGAAAATACCATAAGCCAAAAATGCACTTACTGCACCTAACCTACCAAACATCATAGCTTAGCCTAGCCTACCTTAACGTGCTCTGAACATTAATCTACTGTTGGGTAAAATCATCTCGCTGCTGCTGCACAGCATCGTGAGAGAATATCATACCCCATATCTCTAGCCCAGGGAAATATCAAAAGTCAAAATGTGAAGGACGGTTTCCACTGAATGTGTATAGCTTTTGCACCATCATAAAGTCAAAAATCTTAAGTGGAATCATTGTAAATCAGGGACTGTCTATATTTAATATTAAACAAGATTTTTATCGTATGATAATCCATGTATCTGACATTAACGTAGAATTTTTCTGAGCAGAAAAATTAACATTAACAGCTCTTAAACTTTCTCCCCCCTTTTTTTTTAACCCAAGAGTTGACCAAATTATTTTTCTTTTTCTTTTAAATATGTCTTTATTGATTTTAGAGAGAGAAAGGGGGAGAGAGAGAGAAATATCAATGATGAGAGAGTCACTGATCGAATGCCTCCCACACACCTCCCACTGGGGATCAAGCCCACAACCTGGGCATGTGCCCTGATCAGGATCTCCTGAATCATAGGTTGATGCTCAGTGGCTGAGCCACGCCGGCTGGGCCAAATTATTTTTCATTTCTTATACTAACAAGTTCAAATAAATATTCATACACTTTTAAGAAGTTTTTACATTTACTGCTTCCCATTGTGCTTATTGTGGCATTCAGATCTCAGCTAACCTAAATATGAGAGGCACGAGATAAAAGAATAACTAGCTGCATGTGTAAATTCATGGATCAACTTTCCATGGATAATAAAGACTAAAAGTAATGAAAACCTGCAATGACAAAATGGAGTATTTTATTCTTGGTTAGGGAACTGAAACCCCCAAGGCTTTCTGAAGTAAGGGCATTGAAAGTTTTCCAAATAGCCAAAAAGTACCTTGAGAAATTAAGAATCATTTATGAAACTGAGTGTTAAGATCTTTATCTAAACTGGGAGAAATGATAAAAAGCATGGTCTCTCTCCAAAATTGGAAATGTGTAAAAATGACAAAAAAATATTTAACAAATTATTTTTGCAATATGACCTGTGGACCTCAATAACATAACCTGAGGTATAAAACGTGCCATGAGCAATATTACCTGCACCTTAGCGAACAAGCTGACATTAGAGATGCCTCTAAGGTTTAGCTGCTGCGCTGTGCTGCTGCTGTAGGTCAGAAAGCTTGAACTCCTTGCTTCCAGATACTCTGAAGTATGAAGACATTAATAAAAATGTGGAAAGTTATTCTCATGATGTCCCCTATCAGACCTCATGAGAAATAGTATGCACAAGTATAAATGCTTCCTGCTAATACAGAGAAGGTGTGGAAACAACTTTTCCCATTAGCATAATGTATTATAGCTGGCTTCCCATGTGGCGGTGTGCGCCTGTGGGCACATCTGTACGCGAAGTGTTAGAAGAGTCTCACCCAAGTTCTGAGAGTTGCATAAGGCCATTATATCTAACTGGAATGGAGTGGTAGGAGGTAAAGCATGCCCCAGGAAAAACCAATTTACCTACCTTCTGTTGCCTTTCAGATAAATAAAAGACCTAGGTCACTGAGACTGAATGTCTTACAAGTACCTTCTAAGAATTGTAAATAACATTCTGTACTTGAACAGGACATACCTGGAAGATGCAGTTGCCTTTATGGAATGTCTAGCTTTAGCCATGTAGGAATGAATCATGTGTGATTATGTGTGATGTGAGGGAGGGAGGTGTTTAAACTCAGAATTCCTAGAAAAAATGCATCTTTTGAGTCACATCACTGAATCGTTTTTCTTGGTCTGTTTGGCCTGATTTGCTTCCATATAATTCTAGCCTTAAGTTCAAAGCAAAGAAATAAGGTTGTCTGTTGATATGGAGTAAAATTAGGCCAAGGGATTAGAAATAAGAACTATTTGCTCCTGATAGAACATAAGGCTAAACGTCTAGAGAAATGGATTTAGTCCCACTTCTGCAATAATTAGTTGTTTGAAAAACAGGTTACTGAAATGAACTTCGCCAATCCCCACATATGCTAAAACAAGATAAAGCAGGAAAAGACTCTGAAACTCTAAATACAAGATTATTTTCTAATTCCTCAAACTCTTTGCATTTCAATACTGATACCCTTTTCTCTTAATTTATTTTTCCTGTAGCCAACAAAGGTGCATTGGTATCGAATTCATTAAAGGATTTTATAATATATCATGAAGTGCTTAGAAAGAAGACTAGCAAACCAAAAAGTAAAATTAAAATGTGTTTCTGATCATTACAATTATTTCTTTTGAAGGGTAAGATGGTGATAGAATGAAGTTTTTAGGACAATGGATCTTTTGCTCACCGGGCTTGATCCATTGCTTATAAGTAGCCTCCAGACCTTCTGAGTAAATGTGAGAAGTAACAGGAAAAGGAAGGGAATCCAATGAGAAAGAGCCAGCTGGGACCAAGTGGGGGCAGTAGCCCTCCGCAGAGATTTATACTTTCTAAGAAGTCGGGGAGTGAAATTAAAGCTTTTGAAAAACAAACCCATTTGCCAGTGATCCTTCCAGTCCTACTGCCAAAAGATATGATGATGAGACCTGCCAGGCATATTTCTTGTGGCAGAATACAGGATTAGGTACTGGTTATAGATAACTGTAAACCCTCAGATGTCTGTGTTAAACCGAAAAACACTAACTTACCAAAGCAGCAGACTTTCATTACCAACCTGCTCTTTGTATGACCAGCTTCAATAATCTTGCTGGGGTAATTGATTTTTACCAGTTCTCTGGAGTCTGTTATGCTGCTACAGACAACCCACACGTCCACTTTTCTTTTTTTGCCATCACTTTTTAAAAAGCATTTATATCAGCTACTTCCATCATTCCTTTGTCAATTCAGCAAGTTTTAAACTTAACATTCAGAACAGAAAATCTCTTTTCTACTTATGACAGAGAGCACTGAGTTATTTTGTATTGATTGAAAGTGTTTTCTTTTCTTCCATGGAGCCATCACAATGAAGCTACATTTTGTATAGCTATGTATAGTAATTTTCTTTTAAGGAGACATCATTGCACAAAAAAAGAAGTGCACAGAGGGGTCAAGTTGGAAACACTTGTGTTTGTGTCCCAGATCTGCCTCTCAGTAGTTGTTACTTATTCTGTCTTCAGAACCTCATCATTTAAAATGGAGTTGTTAAGCCAAGTGATTTTTAAGACCATGATAACCCAAAATGAGGGCAGGTGAAAAGGTTTTGTAAATAAATGGAAATATTGTTTTGAAATACAACTCATCTAATTACATCTACTTCGTCTTTAAGATAATCCTTATTGATTCACTAATACTGTATAATAGTACATATCCAATGCATCCCTCTTAACTTTCTAGGCTGATCTAAATGCAGCCAACTAAAATACATACCCATAATTTCAAATTATGTGAGGAAGGTGTTTTCTAAATCTCCCCACTGGTGGAGATAGACCTTGTGTCCAGGTCTTCAGAAGCCAAGGTGGGGTGTTTTTTTTCCACTTAGAGCATTGCACCTCCCCAGAGGTGTTGTTTTACTGGCTGTTTTCATAGGCGTGGGACAGAACCAGAACCAATGGTGAGGGCAAAGACCTGCCACTCTCCAGAGCCAGACGCCAGCCAAAGAGGTCAGAAACTCTAACAGTGTAATAAGGATGGAAAATGCCCCATGTCTGGTTGGAAACTATAAAATCTCATTACATTAAGCCAAGGAAAGAGGTAACAGTCTTTCTGTGAGCTTACAGAAAACTGGGAAGAAGCAGGAATGGCCTTCCCTCTGCAACTGAGCCAAGCTGATCACAGCCCACTGACTCCTGAACTGAGCCAAAAATACCAGGCTTTGGTCTAGTGGCCTCAGGAGGTGATGTCAAAACCCAGAAATCATTGGATTGAGTAGTTCCCTTTCCATTAAAGGATACAGAAAGTTTAAAATAGTGTTGGTCCCACCCTAACAACAAGAAGGAGCTTGATAATCTACAAAATCATAACTATTCTTGAACTCCTGAGATAGATGAGATCTCAAGACAACCAATTGGCCTGAAATGTAGGAAGAGACCAGTTCCTCCAAAGAGACAGAGAACGGTGGCTTCCCTGCTGCCAACAATAAGGGAGAGGTGTCACGTTGAGTGCCACACACTCACATAAGAATGTTTTGGCTAAAATATTCAACAAATATCTAGAGTTTGATGCTTGGCAGGGACATTGAGAAACTGAAGTCAGTGCTGACATGATGGTATTGATAGTAACAATAAAAAACCACCTAAAAGCAGTTCAACTTCTAACTAGATGGACTCACCCCACATACAAAAGACCTATCAAAAGAAATATGTCCATTTCCACGCATAAATACTATGTATTTCAAAATCTAAGGTTCTGCACTCAGCGATGGGAGTTCAATAAAAACCATGAGGAAAAGAAGGAAGGACGCATAGCTCACCGTCCAAAGGCAAAGCGATCGATGGGGCCAGACTCAGACAGTGACCCGGGTACAGGGCCCGTCAGAGAGGAAATTCAGGTGCGCGCTGACTCATATGGTAAAAAAGGTTGTGGAAAAGGTGGATGCTATTAATTCACATCTGGGCAGCATCAGCAGAGATAGGGGACCCATCGGAAAGAAACAAACGGACACCGTGAAGATAAAAAACATAGTAATAGAGGTGAAAGTGCCTTTGAAGGACTTCTCGTGGAATGCACGTAGCCTAAGGAAAAACAAACAGTGAGCATAAAAAGGTGCAGAAAAACAAAACTGAAACACAAAAAGAGTTTTAAAAAAGCACAGAATAAAGAATCTAAGAGCTACGGAACAGCATCAGATAGTTTAACAGACGTTTACTTTGAGTCCCAAAAAAAGAGAAGCGAGCACGAACAAAGAAGTAGATGTATTTGAATTATGAATAAAAGAAGTGAAACTACAGATCCGATAAGCTAAGAGAATCACCAAACAGGAGAAACACTCCCCCCAAAAAACACATCTAGGAATATCATATTCTTTATCTGCTGAAACCAAAGGTCAAAAGGAAACCTTGAAGGCGGCCAAAACAAAAGACATGTTCTATAAAGAACGAGAGTGAGAGTCACTGTGTCGGAGATGACGTAGTTAGAAGACCACGGGGTGACATAGTTGAAGGTCTGAAAAGAGAAAATAACTTACCAACCCAGAATTTTATACAGAGCAAAAATATTCAAAAATGAAGGTTAAATAAAGATATTTTTAGACAAACAAAGCAAAGAGAATTTATTACTAACAGACCTCCAATATAAGATTTGTTAAAAAACATTCTTTAACAGAAAAAATATATTACACAGAAACTAAGAAAAAAATAATGAATATCTCTAGAAATAGTAAAGTGAAAGTACATTAAAGTGTGTGTGTGTATATATATAATCTTTATTGCTGAAAGTATTACAGATGTCCCCTTTTTATCCCCATTGAATTGATCCCCTCCACCCCACATCCCCCCCCCCAGGCCTTCCCCAGACCAATGTCTGTGTCCATGGGTTATGCTTATAAACATATAAGTTCTCTGAATAATCTCTCCTCCCCTTCCCCACCCCCGCCTTCCCTCTGAGATCCCTCAGTCTGTTCCATGCTTCTGTGTCTCTGGATCTATTTTGTTCAACAGTTTATTTTGTTCATTACATTCCACATATGAGAGACCATGTGGTACTTGGCTTTCTCTGACTGGCTTATTTCACTTAGCATAATACTCTCCAGGTCGATAATCCTCACCCGAGGATATTTTCCCCCACTGCTTTTCAGAGAGAGTGGAAGGGAGAGAGAGAGAAAGAGAGACAGAGATAAAAACATCGATGTGAAAGAGACACATCGATCGGTTGCCTCTCTCGCATGGTCCAGTCGGAGCCAGGGATCAAGCCTGAAACAGAGGTACATGCCCTTGGCCGGAATTAAACCCAGGACCTTTCAATCCACAGGCCAATGCTCTAACCACTGAGTCAAACCAGCGAGGGCTATTTGGTTTTTATTGAAATAATATAAAGCAAAAACAGTACCAGTGCAGTCTGGTTTTATAGCATATGTTAAAGTGTAGATAATAAGAGAAGACTAGATGGGAGGGAAGAATTGGAAGTGTATTGTACAGGATTTTTATACTGTTTATTAAGTTATTTAATATTATTTGAAGGCAGATGGTGATTAATTAGAGATGAATGTTATAAACCCTAGTCTTTAAAGAGGCCACACAATTCAGAATAGAGAAATTAATTTAATCCCATTGTTTTCAGCTCCACCCTTTGGCCCTGCAATTCTCCTTAAGAAAGAAAGAGGCAGCCACATAGCATAGTCATTAAGAGAAGGGAGACAGACTGCCAGTATTGGAGCCATAGCACAGCATTAACTTTATGGGCAACCTTGAGCAAGTTCATCTTTCTGGACCTCAGTTTCCTTTATAGAAAGATAATGTTAATACTCCTAGGTTTATTATATGAATAAAACTATTTTTTGTAGGGCACCAGGAGTAGGGCTTGGCATATAGTGAGTGCTGTATAAGCTCCACAGTCAGTGCTGTACAAATTACTCTCCAGACAAACTTTCAAGTAGCCCCCCAGTTTTCTGGCCCATATCTCACTCTTCTCTCCCAAAGGTAGGGTACTGCCCTGAGCAGAACTCACTGGAAATGTTCACTTTCATTGCCTTTTTCAAGTCTGGTGTTTGTTCACCTAACCCATGTTCAACATCAATTTACTGGCCAGGGCCCATGCTGTACAGATTATTAAAGTTTGAATGTAGTCCTTAGGTAGACCCCTCTTTAGGCTCTGAAGTTGTAATTTGTATTTCTTTTTTCTTAGATTCCTAGGCTCAGCTACCACTTCTCTATCTGGTTTTTGTTTTCCAAAATTTTGCAGAAGTATTTCGTCTGCAGGTTTCTCTCCCATTCTCATTGCCCATTATGCATCAACAGAGTTTTTCTGCATGGGCTTGCAATTTAACAGTGATCTTCAGTTTAGTATTAGTGATTAAATAGTTAATTATCATGTCTTATTTTTTTTCCTTTCTTTTCAAAAGCTTCTCAGTATCCAGTGGGAGCAGTAGGATTTGTTTGTTTAAGCATGTGGTGTGTGTGTGCTCACATGTATGTAGTTATGGGTTTTATTTCAGCTGCAAAGTCTTAGAACTTCAGGGGATGGGATACACTTCGGGATGAGGTGACTGCAGTGATGAGCTCCCTGGGCTCCAAAACTCTTTTCCTGTCTCCAAATAGAAATGCTCTTCTTTTATTGGGTTTATATACCGCCTTTCCACTTAAGATTATATTTGGAGAAAAAGTTATTTGATGGAATCACTGGTGTTAACCTTCTTGGTTACCAAAGGAACAAAAATAATATAAAAATGAGATTGTGAGTAAAGGTAGTGATAGTACATTTCCTGAGGACATAGGAAATATATAGGGTTCAGTCATGTGGGAAATACACTGGTGGTCCCCAGAGTACACACTACTTGCTTGATGTAACTGGACACTTGAATGGATACAAGTTCAAACCTATTAATCCCTTACAGTTGCTATTTCAGGTTGAATAAATAAAAATATAGAGTGAGCAGTCTGGAAAGAGCCAGGATGTAAGGGGGGAGAAGGTTGCGTGTAGTCTACCCTTCAAAAGAGAAAGGAAGACCAGAGCTCTATTTTTTGTTTTAATAATAAACAGTGAAAAGGTGTTTACAACTTTATAACTATTTAGTCAGGATAGTAAGTCGTCTACCTAGTTATTTTATAGGATTACTGTATATATAGACATCTTGGGCTATTGCCTGGTTTTTCAATCTTTATTGTTGAAAGTGTTACAAGTGCCCTCCCTTTTCCCCACTGACCCCCCCTCCCCCAGGCCTTCCCCACACTGTCGTCTGTGTCCATGGGTTATACACATATGCATATAAATTCTTCAGTTGATCTCAGAAGGTTATCTGAAACCATCCTGTTCCCATTACGAAACCTAGAATGACGACCAGGAGAACCAGTAAAAAGTCCTTCAACTGTCGTCATGTTGCCGTATTTATATTTTCAATGTGTTTTACCCAGTGTGTCTTCTCAGTAAAACTTTTTACTAAAAACCCCTGGCAGCCAGTTTGGAGAATGTGGCAGGACACGGTGGGGGTGGGACAAGATAAAGAAGGAAAGGAGAGGCTTCGGCAGGACGCTCGTAGCAGGAAGGAGAAGGGGGGCTCTCCCCGCTGGCCTCGGCCCCCCAGAAACCCACCGGCCGGGACACTGGGAGCCGCACAGCTCTGCAGCCAAAACTCGGCCCTTCCAGGGCTGAGGTACTGCTTTCCCCACGGTGCCGGCCAGAGTAAAGCGGCTGCTAAGACACATGAGCAGTAGATATTATTAAAATTAGAAGTTTTACTCCATTCTCTTCCTGAAAATACTGAATCAGCATGGAATGGGCTGTGCACAGGGCAGCAGGGGCTCCCTCGATCTCAGTGGATTCATTTAAAAGAGGAAAGTGCACAGGGTCCGAAATTAGTTTAGCGTATAATCTGTCTTTCATTCTGAGTTCCCCAGGGGAAAAGAACAAGTAAACAGTACTTTGGACCTGCTGGCCCTGATTCAATCCAGATTTTAAAAGTCCTTCCTCATGGTTTTATCATGTGGCTGCTTCTATCACTCTTTATAAGGGAAAGTAAAAGGCAGATCCCAGGTAATGTCACTGACTGGCTGCTGATGTGCTCTCTTCGCTGTGAAAAACAACAGCAAAAAGAAAATACGAAAATTTGCACCATAGGGAGAGGTAAGATTTACAATTGAAAAAGTTATTTTAGTGAAGTGTTTTCAAACTAGCGTTCACAATCCAACAGTGGATTATAAAATCGATTTAGTGGCTTGCAACCAGAACTTTTGTTTTAATATAATAGAATCCAATTAAGTCAAACCAAATAGCATCTAGAGTGGACCAGAATAATAATATATCTTAAATGTATAGAGTTGTATCATTTATTAAAACATCTGTTCCCGTGTGAGTGTGTTTTATGAACGTGTGTGTGTGTTGCATCAAAGTGTAAAATGTGTTGTGAATCATAGAGTTGTTTGAAAAAAACCTTTAGAATAATTACCCCTAAATGAAGTATAGCTGAGGTGGATTAGCAAAAACTATAAACTAATTAATGCATAGATCTCTGAAATAACAACGTGATCAGAATAGAAAGGAATTGGCAAAGATTTCTGTTCTTGAGTGAGTAGAAAATTTTCCACTATATTGTAATAGCCACAAAAACAAACCTAATTATTTCCAATATCTCCTTAAAAAACAGGGGATCATATTTGTGATTTTCCAGAAGCTCTCTGGGAAACCGTGAAGATATTTTGCATGTAATAGGTATCCTAAAATCTTAATTTTATTTTTGTCTAAATTTAAGGGTTTTTTTAGGAATGCAAAATCAAAAACACTTTCACAGATTTGTTCATTTAGCTGACTTAGAACTCGGGGTGACTGAGGAACTACTTGTTACCCATTTAATCCAACTGGCATAAAACATTTAAAAATTAAAACAAAAGGTAACACTATTGTTAAGTATCTTAGCTCTTCCATAAGTGAAGAACCTTCGTTCTTTGTATTATCTGTCCTTCCTTGATGATCAAGGACATAATAACAATGACATAAAGCACAGAAAATTATTCTAATAAGAAACAGAATCTCGTTTATCCAGGCAGATTACACAGAAGGTAAAGAACAGCTATCCTATAGGGTAAGGCTTTGATTAGCATACCAAGGACACCAGCTCATCAGAAGTTAAGCAAATCTTGCTAAAATGTTAATATATTTTGTGGCTTACTTGCATACTCAGGTATTCTGAATCCAGGCAAATAAAATTCACTTCCAAATTGTCCTTCACTTTATTTTGCCTGGAACAGACTGACATTTCATTTTAGAACATGGTTCTCTTTCAGGGGGTCTGCAAAATCAAAACTATTTTCATTACAACACTGGGATATTATTTTTTTTTTTACCCTTCTCCAGAGTGTATAGCAGAGGTTCCTAGAGGCTACATAGCATGTGATATCCCAGGAGACTGAACACAGAAGCAGATATAGAACCCAGCTGTCTTCTGTCAAGTGAGACATTTGAGAGGTTTGTAAAAATGCCACTCTAATCACAATTTTATTTTATTTTTTGCTTTGGAAAAGAGTTTTCTTTATAAAAAATGTTACTTTGCCAACATGAAATGAATTCATCTTGGTTTTAAAAAAATGAATTGATAAATGTTTTTTAACATTTTTCTCAATTTTAGTTTTTGACAGTGTAATTTTGATACTTGTAATTTACACTGAACCCCACATAAGAGGAAGTTTTTAGGGGATCTCAATAATATTTAAGCATGTAAAGGAGCCCAGAGACTAAAAATTTTGGGAGCTGCTGCTTTAGGGAAAAAAACCTCTCTTTTCCTTAAGGGAGAAATTTTACAAAGCCACGCATAGTTGAATTTCCCTGTCATGAATGCTCGCTGTCTCAACTGCTCATATTCAGTGTAACTTTTACCCAAAGTCACTGGCTTCTGTTTCACAAGGAAAACTAGAAGGTTGGAAATTGAGAACTGTCTGTCTATCAGACACAAGCATTTTAAGACTTGTGAAGCTCATGAAAACAACACACTTTCTATACCCCCACACACGTTCTTTTTATACCTTCTTTAACTGGAAAATTTGAACACATTCAAGTAATATCACTCCAAAACTAGCCTATCTGCAGCATATAAAAATAAGGAGCAAAAGCATATAACCTTAAAATAACTCTCAGTAATCAATGTTTGCTATTTTGTTTTACCTAGAAAGTATCTGGGTCCCCAATCTTATTTGTTGTTTTTAGGGAGATGAAACAAAAAGAAAGATTTTCCCTGGAAAATCCAGTTTGCAAATTAAAGAAAATGTGAATTGATAAATAATAAATAGCTCTAAGAACAGATAAGAACTTTTGTTTTCATGATGCTCTTTGACCCTCTTTTCCCAAAATATTAAAAAGGTGTGCAAAATTGACAACATGGTAGAAAAATATGAATTACTATAGTTTTCTCAAAAGAGAGCAAACCTGAAAAGATCAGTAAGAAAAAAATTAAGAATTGTTAAAAATTTTTCTTCAAAATAGATTCTATGGTATTTATAAAAGGGAGATCTTGCTTTTTGATTACATTTTGCTCCTTTGAGATTGAATTTATATTACTTTCTTATTTTATGAAAATCTAATATATATTATCAGCCTTTGATGGTAATTCCATTCTTTTACTGTGACTTTCTGAACGCAGCTAATTGATTCACAACTTTAATTTGGCAAGGTCAGTAAATAATGCAAGAGATTCTAAACATCTGGATAGAAAGTCCAAGACCTTTGAATTAAAGTGTTTAGTTTTCATTTGATATAAATCTTAACAAATAAAAACCCTAAGCTATTTGCATAACTGACATGTCTCAGAGCAAATTGATGGTGTATGGGTGATAAACCGTTTGTATGCATAAAAGTCCCTGATATTTACTGGAATTAGGTACAGCAGATGTCACATTAACATTTGGCAAGAAAAAGCCCAAATGAATGATTGGAGAAAGTAAATAGGCTACAGGGTTTTAATAGACCGTGTATATACACTAGAGACTTCAGGAAACTACTAAATGTTTAAATATATTAACTGACATTGTATGTGGTAGATATATTTGCAATGAATGGGACAAAGTACAAATCAATGGTTCATTGAGGTGGGGGTTTTCGCCTCCTTTGTAAATCCTGGAAATATGTTCTTCACCAAAAAGATATATATAGACCAACATTTTGTCTGGGATTTGTCGAAAATGTTAGGAAAATAGTAGGACTATCCAAATGGAGAAATAAATTCATTAAATATCTGATATAAACAACCCCAAATACACACAAATACTTCATTCTCTTAATCATTAGAAAATTCAAAATTTACTGATACCATCCACAATGTTGTCCATATGGCTAAAGTAAGTTCATGTCAACATTTGGATCACAAAAAAGGTTAGGTTAGATGCATGGTAATAATACAATAGTTGAAAGAATGTAGAACGTGGCCCTGGCCAGGTAGCTCCCTTGGTTAGAGCGTTGTCCCGATACACCAAGGTTCTGGGTTTGATCTCCGGTCAGGGCACATACAAGAAGCAACCAATGAATGCATGAATAAGTGGAACAACAGATCAATGTTTCTCTCTTCTCTCGTGCTCTCTCTCTTCCTTCCTTTCTCCAAAAACAATTTTTTTAAAAAAAGGGAGAGAGAAGCACACAGCACAACCAATAACAAGTGAGGGGATAAACATGAATCTTAGCTATATATGTGTATTTTTTAAAATAAAAATTATTTCCATTAGATCTTATTAAGAATATTTATAAGGATTTAAAGAGAACATCAGCATATATACATATGATATATACCCCAGATGTGCTCGGCAGAAAAGGGGTATTTCTAAGTGACTGGTGTCTTTACATCAGAGGATATAGGGATCCTTCAGTGTAAAGTACTGATAGACCATAGTCAAGCTTCAGACTAAAAATACTCGATAGCCACAGTAGTATGTGATTCAAGGTTAGGCCATATTTTACCTCTTGCTCATTTTGGTAGTAAACCCTAAATCATATTCGCGCTAGGAGTGAAAAGGTGAAAGCAACAGTGGAAAAAAATCATCTAGACCTGGGCATGGGAGGAAGATAATTTCAGTAGAGTCCAGACAGATCACAAGCACACTCTTTTCTAGCATAAATGTACTCAAAATGTTAACTATCTTCTAGAATTGCTACCACTATATTGATTTTTTAAATAAAGCAACTTGCAAGCATAAATAATAAGCATGAGAAAAAGCAAGGTAAAATTATGTTTTTATTTTATTATGCCCTCCAGCCTTAAAACTACCTAACCAGAATTCCTTGAGAGGAAGATTTTAAAAGTAAACTAGGAAACACGAAGCCTAAATATCACAAGAAAAAGAGACAATAGAAAATTTTAGAGCTAGCTTTTCTGATAGATCATAGAGGCTGTACTCTATTTTATTACAGTCAGACTTGCAAATTAAATCTCAGATCTTTTATTTTATTTTTGCCTTTTCTATATTTCCATGATGAATATCTGGCACTTCATCTCATTTTGTCTCATTAATAGTAATGATTCAATGAGAGAGAACTGGATTCTCAATTGTTCATTACTGTAATTGGTAACACTGAGGAAAGGCATTTTCCATGTCTAATGATGTCAGCTTGCTTATTTTTGGACAGCATGATTTCCAGTGTTTATATGAAGAAAACTACTTAGGAGAATAATTTTATCAGATTAATGTTAAAATTCCTTCCCAGTATATTGTTAGATTTCTCCTAAACCCCCAAATCAGAATTAATCACTGTGTGCTCTATAGGGTTTGGTCATACTTCTCTCAGGGCACTTTTTGGTCTAACTTTATTATAGTTCCTCATGAACATAAATATTTCACCCCTTAGATTACAAACTGTGACCACACTGCAGTAAGTAGATGAAATAAGCATTTTTTAAATGAATGGAAAATAAGCTTAATAAGAAATATGTAGTGTTTTACAAATACCTAAGGGAGAAAGTGCAGTAATATATAGAGATTATTTGTCTTACCATCCTAACATATGTACATATTTAGTTGGAGCATAAAGGGATTCAGCACACTGTGGAATTAAGAGACAATATCAACCCTCAGAGACATATAAGAAAGTTAATGCACAACTAGAATATTAAACATCACACCATGAATCTTGTTTTCCCTAAGTGGATATGAACCAAACCACCAAGGGACAATAACAGAAACATTAAACATAATGACATTCAGGAACAAGAGCATATGAAACAAAGTCATGGGTAATTGCTTTAGACTGGGAGCTATGCAGTCTTTTAAAACTGATTATCAGCAAATGCATACCCAGGGGAGAACACGTTGGAGTCATGGGATAGATAACTGCTAGGAGGGCCTAGAACCCATGAATAAATCAGTTACCAAGATTTCAGCCGATATGATCATAATTCATCAGAGAAAGAATAAATCTAACTTTCCCTAGACAATGGGGCTAGGAGATGCAAGGGAGCAGAACACCATGATGTGTATGTATGAGATTGCAAGCTCCGTGGCCTGCTGGGTCTCTAAATCATAAGGACTTCCTAAAAACACTTTATGCCCCCTTAATATACTGTATGGTAATTAGAGATCATGTGACAGAAAAATCACAGAAATAGGAGCTGAGGGTTCTAGTCTTTTTCTACAAGTGCATATAGATAGAAAATAAAGGGCCATTTGCTATCAAAGTCACATGGAGTCCCTGTCCATCCCACACGTGGGTGTGGTGTGGCTAGACTGCAAACTTGTGTTGACATACCCAATACTTTTTAGAAGAACAAATTAGCAATAATATCCTCATTAATTAGACCAATTAAGGAATGCTTCTTCAAGTTTGAAGGTGGACCTTCTCTCAGTGGATAAGATTGGACAAGTGTTTTTTACATAATTAATATTAGCTGGATTACTCTTGCAGTGCTTTAATTGCCAGAAAGCGTTTGCGGTTGTAGCTGATGAATATCTCCCCTCGCTTCACCTTCCAAGATCATGGAAGTGAAGTTGTCCCATGAGAATAAAATACAATATCAAAACAATCAATCAGAGCACAACTATACCACCTCAAAACTTGATAGCAAATTTGAAGGTTTGTGATGGAGGGTGGGAGGAAGTTAACATTGAAAGCATACATAAGGAAGAGTTATGGAGACAAACTTTGGCATTGCCCAGCCATTTTTATTCTTCAAATTCCTGTGCTATTACCCTGAGCAACTTTCCAATCTCATACAATTATGAGATGGACACATTGGATATCAAGTGTGATGTCATTAAACCAAACAAGTCAAGTAGATAAATAGCCTTATTTGACCTGAAAAATAAGTTGTATTTGGCTAATGCAGCTTTAAAAATTGAACTTGGGTTTACAAAATAATATTTTTCCCCTAAATCTAAATGTTGGGATTCACTTGAAAAATAAGATCTGACAACACTAGGACAGCACTTCTCCATGGTATGAGACCATTCTTTGGAATATCTGCAGGGGCTAACTCCTTGAGATGGTGTGTACACTCCCAGTTTGCAAGCCCCCCACATTCATGCACAAGGCCAACTTTTCTCATTTATATTATCTGCTTGGCAGGTAAACATTGAATTTTAAATCTCTGAACCAACCTGAACTCCCAGAGACTTTTGTATAGATCCTATGAACAAGGACAAATTATCAGCATTATTTCCATTTAAGTTTTCATTTTAATTCAGGTATATTATGGATAATCATTGTCAGTAATCTTTTCGTGGTCCAATAAGTAACTTATAAGCCAAGTGATGCATAATTGTGTGTTCAAACCTAGTGTCTCTTAAATGCAAAATTTAATCTTTGTGATAACTTAATGGAGATTTGTCTCATTAGGAAATATTTCAATTTATTGGAAAAAGATATGATGAAATAATCAAGAAAATGATATGATGTTCTAAATAGAGACACCAAGGCCCTGGCCAGGTAGCTCCATTGGTTAGAGCGTTGCCCTGATATGCCAAGATTACGGGTTCAGTCTCTGGTCAGGGCACATACAAGAAACAAACAATGAGTGCATAAATAAGTAGAACAACAACTTGCTCTCTCTCCCTCCCTCCCCCCCCCCCCACACACAAACTCATTCTCTCCATTTCTCTCAAATCAATAAAAGTAAAATAAATAAAAGTAGAAACCCCAACTCATTGGTGTCACTTTCCCTTCTGTTCATATATTCTCAAATAGTCTCATTCCTGAGATATGTAGTGTACTCAGAATTTATGATTTTTGATCCTCATAATTCATTATTTAAAGGAGGGGCCATTTTCTAGACCCTGCCACTGTGGTTTGTTAACTGGACAGAAGTGAGACTGTGGATTGAGTTTAATGGCAACTATAGTCAGCTATCAGCCAACCTGCTGGCTGTGGCACAGCAAGTTGGAACACACCCTCTTACCAATAAGCACATATATATCCCCTTCTCTCCAGTCTGCTTCCCCCACCTCCACTTCCTAAAGAGCTGGAGAGTTGCATTATACTTCCTTTCCTGACATTCCATGATCAGTAGTATCCTAATAATGCAATTTTCTCAGAATTAACAAAATGTTCCAAATCTCTGTATACTCCCAAATTTAAACATCTACATATCAAAATAATAAATAAAATAAATTTTACATGAGAGAGAAGTAGAGCCATATACTTGTAGAATGTTAGGAAAGGTGATTCAAGGTAATGTAGAAAAGCAATTAATTGAACGTGTAACCCCTGAAAATCTTCACTGTGAGGGCGGACCCTCAGAGAACCAAGGCATCACTCAAAGAAGTAGTGCTAAAGATTTGCACTTACTTTTACCTGGAGCCACCATTCCCAAAATGATCAAATTAAACACGGGGTTGTATCCCAGATATCACAGTTTTCCTCAGAGCCAGAATTGCTAGAAATGTAATAGAACAGAAATGTAAGAACATAAATATATGTGCATTTCTAAAAGAAACTCATGTTCACCACAACTTAAATACAAAACTTTCATTCAATTCATAAGTGAAATGTTTCTGGTAAAATCATTATTGAATATAATTTATTTGGGGAAATACTTTCATGTAGATCCCATGGAAAGTTAACTGATTTATTTCTTTGTTTCTATTTTTAACAGTACTTCGTAGCATTTTCCTGTGATAACTGAAAGAATACTCCAGAGTGGGTATATTCCAGCATCTCAAAGCTCATCCATATCCTTTGAACTGAGTAAGCCAGTCACACAGCCTATTGCACACAGTAGTCCATGGATTTCTGCTTGCTCAAGAGAGGAGCCTGTCCTAAGCCACATACCCTGCTTCCTTGGCATACGTGATTCCACCAGCCGGAAGGCACCTGTCTCACTAGTCACTAATCCACAGTTTGACACAATCCAAATGTAAGGGAGGTGAGGTGACCTAGAGCAAGACTGTTTCCAAAATTTATATTACTGTTAAAATCATCTGATCAGATTCTCTTTTTCTGGACTGTGAAATAGAAATACAAGTACAAATAGAACCAGGGAATTGTTAGAGAAGAGAACAGTTGAAAAAGGTTCCAAAGAAGCAACACCGAGTACCACAGAGGGCCATGGGTAAAGAATAGTTGTGACTAACCTCTTGTATCTTTTTGATAATTGATGAGCTAATACTTATAAAGCTCTTAGCAGAATCTGGCATATTGTAAGTGCTCATAAAATTTAAATGCTGCTCCCATCACATTATAGTATAATGATTGTTTTAACTCTGTCTCTACCACTAGGCTCTGAGCTAGTTTCTAAGAGCAGGGTCTCTTACCCATCTTTGTATTCTCAGTCCCTAGAACAGCGCCAAGCACATTGCAGGTACTACAGTAAATGTTCATTAAGTGAAATAAAGATTTTTTTTTCTCTCTTCACCCATCTTCCTCTCTTTTCTCTTCATACCTCATCACATTTGAGGACCCTAGGAAAATTGGTGAATTCACGTAGCATATTGAAGTTTAGTTCACTTTTAGGTGGTGTAAGAGTCAACCTGACTTTGCCTTATTTTCTATATTAAAGTTAGATATACTTCAAGTAGCCCCTACCTAATCCCACTGTGAACATAGTTGAGTCAAATACTCAGAAGGTGAAGGACAGATGGGTGTAGGCAAGGCCTAGTGTTAACGAGATTAGCAAGAGTAATCACTATTTATCAGAGGCTCAGTAGAGATTTAATAAAACACATTTCAAAACTTTAGGACTTTAAAGACATTTAGAGTTTATCTAGGTCATAACTTTGGCTTTGTAGATGAGGAAGCTGAGATCCAGATAGGAGAAATAATTTACAAGACATCACAGAGCTTGGGACTTAAATATATGACTCCTAGTGGCTATAGTGGTCCTTCCTCTATAACCACTACATAGCATGTTCACAGCACAAAGCGATATGGGATATTTAGACTATTAGAATAGTAGGGCAAAGTGTAAACTCTGGCCTTAGATTTAATTTCATTAGAGCTCAGCAGCTGCCTCGTACATCTTTTGGGAGAAAATAATCCCAGAAGCAATGATGCTCTCTTCATCATTGTCTATAAATATACTAAATTATTTATTAAGGAATATCACAGATGTCAACCAGAACAGAAAACTAATAGTTTATAGTGCTTTAATTTATCTGATTTACACATATTGTCAGAGACAACCTTTATGGAGGAACATGTAATAATTAAACACTTGTCAGAATGGCTAAATGTCACTATAAAATAAACTAGCAATCCAAATCCTGTGGGACAGTTTTGATATGTCAACAGTTCTCCTGGGAAGGGAGACTTTTGAAGCACCATGTTTGCAAAATGTAGGCAATGTGGCACGTTAAGAGAATCAGTAGATCTCACTTAGGGAGCTAAGATTAATGGGCGAGGCAAAAACCCAAGTTAGTTATGGGAAATAACAAGTAGTTGAATTTTAGGAAAAATATGGACAAGAATGGATTGTTTTAATGAAGGGTCAAAATCATAGTTAAATAGATAACCTAAAAGAATAAATAAATAACCTTTTCTTCCTTCCTCTGATATTCTTCCCCTCCCCTTTCCTTTTTTTCTTTTTCCTTTATTTTTCCTAAGAACTCCAAGAATTATCTAACCATTTGTGGTGCTTTATGCGTTGCCTGGTGTCTTCACTTTCTGTATCTTACAATCATCCTACTAGAGAATCATTAAGTTTATAAAAGAAACATGTTTCTTTGTAACATTTTTATCATTTTATCATTTAGATCATATTTTAGCCCACTTGAGAGCTTTGCTAAAGGAGACTCAGTAGTGAATTTTCTTTAGTTCTAAGGCTATTCATGAATTTTCAGACATATTGATTCTTAGATGGAACATCTCTGAGACAAAAAGTCTGGAGCCTTCCTGTGGATAACGTCTGCCTCTATGAGCCTCAGCAATGATGTCATGCTGCTGTGTTTCACAGTACAATTAATTGTTTTCAATGTATGAGGCTAATAAGTTTCATTCTCTCCTCGTTGCTTTTTATTACATAACTGTAAAAATATATTAGCAGATGAGTTAAAAGAAATTCTGCTTCTAACCATGATGGAGTAACTGGCAGTTGTTACCCTCTGTCCAAAAAAACCTGTAAGATTGGACAAAGTATATGAGGCAGTGATTCCTGAACACTGAACAACAGATGTGGCAGGATAGCAATCCTGGAGAGAAGGGAAATCTATGAAGGAAGTCTCAGGTTTATCTGCTTTTTCTGTATGAGGTAACTTTCCCAACTATGTTCCAGGGAGCGAAGTCAAACTGAAACCCTGTATCACACTGAAGACATAGAAATTGAAATTGCTGGAATTTTCAGGGCATGAAGCCAGAAATGAGAGGCTTGCGTGGGTTTGCAAGGAGTACAGAAAGCTGAAGGGGTGGTTTCTAAACATTCGTGGCCACGGCTGGGCTGCCTGGGTGCAGAGTTAGGTTCCACCAGAGACCTCCTGTGGGGCTGTGAGGTGAATGGAGGTGGCAGAGGTTGTGGGGTTGGAGGCACAGTGAATTTAGTCCAGTCATAGTGAAGCATCCTCGTGGAGAACCTCAGGCTTTCAGCTGCAACTGAAGAAAGTACTTTAAAAATAAGATGCAAGCTCATTTTGTTGATTAAGCGAAATATACAGTGTGACAAATAAATGGTATTAGATGGATATAGATAGGCAACTAAAGACAGCAGGGTTCCCTAAGCCAAACTGCCGCAGTCTTTTGTAACATGTTTAAATCGTGCTGAGAAGAAAACAACACACACATTAAAAGGGAGAATCTAGCCACAAAAAAGCAAAGAAGAATGATTCATTTCACCTGACTTTTCCTACTAAACTGTTGTCTTTTTCTGCCCGAGGGGACAGTGCCAGCCAGAGGTATAAGAAGGGACACATCAGTTGGCCTCAGTCAGCGCACCTCAGGAGTCCCTTTGCTGTTCCTGACAGTGTAGCTGTATTCTATGGCCCAGTCTTCATCACACAAGGTGGAGGTCAAAAGGTGGATTTTGGACCCTCTGCCTACTCACACAGTAGCTTATGCTCTGGGCTGTTAATCTCAAACATTCCCATTTATGGTTAATCATTCCCAATTTCGACAAGGAAATTGCCTTCCTGCAAAGGAAAAATAGGATATTTAGAATGAAAACATCATGGGCAGCATTCCACAATGCAATTGCAAGAGTCGTTTATAGTAATAAATCCTATGGAAAGCCAGGGACTATAATAAATTCTGGATATTAGAGATATTGCTGTCATAATTACAGAATTGAGAGGTAAAGGGTATGTTAAGCTATCTGAAGAAAAATCATCCTTGTGCAAAATAACAACAGCTGTTCAAACTTCTATGCGGCTAAAATCCTTAAGTCATAGCTCACCAGTCTTTATATGAATATGCTTTGTGTTTCGATGATTTTTTCTTCTGCATGGCTGACAGTTTACTTCATTTACAAGATGAGGAACACAAATGACCAGGGTTGATAAAGCTTATATTGCAGAGGAAGTCAAGCAATACTTCATTAAACTTAAAAACGGACCACTAAAGAAGAGAGATAAAGTAACAGGCCTAGACTTTGGTCCTCATGCTGACCGCATAAAGAGCTGCAAAATATCCTCCCAATAAACACGTTTTGCACAAACCCTATGGGCATCCCAGGCTTACTGAACAAGTTACCTGTCCTTGTGCAAATAATATATTGTAGACCCTGAAATTGAACCTAATTTACTGTGTACTGATAATGTGCCATTTCATATGGAAAGCTTCGCCAGGACCAAGCAGTTATTTGGAGATTGGTTGACTTTTATAATAACAAATCTCTTTGGTTTGAAGTTAGTTAGCATTCTAATGATAGTTCTACTTTCTTTGAATGGAGAGCTCAGTCTTAGAACCAAATAATAAATATTGAAATAATGGAAGAATGGTTTACTATTGGAGTTTTAGCACCCTCAGTGCTCTCAGTCTGCTACATAATTATCGAGAGGGCCACTGCAAGCTCCCATTGGAGCCTGGCTGATTGCAGTTGAAGGAAAATGTTCATTCTGTATAGTTGGCTTGGAGAAGAAAAAACATTCTTCTGTATCATCTACCAATCCTGTCACAAAAACATTAGTTTTTAATACACTTACTACTCTATAAAATTGTTATTGCCAAAGCTTTTAGCTAGATAGATAGATTCATAGATCCATAGATAGATGATAGATAGATGATGATAGATAGGTAGATGATAGATAGATAGATAGATAGATAGATAGATAGATAGATAGATAGATAGATAGATAGATAGATGATAGATAGATAGATAGATAGATAGATAGATAGATAGATAGATAGATAGATAGATAGATGATAGAATAATCAAATGCACAGATAGATAAACAAGCAAACAAACACTTGAATAAATGAATGCATGCAGTGTTCACTTGGAAGACTTTTTCTGAATGTCACATTTAAGAGTGATATCCCTATTTCATTTGTGTTTCAGCAAACAATATGCTTGGGGCCATACCTAGAAAGTACACAGACACTGGCATGGTCAATGTCAGCATGTCTATGCTGGACTGTACCCAACTAAGACCCCCAGAATGAGGAACGCCAATATAATGGTGCCCTTTAGTCACTGCATTATATCACCTGATTTTTCATTACCTGTGTTCTCATGTTTAGGTGTTACCTGCCACATACAGTAGCACAGACACTTCTATTTTTCACTGTGATACCATAGTTGAAAGACTGCTGGCACATAAACACTCATTAAACGTTTGGGACAGTGCTCAATCCGCTCCAGGAGTGGTGTGTGGGTGAGTGAGAAGGACAGACAGGTATCTATGTATATGAGATATAGAGAGCCCCTAGCCTCCTATAATTGCCTCACTTATTTATAGTTATAAATAATATACTTGCTTCCTTCCTCAGTAATCATGGGGTAAGCTTTGGCCATCTTTGGTTTCTCAGTCCAGAGAGATTGCACTGGTGGAGAACAGGACTGTCTATTAAGGTCTTTTGTCTGGGTTTACACAGAAGTCCAGTGAGACAGTGTTGATTTAGAGTAAGTTCTTCTTCCTAAATTCTTTCTATACTCTTTCACATACAAGTCTGCTTTTTCTGGACAAGTAGAACTGAGAATGAGTGCCTAAACCGTAGTAAATTCTGTAAGTTAATGCCATCCTGTGGAGTAACAGGACAACCAGCTGATCTTTCCTGGCAACATGTTGTAGCATTGTGTTAAAGCTCACTTCAGAAATAAAAAACAAAAAAAGAAATCAATTGCTTTCAAGTAGGTTGAATATAAACCTAGTAAATAATTTAAAATCCTTTTTTCTCCAAAAACATAATGGGACAGTCAGGATTCTCCAGGGTAGCAGACTAGTATATATGTATGTATGTGTGTATATGTCTGTATTCATACCTATATGTCTTTTAAGAGGTCTTTGATTGTAACTTTTAATAGTTTAATAATGACTATCAAGAAAGTGAAAAGGCAACACACCAACTGGGGAAATATCTGAAAATTTTATTAGAGAGAAGGGGTAATTTTTCTGTTATGTATAAAAACTTCTTTATGTAAACATCCTACAAGAAAAGGGTATGTTAAGTTCAAGGAAGAGAATATGCCAATGCATTTTGCTGGGGGGCAAAATAATTTTTCCTTTACCCTTTTAGGTTCTTGGCTGAGACCCCACCTACCAACCTCACCTCCCCACCCCCACCTCCCCATACCCTGTAATAAAATAATAAAAGACAGCTGAACAGGAGAAAAAAAACAGAAGTTTAATAACATCCATACCTCCTGTACATATGGGAGATACCCAGGAAAACTGAGTAACTCCCCAAAATGACTCAAGCCACAACCTTAAACACCGTGGAGCTAAAGATGAAAGATATGTTTTGAGAGGTTGGGTGGGGGATGCCAGTTATGGGAGGTTACCAGGAAAAGCATAGTAAACAAGGTGTAGCTGTTATGCAGATTTGAGTCTGGACCTTCCCCATTGTTAGGAGTTTCTAGAGATGTGCTCACCCTGCTCTTCCTGGCATAGAGTAAGACACCCTTACAGATGGAGAGTTCCTTTATAAACGGAAATATATCTTACAAAAGGGTAACTGGTACTTGGTTTTCAGAACTTCTCCTCTCTCTGTGTTACCAAACTGAAAGGGTTCATTTGCCTGCATGCATCAAAGCCCAGTAGGACAGGAACAGGAGTTGCCCCAAAGAAAGTAAAGGCTTATTTAAGGACATGGCACCAAGCCTGGAGACACAGGCGAAAAAGCGCTCCAAGACCCGGCTCCCCCAGGGCCAGCATGGGGACTGATTATATACAGGAAAAAATATTAATCATGGTGACTAAGGGAATTGGGATCCTGGGCTCTACTGATTGATTGGGGCCAGGGGAGGGAGTAGTTGATCATTGTATCAGGTCCTGATGTAAGTCCTTCTGTCTGGGTTCATGAGAGTGTGGTGGGTAGGGATGTTCTGCTTTTGTGGGCCTGGGGCTGAAGCATAACTGAAACGAAGATGATAGTTTTAGTTTGACCGAAACTGTTTCTGTGGTCAACAGACCCGAGGCTTTCTCCTAAGACCATTTCATGCTAACCATAATCTGATGTCCTAAGGCTTAAGAGAATGGGATGTGCAGCATGTCTTGGTGCTATTAGACTGGACAAAGCTAACTTGAATTAAGGGGAAAATCATATTAAAGAAATGAAGTTCCTGTGCAGTTACATCTGCAATTTCTTAAAAATAACCAGCCAAAATAATCCTTATGCCAAAGAGGCATATTTTGGGGTGGCAAGTTATTCTCTCCTTCCATCTTAAACATGTGAGCAATGTATATTCATATCCATGTTAAGAGAGATGCACATAAAAACTACACTGAAATGCAATTTCTAACTATCAGGTAGGCAAAAATAAAAATGTTTGAAAATACACTAATGTGTTAGTGCGAGAGTAGAGAAACAGAAATTCTCCAAAGATTATTGAAAGCATATAAATTGTTAAACGTTTGTGGAAAGCAAAAATATATATCAAGATGATAAGTATACATGCCATTTAACCCGACAATTTTGGTTCTAAAGAATTTATTCTACAGATATTACAGATATTTTCAGCCATGTAAGAATTTTTATATGTACAAGATTTTATATTACACTATTGATTATAATAATAAAAGAATAGAAGCAGTATAAATATTTATTAATAGAGGAATACTTAAATAAAGTATGGTACGTATATCATACGATGAAAATAAATGCAGCCATTAAAAAGATTGAGGAAGTTCATGAACTGATCTGTAAAACTCTCTAGGATATATTGTTGGGTTGTTAAAATAAGAAATGTTCAAACTTGTAGGGAATTTTTATAAGAGTTTATCTGGGCCCAAACTGACAATTGCCAAAAAGCAAAATCTCAAATGCTTCAGAGAGTAACAGTTTTTCAGTTTCTTTTATGCATTTGGAATTAAGGAATGAAGGTAAGGGAGATTACGTGAATGTGGGAGAAAGCAAGACAGGCGTTGGATTACAGGAGAGTTAACAAGATTATGTGCTTTCTTAAAAGTGGTTATGCTTATTTGAAAAGTATGTTAAATGAGTTGTTAGACAGGGCTTGCTTAAGGCAAAGATAAATTTTTTACTATAAAAGTGATAAGCCTGGGGCATGCCTACGCGCCATGGCCTGCCCAGGTAGGAATTCATGGTCAGATCAAGACTGTGAAAGCCACAGACAGGCCAGAGAGACTCTCACAGAGCCGAGGAGACTGAGGGAAAATGCAGCGTGGTCCAGGGGATTGGATTCTGTAACATAAAGTGAACATTAATGGACTACCTGGTAAAATCCATGTAAAGTCTGCATCTGTTAATACTAATGCACCAATTTTGGTCATTTCAACTGGAAAAAAAGACTCAAAGGCTTCAGTCTACATATTTCAGTGGATTATTTTCTAGTCATAATTGTGCCTGAACAAGGAAAAATCTCTAATATTGCCCTCTTCTCATTTCCTTCCTTTCCCCACCATTTTCACCAGTTCTTTCACGTGGCCTCCATGACTCATTTCTCCAGAAGAGAGGAAATGAGAAATAAAGACAGGCCTGTTCAGAGGGGGCAGTTCAGGCTCTGAGTGAAAAATGAAGGAAGGAAACATTTAACCTAATCAAATGCAGGGAAAATTTACCAGTTTCTTCACCATTAACTCCTTCCCTGGGTCATCTATTCATGGACAGATAGGCATTTATATATAGATGAGAAAGGTGAGAGAGATGAGAAAGCTGGAAAGTGGCCAAAATGTACTTTTAAGAAACAGGTCACATCCATAACGATTTCTGTGGGAATCATATAGGTAAAAGAAATAACATAATATACTCTTAAAAATAGATCAACAAAAAGCCCAAGCCAGAGAGCCAACGAGTTTATTTTAGGGAGTTTAATTCTTTATAAGCAAATGAATGAAGTACATTAGGTCCATGCTATGTGCAGAAAGCAATCTCTGGTGCTTCCAATCTGCTATTGAAGATAAACCTAATGAAATTTTCATTTGAGGCTTAGCTATATTATGCTTGAAATATAATACTTTTCTCAACTGTTAATATTCCATCTATGAAAAAGTAGATTAAAACATCTCAGTCTACTGATATCTTATATATAGCCTTTTCCTTGCGTTATTTTTTATGTCTTTAAAAGCGTAATTACAGCCAGCTTAACATAACCAACTGTATACAAAACTTTGCTAATATGTGTGCTTACCTCAGATAACTCGGGCTTGTCAGTGACTGCAGCTGTAATGAGCTATGAACACTTGTCCGAATGGAATCTGCTTTCAATAAATCAGTCACATGCACATACATGGGAGTCAGTACACTCCCATGTTTATGCATAAATGGTTTCTTAAAAAGTATTTTTCTTTCTTTCTCTCTCTCAGGATTTCTACTCTAAAATTCAGTCATGGTTGATAAGATGCTAACAAATTGCTTTTTTCCCCCTCTGAAAACAAATGCCCAAGCTGCCTCAGAACAGAGAGGGGAGTTCATGTATGTAAGAAACTGAGAAAAAAGAAAACAAAACAGGAAAAAACCCAATCCCTGACAGCTGACACCGCGAGCTGGCCTGGCAGCCAATGGCTAGTTGTAATATCTCTTCTGAACATAAACAATCTTACAGACCATCACCAGATGAGGTTATTTTGTGACTCTGGTGCAACAGGACAAAAACTGCCATCACATTCTCCGTTCAGAATCAATATGAGTAACCAATGCTTGCATCAGTAATAGCCCCGCTTTTTATCCCTCCCACCTCCTAAATTAAAGTTGTTAATATTCACAGTGACCAGTTAGCCTCCACCTTCTGAAAGTCCGATCAGACGCAGCAAGTGTGGCACCCAGAGCCTGCACAAGACCATGCTAACACCGCCTCACTGGCATTGTTTCCCCCGTAGGAGGCAGTTTCCTCACCGCAGCAAGTTCAAGAAAAACAACGGAATTTGTTTGACTGCAAGTGTGTTCCTTAGGCATTGGGTTGCAATAAAACAAACATAAAAACTGCAGGACAGTTGTTGGCAGGCAGGGGGTTCTGCTGTTCTGTGGGGGGGGGGTGAGCTGGAAGGCGGTGCGTGCGCTGCCGTGGTGGGGGGACAGCCGAAGGCATGCGCCCTGGGTAAAGCTTCCGTCGCATGAGAAACCGAGAGACTTCAGTTTTGCTCTGTTTTTCTTCCCCGTAATACCCTGATCCGCATATTGCCTTTATTCCCAATGTTGCCCCTTCCTTCCCTCTTCACTGTGAATCAAAAAAAATAATAACATCAGCGTGTTGCTGTTGTTTGGGCCCTTTAGTAACACCCTCCCCTTTGGCATCTAATTCTGAACCAATTGGGAAATAGGCACAGGAGTAGACATGTGGGTGTCAGAGCAGGAGTTTCATTACTGGGGAAGGCCAGGTTAGAGTTAGGACCGGATTGGCTTGTTAGTGCTCTCGGCAGTAAACAGAGATCTTAGGACCCCTTAACTAAAGAAGTGTTTCATTTTCAGGGCAGACATAGCACTGAGGATTTCTTCCTTATACTGGGTGCAAAATAAAAAATGAAGTAGGGAGGCCAGATTCCCAGTGTGTACAAATTATCTCCACTCAGTTGGGAAATAAGGACCATTGGTGTCACCTACTAATTGAATAGCTTATTCTAAAAGAGCTTCAGTGGAGGCCCCAATGCGTGGAAAACATGTGGTAGATCATAACATATCCCCTAAAACTCCCCAGGGACTCTTCTCATCTCATCCATTGAGCTTGCTCATGAAACCTGTGATCGACCCCGGCTGTCTTTCCTGCAAAAGCTAAGGAAAGCTTCATTTCCACCTTCATGCAGCCATTCCCTCCGTGTCGACCATTGTTCTTTTGTGGATATTCTTTGTACCTCTGATAGTCAGTAGAGATTTTGCTCCCTGAAGGCACTGAAATGGGTGAGAACACTGCATTTAATTAACTCCAGTGTATGGGAAGCTGAAAATTCACCGCTACTCTATGTCCAGCCACACTGTGTTATGGAAGCTATCAGGGGCTCTGCAGTGAATATAATGACAATGTGAATATACTGTGATAATACAATACAACATCAAGACATCCCAAGTTTGGATATAAACTCCTTTCAGTGTTAAGTTTCTGGGAAGTTTTAAGGTCAAATATAATGACTCTGTGATTAAGTGCGCAGACTGTGAACCTATTTACCAGACTTCAAATCTCAGTTCTTATACTCACTAGGTTTGTGATCTTGGGAGACTTAACTAACTTCCCTTTGCCTCAGTTTCCTCATCTGACACTAAGACTTACAGAATTGTTGTGAAAATTAAACAAATTAATATTTATAAAGTTTTAAAAGAAATTTCTGGCAGATAAGAAGTGCTTCATAAAAAGTAATTATTATTTATTATTGTGCTTGCAATTTAAAGTCCAAAAATTACATTTAAGTAAAAAAAATAACTTCTCTAACTTCTAATTTATTCTGCTCAGTGTCAGCTAATATGGTTCTCCTTCTTGAATTGCTTGGAGAGATTCATTCAGTGGCCTCACCCTAGATATTTTTATTGGAAAAGCTATTGCTTCTGGCTTATAGGGCTTTAGAACCTCTGAAGTGAACCGATTCTAACCCAGAGTCCCTCATGTACCTCACTTTTGTTGTCAGCTTTATTGAACTATAATCTACAAACCAGAAAACACCAATTTTAAGCATGGAATTTGATGAGTTCTGAGAATTGCTTATAGTCCTGTAGCCAGCACCACAACCATGAAAATAGACATTTCCACCACCCAAAAAATATGCCTTCATGCCCTGTTTTAGTCAATCTTGTTTCTATCTTTTGCCCAACCGATGGCTTCTGGGAGCTGCCAGTCTTCTTTCTATCACTGTAATTTTAGGTACCCTAGAATTTCATATAAATGGAATCATACATTATGTAGTCTTTCTCTCTGGTTTCTTTCACTTAACATAATGCTTTTGAGATTCATCCATATTCTTGCATGTCTCGGTATGTCTTCATTTCTTTTTATTATTAAATAGTATTTCATTGTATAGATGTACCAGTCATTTTCACTTTAAAAAAAAAAAAGAAAATGATAGATTTTCTCAGTCAATTGAGATAAAAGGACAAAGTTACTAAAAAATTCTTTGTGGCTGTTCTGAGAGCTGAGGGGGTCATTATCTTGTCACACCTATGTCCCTTTTGTGAAGATAAATATCACGTCTGTAATATCTACATTTCTGCCGGCATTAAAATATACCCTGATCCCGTACTGTATGCCCACCTTCTACCTACTCAGAAGAATTCCACTTTGATTCCTCACCGAAGCAACTACAGCTGCTCCAAATGTCCTTGTTTCCCCAGGTGCAGTTTCCTTTGTCAAGAAGTCCCTCCCTTCCATCGCCAATCTAGCAAATTCCTTCCTGCTTATCCTTTACATCTCAACTGAGATATTACCTTTCCTGTCATGTCTATCCTGATGCTCCAAGTAGAACTAATTACTTCTTTCTTCCTGTCCCCAAAGCACCATGTATATAACTTCACTGTGTCACTCATTGAAAGATAATTTATGACCAAATTCAGGCTTGTCTCCATTAGGAGAAGAGATAGTGTTGCTCAACTTTGTTCCCCATCTGTAAGTTCAGTGCTCAACACCAAAGTAGATACTCAATAAATGTTTGTTTAATGAAAGAAAGAAAATGAATAAATGAACGCATGCAAGTGCCCTCCTGTTGAGACACATCCATCATAGTTAATGCAAGTACGTGAACACGACTCACAGCTCTAATTGCCTGGAAATCTTTGCACCCCATTGGGTTTTGGTGGGACAGATACCTGTTAATGCTCTGATAAATCTTGCTAAATTTAAGGAAACAACTGCTGTCCACTGGAAAGTACATTTAATTATTCACAGTGCATAGAGGTTCCTCTGACATGACTAGCAACAAGCTCCTGGCCCTTCAGACTGGAAGAACGTGTCCGTAATTAAAATGTGACCCATGCTGTCTCCTGCTGCCAGATTTCCTTGAGTAGTCACTGGAAATGAAATTATAATTATGACATTTGAAGAAATAAAATTCTCCAGGGAAAGCAGCCTCCAAAGACAGACTGTATGTCGACAGCTGTTGTGAAAATTACTTATTTTAACCTTTGCCATAAAAATTGTAAAAGTGATCCAGCTCCTACTCTGTGGCAGACATTTTGGGAGATGAATTTGTAGGTGTGTTTGGGGGATTAGCCTAAAGCCAAGACAGCATCATTTTGCAACAGAAGTTCCATTAAAGTTTCTTAAATTTCAGTGAACTTCTGTTCAGGAAGTTTTTTTTTAATTCTGATGAGCTGACATTTGAATGTTTCTGTAGCAGATGGCTATCAGCTAAAAGAAGTACACAATATTTTATTCTCACTAGCTGAAAGAAACCAAATTTGAAGGATATGATGGGTTTTTAAAAATTAAAACTCTGAGAAGCTTAGACCATACATTTCATGTATTTAAAAAATGGAAATTCAAACTGACTTGAACTGAAGTTTCCAGGTATAATTTTTTTTTTTTTTTGGTTTAAAACATGCCAACAGAAGCAAGATTCTCCAAGATACATATACTATAGCCATTTAGAGCATATTTTAAAATCATTACATTTAATCAAATACTAGTTATTAAATGTCTACATAATAAGTGACAAGATAAACTATCTGACTTTAATCAAACTGATTTATTTATCCACCAATTACTTCTATAAATCTCTTTGTTTTAGTGGATAGCTAGTCTGTGCTGAATATTCTACATTGTGAAGGAGATGCAGAAGAATTGATCAAGGTACCTGACCTACAGGGATCTCACAACCTTGGTAGAAAGATAAAGTTAATATACAAAGAGAATTACATACAGTTAAACTGAAAAGAAACATTAAAAAAAGAAAATATACCTTGCCAAATCTCAGGGTTTACAGATGATGATTCAGGTTTTAAGTTCTTTACCCAAAAATATACACCTAATTAGTTTCATTCCTAGATTTAAAGTTTAAGATGTGCTTCTATCCATTCTTCTCATAGTGTTGTAATGATTTATATATTCTATTGGTTCTGCTTTTCTGAACCTGACTGATACAGAACCCAAGTTTTTATAACATCATAGCCTACGCTCCTTCTAAAAATGCTTTTTTTCTGTTTTATTGGTGTTTTACCCTATTACTAGAGGCTAAACTTGGATATACCAAACACCTTAAAATCCTCCCTTTCAAAATGACCTTCTCACCAAAATAGAGAGCCAAGATGCTTCATGTGCCTCTGCCTCGCTCAACTGTGTCAACATCAACCACTAGTAAATAACTCCAGACAAGTAAAGTGCTGGCCGTTGCGGAGCTTGATGAATAGCTCTATGGGCCCTTCTCACAGCTGTCATTGTTCTGACAACTTGATTGAATACAACTCTTGCACCATAACAAGGGGAGCTGCCCACAAAGGGCACCGCATGTTTCTGAGTGCCTCTGCTCACAGGCAGTGAAACAACCCAGCAACCTGTTAGTCTAAACTCTAATCTCCTACAACCTAATGCAAGTCTTCTGTAAAAGATTCACAAATCAGAGCTCAGCTCTTCAAATGGCATGCACATATATCCCTGTAGAACTAGACAGTGTTCATTCTCCCAAATCCAACCACACCCAATGGTTGTCGAGCAATGTTTTAATTCATTTCAGTTAAGCAATTAAGATTTTTAGAAGGGAAGTGCTACGGCATTAAACAACAGCCTCCTTTCCATTCAAAAGGTTATCTGTCAATCTTGTCTTGTTTTCTTTGCATTTGCATTAGCTCAGTCTGCTGGTGTTCCTGCTTGCCTGCAAACTCTTTCCTGTTGCAGTTTCTGTGCTCATCCTAACGTAAGCCAGGAGGTCAGTATCCTCTGCCTCCCACCATCCTGTTTCTGGTCTGATCTTTCTTTTGTGGCTTAGATCTAACAGCCACTGGGAGTCAGAATCCAATGTGCCAGCCAAGATTGCTGGCTTACCACTTTGTTCTTTGAGATAGCTTCACTAACAATGAAATTCAGGATGAATGTCCCCACAGGTCACCCATCTAGATCAAAGCTCTCTTCTTTTCCTTTGTTGCTTTAATTATAAGGCTAAAGTTCTTCCCTATTCCTTCTAATTTTTAGCTAGATAAACTGAAAAACGTCCAGCTAAATATTGCCTAGTACTCTAGTTCCCTCTCTAGGACTATATACTATGCCTTACCCAGGCACAAAACTTTACAAGACCCTGTTCAATCCAGAGGCCCAGCCTCGAAATTGGGTTATGGTAAACACAGACATAAAATTCTTAAATCTTAAGTACTGATTCCACCTTTTCCCCATGCTATTGGTGCTTTCTCCCATCATCACCACAGGTGCTGGATTTGTGCCTGAGACTTTTATGATACTGTAGACATCCATAATCAGCTAACCAGTTCCCCGAGTCACTCTTCCTGTGTTGCTATGAACTCATGTTTTGATTTGACTCAATCCATGACTTCACTCTACACTGGAATAGCTAAACTACTTTCAAAAGACATATGCAGAAAATGGATATGTAAGAAATCTACAGTTTGAGGTGGGTGTAAACCGTACCACAATTCAGCCCTAATCCCCGTTATTGAGCATCTATGCACAATGCTAGGATCCACATCTGATAGAGGAGACAGTTATATAGCCCATAAATATACAAAGTCCATATTTCCCAGGCCATAGCAACCTGTAAAGTATAAATAGGGCCATCTCACCAAAGCTGTTTCTCTGGCTTCATCACCATTTTCTCTTTAGGAATCTAATCCACACTCAGATACTTCCCCTGTGGTTCAAGGCGTCCTCGGAAATCTTGTTTACCACAATGGCATGTACTGTTTTTCTCCTTCCCTGCTGTAGCTCACTGTGGTGCTATGCCCTGTCAATAATGACTCGGAAAGCCTGGCCCTCTTATTGATGCCTGCAGGCACTCACTGATGCCAACACCAACGAAAGTTCTAGCTGTTTTTCCTGGGGCAGCCCATGACAGAGGTTAAGAGCATGTGTGTTGATGTTAAAGATGCCAGAGCCTACTATGTGCTTGCTCTAGTAGCTCTTGTCTGCTCATCGAACCTTTCTTTTCTTTTGGAAACATTGTCTCTCTTCTGCAGAGAAGTGCACCTCCCTTAGAACCATACATAAATTCTGAAAGATTACACATACTTAAAAGCATCCCACTTCCCCATCGCCCCACCCACTAGCTGCATGTGTAGCTTGGTCCTGGGTACCTAACTCAAATTAACAACCCTCTGCTTGGATTTTATAACTTGACACTAGATTAAGCAAGGTTCAGCATTTCCCAAGAAATAAGTTGGAAAGCCCTAAAGATTTCAACAGCATATTGTCTGCCATGTGGAAGACTCCCAGTTTGCAGCAGGATAGCAAAGGAGAGGGGAGAAGAGATCTAGACAGAACTCGGCCTCATTAGCTTCCTTGGTAAGTGTGGTACCCCGTGGACTTCTGCCTTTCCTGCAGTGACTTAATCCTTCACTGAGATACCTTGATTGGTTTTCCTGATAATTCCAATTGGGCTTCAGGAGGGCAGAGGAGAGAAAGAGACTGAAGTATTTTAATTCTCCCCTGCATAGGGTTAGTTTATGAATCCACAAAAGCAATGACATATTCAGAATCATGCATTCTGTTACCCACCATCCAAAACTGGTCCAATGACTCAAACTAAATTTCTGTGCCTTCATTCTCTTACCTGCCTCAGGATAAGTTGTCTCCCAGGAGGCTATTCAGCTTCTAATAAAAATTCCTAATATCTCTGTCTTGTCAATAAAAGCTGGATTACCTGGTCAGCAATACAGGACTAGATGGAATAGGTAGAATTGAGTAGGGCTTCCTGAAAGAGGCGGTAATGCAGATGAGTCATGAAGAATGAATTTGATTTTGTATACAGATAAAATTTGTGATTTAGCAGTTAAAAAAATGTTAAGAATGTATACATACCTTCAGTATATCTCAGAATCACTACTAGAAGAATAAAAATAAAAAAATCAATAAATTTCATTCACTTTGAGATTTGTCCTAGTTTTATTATAAATAAATTAAGTTTCACCAGGAAAAAATAATAACAAAATAAAAACTCTCAATTATCTGATTTCTGCTAAGCCCGTTGGTTTTGTCAGCATTATAGATTTCCTGTAACATTCTCCCCACATGCTGTTTCGCTGCATCTTTATTTCATTTGCTAGGGCAGAAAGTGGAATATAGATCGCCTCTGTCTCCACGTACAGATGGACAAGTGAAAATAATCTGTCATTGTGTCTTTTTTGTGAATGAAACATTGATATAAAACGGGCAGAGTCCTGAAAAGAAATGTGCAAATTGGGTCAGATTGCAAAAAGCATTGCAAAAGACACATCCAGTGCCATTTCAGGAAAAGAATCAGGAAATGGAAATAAAAGGAATTCATTTTTTCGGCTGACTACAGACAGCTGTAATTAGTTGTCTCTCCAAAGTCTTTGTCTTCTCACTTGATGTCGTTGCATATTCTAAATGTTTTGTTTTGGTTTTCCCTAAGGGACGTCTGAAAAACACATTAGTGAAACGAAACAGACAGACATTGAGGTCCATGTCTTTCACTTCCGTGATTTAAAAACTACTGAAATTCCCTTGTTTATAGGATCAAGTTCCTGCCTCCTCTGAAGGGCATCTACAACCCTTTAAGCTGGGCCCTGTCTTCTTTTTCAGTCTTTTCTCTGCTCTCAGTTCCCCAGTGCACCTCACCTGTTCATATTTCCATGGTTTTGCACTCTGTGTCTTATCTGCAGAATGCCTTCCCTCCTGAGAAACTCTGGATTATCCTCTAGCCAGCTCTTGTCGGCCCCTTCCTCCCTCTGCACAGTCCTCCTGCTCTCTCCCAGCAGGTCTGATGTAACCCCTGCCCTGTCTGTGTTCTCACTGCAAGTTCATCCCAGCTCTATTGCTGGATTTATCAAACTGCCTGTGGGCATCTCTCAATCATTAGCCTTTAAGCTCTTTCAATCCCGAAATGATGTCCTCGGTTTAATTAATTCTAAACATTTCTAACCCCTGTTTTAACACATGGAATGCCCTCAAATCCTCCAGTTTGTTAGAGTCAACTTGTCCTTGTTACTTTAAATAAAATTGGTTCAAACTGCACATGAAAAGGGAAAGCCAGCATCCCGCTGGAAGGCTTTTTGGGGTGGGGAGGACAGCGCCTGTTTTGTCAGCACCTGTTCTGATTTTCTCTTTCCGTTGAGTTTCCCATCTCCTTTCTTTCTCTTCGCATGCATGCTGCCTAATGGTAGATCTATACCCTGTAAGACACTGCCCTTACGCTTTACTCCCCAAATACACTGTTTCAAGCCTATGTGGCCACATCACTAAATAATTGGGGAAAGAAATATTATATGGCTTATCACAAACATTAAGACATGAATATTTCATCAGACTAATTCTTCAGAGTGCCTGGACCATTCCCACTAACTCCACAGAAATTCTGTAGGTCATCCCTTCCAGCTAGGTCCAGCCTCCAGCCTTAATACTGGGGTCCTCTCCTTTGATCTCAGTCATTATTTCCCCTCCCCAGTTTAAACACCCTCCACCAGCCAGAAGTTTTGCTCATACAGTTCTTTGGCTCCCTCTTGGTTATATCCTTAGAAGGGTCATGCCCATGCCACAATTGCCCATCAAGATATTTTGCTAAACAAGTATTTAGTTATTCTAAATCCAGCTTCTGTATAACATTCTTCCTCCAACAACACGTGATGAGTATTTGATCAGGAGACCCTGAGCTAGGAACAAGCTATGCAATAGTGAGCAAAATATGGTGCAGCTCACAATGGTTTGATGACCTGGAGAGTCCTGTTTATTTCTGATAACTCTAATAACTGGCACATAGAGAAGCATAATAAAAGGCAGCATAGAAAATAAGAAATGTAGTCCCCTTTTCATTCATTAACATTAATATGAATTTTATCTGAAATCATGTGAATTAGGAGTACAGGCAGAATAGTACAATTAAAGAACTTTACAAGTCTGTGCTCACCTCGAATTCACCGATTCTTTTATTCACACATCACCAGACCAAAAATTCAACCTCATGGGTACATAGTAGCTTTGGAATTAGAGATATTTTCAGTAATGTATTACACATTGGAACTATGAAAAAGAATATTCTTGAGAAGCATTTTAAACATGTGATTGAACAATTAACTGAAATCATTTTAAAAGTTAATTTCTCTTAAGGGATTAAGAAGCACTGATTAAACTGCCTTATAAAAAGGTATAAAAGATGGTCATATAAAGCTTAAGCTAATAGTTACATATTATTTAATAATAGTGTAAATCATTCCGTGAAAGGCTTTATGTTTTTGAAAAGATACTTTACTGAAAATGAATGAAGTAGTAAATGAACTAAATTGATTTAAGATATTTTATGATTTCTAGTGTAATTAGATTTTTGAGAAAAGATGTGTAGCTTTCCATTCTGTGTATTTCATTAAGAGTTTTTATTATCACTGCCATCATACTAATTGGCTTTTTAGTATCTGGCATCCTTTATCATAATTTGGGACTCATTTGAAAGTTGCAGGTATGCCTTTGTCCTTGCTGTATTGTTCATTCAAGGGACACAGCATCAAGCATTTCTCTCTCTCCTTTATCTGAAATGTTACAGGACACAAGGGGTCTATATACCAAAAAGCTAATGAAGTGTAAACCTCAGATCCTCTCAATTAAAGGGGGCCTTGGAGGTACCCTAGTGTTAGGATCACATGTTTTTTGTGAAGTTTGCAAATCAGGATATTCTAACCTACAGATAAGAATTCCAATCCAAGTGTCATTTCTTTCATCCCAAAGTCCCTGCCTCTGGAATAACCAGTTTTATTTAGAGTTTGACTAAAAGGAAGTTGAATCAAGATATATTTAGTTGAGGTAGATGATGATAGATAGATAGATAGATAGATAGATAGATAGATAGATAGATAGATAGATAGATAGATAGATAGATGATACATAGATAGATGATACATAGATGATACATAGATGATAGATGAAATTCAGAGCCACTTCTGTTTATAGTCAAGGAATTACTAGCTGTCTGGTATAGAAATGGATTCCAGAAATATTCCCACTATCCACTGCACCAGCTTACCTAAATTGTATCTTGAAGATCCAGGATCAGGATATTGCAATAGGAATATAGCCTGTGGTACCCAGCACCAGAGGTATATGGGAGTGGAGGAGGAAAGACGGATTGAAATGTGTGGAGGAGCATCTGTGCAGCTGGGAGGAAAACTGGTGTGTGTGTGTGTGTGCGCGCGCGTGCGCGCTCTCCTAGGTGATGTACAATCTGCCTTAGGCGAGCGGAGTGTGTATGATGTACTCATTTCTGTGTTCGGTACACGCATGCACCCAATGGGCAAATGGGTAGCACCAAACTGATTGTCCTTTTCGTTCCAGATCACAGAGACTGGCCAGTAAATATTTGTTAGAGGAATAACCTTTTGATTGGAATGAGCTTCTCTCAGTCTCAAAAGTAGGCAATCTCAGAAGACACAGTTAAGGACCTCCTAGTATAGTGAATAAATTCTAAGATTTGACCATCAGTTTTGTTGTATGAGTTAGAGTGAGAAGTTGAGAGACAGGGAAATACATTTGAATTGTAGTAAGGAAGAAAATGCCCTGAATTATGGACTCAGTAACATGTTAAGGAGGACGATCTTTAGGGGCACAGGGCCTTCTGGCAGCTGTCAAATCACATGTTGCTCTAATGGAGAGGCACATACCTCCTCATATTTAAGGTTCTCTCTAGAAAAGGTATGATTTTCCAAAACTTTCAAGTGAGTCATAATATGGGGTCTGGGAATAAAGTGTCATTCAAATGAGATAAATATGTGTATAATGAATCTCATTTTGCTTACCTCAGTGCTTTGTGTCTTGACTATTGACCATGCAGTATTTTGTGTGGTACATGCCCTTCTAGAAAAAGAAAAAGATGGAGTTCAACCATTAGGCTATAAATTTAAAATTAATAGAAAAATGAATTATTCATCCATATTTATAGCCTGTGTATAAGTATCTGGCCTTTGCCATCATAGCTGTTTTTCTTATGTGAATTAATAATGGATGGTATAAAAGTCTAGTTGCTTTCAAATTCCAGGACCCTTTTCCTTTTTTTTTTAACCCTAACTTTAAAAAAATTTATTACTAAGACTGGTGCATCATATATCACATCTGATACCTTCAGGCTATAAGACCACAAAAGTCTCATCTTTAATCCTATGAGGCTGCAACATTATTAACTTCTGTAAGAGATAATAATTAGCTTCAGTGCAATCTCTTCTTCCTGAGCAGAAATGGCCACTGAATATATATTTATAGGGATATAAATGCTCTAAAAGTTACTGATAAAATAAACAATTTTAGAATTATTTTTAGTACTTTATAATTGAGAGCTCAGCACAGGGAAACAGCTCATGGTTCATTAACACCTCATCCTCGGGAATTCAAATCAGTTCTTTTTAAACAATAAAATAGTTGTGAAATTCTTCCTCTGGTTAGCTGCATCTGCCTCCCTATCTACCTAGTGAACAAGGTGTAATGGAAAGAGTTTGTGCTTTGAATCCAGCTAGACCCCTTTAAATCTTGGCTCTTTAATTAGATGTATGGTTATGATCACGTAACATCATCTCTAATACAATATTTATCAACCGAGAAATGTGGATTATAACAGATGACTTGGAATGAATTTATGCAGATTATATACTTTGTAGCAATTAGATGTGAGCGTTATTAGAGCCTCAGCTCAGCTCCCTCTTTTTACAAGAGCCTATCCTGTTCTTCCCATTCCTACCTCTGCAAATAGCAATATGCTACCTCCTCTTAGCCTCTTCTAAAAGTGTTCTTAGTTTGTGACATCAGTTTAAATAGGAGGAATGTCATAAAAATAGTCTATTATGGTTATCACAGCAGTCTCTGTGTTTTTATATGCATTTCAACACATTCTTTAACTTTTCACAAATGCTTTTGCTTATTTGCTTCCCTAAATTTTGTCTGGTGTAGGTGCTGTGACTAATTATCTCCTTTTGGAAATTAGTGCACTTGCATATTTTAAATAAATTTAGTGGAATGATTCAAGATGACAAAAAAATTGGGCAGTGTGACTAAATTGTAGGCAACAAACTGACAGCCAACCAGACTAATTATTCAAAGTCTGCTGTGCTAAAAAGACAAAAATTATAATAATACTAAAGCAAACTTTAAGCATCCTTATGTAGAGAATCTACTCTCCAGACTACCAGAGTCGCCATCGTTTTGACTCGATTCACACACTGATGTTGCCCCCTGGCCCCATCGCCTTTTCACATTGGCAATCTATGGTCTTATCCCTAAGCATGGAATAAGCTCAATAGAAAGAAAATTGCTTTAAAGGAGGTCATTTTTTTATCTTCCTTTATGAGCAAACCTGTTTCCCTTCTGGCCTCCCCTCCCCGACTATGGTCTCCGTGGAGAAAGCAGGTTACATGCCACCTTGAGACAGAAGAGGTAGCGACATGTAAGACAGAGAAGAGGAGAGATTCTGCCCTGTGGATTGGGTGAGGGGGACAGAGCGGAGTAGGCAAGAAGAGAGAGTCACGCTTGGCTCCCTTTTAGGGTACAACATGGAACTTTTGAGGGGAAGCAACAAGTTTCTAAGAGAAGCCTCATACGTGAAATGAGACTGCAGCACGTGAATGATGAGGGAGGTGGCCAGAGAAAGGAGCTAGAGACATTTTCAGATAATTCATCACTGAGGCCACCGCCTAGAGCTCATTCTCTCTCTCTCTCTCTCAGCCAATTCCATAATGTTAACAGATACAGAGCCATTCGGTTTTTCTATTTTTCTATTCCATCTTGTGTCGATTATGGTAATCTGTGCTTTACAAAGTATTTGTCCATTTTATCTTAATTGTTAAATTTGTTAGCATAAAGTTGTTCATGATATTACCTATTTAATCTTTTAATGTCTGCTGAATCTCTACTAATATCTACTATCTAATTTCTCATATTGGCAATTTTTGCACTTTCTCATTTTTTTCAATTAATCTAAGTAGAGTCTATGAATTTTGTTGATCTTTTCAAAGAACCAAATTTCACTTTGTTCCTTTTTCTATTTTATATTTCACAGTTTCTGCTCTTCTCTTTATTTCTGTTCGTCTACTTTGGGTTTACGTAGATGTTCTTTTCTAGCTTCTTTAAATAAAAACTTTAGGTCATGGTTGAGTAAACTTTGTTAAAGGGCTAAATAGTAAATGTTTCAAACTTTGCAGATTGAAGATAGTCTATAGATATATATTGGGCATATTCTATATATACATATATATAACTTTTTTTAACTATATTTATTTTTTCTGTTGACATTACAGATTCCCTCGTCCCCCCCCCTTATGGGAATATAAAACTTTAAGCTACTTATATTTTAGCTCATGTTGGTATATATTTCTTCTAATATCCTGAGCAAAGCATGCTAGACAATAGGCTTTTCATTACTCTCCAAACAACCAAAATCCTTTTCAGGGCTGCCAAGTCAACTTAATTCATCATATAATACCATATGTTATTTTATGTATTATTATCATGTGTTAGTTAAAATACTCACATTAAAACCAATATGTTTCCCTTTACTATTAATTTTCAGTGGTTTGATATGGAATCTTGCATTTTCTATAGTAAAAATGGAATTCCAGTATAAGGAATCAGTGACACTCTGAAATAGAGCATTTAGCTACACTGAGAAAATTAAACCAGTTTCTTTCTTAGCACTTTGGTCTAGCTTTTAAGATAAAGACAACAAATATTTTGTGTCTAAAAAATTATTCTTATCCCCCAATCTGCTAGCAGACATTAATAATTTATTATGGTCCACTCTCCTATTGAGTCTGAACACACCTTCCAAATCTGTCTCAATTCAGTCAGTGTTCCAGGAAACAAGTACCAATTTCTCAGCCTGGAAACTTCATGAGAAAACATTTGGTCATTTATGCTGTAAAACATGGCCTTTCAGAATAGTTTTCTATAAAGAAAACCAATGGTTTCAGAATGTGACTTTATTATTCTCATTATTTAATACTTTATATTTATTCATAAATTCATAATAAATGTGTTTATGTACTCTTTTATTACATCAATGAATGTAATTTACTTGGATTTGCAATTTACTTGAATTTGGAAGATAAGCCTGGTTATATGTTATATGCTATATAACGTATATATATGTATATAAAACCTCTTTTATATATAATTACTATCATATAAAATATAATCAGGTACGTTTTCAATAATTTATATTAGCATTATTTCAAATGTAATTAAGCATTTGTCATTTATATTTCATCTTTTGAAAACCCAAGGCCATGAAAGTTAAGTCATTTACCCAGAGTCCCTCAGTTATTTTGCACCAAAGATGACAAGACAGTTTTTTTCAGGGATTGTCTGATTTGAAACCTAGCTATTTCCTCTTCACTTCAGTGACTCCTATGGAGAAAAGTGACAACTGTTAATGGAAAGTCTGAAGATAACGTTGAACTCAGCCCTAGTAAAGAAAAGTTAGAATATGCTGACTTAGATCATCTCTATTTGAGATCTAGTTTATTTGCTTAATAACTTAAGTATGGTGATAGGTAACACTCATAGAAAGCTTTTATACTTGACGTCTCAACATATCACATTCATTGATTCATTTAAAAATTTCAACAACGGTATGAAGTGAGTATTATTATTATCATCTCTATTTTACTGTTGGTGAAACTGAGGCTTAGAGATATTAAATAACTTTAAAAAGTAATATGTGGAGAAACCAGGATTTGAAATGAGGTAACCCAAATCACCAGTGTGCCATTACCTAATTACTAAGAGGAGGGGGAGGGGAGGGGGAGATGATGTTTACTCAAAGTACAAACAGAACTGTAGCCCCTTTCTTTGCACTATGTATTTATTGTACCCAAGTGCTTTCCCAAGCTGTAAGGTCATCCACACAGCATACTGCATGAGTGGCTGATGGCAGAAAGTACAGCAAAACCATGACCGTGGATGTGTGGTTCGCATGCGAGGCAAATCCCTATGCTAGAGATTGAACCCTTAAATCATTAAAATCAATAACTTACTCTCCTTGCTATGAATCCTAGTATAATATGGAAATTTCCAAATGTAATTGTTTTGTTTCTATAATAATAATTAAGAAGAGTGAAAAGGCATAACTTTCTAACTGAACACCTAATTTATATATCACAAGATAATTACCACTCATATAAATATTTGAAAATTGTTTGTATGTGTGTAAGTAGGTTTGACAGGACATTCTGTTAGTGCTTCCATGAAAAAACGCTACAGAGGTCCTACAGTAATTTGGGAGGAAAAATATAACAGCCGCAGGTCTTTTTTAAACCCATAAATTAATAAGTAGGTAATGAACATTTGGTGTAGCTTTTCTCTAAGATTTTGACCAAATTAGCATGTAGTGTCCAATTGTATAGCCAAAAACTGCAAAGAGTAAAGGAAATTTATTCTACAACTAGATATAACATTTTTTTCGCATAATATATTTGTCTTCAAAGCAGTTTCTGACTTGCAATACCGTACGGTATTGTGTTTGTTTATGTGGTTTTGTGCATGGAATTGAAATTTAAAAACTCAATTTAGTTTTAAGTTAATAATTTTATCTATAATTTTAGACCTGGTACTGGTCAAATGCAGGTTAATAAAATATACTTATTACTTGGGATAGAGCAGATAGTTTATCACCCTGATGACTTATCTTAATAAGTTTTCTTAATCTATAAGTATTATTTATTATGCAAAGAGCTGATTTCTCTGGAAGATACGTTCATCAGTTTAACATTTATTTTTCCCTATATATGTGAGTAAATCTAAGAAAAATAAAATAGTTGCATTTTCATATATACGTACACCACAAGAAGGCCAATTTAATCTACCAATTTCAGAGCGGCATCTCTACAGAAGTTTAATACTGCTCAGCTTAGAAAAATTAAAAACTATAACAACTTATAAATTGCTCTTCCCTTAAGGCAGCCAACAACTTAATCTTGGAGGGTAGAAAGAAATCCCAATTTATTTTATTATTAAACCCACACATTTTTTAGAGAGGTGCAGGCCAGACCAATGTTTAGGAGCATTTATGTGGAGAATGCATTTAGAAACTGCCCAAATTGCAAGGCATACATAATTTTGACCAACTGAGTTTCATTAATTCAATATTATCAAGCATAGTCAAAAATGGACTGCAGATTCATCTAATCTCCAAAAAGCAGTGCTATCCATGGAAACATCAAGAGATGGTGTGTGCAAGATGGGAGGTGCTCTATTCTCTTCTGATAGTCTAAGTAATGGGATTGGCTATTTTAGTGCAGAAGAGAACCTTTAGGCCTTTTGGTATTTGACTGAACTTTAAATACTAAATCCATCCTAGCGCTGCTGAGCCAGTCTGTTCAATCTGCATTCTCAAAGCAATGTCTCTACATTGGGACAGTGAAAAAGTAAAATCCATGCTTAAGAAAATTTGAGTCTGCAACTGCCCTGATTCGTCACACTGAAGAGAGTAATGTTAAATTCAGACTTCTGAATTTGTAGTTAGCCTGATTAAACAGACATTGTATTAAAGCTTGCAGTATTTATGAAAAGGTTTGCTAACCAGATCAATTATTTTAACACAATTAGTTTAAATTACATCAGAAGTAAAGCAACTTTCAAACTTTCAAAACCATACACTTTTGCAAGTCAGATACTAATTGACAATTATTAATCTCCTTGTTTCAAATATTTATTTCTTCTTTGTAAGAATTATGGTGACACCTAGATGAGTTTAGAATTACTATCAGGAAATGTGGCAACACTGACATTCTGATATAAACATCATTATTAAAACCAAAATTTTAATAAAATGATTAAATCAGTTGAAAACATTTCCATGTTGACTAATACATGATTTTTAAAGGTGATAGTATCCGGGAGGGGGGGTGCATTAGTTAAATTGATACATTCATACTCTGCTTATATCAGTATAGGTTAATTCTTCTGAAAGGAATGTGATAATATGTAGCAAAAAAACAAAAAACATATTTATGGCTTTTGGTATAGTAATTTTACATAAGGACATTTCTCCTAAAGAAATAATTCAACTCAAGCAAGAAGGTGTGTGTCCAAGGAATATTCAGCTCGACATTACCTATAATAGGATAAGTGTTCAACAATAGGGAAAGGCTTACTACATTACAGTACATTAACATAATGGGATATTACACAGCTATGGAAAATGATAATTATGAAGACAAAGAGGAGACAACTATTTGTAATACAATTTCAGCGGCAAAAAAAGGGACCGTGTATTGTAATTTATACTTGACATCAACTGTGTAAAATAAGCTATTTGCAAATAACAATAGGAAAGTCATAAGCAAAAATGGGAAACACCTGCTACATTAGGGTAGAAAGAGTCATGGGTAATTGCTTTGCATTTTTTTCCGTTGCATTTTATTAATAGTAACAGTGATGCGCATAAGAAGGAAAATAAAAACAGCAATCAGACATCCAAGATGAAAGCCACATCAGAAAGTTGAACACTTGTAAAGATTTTTTTAAATATTAGACTTTATTTTAGAGCAGTTTTAGATTCACAGACGGACTTGAGCAGGAAACACAGAGCGCTCTCATACACCCTCTGCGCCAGACACGCACGGCCTCCCCCACGGTGCCACCCGCCTCCAGTGCGGCGCACTTGTCACCGCCTGCGAGCTTCACGAGCACTCACCGCTCTGCGCCACTTAACGCGTCACTACTCAAAGCCTAGAGTTTATAGGAGGGTTCACTCTTAATGTTATGTATTCTAAGAGTTTTCACAAATGTGTAATGACATTGCTGGATCTGACTTGCGAATATTTTGTTGAAGTGTTTGCATCTACGCTCATGAGAGATATCAGTCTGTAGTTTTCTTTTCTTGTAATGTTTTGTCTGGTTTTAGTATAAAGTTAATGCTGGCCTCCTAGAATAAGTTAGGAAGTCCTATGCCCTTTGCTTCTATCTTCTGAAAGAGACTGTAGAGAATTGGTTTAAATGTGTTGTTTTGTTGGAATTCACTAGTGAACCTGTCTGTGCTCGGTGCTTTCTGTTTTATGAAGTTTGTAATTATTTATTTAATTTCTTTCATTGATATATAGGCCTATTCAGGTTGTCTATTAGTTCTCGTGTGGGTTTGGGAAGGATTTGGTCCAGTTCATCTAGGTTATCAAATATGTGGGCATAGAGTTGTTCCTGATTTGTCCTTCTGGTAGCCCTGTGCTGCACATGTTGCTGTGCTTGATGTTATCCCCGAAGTCCCTTAAACTATTCTCATCTTTTAATTTTTTTTTCTTTTTGCTGCTCATATGGGGGGTTTTCTGCTACCTTGTCTTTCAATATTGCTTAAAATTGTTTTGACAAAATGTAATCACTTTAGAAGCATCTCCTCATATGCATGGTTGATATGGTCATTTTATAAAGAACCTATGCTTATCAAAGGAGTAAGTGTAGTTGAAGTAAAATGAAACTGTATTTACTTTGGAAATAGAATGAATACCAAATTTTTTACTCATCATGTAGAGCTACTCTTCTTTTAGTCCAAATTTTGTCTCAAAATCTCAAAGGCTACTAAATACTTTGTGAGCATATTTTATGGTATGATCAGAAAAATACTATGAGGCCATCATCATAGGACATGAGATTTTGGCTGGAAAAATCTCATTATTTAATTATCTGAAGATTTGGAGAAGGAGGCAGGACTATTTATGGAAAGTGCGTCTACATTTTAATGATTTCAAGGAATTTTATTATTGACAACATAAACACGGTTATCTATACCACTAGAATAGTGTAGCACACAGAGAAATTGAGAATCTTCTTTTTCTTTATTAAGAAAGATTTTCCATAGTTGCTTTTCAGTTATGTATGTGATGCCCGAGGAGGTAATCTTCCAGAGTAATTAAGAGCATGGACTTTGCAATTAGAGAGACTTACGCTTACATCTGACTTTGTTCTCATTACTAGAATGACTTTGGACTACTTAACTTACCTGAATATCAGATTCTGACTTTGGAAAATAATGCTGGGAGGAAGGGAAGTTAGTATACCATGGAGCACAATATTGGTTTTTACTAAATGATAGCTACTAACAAAAAAAAATTAACAAAAATTAATCCATGCAATAATAGCTATTTCTAATGGTACATTTACAATGCATAAGACACTGTAATAAGCATTTTACATCTATTACCTCACTAAATCTTGCATAATATCTTATCAGAAAGCTACATTTATTACTTCTATTTTACAGGGAAGCAAAAATAAGTCTTAGGTAATACATTGTTAAATTTAAGAACTAATTAAAATTGTTGCATCTACAAAATATAATCACTATTAGCGCTTTAAAGTGATTTCTTCAAAACTTTTGCTTTATCACTAAATATTATCATGTATACATTTTTAATGTTAATTAAGATTCTTCTAGCCTGGCCGGGCGTGGCTCAGCAGTTGAGCATTGACCTAGATCCAGGCGATCAGGGTTCAATTCCCGGTCAGGGCACATGCCCAGGTTGCGGCTCAATCCCCAGTCGGGGGCGTGCAGGAGGCAGCTGATCAATGACTCTCATCATTGATGTTTCTCTCTCTCTCTCTCTCCCCCTTCCTCTCTCAGAAATCAAAGATTTTTTTTAAAAATTCTTCTAAACATTATTTTAAAATTACTTAATTTCCTTAATGCTGTATGTTTAGGCTTCCTAACCATCTTAGTCTCTAGAAATAATGTTGCAGTGGTCATCTCTGAGCATAAAGAATTATTTTTTTACCATATTTCACATGATTTCCTTAGAACAATTTATTAAGAATTACATTTTTGTTTCTTAAGACTTTTTATTCAAATGAGCAAATTGTTCCCAAAGTTTGTACCAACATGCAATATTTAATATATACATGAGAATGTACATATAGATGAATGCAGATATATAATTTTAAATTAGTTCAATACATTTGTAATATTTATTTTTTAAAATGAGATTTAAAGATGCAAGCTAACCTGGTGTACATAAATGAGAATTTCACAAATCATTGCTAACATCAACCTACAGAAAACAAGCTTTCAATTCTCTGTTGGGATAAAAATCACTGTAGCAAATAAAATTTCTCCACTCATAGATTAGGGAAGTAAATTGCTCCAAAAAGATAAACAAAAAGCATCAAAGCTAATGGAAGAGACAGATCTAGATAAGAAGATGAGTGCATTGAATTTAAAACTAACATTTGTCAGGCTCTGAGAAACAGACGACTCGAAAATATAAGATTCCTCTCTTAGGGTTTTCAGGTTGAAACAACTTATACATGATCAATTTTCTCTTTTGTAAAGTTTGAAACAAAGAATTCCTTCAACTGACAGCCAAACAAAAAGAAAGTTTTCTGAGAAGAAGGGGAACAGATTGTTAATGGGAAATGACACTCAAAAAACAGCAAATTTTTAAGGAAAATGTTGAAACTTCAAGCAAATTAAATAACAAAGGAATAGTTAATCTAGAGAATAAAGATGAAGAGCCAGGAAACGTTATGGCAGCCCCATTAAGCAACACATTCTTTTCTTTACTCATTCATCTAAAAAAAATTTATTACAGAATAGATGCTGGGCAGTGACTAAGGCCATAAGAAATAAAGAATAGTTTAGACATCGTCATTACACTCTGGAACTTGAGAGTCTATTTTGGGAGTGAATAAATAAAAGCAATTATAGCACCATGTGACTCCTCGTTAGGAATTATAAAAATGAACATGCAGGCATGCCTCATTGATAACGTGGGTTCAGTTCCAGACCATGGCAATAGAGTACATATAATGATAAAGTGAGTCACATGAATTTTTTTGTTTCCCAGGGCATATAAAAGTTACATTTACACTATCCTGTAGTCTATTAAGTATGCAATAGCATTGTCTAAACAACAATGCATATAACTTAATTTAAAAATACTTTATTGTTAAAAAAATACTAACCATCATTTGAGCCTTTAGCAAGTCATAAACTTTTTGATGATGGAGGGTCTTGCCTTGTGTTGACGGCTGCTGACTGATCAGGGCGGTAGTTGCTGAAGGCTGGGGTAGCTGTGTCAGTTTCTTAAAATAAGGCAACGCTGAAGTCTGCTGTATCTGTTGATTGTTTCTTTCAGAAACGATTGCTCTGCAGCATGCAATGCTGACTCACAGCATTTTACCCAGCAGCAGAACCTCTTCCAAAATTGGAGTTGATCCTCTCAAAACCTGCCACTGCTTTATCAACTAAGTATATGTAATATTCCAATCCCCTGGCTGCCATTCCAACAATCCTCACAGCATCTTCAACAGGAGTAGCTTTCATCATATGAAACCACTTTTTTTTTCATACATAAGAAGCAACTTCTCATCTGTTCAAGTTTTATTACAAGATTGCAGCCATTCAGCCACATCTTCAGGCTCCATTTCTAATTCTGGTTCTCTGGCTATTTTCTTTTCATCTGCAGTTATTGCCTCCACTTAAGTCTTGAACCCCTCAAAGTCATCCATGAGGGTTGGAATCAACTTCTTCCAAACTCCTGTTCATGTTGAATTCTGACCTCTTCCGTTGAATCACAGATGTTCTCAGTGGCATCTAGAATGTTGACTACTTTCCAGAAAGTTTTCAATTTACTTTGCCCAGATCCACTAGAGCAATCACTATTCTATGGCAGCTCTACCCTTACAAAATGTATTCCTCAAATAATAAGACTTGAAAGTTTCAATTACTCCTTGATGCATGGGCTGTAGAATGGATGTTGTGTTAGCAGGCAGCGAACGCGATGTTAATCTCGTTGTAGATCTCCATCAGAGCTCTCGCGTGGCCAGGTGTACTGTCAATGAGCAGGAATATTTTTAAAGGACTCTTTTGCTGAGCAGTAGGTCTCAACAGAGGGCTTAAAATATTCAGTAAACCATGTTTTAAACAGATGTGCTGTCATCCAGGCTTTGTTTTTTCATTTATAGAGCAAAGACAGAGTAGATTTAGCGTAACTGTTAAAGCCTCTAGGGTTTTCGGAATGGTAAGTGAGCATTGGCTTCAATTTAAAGTTACCACCTGCAGTAGTTTCTAAAGAGTCATCCTGTCCTTTGAAGCTCTGAAGCCAGGCTTTGACTTCTGCTCTTTAGCTATGAAAGTCCTAGGTCGCATCTTCTAAGAGAAAGCTCTTTTATCTACCTTGAACATTGTTTAGTGTCGCCTCCTTCATAAATTGTCTTAGCTCGACCTCCTGGATAGCCTGCTGAAGCCTCTGCATCAGCACTGGCTGCTTCACCTGGCACTTGTATGTTAGGAGATGGGTTCTTTCCTTAGCCCTCATGAACCAACCTCTGCTAGCTTCGCACTTTTCTCCCGCAGCTTCTCCACCTCTCTCAGCTTTCACAGAATTGAAGAGCGTTCAGGCTAGGATCTGGCTTACAGGCAGCGTTGAGGGTGGTTTGCTCTCCATCCAGACCACTAAAACTTTCTCCGTGTCGGCAATAAGGCTGTTTCACTGTCTTAGCGAATGAACACTTTTCATTTCCTTCAAGAACGGTTCCTTTGTTTCCAAAACTTGGCTGTTTGGCACAAAAGGCCTTGCTTTCAGCCTTTCTCAGCTTTTGACATGCCTTCCTCACTACACTTAATCATTTCTAGCTTTTGATTTAAAGAGAAAGACACTGAGAGGCCATTGTAGGGTTATTAACTGGCCTAACTTAAATATGATTGTTTTGCAGAGAATAGTGAGTCCCTAAGAGAGGGAGAGAGTCCTGGGAATGGCCAGTCAGTGGAGCAACCAGAACATACACAATATTATCAATTAAGTTCACTCTCTTAAATGGGTGTGGTTCACAGTTCCCCAAAATAATTATAATAGTAACATCAATGATCTTTGATCACAGATCACCATAGCAAATATAATTATAATGAAAATGTTTGAAATATGGTGAGAATTGCCAAAATGTGACACAGACAAGAAGTGAGCAAATGGTGTTAGACTATGATAATAGTCAATGTAATTAAAAGTGGGTATATAAACACTCTATCCACAATTGGTGACATTGTAAATTGAACCACCTTTCTGAAAGGAAATTTGACCCTGTAAAGAACTGTCCAGGGTCTGATTTTTTGCACACTAAAACTTTAAGCCTACAAAATGTTCATGAAGGTTGGGAGAAGATGGTATCGGACTCATGTAGCCACAGTATCATTATTCTCTGGTGCCAGTGCTCACAGCCCCAATTTCCACAAAGGAAGGTGAAGAGGGGCAGGGACCCTTGCCTATGTGATAGATCGCAACACGAGAGAGGAACCCGAACCTAGTTACTTTATGCTGGATAGTAAGCATTCCCATTCACTGCTCTGGAGGGAGACATTGTCTTCTACGATGTCGTATTAGACTCAAATGAATAAAAATTCTTACTCCTTATGGAGATAGCAATTACAAGTATATAAATAATTTCAAGGCACAGGGATGTCAGGATGAGGGTTGAGACCAGGAATGCAATTCCCCAGGTCCTTTCTGGTCACACTACACCTCTAAGAATAGTGTATAGTCAGATCACTTACAAAGAAGGGAACTGATTCAGTCATTTCTTACTCATTCAGTCCATTTCATACTCATTTATTCATTTTAGCATATATGATATATTCCAGGATCTAGTCCTTATAAATATAGGTTTATTTACAATAAACAATTCTATAAAGATTGGGCATACCCTGCCAAAAGCATTTCATAATAAAGACTCCCGTGCTAGCAAACCCCATCAATGGATTTGCTAGCAGGTATGCCACTTATTTAACTTCTTGGGCACTCAGTTCCCTTATCCATAAATTAAGAAAAATAAGAGTGCCTATGTCATATGTCTATAAAGATTAAATGTGTCAGTACATGGAAAGTAGTTAGAATAATGTCCCTCATATTGTAAAAACCCATGCTGGTTAACACTATTATGATGAAATGATGAAAGTCTTGTTTAGGGAAATGTTTTTAAAAACTGATGTATCCATATGATAAAATCTAATACACTGTTTTTCTTAGTTTTTGAGAAATATTTAATGCAATAGGAAAATGTACATAGCATATGGTTAAATAAAACTAACTTAACTCAAAACTGTATTCTTATAACTTATGCAAATCATGCACACAAGCACACACATATATACAAAATACTAAAAGAAAAACTCTCAAATATTAATATTCATTGGGGTTGAGAGTAAATTATTTCTTCTTTATACATTTGAATATTTTCCACATTTTCTATAATAGGAATTTATATTTTAAAAAGGATTGGGCCTATAACACTTTAATCATGAGAGAATTTAACACTTAAAAGTGAGATTTTTTTCTTAATAACTTGCGGTAGATCCCATGTGTAGTAGTAGTATGTGAACTTGATAAGTCCAGATTGATTCACCTGTTCAAAATCCTCTTGAACTAGTTTTTTCAAAATACAGGAATAACCTGTTCAAGATGAAAAATATTTGCAGTAACTTATAATGGTACTTCCACTTTTTAAATTTCTGTTTGTCCCTCAAAGCCAGTGCCTTGTTTACCCTTCTCTTTATAATTCTTTCAACGTATCAGACACTAATTAATGTTTCCTACATGCTGGCGAGCCTTTCTTCGTTCACTCACTATAGTGAGTTGTTTATTCGTGGATGGTCTTTACCCTCCAGCAGCAATTTTGTGTGCTATAATAGATAGGACTTTGAAGCTAGAACTGTCTAAAAAACCTGAGAATCCACATTAACTATTGTCTTACTAATATGAAAACCAACTTGATTATAAAACCAGTCAAATTCATAAACAATGTCAATTGATTATTTGACTGCATTTTCCTAACAAAAGTAAGTGAATTATTGACTTAATTGGAACTGAAGGACACCTTAGGAAGCATCTAATTAATACGGAATTTAGGGCAATCTGCCTGTCTACCAAGCAATTAAATTAAGCTGATCTGGCCAGGCAGAGTTTTCTTTCTCTGTCCTTGTTTGACACATTTCCTTTGAGAATCTGGGTGTGGGAATTAAGGAGGGCAATCTTCTCAGATATAGGAGGGCTGTTCTTTCATTTTTTGGTGGTGAATATCTGAGTAGATAAACTTCTCTTCCTCTTCCAAATAGGTTCTGAGACCACCTTCCTTATTTTACAGATATGGAAATTGTGATCCCAGGTTAGCTAGGCAGTTGCTTAAAATAAAATCAATAACGATAGAATTGGATCAAAGACCACGGTTTTGACATCCAAGTTCTTGTTATTTTTAGTAAACTAAACTGACTCTTTTTAAAAGCACTATCTAGCAAAAAAGCTATTTGAATTGATCACAATAGATATGCACAGGACCTTTTTTTTTTCCTGGGGAAGTAATCTGGAATGAGATGGGCAGGTGTAAATATCATTTTCCTGTAAATGGACAATCTAAAGCAAAAGCTCATCTGTGAAGTGAGGCAGTGTGGTTTGTGGGACCAGGAATGGGAGATATTGCAGCACTGACAGCCCAAATGGACTGGAATTTAATCGATGGCACAAAGTATATAGTCTGCAAGAAGCAACATCAATTCCGGGACTAGGTGACTGGGAAGGGAAGAGATTGGCTTGACTAACTTGCCCAACTTGCCCTCAGACTGTGTAGCTGTTTGGAGACGCAGGGTAGCCAGTGATACCTAAACTGTAAGACCGGGAAAGGCGGGGATGCCTGGCACCTAAAGAGACGAATAAAAAGTAATTTGTTGACCAAACTTACACTTTTGCATGTAAGTATTTTTTTTTCATGGATTCTATTAATGAGTGTGGAATAGTCAAACGACACTCATGTGATTTTTCTGTATTCATCGATAATACTGATCACTAGGACTTTTTAAGATTTTGGTAGGTTACTCACTTAGCTTGAATAGCAAAATGTATGCAATGGCATTGCTTGAGGGCTTTATACACAGGAAAAATGGAAAACATAGCCAGCTGCCAGATGGAAGATGTGTCTGCAGAGCTCAGAAAACTGCTGCAGAGCAAACATTCCTGAACGGTAGCAACCGGGTCTGCCTTGGCACTTGGCACTTGCTATCGATTTGCACTCATTCATAAAATTTTAATGTTTGGACATTAAACAGAGCACAGGAGATATAGGGCTAAGTCCTGCTAAGTGTTAGTGCTGGATTAACACCTACAGTCAGAGTTACGGAAAACACAACAGGCCTAGCAGCTGTAATGATTGAAGAGAATGGGACTGTGGCAGTCTGTTCATCTAAGAGGATGGCACTTACTGATAAAAATACAAGTTACTTCATATAGCTTTTTTATGATCTACATGGAATCATACGACAGCATCGTGCTCTCAGGCTCTGCAGTGACATATACGGTCATTGGCCAGGTTTACAGAAGTAGTGTCAGAAAGTATCTCACCTCAGGGTATCAATATGTAAGAATATAGGACCCTTGTTTCAGCTTGATTCACCTAATGGCCATGGATTAGTCTAAGTTATCAAGAATTATTTCTGAGGTCAGTTTTTGCGGGTGCTTTGTGTGATATGGGAGATGTAAAAAGACTGTCTCCAAAATAAGATACGTAGAAGAGGAGCACAGACGTGGAGTCAGACAAAGGAAGGGTGTTAACCTCTCCATGCCTCTTTATTCTTTCGTCTATGGAAACTGATGGTACCGAGTTCACATAGTTGTTGGGATAATTTATGAAACACCATAAATGAGTGCTCTGATCATAGTCTGGTTTATAACAAAGTGGCAATCATGACAAAGATCGTTGTTACCAGGTTCCCCTTAGGACCTAGAATTTATAAACTGTGAGGAGCGAGTGATGGTCTCTCCACCAGAAGACCCTAAGAGAACTCTTTACCACTCTCCAGCCTTTACCCCCGCCCCGCACATATCTCAATATTAGTTAGGACTCCTTTAACCCCCTTCCAGGAACGATCTCTGCCCACCTACAGGCTAAACCCCAACCAGTATGGAAATCAGCCAAAAATGTAATTAATAGTTCGCTTCCTAGCAACTCTTTGGAAATAGTTCCCAGCGGCCACCCATGCCTGATGAATGGAGGTGTCAAACCCCAGGTGCCCGTGAGAGCGTCACGCTGAGACTGCTTGGCCTGTGCCAGCGCTGCGCGGCGCCTCCACCAGCCCGACTGCAGGCGCGGCTCCCCCGACGGAGGGGCCGGGCTCTGACCTCGGCCTGTGGTCATCACTCCCGCTCCTCACCAACGTCCCCTCTGTTGCTCTCAAATTCAGGACGTCACACAAAAGGTCTGCCCCAATTAGAACATAATTTTTTGGGAACAGAAGTTCCACCCGGCTTGGGTCTTAGTTTGGCCAGTGTTCCTGGGCTCTGTGATACTGGATTTACACCACCTTTCACGCCTTCCTCGCCCTGCCCTGCACCCTGGCTTGGTTACACTCTCAGATCCTCATGAACCGGTTCCGGCTCACGTCCATCAATTTATTCACTTTCCATTCTTGGAAGAGCTCCTGCTGTTGATAATGCAGTCCAGGCCCGCAATTTAAGACACTCTTGGTTGCCTTATAAAGGCTCATTTAGCATAAAATTTGGCAGTGGGGGAAGTTCATTCACGGCTTTGACTTCTCACGAAGTTATTAAGCCCGGTTTGCTTAGGTTAACAAACTGGTTTCTGCCGAGGCTGATCTCTTCACCGCTGTCATTTCCCCATGTTCAACAAATAAAGCCTGAAGTGGAAAGAAGCGCCGTTTCTCCACGGGCAGCACAAGAACTCACTGTTGATCCTGCGAGAGGGAAGGTGTACTCCATGCAGTGGCCGAGGGAGAGCGTGTCCTGAGCCGAGGAGTCTGGCTGCCCTGTGGCAGGAAAAGGAAAGATTCAGAAGTGGACTATTGGGCTGCATTATAGAAAATTACAGGAAAGTCTAAACTGTTCTTGAGAAAAAAATTATTTTCAAAGTTGTTTATATATATCCATGCCATTTAGGCTTCCTAGCAAACATTTTGAGCTACACACACCTCTCCTGCATTCATTTATTTTACGGAAGCATCCAAATTGTGAATGATTAGGCAGGTTACACTTTAGAGTTTAAAATGATAAAAATTTTACTTTAAATAACTGGCAGTAATTTTTAAGATACTTTCATTATAGGGAAATGTATAGAACTAGAAAGAGGCAAATATTTCAAAGTTTTAAAAAGATAATGGGTAGATCCCAGTAGTGTAGACCTAAACAGATAAATATTTAATAATAATGAAACATAAAATAAAAACCACGTAAGTTGGCTAGGAAAAATCATGATGAGCCTCAATTGTAGAATAGATTAATAAATATTTATCGGAACGCATTTGGGTCAGATTCTAGGAGTCCCAACCTGGTCAAGCTGCAAACATTGCTCAGCAGATTTTTGGGTGGGAGGAACCATCTTAACAAGAAAACCCCAAAAAAGTGCTGCTTGTCTATAGATTAAGGAGTGAAGTGACCAGTCCTGTCTGCGTATTTCATCTCCTACACCTGACGATTCTCATTGTCATCTTCCATATTTGTAGCTATAATCATGCTGACTGGAAGCAGGAGTCACAACTTACTTCCATGATGTAAAGAACAGGAGGGAAAATGTAATTGATCATGTTTTTTGCTTTTTTTTAAATATATCCTTATTGATTTCAGAGAGAGGGAGAGAGAGAGAAACATCAACGATGAGAGTCATTGATCACTGCCTCCTGCATCCCCTGCTGGGGATCGAGCCGCAGCCCGGGCCTGTGCCCTGACCGGGAATCGAACCCCGATCGCCTGGATCCCAGGCCGATGCTCAGCCACTGAGCCAGGCCAGCCGGGCGATCATGTATTTTCTTCCTTTTCCTGGTCTCTCTCTGTTTGTACATAGTCCCCACTGCGTCTCCCTCCCCTTTTCTCGTTTCCCTTCCGCTCCCCATTTTCCTCTTCACCTGCCTGCCCCTTGCCTGTCTTTTCAGTCATTCTCATCAATACTTTTCTTTCTTTTTCCTTTTCCTCCTGAATGTGTGAATCATTAACAAACAAGCATGGAGCAAGTATTGAGCATCTTCCTAGGACTCAGAGGTCGAGGTATCAAAAGCTCACCACTGGACATATCGGAAGCCTTTATCGATAAACAACGGCAGGTCTCTCTGCAAAGACCACTGAGGAAGCCGAGTCCGTTCAACTCCCTGCAGCCAGGGAGATCTCCTTGAATGTCTCAATAATGTCTCAAAAGGGAGAAGTGGGGGAGGTTTGCGGCTCTGGGGTCCGGGGTGAAGTGACTTAGGGCAGACCTGTCAAGGTGGGAAACTAACCGAGGCCTGGAAAAGTTTATGACACATCGTTTAGGGCGATTGCACCAGCAGGTCGAGGATCTTGAAGGAAGTCTTGATGACCAAACTATTGCTCTGATAAGCAAGCTGTGTGTCTAGGTGAACGAACTGTTGTCCAAATAATTCCCTAGATGGTTTGTTTTGTAAAAATGTATTCAAGCAACAAACGGAATTACTCACTGGTTTGCAGTTTTATCTTCCTGGTTAAGTTTCCTAAGCAAATAGTTAAATCAGATTGACATAGATGATCTCAGTTCTCATTTCCAATATTTAAATTATGTGGGTGTAGCAGTCTTAGTTCTTATACAAGAATGGTCGTAGTTGAACACAAACACACTGGATTTGAGAAAAATACTGATTCTAGAAGTCTTCCATGATATACTCTGGAAAGAAGGTCAAACATAAGCTGGATAGTCTCAGTCAGGGAAGGTACAGTCCCCTAGGCCTGGGGACATTTGGAAATAAGTACGGAGTGCTCTTTACCATTAGAGGGTTGTGTCAAGGGTTACTAAATGAATTGCAATATACAAGCAGTCCCACAAAGCAAATTGTTGTATCTGAAATACTATAGAATCCCTAGTAAAAAGCAACAGCGGGACTACAGTAAGTTGAGATAGAGGCCCACTTTTTTAAAAACCACACTAGAAGTATATAAATTTAGCAACTTTGCCTTTTATAGCAGCCATCACCATTAACGTGCAAAAGGTCTGTACTTTTATTGTCAACATTTAAAAAAAAATACTTGAATGAAAAACTAGGAAAAATATAATGTCAGAAAGAATAGCTACTGTTATAGATGACACATTTAAGATTCAAATTTTTCTCAAAAAAAAAAAGGAATAAAATAAATGGAAAATTTAACAGGGGTAACGTAGAATTTAGCATGCACATACTAAAATAAAATTATTGACTTCCAGAACACCATGCTTAGCAGTAGTTTAAGCAAGGAAGATTGAAAGATTTTAGCAGATCACGAAGTTAATATGACCTAACAATTTGGTGAAAATTGGATTAAATTTTTGAAGAACACTAGAGTACCAGTTTCAAAGCACATTACGAGAATGGTATGGGACTATGTATATTACTGTATTTTATGGTAGACATCAGCAAAACAAGATGAAGCCAGGACAAAGTAACCAAGATGATTAAGGGTGTAGAGACCATAGTGTATCCATAGTGTCTGAGAAATCACTAAAGTAATCAAGGGCTTTTAGGTTGGAGATACAGAGAAGCAGAAGCTAAGGAAAATACTTTAAGAACTTTTATCTTAAAAGAAAGGTTTGGCATTATTCTAACATCTTGATATCCAACATGTGGTTCACCTACCAGCAGTAGCTCGTTTGAAATGCAGAATCTCAGGTCTCATCACAGACCCATTAAATTAGAATCTGCCTTTGAACGAGATCCCCAGGTGATTCTTATATGCACATTTGTGTCTGAGAAGTGGTTAGAAGAATTTCCCAAACTTATTTGATGTGTGTTATAAAATGCAGATCCCAGGCCTGAACTCAGACTTTCTGGTTCAAAATTTCCCAGTGGAAAAGGCCAGGTAATCTCTAGGGTTAGCAAGTGCAACAGGTGATATTATCAGGCAAGTCTGGAAACCTCTGTTCCAATCCACAGAACTAGATCTAGAAAAACTGATTAAAATCAGCTAGATTTTTACTACAATTTCTAAAAATTTGTCCCATCAGAGGAATAAGCTGCTTTGGGAGGAACTGGGCCCTGGTCAAAGAGCCATTATAAGCAAAGGCGGACCATCTGTCAGAAATGACAAAGGAGGGAAGTCTTTTCTCCATGGGAGGTAGACGTAGATGATTCTATGTTTCCTTCCAAATATAAAATGTAGATTCCTCTAAATCCAGCTGTGATTTCTCATACCAATTTGTAGACATACACTCAGTAACAAAAGCCAGAGGCAAATCCAAGAATAAAAAATACTGACCCCCATTGCTGTGCTCCATTCCCACTGCTGCCATTCATGAGTATTTGCTGGTAATTCATCTAAACTGATCCAATGGCACCAGGCACTGAAAATAGATCCACGGGTTCCAGGAAGTAATTAAGGGTTTTCTGCTGAGCTCAGCTTGAATTAACTTCAAGGAGTCTGGCAGCCGCCTAGATTTTTCACACCAAGTCATGTCATGGTGCACAATTTGATGCTGTAATTTATTCAGAATTAATTCTTATTAAATGAAGCCCAGTGGCAGTCTTACTGTAATAAGGAAAGAAAGTACTGCTTGTTTTATTGCCAGAAAAACGTTCACAGAGGTGAAAAATCAGGCCTCACCTATGATCTGTTAATATACAGGTAAGTTGTTACGTGGAGTTCTCAAATTAAGCAGATGCGAGTGTTCTCAACTTGAACTGCTGCGAAATTCCCCACCTTTCTCTTTTATTACTCTGCTTATTTGTAGGTTAGATTCAATTAGAGCATTACCCTTCTGTTTTAAACTCTAGCACCTAGTTACACCACTTAGGCTTTTGCAACAGATACTGTAACACAGTCCGACAGCCGTCATCTCATTCAGCCATGCTCCCTCTTTTTTTTATGTGTTAAAGTTGTTATAGAGGAAAAAATAGTTGCTCTGAGTAAGGAGAGAGAGTGGAGCGAAGGGGAGAGGATCTGTCAGGTGTGAAAACTGGCTTTCCCAGCCTAAGGCTTGGACCTTAATTGCATAACCGGTTCCTCCAGGCCGGCGTGCAGCGTGAGTGTGAGTTGTGTGTTGCAGGTGTTGCGATGACTGCATAGAAGTGTATAGAGGGAGGTTCTGCGATGTTCAAAGAAAGTCATTTGCTGGCAATTTTTTTTTAAAGAAACAGCCTTTCCTCAAGTTTGAATCTGAGAAATACCGCTTCACCCTATCTCCGTGAGTGACATTAACCACTTCATGCTAGGAATCTCCAAATCAGGCTCAGTGCTCCCTGTTCCCAGCCCCATTCCGTTGTTCACCGAGTCCTCTGTATTTCAAAATGCCCTTTCAAATAACAAAGCCTCTCCAAACTAACGAGTTAATAATTCATCCCCTCATTTATTGCATAGCTCTGAGCACCAATTTTGTATTGAACACAGTCTCACATTATAGATTAAAAAGTGAACTAACCATGGTCATTGTAACCAGCTAGCCCCCAAATTATTTTTTAAAAAAAGCCTTCATCTCCTCTCCCTCATTTAACTCTCTTTCCTTCCCTCAACCAATAGATTTCTACCAAGATGATTCTTACGGCAGATCTGACTCTGATGAAGCCTAAATGACTCCCAACTGGCTGAAAGAAAGGAAAAATTAAGTTTCTCAGTATGAGTAATCATGAAAATCACCTGAATTCTTTGAAAAGAAACAGGAGTGACAGATGGGGAAGAGAGAGAGGGAGAGGAGAGAAGGAAAATTAATCTTCAGGCCCCCTCCCTCATCAGTTCTCACCTTCTAGGTTTGGAATGGGGCCAAGAAAGCTGACTTTTACCAGGCTCCCTGGAACTCTTATGATCTCTGAATACTTCTGTTTTCTCCACCTCAGCCCACAAGTTTCCCTCTTTTGAATTTCCATAATACTTTGCTCACATTGCTAGCTTCTTAGTGTTTTATCTTCTTCTACTTGAATAAAGTTGCCTCTTCTGTTAGACTGTGAGAGCCTTCTTTCCAGAGATGATGCCTCCCCCCCCCATATACCGTCTATCCTAGCAACACATCTGGAAAATAGGTGGACAGTAGAAGGGAAGGAAGGGAAATAACTGGGGAAGTATGGTGGGGGCACTTGGGGTGTTGGCACTATTACTCTTCTATTTCTTGACCAGAGTAGTGATTACACAGATGTATTCAAATATGCTAATAGATTGGCCTGCACACTTTTGATTTATGTTTATTTGTTTATGTATGTTTTACCTCAAAAAAAGTTTGAAAGGAAGAAAGATAGATGGAATGAAATTGTCCACTGTAGTGGAGATGAGCCCATAGCCCACACTCAGAAAGGAGACTGCCTTGTCTCTCTTCCACATGACCACTGCCCTGATCATCTCCTTCCGAGAAGCTGAGGCCTCCCCTTCTCTGCCATGCGTGCCTACTGGTTGCCTCTTTTATTCAATAGAATCCTGGAATTTATTACATAGTTTTTGACAGCCTGGTGTGTCCTTTAAAATACGAAGAGTCCGATTACTGTTAATTTGAGAGAATCAAAAATTCTGATTTTTAGTCTTTTATGCCTCCACAACCATTTAGTAGTTGTGAAGTTCAAACATGTTATCCTGTGTTTTTGAGACCCAGGTTCCCATTAAATTAAATAGATTTTCCATTCATTAAGTGTACTATAGACCAGACTCTACTACTATCCACTAAACTCAAGGTTCCACACTGAAAATCAGACAGACTTACTGCCCTTAAAATGCTTGCAGATTATTGAGGAAATGAGTGATACAATATGGGGTAAGAAGCGCTATAAAAGCCCCCGGGGAGTGTGCAGGAAAGACTAACACCTGCTGTCCAGTCAGCCTCACATCAGAGTCCTATTGTGAAGGTCCTAATGAGATACGGACAGTTTGGTCCCAGCTGGGTAGCAGCCAAGGCAGAGGTGCACATTATAGAATGGAAAACACACTGTAAAAGTTAAAGCCTTATAACGCTGACTCTTGGTGGACTGTTGACTGGTGGTTGCCTATTACAGCGGGCGTTCATTCATTCAACTAGTGTTTTACTGAATCCCAACTATGTGCAAGGCACTACATTAAAGACTAAAACTAAAGCAGGACAAAAGAGAGTTTATCTCTGTCTTTGGAGAGTCACAGGAAGGACAGACTACCAAGAAATTAAAATAATGTGACAAGTGGCGACTACACTCTCACATTCATGTCCGAAGGAAACGGACCTAAACTTGGTAAGTTGGAGAAGCCTTGCCAGGCCTGAAAGATAAAGAGGAATTAAGCGAGAAAGGAGGGCAGTTTGAAGTTCTGGAACAGTGATTTGGCCAAAGGGAACATCATAGGCAAAGATCCAAAGGAAGAAAATATGACAGGTCCAGGGAACTGAGAAAAGCTTAGAAGGTATGTGAGGAAATAAATGGTAACTGCTGAGCCTGCAGAGGTGGACACGAACCAGCTTGTGATGGACCCTCCTAAGCTTTTTAAACTGGGCTTCAGATGTTTGACTTATATTCTGGAGGTCAACAGAGATATCAGAACCTCTCAACAGTATTTTAAGAGCAGTGTGACATTATAAGGGTTCTATTTAAGGTAAAAAGAGTCAGTTTGAGAGATTCACTTTTGGGAGGACTAGACTGGGGTTGGAAGGTTAACCAGGCCTCTCAGCTGGATATACTCACCACCTGGCGGATGTTGTTCTGGGCCTAAGTGAAGGCACCAGAGAGCATGGAGCGTTTTAAAAGAGGAGCGTATTTTACTCAAAATTTGGGATCAAATAAGTCTTGTGTTCTTCCCTCCTAAGGGATTTCACCACATTCCTGTGAACGCAAAGCCGGCGGAACCTTGCTCACGTTTCATCACCAAAGCTCGCGAAGTAGACGCTTTTATTTGTAGCAATAGATTAGAACACTTGGCCCTTTTCTCTAGTCCCCGAGGCTTCCCACAAAACCCACAAAACTTGAAAGCAGAGATGATAGCACTTCTCAGCATAATTAGCAGCTCAGTACTGAGCAGCAGTCATCAATATAAAAAACACAGGGTGTACTCAGATGTTTATTTAAAGTATGGGCTTTATTATCTCCCAGATGCAGATTAGCCTAAATTCCAGTGTCTGTTGTGTGAGAAAATGAACTGCAATGAAACTCTTTTTCAGCAACTTTAAAAGGCAATCAGGCAAATTTTGAAGGAAAAATTTGCAGAAGTTTTGGAGCTAAGAAGAGAGATGCCTTGAGTAGGAGCAAAACAATAATTAGAACAGTAAGACCAACAAATGAAAGGTTGCCAATACGACCTTCAAGTTCAGTTTCAAAACCATCCTGAAAGAAACCCCACATCTAGCGGTGCCGTTAGGAGAGCGCTGTGCTGCAGATATGTCCAAATCTGACTGAGGCAAGAAGGGAAAGCCAAGTGGTTACTGCAGAAATCTCACCAAGCAAGACATTTTAATATATTCTAGACATAAGAATAATTTGTTAAGAGACTGAGGTAAGCCCCCTTGAAAGCATATATCATGATGATTTGGCTAGATTCTTGGTTGGAAGACTAAGTAATCTGAAAAGTCCTCGTTAGTAAGTAATCATTATTATAAAGACATTTCCCACAATTTGAGTTTTCTAGTAAAAATGAGTTTTAAATTATGTGTAGAAACTTCCCAAGTAAATACAGGGCGGGGCAAACATAGGTATTATTGGGAAATGATACAATTAATAAGTAATAATACAAAAATAAACTGTGTAAACCTATTTTTCCCCCCCCTATATAAAGACTACTTGTGACCTCTGATTTTTCTGTGAGCCTTGAGTTGTCCCAGGATACTAGGTGTCATCAGCATGGTCTGAAAACTAGGCCTATTGTTCCTTTCTTATCTTAAACCTCTAAAGACATCTGGACACTAAATCAGTGAAACACAAAACCCCTGCAGATCTAAATCATGTCACAATCTGTAACGTAAATCGAAGTTCTTTCTCATGCCCCCTTAAGAAGGACCCCAGCAGTTGGTGCCATGGTAGCAGCAACACAGAGCGCGGGCATTGCACTAGAGGCACCCAGAGCAGGGACTGTTGCTACAGAAGGCTCAGCTCTGAAGGAGGCTGTGGAGTGCAGGAATAAAAGTAGCAGAATTATTTATGTATATGCTTTTAAAAGTGTTAAGTGATTTGGGTTCTAAGTGTCCAGATCCCAATTCCAATTTGGGGGAAGGGGAAGGTGGAGAACCCATTACCACCAGTCAGTTCTCAGGATATCAACTGCGTGACGTACAATTCAACTCAGTTCTGACACTATCAATTGGAAATTACATCGGATTCCACAGGGTAAGAGTTCAGTCCCCCAGGACTGCCCACCCACTTCAGGTTCCAGTCACAAGCCCAAGTTTACATGTACTTTTTTATATGGCTATAAGTTAGAAGTCCCCAAGACCACTCCTTGAGTTCTATTATTTGCTAAAGCAGCTGACAGAACTCAGGAAACACATTTACTCACTAGGTTACCAGGTGTTTTTTTTAAAAAAGTATATAGCTCAGGAAGAGCCAGATGGAAGAAATTCATAGGGCAAAGTATGGGGAAAGGTATAGACCTTCCTTCCTCCCCAAGGGCACCACTTTCCCCGAATCTCCACATATAAATCCAAACCCTGTCCTTTCGGATTTTTAAGGAGGCTTCATTATGTAGGCATGATTTATTAAATCATTGGCCATTGGCAGTTGAACTCAATCTCCAACCACTGTCCCCTCCCAGGAGATTGGAATCTGTGTAGGGAGCACTGAAAGTTCCAACCCTCTGATTAAAGTGTGTTAGGTTCCCCTGGCAACCAGCCCCCCAAGGGCTTACTAAGGGCTTTCCAAAATTCACCTCCTTAACATACACCTTTGTTGCTGGTATCACAGGAAATTCCAAAGGCTTTGGGAGCTGTGAGCCAGGAACCCTAGACAAAGACCAAACAAATATATATAAGAAATATATTTCGGTCATCTGAATGTCCAAATACATATTTCTCATAAATCATAGTATCACAGATTTCTAGAGGTTGTGTTGTGTTTTGTTTGGGGATTGGTTTTGTGTTTTTGTCTTTTAATGTTTTGGTTGTTTTTTACTTGTATGGTATTGATGTATTTAGGAGTCTTAGGTAAGAAAGTGATGGGGCTCATCACTGACGGCCCTCGGAGAACTTCCACATTATGGAGTTGAATGAGCACCTGTGTTGGAAAGCTAGAGACATGGTATTTCTACCTGTTTCTTTTATTTTCAGTATAAGCCTTTTTTTTTTTTTTAAGCTAGTGCACCAGGAGACTCTTGAGCAGTTGAACCTTGCAGGCCTGCTGACTTTTTGGCTGTCACATGTCACTCCTTTCTCAACTATAAAGCCACACTACAAAATTGTAACCAGAAGAACATGGCACCCCAGAGATGGGGTAATTCCATTTCAAAAAATAATTAATGTAATTAACAATAAGGAAAAGAAACAAAACTGCAAGATACTGTATAATTCTGTATCAAAAATTTTTGAGTCCCTTCTACTTTGTAATGTTTCCATTAGAGACCAGTGGGAGCCTGGCTGTCATTGCCTGAGCTGAGAAAAGATGAGTTGGAAATTAGCTTGTCTGTAGACTTTCTAAAGGCAAACTTTCTAAAAAAATTTTTCCCTTTTCTAAAGTAGAAAGTCTTTACCATTCATATGTAATATCTAATCGTGATATATTGAGAGTAGTTTTTGATAACTTCATTTGACTAATGTCTGTCTCTGGAATTCTGAAACTTATTTCACGACATTATTTTTTTTTTAATGAATCATTTAACTCATTTAGCATTTAGCAAAGGTTAAGCTTTGAGCCAAAAATTCTCTCCTGGTTTGAGCCCAAAATTCTCACACACAAAAAGTTGGCATGAGGAGTTCTTGGTGGTTGGTTTTTTTTGAAAAATATGCCTGAGTAAGGATGCCAGGGCCTACAGTAACAATCTAGAAGTGACATTTTTGGTGAACTTGCCTGTTTATGCCACTAGACTATAAATTAGGCACCAAAGAGGAAAGCAAGCACCCCAGTGACACATTTGTGCTCGGACCTCCTGAGAGTATCAGGAGAGGGTGTGACCCTGCTGAGCTTCCCTTCGCAGACACAGAAGCTTGGGCTTCAAGACACTGGTCTGATGTCCATCAGGGAAACAAACTATCGGGTGCTGTTCTCCTACCACCTAGAAACCAGGATGCTCCAGAGACTATCCCAGCTTCAGCTCCCCAAGAGCAGTCTTACTGCTAAAATACTAAAAAACAGTAGCAATGTTTGTCAAGGCGGCAGAAGCATGGTGTGATCAACAGCTAGACTTGTTCCACTGCCTGCCCCCGGGCTTTACCCCCCCTCGGTCAGTGTCTTCAGCTGCCCTGCTTGTCCCCCTGCCGTGTCCTCCCAGCACCCTGGACCTCGGCCCAGAGGCTCCTTTCTCTCCTCGTACTGAAGGCCAGAGGCTCCTGCCTCTAAAGCCAGATCATGGGAGCCTTGGGCAGCAGAGGCTTACAAGTTATAAACTTTTTTTTTTTTTTTTTTGGTCTTATTTTATCCTTAAAGAACCTGTAGTCAGTTTTCAGTACAAAAGTTAGAATTCTCAGGATTTCACAGATGAGGAAAGTGGCCTTCCAAGAAATGAGAAGGAATGCCAACGCCCAGGATTAGTTGACGCCAGGGCCTGAGCTGAGGTGCAGGCGACGTGGCTCCAGCTGAGGGCAGGGGGTGGAGGCTGTGTGTCCGCGCCCCTCGCCTGGCAGGGGCCTGCACTGGGAGGCTGTCCCCTCACGGGGATCAAAGTTCAGGAGTGGCGAGCGAGGGGCGACTCACCGTAACAGCGGAGAGCCCCGGGCCGCCTTTGGACGGGAGTTAGCCCTGGCCGGCTCAGTCCCAGAACCACACAGGGGACAGCCAGCGGCCTGGGTCACGGGCCTGGGGAAGCAGCTTGGGCTCTCCCTCCACAGCCTCCTCTTTCAGGAAACACTCTGGAACATTCTGTGACAGCATTTTTGCAGGAAACAGCACGTTCAGTGCCTCCCAATTACCCCAAAGCCCTGACCCCCCATCGCGGCCTCGAAGGCCTTTGTGGCCCGGCCCCTGCGCAGTTCCCCTGCCTCACCCTCGCCTCTGTCCCTTCAGCGCCACTGACCGGTCACCGCCTGCATCGCCCACAGCCCGAGTCCTCTCCGCTCCAGGCCCTCTGCACACTTTCATTTCAGCCTGGAGCATCCTATTCCATTCCTTCTTGTGTCCATCATCTCCCGCAGCTAAGCCCGCCGTCACCACACCAGGAACGCCTCTGACGTCCCCCAGGGCTCGGTCACCCCCGGGTCTCTCTCTGCTGCGCTGACTGTACCTCCTTGCAAGGACATCGCTCCCTGAAAGGTGAGCTCCTGAGGAGCACAAACCGTTGTTAGTGTTAGAAATATGTCTGGCACATGGCACATACTCCAAAACTGTTCATTAATTTCCTGTTGAATTCTTGTTGTTAAAGAGAATTTAATTCCAGGATAGTCCACACTTACAGGAATTGGAATAGTAGCAAATAGGAATAGAGAGATAGAAATAAGTTGGGGGGAATTAGAGTGGCCTCTGTGCTGGATGTTCTGTTCGCCCCCGTCCTGGTGGCCTGTCCACCTTAATCTGCCCTGCTCTGGGCTCCAGGAGGCTGAACTTTGGGGACCACATACACCATGTTCCCTTAGCTTCTGGCTTTCTATTGAGATCTACCAGTGAATGCACCAGATGGAGATTATGAGGCAGAAGGAATGATTGAAAAATTAAGATATTTGTTTCCTTTGCTTCCTACCTTTCCAGGCTGCATTCGAGCCATTGAACTACCAAGGTGCTCATCTGCTTTGGGGTGACCCTCTCCCACCGCTGCAACCCCCACCTAGTTCAGGGAGAGAGGTTACGGCTTTACCATCACTTGTGAGTCTCTTTTTACCTTCACCACACACACTTTTGTAAATAGTGGGTTTTTTGGGGGGAGGGGTGCTGTCTTTCTTCAAGGACCTGATTCCATTCAGCCTTACATTTTGTGGAATTTGAACTTAACTCTGTAGGAAAGGAGAACCAAAAGCTTTTAGAATATAAATATAGCCATACAGATAAAATATTAACAGAAGAAAACAACCTATTACCCTACAGGTTCCTTAGAAGCAGAGCCCTTGCCTTATTTAATGTCATAACCAGTGCCTAAAAAATGTATGATATAATGGCCCACAACATATTAAATAAAATAGTAGCCTTGAAAAAAAATTAAATCTGTAACCTACAGCTTGAATATTAATCCAGTGCAGAGACAAAGAGAATGTATTTTTTAAGAGCCCCTAGTTATAGGAAAAGAGTAACCAAACAGGTAGATCCCAGGGAAATCCTATAAGTTACGAGCAGGCAATCTAAATGAATAATTCCCTGAGAGAGGGGGGCCAGAAAAGGGCCTCTTCCTGTGTACGCTTGGTGCCAGCTCTTACACGGCTGTCTCACCGTGATCACGGCTAATTCCTTCTCCGAGACTAGCCACCCCAGGACAGCACTGCAGTGAGCAATTATTGCTTTAAATACGCAAGGACAGACCTGGAATCAGGCATCAGCATCAGCGAGGCACCGCTTACCTCATCCTGCAGACATCACTCAGATAGCAAGAGGCGGGTAATTTTGATAAACTTTCCAAGGATAGAGCCCATGCGGGTATTTTTAGAATCAGGAAGCCCACAAGACAGGTACAAGATGCCAAACCGAGCTGAGGAAGTGAAGGAGCGAAATAAGGAGAAATTAAACAAAATGAAACACTGCTAGATTTCCGAGCAAGTTCTTCTACTTCCCCCTTGTGGCCAAGTCTTCCGAGAACTATGATTTCCCCCCCCCCTCAAAGTAACATTTATTATGATTTGGGTCAAATTATAAAAATAAAACTTATTCACTGCAAAAAATATGGAAAATGTGTTAGGGTGGACAGGTAGAATGCCATGTGGGTAATGTATACATTCTACAGCTGAGTTTTATAAATGAATTAATGTTTCTACAAAGGCTGGGCCCGGAACAAAGAGTGCCATGCAGGAGCTCAGGTGGTGCAGGGCAGTGAACTCCATCTGCACAGAGACTCGTCAACTTCTCATGATAATGCTGCATAGTAAATATTATTATCCCCAAATTAGTCACCTATGAGTGGATGTGAAAGCTGTTACATATTTGATGTCTCCTGTGCTCTAGCATGTGCAAGCATTCTCCATGAACTCATTTAATCCTCAAAATATCCATGTGGGATTAGGTCAGAATACAAGCTTCTGTTGAACTTCCCAAGGTAATGTAGCTTATACATGACACAGATGGAACTGGAACCTGATATTAGAACTATAAATTCTCCAATATTTCTGCTATTCCGTGTTGTCTCATCATTTTCTTTCTGAGCTCTCCTTTTTAACTTCCTGCAAGGGACTTCCTTAAGTCAGTCTTACCCACCTCCAGTAGAGTCACCTGTGACCTCTAGGAGGTCCCCCCACCTTTATGCTGTTCCACATGTCTTCTACCTACCAAATGGGATAGAGACTCTTCTCTCGACTTTATGCATTAATTACATATTCATATGAATAATTACTGGGGTAATCAGGATTAGAATATGCACTTTGTTCTTTTCAGCCCTCCCTGCTCCTAGAGTAGGGGACACTGTGGAGATAATAGCGCGGCATTATTTACTCTGAAAGTATAGTAAGCATATTTGGATTCAAGGGACAATAACCAGAAGGAGTTAACAAATTTTCTGAGTTGAAAGTGGAATCATGGAGAGGTGCAGAACTTGTGAGTGGCTGTATTTGGGGACATATTTGAAAAAAGCCTGCAAAATCACATAGAGCTATTCGAAAACACCATCTAGCCCGGCCGGGCGTGGCTCAGCGGTTGAGCATTGACCTAGGACCCAGGAGATCGGGGTTCGATTCCCGGTCAGGGCACATGCCCGGGTTGCGGGCTAGGCAGCCGATCAGTGACTCTCTCATCATTGATGTTTCTCTCTCTCTCTCTCCCCCTCCTTTCTTCTCTCTGAAATCAATAAAGATATGTTTGAAAAAAACCCACCATCTAATAGAGAGGGAATAAAGGAGTGTATTACCTGCTAGTTTGTCTCTTTTAGCCACACCAGGGAATCTTAGTTCTTATTTTCTAGGATGGCTGGGTATATTTAATTCTGTCAAGTAATCTATGAATACTTAAATGATAACTATAAAACATTAGCATATTAAAAATATGTTATGCAGAGTATTGGGGGAGCTGTTATAGGCTAAGTGGATGGTAGAAGAACCAGAAAACACAGAAGAGGTGGTTATCAAATTTCAAATGTTTAATATGTTGTTTCTTCAGTGCAATAGATCACCCAGTAATGAGTAAGAGCCCAATTGCTGCTTGAGTTTAATTCCTGGTGTTATAACTCACAGAATTGTGACCCTCATCTTATCTAAGTCTCATGAGCCCTCATTTGTAGTGATGACAACAGAAACCTGTTGTGAAGCTCAAATGAGTAATGCCCTTAAGAGCTCAGTATAAGGAAATTTCCATTGATGTTTGCTCTTTGTATTAGAGACTGAAAATTGCTTCAACCAAGATTTACCTTCAAGAGAGCATCTACTAACAACTGGCTGACAGTGGTTATACTGTCGCTAGGATCAAAGCCAGGGACACTCTAGGCAGCATTATTTCTTGGGTGTTTTTTCTGCTAATGAGACTCCTTTTCAAACTTTTCAAACCTTGAAACATATCTTGTATTTATATAATAAATACATGTTTTCAAATGCAAGAGTGTACATCTTTTCATTTGGTTTCACAACCAACACTTAAGCTTCATGGCTACTGTGCGTCCCTGTGGCCAGTCCCGGCACTGCACTTTTTTTTTTTTTTAAATATATCTTTATTGATTTCAGCGAGAGGAAGGGAGAGAGAGAAACATCAGTGGAGAGAGTCACTGATCGGCTGCTTCCTGCACACCCCGGGCTGGGGATCGAGCCCACAACCCGGGCATGTGCCCTGACTGGGAATCGAACCCCATCTCCTGGATCCTAGGTAGACCCTCAACCGCTGAGCCACACCGGCCGGGCCTGCCGCTGCGCTTTTAAGCTTTGCTGAAGTCCTCCCAGGAAGTCCGGTACGCGAGCACCCGCACTTACCCAATGCATGAGGTAGGAACCTAGGCTGGAATTTGGAAAAGTCTTTGAAAGTACCCATGGCAAATCTCTGCTCTTTGCCTCTAAATACCTATGGAAAATACTTGCTGGACTATGTGGCAACCCTCAAGAGGTTGCAAATTGTTTGGCACTAATATTTATATCATTACATAAGTTAAAAATAACATGTACAGCATCTGTCTGATTATAAAAGCAAAGCAACTATGGAGACAGAGACATAAAACAATCCTTTTGCTGGTGAAAGTAGAGAAAGACTGAACATTTTAATGCATTTCTTTCCACTATTTTTATGGTTTTTCTTTGTTTTATGTAGGGGGTAAAAACACATATAGAATTTCCAGTCTGTCAATAAGTATGTATATCTTGTTCCAGAGTCTTCTCAAACAGTGGATGTGATTATCTGTAGTTGCAAATAAAAATACAGCGGCCTCACAAAATGTCAATAGTACTGCGGACCCTCCTGGCTACAACCACATCAGCACTCTGAGGACCCGAGCTTATTTATATTAGTCTCCTCCTTTGTGTCCCCACAGCGTTTTTGTCATGTATTCTGAACCATAACAAATCTGCCTCCCCACAACTGCACTGCGAGCACTTTGAGGACAGGGCCTGTGGGTCATCTGTCTTGGGGAGAGAATGCAATGTAATAGTTAAGAGGGGAGACCTCTGGAGTAAAATTGCTCAGGTTGGTTTAACTGAGCTATTTGACATTTAGAGAGTTACTCGGCTTCCTTGCTGAGGAAAACAGAACGCCAAGGCTCGTTGGGAGAATAAAATGAGATAATCCATGTATGAAGAAGTTAGTGCATAGAAAATGCTTAATACACATTACGTTGTAGATCCAGAACCGAACACTGAGCACCACATGGAGAAGGCGCCAAAAAGGGATTGAATCGGGTACCTTCCCGCATGAGCAGTCACTGTGAAGTCGAGTCTGAAGAGCTGATCCAAGCCTGCCACTGACTAGTTGTGGGGTTTTGGACAAGTCGGACTCTCGGGGTTTTGCCTTTCTTATCTGTAATATGTGAGCACTTACTTCGCCAAACTATAGTAAGGCCCTACAAAGACATTATGCTCAGACACTGTGAGTAGATTTTTCTGAGGATGGATTCCCAGAAGTATAGGAGACTGAATGTTTTTGAAGCTTTTGGGATACATTTTACCTCTCTCCTTTCTAGAAGGGCTGTGTACCAGAATTTGTGTTTTACTCTCACCACAAAGAGGATTGTAGTTTTAAAATGATACGTCAGTTTGATGTTTTCTTTAGTTATTACAGGTGGTTGTTGTTTTATAGTTGCTTTGTTGCTGTTATTGTCGTGGTTCAGTTTTTTAGTTTTTTACATGTGTATTGACAATTTGTATTTTATGCTTGTTTGTGCGCTTTTTCTTTGGTTCCTTTGTCTATTTTTATAGGACCAGTCAACATTTCTTTATCAATGTGTCTCATTATATTTTAAGAGTGTTAACATGATGTTAGGTTTTCTAATTACTTCTTTGTTGGAGATACTAACGTAAGAATGATTACAAAATAGAACAGAAGAAAACACTAAACCATGAAGCTCTTAACAAATATTAGTTTTTTTGTAACATTTAAAAATAATCTCTAAATTCCTTAGTACTAACCAAATTTAGACTTATAAAACTCATCTCTATTAGTCCTCATATCCTACAGATATAACGTTCTTTTTATAAACAGTATCTTGTTAGGAAAATGTAAAACTTCTGGGGCACCCAAGAAAATTGTCTGAAGAAGAGCTTAAAAATTGTAAAAATTTAAAGTTGTTGCATTTCTTAAAAAGAGCTCTTGCAGTTAGAAGCTTGAGTGAGTTCTCACTGATTAAAGTTTAGAACCTCTTAAAAAACTTAATGAACCAAAACAGTTGTTCTAATATTAAACACCCTCTCAGTAAATCTTAAAGAGGTTGAGTATTGAACCAGAACAACCTTTTTTTTCTAAATTCAGACAACCAGTTACTTTAATGCATATTAAAAGGTTTTGAAATATTTGGCAAAATGGGATGTTTTCTTTTTCTTCTAGGTTCCAAAAACAAAACCAAAAAATCTTAACTTATAAAAAGAACACTTGGCTTTTTTTTCCCAAGACATTTAGTAATTTAAAACAAACAAACAAAAAAACAGTAATTACTCCTGGGAGATATTTTTCTGTTAATGGATTTTTTAACTTCTATTTTTGTAGCCTTTAGTTCAAAGCTATTAGTGAGAGTTATATACACCTTCTTTCTCTGTCGTCAGTACACCCGTGTTTATGTGTTGTTTATCCCATGGAGTCCTCTTGGGCTTGAAGGAAGTAGTCTTTGTTTCCCCAAAGCCAGCACAGGGTTTGATCCTTTGTAAATACTAAGTAATACTTTATTGAACTGAGTAATGGTGAAGACACAAGATCCAGGTGTGAATTTATGCTCTTCCTATTATTATGGGCAGAAAAGAATAATTTCAAAATGTTTCGCCAATACTTTCCAAGATGAGATTCCATGGACTAGTGTAGCAGGAGATTTTTATAGGTCTCCACATCCTCAGGAGGAAAATTTAAATATTTGGGAGAACATTGCCTAATCTCAGAGATGCATAATACACCAATGAACCTCTGGAGTCTCTAAAGACATTGCAGCATAGGGAAAGGACTGTCATACACGCCTCTCTCGGCTTCTAAAAAGAGATAATAAGTTGTTTGCTTGGTTTATTTTACAAGTGTATAAGTTGCAAGAAGATATTGCCTTATGAAAGAGGGACAGAGAGCTACAAGGTAAGAGTCAGAGAGAGGTATAGGTTAAGAAGCACAATGAACTCATCAAATTAATAAAAATTAATAATACAAGGAACTCCAAATTCAAGAACAAAATTTCAATCTGGAATGGGGTGCAATAAGTAGTAAAATTGACTTGCAGAAAATAAATCAGTAATATGGCAAATAAACTTTAGAAACTCTAAGAATGCAAGATAAGTAGACATAGCAATAAATATGGTAAGACAATATGAAAAACATTTTGAGCAGAATCACAGTTTCAACCTATGAATTAAATGTACTACTCTTGAAAATGTAAAAGCAACACCAAGGTATAGTTTAAATACTTCTGGGGGAAAATGAATAAAAGACCTGAAACTACACATTAAATGACCTACCAAGCTATGTGAAAAACACACACACACAAAATCACACCCAGATTTATCCTGGGTTCTGTCATTTTTGACTATTTTGGAAATGTACAAACATACACAAAAATGAAAGAACTATATAATGAACCTCCATGTACCTGTGACCCAGCTTCAGCTTATGTTGTTTTCCTTTCATTGTATTCCTTCTTCTCTCCTTTTGGGGGAAAATTCCATACTTCCTGTCCTTCTGCCTATAAATACTCAGGACACAACTTTAATAAATAAGATCATATTCTTCAGAACCACCATAATATTAGCACACCTAACAGTGTTAATAGTAAACTTAATTCCCCTTTGACCAAATCGTAAACATAGAGAATGGTTAGACAACCAGCCATCTGATTGCAGTTAAAATAGCTTACATTTGAAAAATGAATAAATAAATAAACAAACAAATACAAGCCAACCAAAAAAAACAGAAAACACCTTTTATACACATTCTTAAGGTCCATCTTAGAATATTGGAAGGGGCTATGGCAGTGAGGGCCCCTGAGGCCCGAGCGTCTTTAGCTTCATGGGAAGTTTACCTCCAGCCGGACCTGCATGTCACTGTGGCATCCCATTCAGAGGGGGCAAGATTCCACAGGCTGCATGATTACCTAACACACCAAGAAGGCTGGGCTCTAGCAGAGAACGGAAAATGTTTCTTTCGTTGCTGCTTTTTCCTCAGTCCCTAGGACGGTGCTCGATATGTGAAGGGCACTTAGTATCAGCTGACTGAGCAATGGCACTGCAATGCCACCCGCCCCCGACTCAGCTTGGACTTCATGCCTCAGCTACATCAGACTCCTGGGTCATAAGCAGCAGCGTGCGAGGAACAAGGGGCTTCTCGGCAGGAACCAGCGTGGGCCAAAAGTAAAAAAGTAAAAAAGAGAGGCCCGCTCCAGCTCTTTTCACAGCACAGGACCCGAAAGAGATCTTGGTATAATACCAGAAAGGTTGAATCCAAAGACTGAATCAGACTGAATTTCTGACGGGAAGGCACGATGAGGGTTTAAATTCTAATTATTTTGATTGAAAGGAAATAAATATTATTTTTCTCACAAAATTGAGCCGCATACTAAGATTCATTCTGCTGCATTTATACTGAGTGCTTAAATTATGTTAGGCATTGACTCATACATAATTCGATTTAATGTTATAATGACCTTCTGTGTCTGTAGTGCACAGGGCTTAGAGGCTCAGGTTTTGGTCTCAGACAGACCTAATTTCAAATTTTGGCTCTTTATTAATGCATGACCTAAGGGAAGATTCAGAATGCTGTAATCATCAGTTCCTAGTCTGCAAAATATGAATATTGCTACTATCTGTATCATTGGCTTATTGCTATGAAGATGAAATAAGATAGCACACAGTGAATTTTGACATACATTAGCTAAGGTTATATATATGTACATGTATGTATATGTGACATACATTAGGTATGTTAACTAATATATAAATAACCTTATATGTGTACAGATATATAGATATATAGAGATATATATATTTAACCTTAGCTAATATGTCTGTGTACGTGTGTGTGTGTATCTACAGAGAGAGAGAGAGAGAGAGAGAAAGGTGATGGAGAAAATAACTTACTGAGAATATAGAGGCAGTAAATATAGGAAAAAAATTAAACACAGAGTTTTTCAGCCCTATAGCTAGTTCTCCAAATCAATTAAAAATAACTTCATCTTAACATTTACCATTTTAAGGCATCTAAACACTGCCAGTATTTGATATTTCTAATTCTCTGAATTTTTTAGTCCTATCATTTTATGATTTTTACAAATATAACCAACCACTGAGGTAAGTTTTATTACAGACCAAATTTTCAAAATCATAGCTCTTTCTCACTTCCTTCATCCATGCTGAGTATTTTGTCTTGCTGGTTTCTCTTTCTACTTGCTTTGGGAGATAAAGTGAAACCATTGTGAACAGACTTCATGGAAATCAAAGCTGGAGATTGGAGCCCTGCACCAGGGTTTGCATGGTCATTATACACGGCCACACTTCATTTTCCCTTGATGCCATCACCGCGTTGGCTGTGGCTCACCTTGCTCTTCTCAAATCAAATTCCAAAAAGATTAAACCGAAATGATCTCTTCTGAACATTTTATTTCATCACATAAGTAGCTTGGCATTTCGTAATAGCTTAGGCACCAGTTTTAATGTATCTTCATAAAAGAGATGTCTTCAAGTTAACTATACTTTCAGAAATACCCTGTGGGCCTTTTAGCAATCCTCTACATAGTTTATCTGGTGAAACAGCCGGCTGAGAGAAGCAAAACTGTTTGTTAAGAAAATAATCAGATCCACTAAAGTATTTACTACCAAGTAGTTGGTTCCTATGAACGATATTCAGGTATTCTTGAGAGTTCTCAAGAATTCCAAGTACCTTAAATTGTGCACACTTAGCCGAACTACCTTAATGCCCATTATAAGCCTCTTCGAATACACAGCAGTCTGCTTGGGATTCTATCAGGCAGTTCAGGATCGGAGGCCTCCAAAGTAAAATATCAGTATTTAGATCAATGGAGCCCATGATCCTAAGACTATTTTTACATATAAATTATTAAGTTCTGCTCCAAGCCACAGGGAATTCTTCAATATAATCATTTTGTGTCCCTTCACTGTCTTAATTTCCTGCATGCATCTTGGGTCTACCTGATATTTTTCTTATTTATTTTCTGCACCACCCTCCACCAAAAATTAAGCTCGGTGAAAAAGCAGTAATCGTGTGTTCCAGACCTAAGACAGTGCTTGATCCTTAGAGGGTGCGTCATAAATATTAAATGAACAAGTAGGTGCAGGTACTCTGACTCTTCCTATATCCCTGTGGCTGAGGTTAGCTGTTTGAATAAATCATTAAAAGACAGAGATCATGACTATGTTGACAATAATAGATATTCAAAATAAGTTGTTTGGCTAAAAATAAACCTGTGGTTAAAAAGATAAACATAGGCATATGAAAATTTTTAAGGATTTATTCGGGCATTTATCAACTTGAGTCAGGTAGCACCAAACTGCAGTCTCTTGAGGCTCTGTATTTATGAATGCATTTAAATCAAGGATACCATGTGTAGCCGAATTATTTTAGTCTAGAATTCAAACAAGTTTCTGCCTGGCCATAGGACTAAAGAGTTGGGTCTAAAATGTTGTTTACAGTCACATTCAAATACTGTTTTTTTCAGTTAGTATGATACAGTCACACATAGAAAAGTACCCAGACAGTTTAAGGTTATCACTTTCAGTGTGAAATGTTCCATCTCAGGAAATACCAGGTTTCCCAGGGGGCTCTTTGAAGACAGTAGCTACTTGACCTTCTCCCTTACCTTGGTGTATTCTGTGACCTTCCTACATGCTGGAGTGCACCTGAGTAAACATCATACATTTTATTTGGTGAAGGAGAAAGCCCTAGTCATCAGTAATGATTATATCATACTAAAGAGTAGTCGAGCATGATGTTTCTTGGATCGCTAACAGTTGGAATTATTAATCATTTAATTGAAGAATTCACTTGTGAACAGAGTTCATGCTAATATTGTCCTGAAGGTTTCAATTCATTTTCTGTAATAGAAGAGAAAAGCAACTGTTATTTATCATCATTATAATAAAACAAATCCTCATTGTATTCCAAGATGTCAATAACAGTGAGATCCATTTTTGGTGTAAAATATTATGATATTTTTAACCTAGCAATTTGCAGCAGAGCATACTTCAAGTGTCCGTGCATGAGTGATTGTCCACTGGGTGACAGAATGACTAAATATGTTAGAAATATGTCTGTAGTGTTCCCAAAATTCTTATGGCTGTCCCTGCAGCCATGCTTCAGCCCATCCAGATATCCTGACTCAGCTTCCCATGGAACTCAAATATGCCTCTGTTTTGAAAACACTTTATATTTGCATAGTACATATATAAAATGGGAGAAAGTAAGACTCTGCTTAAAAATTATTTATAAAATATACATTATAGGCCCTGGCCAGGTAACTCAGTCAGTTAGTTAGAGCTTTGTCCATATATATCAAGGTTGCAGGTTCAATCCGCACTCAGGGCACTTACAAAAATCAACAAATGAATGCATAAATAACTGAAACAACAAATAGATATTTCTCTCTCTCTCTTCCTCTAAAATCAATAAAAAATTAAAATATACATTATATATCATTTATAACATTTTTCTATATTACATTTTACATGTCTGTGTAATATATATAAACCTTAAGCACCAAATTGTATTTCTGGCCTATATTATTACTGAAAGAGCCTCCTAACTGGTTTCTAGTCACATTCCTCTCAAATTTGTTAAGTACATGGCTGCCAAAATTTGTTTTCAAAAATGCAAATATGACTCTGCCACATTGTCTACTCAAAACCCTTGAGCAGTCCCCTTTGAGTCCAGAATAAAATTTGAGTTCCTAGCACGGCATAAAGCCTTCCTTACGCAGCCCCCGCCTGTGTCCCAGCTGCGCCTCATCACACCCTGCCTTCCACTGGGTGCTCCAACAGTTTCAAACTGCTACCGGGCACAAAACTTGAGGATGATAAATATGAAGTAATTAGCCCTGCCATAATGCTGACCAGCAGAACCAGGACAAGACCCCAGGTCTTCTGAATGTAATAAAACTGTGGTATTTGCAACCTAGTAATTTGCAACCAAGCATCTTCCAATACCCAGGAATGAGTGATTCTCAGCCGGGGTGACAATAACACTAAATATGTTAGATATAACTCTACAGTGTTTCCAAAATTCACATGGCCATCCCCGCGCCGTATCTGAGCCCTCCCAGATGCGCTGGTCCAGCTGTCTAAGGAACTGTTATGCCTCTATTTTGAAAACTCCTTATATGCATAGTACACATATATTTATGTAAGAAAAGAATGTAAGTGAAAACAAATACTCTCCTGAGGCTCTTTACTGATAAAGGCAATTAAATAAAAAATCCCATGCGTAGCATAGTTATTCAGTCTAGAATTCGGACAAGTTCCTGCCTGGCTATAGAACTAAAAGTTTGGGTCTAAAATGTTGTTTACAATAAGGAACTGAGATTAATTTAGGAAAATCTCAGAAGAGAGAAACCCATTTCCCTAGAGAATCTCATCCTGAGAAGAAAAAAAGTTCAAACAGTGTTATTGTCCAAGAAGACAGTTTGCCACCTTGGCTGACCTCAGGATTCAGCCTTAGAAGAGCAGGAGACATAGGATTTGGGGTTTCTTTCATGTTGTTTATCCAAGCCCACTAGGGCATGAATAAAGCCAGCACCTTAGAGCAGAAGCTCTGTCTGGAAATAAAAGATATATTTGAAGTAGAAACCTCCCTCGCCGGCTGGGTTTCAGGGACCTGAGTGTAGTGAACACCATGTCAGATAAAAAGGCTCTTCCATGGTGGCCAAGAACCCCCAAGACCTCTTACAGGAAAAAGGTTCAAGTGCAAACAGAAAGTCAGCAAAGTGTTAAAGGCTGTTTTGATATATTTTCACCAAAAATGAGTAAGAGTTTTTCACTGTCACTTAAAAGGGGTCATTACATTTAATGGGCAACATGTTTGTGAAACACCTAATCTGTGATATACCAATCAACTAGGTGTAAGAATAATGGGAGAAGGCCTTGAATACTCTCCACCTTCAGGTCTCTCATACTCAGCTCTGCATGGTCATCATTCTGGCATAAAAAATATGTTGAAGCTCTTGGAAAAGCACGTAGCCTGTTAAAAACAACCGTGAGCTGACCATCTTCTACCCTAATTACAAGACTGTGTCTCTTCTGAAGTTTATCGCTGTCACCAAATATTTACTGTGTGTTTGCCAGGGTGTGGCTTTTGCTTTTTCTCAACCCACTGATAGAAATATCTGATCATTTATAACAACAAAAAAAACCCACAAGGTTTAAAATAATAAATTGGTGTAAAAAATAGGAAACCCCAGATTAGGGCTACAATATACATTAATCAGCAAACTAAAAATAAGGGACCGAGAAAAAGCAACCAAATGAATAGTCGTGGCTCCTTCTCTGTTGGATAAAACATCACCCACCTGCCAGAGGAAAAAAAAGCCAGTGAAAGAAACTGTAAACACTGTGAGTCACATGAATGTGTGGGGAGGAGAGGTAGGGGATGGAAGTTAGGGAGGATTATAAAGAAATGTGTACTTTAAATTTTAATGTTTTAATTTAGGGTTATCTGAACATTTCTAGGCCTACAAATTTTTTTGCTAAAAAGGCATGTGACAGGGAAACATCCCACAGTGTAAGTGTTGTGAATTTTCTTCTTCTTCTTTTTCAGTAGAACACTAGGTGTCAATTTTCTCTCTTCAAGCACCCTCCAGAACAGAAATAAAGATTAAAAGCTCATGGGCTTACCTGCAGGACTGTAATTTTCCTCTCACAGAGAGTATATATGAGGTTAGGCCTGACGGACAGCAGAGAGGAGAAAAAGAGGCAACTTTCACAGAAGAGAGATTCACAGGAAGAATCGGGGGAAACGTGAGTGGGGAGATGGAGAAGAAACTCCTACATCTGAGTTTCTTAAGCAGGGTTCCCCAGAAACATAGGACTCCACAAGGTATCACTAGCGGTTCCTTGATCTATTGTAACGGAAAAGAGATCACACATGGTTTTCTGGAGCTCTGTGCTCTGTACAGTGCTGGCGCTTGCAGTGGGGGACAGCCACCGAGCTCCCTCGCTGTGACTTCATGGGATGTGCTTTAACCCGAGTGGCAGTGTGCAGAGGGCTGTGCGCACCTGCCGGAGTTCATTCTGAGTTTTTGACACAGATGAAGGAGGCCGGCGATCATTAGTATCGCACTGAGGAGACATCAGCTTCCTCCTCCCAGAGCCAGCCTTCCCTGAAGCTCTGTTGATCGGGTCCTTAAGGTCTAGACACCAAGATGGAGTTAGAAAAGAAAAGAAAGAAATTAGTTGGAGAAAATGCCTATGAAAGAACAGAAGTAGCCGGGAAAGCCTTTGGACTGGAATAATTCTGACCCGCCTGCGCAAGGAGAAGGCGGGAAAGGAAAATCAGGTAGAAAAGTTTTAAGATGACAGAGCAGTTTGGTCAAAGTGTCAGGCGGCTGGACAGGGGCCTCTAGCTCAGAGACATTCCGTGAAGGACATCGGTTACCAGGCCCTGTGGCCCAGGCAGACTCGGTCCTTCTGCAGGGGCTGCCTGGGAAGGACGGGCCTTGGTTCAAGCGCCGCAGTGCCGCGTCCTCACAGCTCACCCGCAGCTCCTCTCGCGGAAGGAAATCTGAGCAGCACGCCTCTGTGGCTGCCTCCTCCTACCTCTTGTGCTGCGTGAATCTACTTTTCCACACATATTCGTTCCAATTGACCTCTTTTTCTCTTACAAGAGGGAGATGAATGGGACAGAGCACAGCAGCCGGGCTCCCTCCTGCATTGTCCATCCTAAATTAAATGTCTGTTCTCTGCTTGTGTCCGTGACTTAGCTGATAGTGTGCCTCAAATCCACATTCCCAAAGTCCTTCAAGGCCAGAGTTGCAGCTTTGGTCCACCCACAGTCACAATTAGGCAAGGGAGTACTAAAAATCACCCAAGGGGATTATATCTGGATTCTGTGGGTATTTTTCCTGCCCCTACTGCTGGCCAGGCCATTTGCCAGAGCTCCCAGTTCTGTATATATTCTCACCTTGGGCTGCTTCTACTTCCAGAGTGGATGGCCAAGCACACCACTCGACTCGGCCCATCAGGAATATTCTTCACAACTGTATCTCAAGACTTCCCGTGAATGTGGCTGTATTACAGCCACTGCCCATTTTTGGCTTACACCCATAAATCAAGCAGACCTATCTGTAAACCACGCTCAAGCTCCTTCCCCCTTCCTCTGTGTGGTCATAGATGTAAGCTGAGGGAGGGACAAACTGTGCTGGGTGACAGGAGGGCCTGGGCTAACTGCTCATGTAACTTACTGGTATTCTCTCTCCCTACTTGGGCTTGAACACAGGTACCATCTTCATCTTACAACGGATTGCTGTTGGGCCCACCTGACTTCATTGGCTTGGTAGAATCCAATTCATAATGTAGAGTTCTGGATGCACAGTCACTCCATCTCTACAGGACCAGTAACACTGGGTAGACACACAGAGCCAGTAGTCCTACTGTAAACCTACCTCTGGCAGGACTCCACTTATTACCTGGTCCCTGTAGGCACCCACTCTGATAAGATCTATGATAATACTTGAGATTCCAGGTATCAATGTCAACACAGAGCCTGCATCCAATAACCTTCAAAATATCTGGATATTACTCTATCCCTGAGACTAGGTGACCTATCAATAACCTTCTTGATATAATAGACAATTAGAGGGAATTTTCATTATTAAAAAAGGAATTTTTATTTGCCATAACTCAACTGTCCTATTGCTGTGCTGTTGTTGTAAATATTGCAAAACACAAATTGTGTAAGTTAGAAGTGAATTGCATTATGATTATAAAGTTTTTATATTTGCAACGTCTTATTTTGTTATTTATGATAGCCTTTTGTTTTATTGTTTTATTAGTGTTTGTATTGTATAAGCAAGTCTGGTGGTCCAGTGTGGCAATTTTTGAAAGCAGGATGTGAGATGAAAGAGGAAGATTATAGAATTAGGCCCATAAACCATTTCTATGTGGTTGGTGATGAAGAATTACAACCCTCTTTGTTATTTTGCAGCACTACTACACAGGGGGAGACAAAAAAAGTTCTTTCATAACAAGGAGAGCTATTTCTCCATGGATTTTTACATGGGCTAGTTACCCAAGTAGTCTTGTCCCATTGCCTATTTTCTTTGGCAGGCAAGTTAAAATGCTGCAGTACCTCCAGAAATCTCAGAAAGACATTTAACTACAAACCACATCCATTTGACAAGGAGAAGTGCTCATTATTTTAAACATCTATTGGAATTTCAAAACAGAGTAAAACTTTTGTCGAGAAAAGGTCACATTCAGTAAAAAGTCTCAAAATCAAGTTACTAAGCAACAAAACATACCACCTAGAAGAAAAAAAGTTACACAGCTGGTGAGAAACTAAAAATGCCAGCATATAGGGAGTAAAATAGCATTCAGTAGGAGAAATTGAAAAGGTTCCACTCTCGAAAAAATGTCAATACTGTGATGACATGTCCCAAAGATGTTGAATAGATTTTGTGTAATGAACTGAAAAACAAGAGCTTTTCTACCCAGGTGGATGAGTAAATGCATTTCACCAATAAATGTCATGCTATAGCATTTGTAAGATTTGTAAATGATGGAGGAATTCAGGAAAGATTTTACTGCTGCAATAAGTTGCCCAAAGCAGAGGTCAAGATATGTTTAATGTTTTGTTTTCATACTTGGAAAGAAAACAGTGTTCTCATGTCTTGGAGAAATTACACTGGCTTCTTTCCTGGTGATTCCCCATCAATGGCTGGCTCCATGAGAGGGCTTTTCTCTCTAATTGTTCAAAACGAAAATCCTAACATTATCTCAAAACACTGATTCGTTTTTTGTGTTTGTGTGTGTGTTTTTGCAGAGAGGTAAAGATGAAATAAATTGCATTCTGTTTGATGTTACAAAAGTGATTAGCTTTTAAAGCAATGACCAGTTTACTTGAAAATGTCTTAAAAACTATAAAAACCTTGGGAAAGAGCATATAAAATTTCCTCAAAATGCAGAAATCTGGTGGCTTAGCAAACAAGACTTCTCAATATGGTATTTGAAGTAAAATATTTATTGTAGGAGTGCTAGTACTTTCAAAAAATAGTAGATGGGTTTTGCTGAGTGCTTTGAAGAAGAATCCTACAGAAACTAGCCTACTTAAGAGATTTCTTTTTTTCACTTGAACTAGTTGAACACAATTGAAATATTCTTGGACTTAAAAAGGAAACTGCATTTGGGGAGGGAAATCATATTGCAAAAGAAAATCTTGTAATGTTTCCACGGCTGCTCGGGTTTGAGAGCATAGGAACTGAATCAAGTTCTATTGAAACCACCTAGGAGAACTTCAGAGAATAAAAAAAAAAAAAAAAGAAAAGAACAGTATTATTTCTCCCTTTGACACATACGTATGACTGGGTATGACTCTTGTTCTGAACCTTCAGCTCAGCCTGAGAAGTTGACTTTGAGAGAAGAAAAGAACTTTATGAGCTACAGACTGATCCAGTACTTGAGAAATTCATTCACATGCCTTAGACAAGGTTCTAGGTTATCTGTGAATGATGAGTGCCCTGCCATTCATCGGAAAGCAATGGACATTGTGATGAAGTGTTTTGATTTTGACCCGTGTAAGCAAGCTTTTTCATTTCATAGTCAAGGACAGAAATTTCCTTATTTCTGTTAAAAATAAAATCTGAGTCTGCATATCTCAGGCTTCATCCAGAACTGAGAATTTGTGCATTAAAAACAAAACACAGATTTCACATTAAAAGGTAAATCATTCTTTATTTCTAGTTGCAAAAATAACACTTTTATGTATGAATATAATCCTATAAATAGAGCAAGAAACCATTAGGTGTATAATAACTTTTCAATTGCTATAATCAAAATAAAGCCAGGATTAAAATGGACATGATCATTTGTCACTCAGTTAAAGAAATGATCAAAGCCGTACATGAAATTATGTTTTAGGATGTCTATTTTATCATATCATCTGGTCTTACAGTTTTAGTAATTTTACCATGTTATCTTTAAATTGATCAAGCCTACCTTCAGAAAAATTAAATCCTGTTTTAACGTAAGTCAGTTATTTAACACAGGCAGACTGCAGCCAGTTTTCACAAATAAAGTTTTATTGGAACACGGCCATGTCCATTCTTTTATGTATTGTCCTTGGCTGCTTTTGCTTTACCTGAGCAGAATGGAATAGTTGAACAGAAACCATATTCCTTGAAAAGCATGAAACATTTACTGTGTGGCCTTTTACAGTAAGAGGTTATTAGCCCTATTTAACAGAAGTCTATTATGTTTACCTTTCAAATTTTTAAATAATTGAAAAGTAACAAAAAAGTTAATCTAGGCTTAACAGCCCAATGAGGTTTTTTCTTTTCCCCACAAAGAAGTTTGGCTGTAAAGTAATCTTTGGCTTACATAGAGAAAAGCCTGATTAGCAGCCTGTTTAATATAAATTTGTGCAAAATTTATATGAGGCCTACTTGGATGAAATTTTTAAAAATCAAGTAAGAAATTTAAGAAAACGAAGACCTGAACTTTTCTTTATAACACTGCTGACTTGCATAGAGTTTGTTTCCTCTGTGGGGAAGGGGAACTACAAAAAAATAGCCTAATAATTTGGCCAAATTAAGGGATCCAGAGAAAAATATCATTCTCTACTCAAAACAGCATTGGCTATTATTGTAGGATTGTTATATCTACTTGCTGATGATCCTAAGGTACCCTGAGCTATTGCTATAATAATTTTTATGCAGGGGTTCCCTGAGACCCCACAATTATTTCACTAGTTCCTCTAGGGTAAGGAGATTGAGAAAGGCTGCTGTACAGGTCCTGGAAGTAGAGTGGAAGGGAACCAAAGCGCAATCTACCCATGAGTGGAATCCCCTCCTCCTCACCCTCAAATCATCGATGGGCAGCCTGCTTCTCAACTGTCCTGGAAATATGTAAGCTGCTTCTTAAAAATATATATATCTTTATTGATTTCAGAGAGGAAGGGAGAGGGAGAGAGAGAGATAGAAACATCAATGATCGGCTGCCTCCTGCATGCCCCCCACTGGGGTTCGAGGCCGCAACCGAGCATGTGCCCTGGCCGGGGATTGAACCTCGACCCCCTGGATCCTAGGTCGACGCTCAACCGCTGAGCCTCACCCGGCCGGGCTATGAGCTGCTTTTTTTACAAGAGCCGAGTGTGGGCACAGGAGATGGACACGTGGAGATGGAGCTCACCGTCCTTCCATAATAAATGTGACAGGAGCTGCAGAGAATACCCCCAGGAGTAGCACCTTATAAGAGGAGTCCATCCGGGCAGGTATGACGTATAAGGTGGCAGAGGCCCAGTGCTGGCTCCTGCTTCTCACCTCCCTGAGCGCAGGCCTGGGGCGAAACACGGCGGCGGTTAAGGGACAGAGCCGAGAAGATGCAGAGCCAGGAGGAGGCCGGGTCCCAGAGCTCTCCCCCTGCCATAGTCTCTTGCTGAGTACTGACCACAAGATGGGGTCATTTCTAACTGAGAGCTGAACAGCATCGTATTTTATCATATCTCCTTAGCTGGGGAAACCAGAAGTTCCACTCGGGCTGGCTTAACCCTTCCACATCATTGCCCATGGAATACAAATTGCAGCTACATTTAAACATTCATTTGTGTCAAAACCATTCAGTCACCAGAGGCAATTCATTTGCCTTACAGACTAACTTCATCTTGAAGCATATTTGCTTACTCTGTTCTGTTTGGCACTTTAAACAAGTTTCTTTGGAAAAAACAGGAACAGAGGAGAGAGAGGAAGACAGAGAAAGAGAGGGAAAGGGAGATGGTAAATTCTGAAAACAGATTTTTACTGATGACAAGAAGAAGGGAAGGCATGTAATTTATAAAGTACCCACAGGGCCTTAAAGCATAATTAGTCAAACACATGAAAACATTTTCAAACCTTTTCTTAATTGTAGCAGGTGGATGAACAATAAATTTCTGTTCCCAGCTTAAGGGTGTTCTGCAAATATATTTGTCTTGAGCCAGGCTGGCCAAAACAGTATTTCATTGTTCGAAGAATATTATGTCTGTTTTAGTGAATGGTTAGAATTGCTCCCACTAGCTGCCTAGGTGGAACTATTATTATTGAAATTAAAACCCTTAGTATAATAAAGTTCCAGACCTAAAAGGAACAAGACTTCTATATTCCTCTCGTTTTACATATAAGAAAACAAAAACATAAAAAACAGACAAACTAAGATCTAGACAGGTTAGGTGATACTCCCCAAACCACACAGCATCCTATTTCCCAGCTGGAATCCAGTCTTGAAACATCTGGGGTTTTAGTTGAGTGCTATTTTACTCCCCCTTCCATGTGTGATGCCACCAGTAATACAGAATTCCAGAGATTAAAACTAACTTGTCCAACTCACACAGCTGCTCCATGCAAAATTTTGTGCACACCCAGATCTCACTTCCTAGGACTTCTGCACTAAACTCTGTGAACTTATAAAATAATTCCTAAGACTTAGTTTCTGTAGAAGAGAGCATGGGGCAGAGAAAAGAACATTGATTTTGGAATTAAACAGACCTAAATTCTAATCTTAATACTGTCACTTGAGAGCTGTGTTCCTTTTAGCAAGGTACAAATCTAAGCATCAGAATATCAGTTAATCATCCATTCAGTAAGACATTAACACCAACATCTTAAAGTCGATATGTGATTTAAAATAAGAATACAACTAATCCTTGAACAATGCAGGGGTTGGAAGCGCTGACCCTCGTGCAGTTAAAAATCTGAGTATAATTTCTGACTCCCTGAAACTCAAACTGTCCCTCAATATCCCTGGGGGATTGGTTCCAGGACCCCCTGCAGATACCAAGATTCACAGATGCTCAAATTTCCCCCCTAAGATCGTCTGGAACTATGCATACGGTCGACCCTCCCCGTCTTCAGACTGAACACGGTGCAAGTAATTATTGGGGGGCGGGAAATCTGGGCCTAAGTGGGCCCACACAGTTCAAACCCATGTTATTCAAGGGCCAACTGTATGTGTACAATACCTAGCAGAATGCCGGCCACACAGCAGATATTCAGTAGATTCTAGTTGGGTACATACTTCTCTCTGTCAACATCATAATGTTCAGATTATTGAGGATATGTGTTGCCAGTATCGCATCAATTTGAAGTCGGGAGAAGAAATTCTTCTACTCTGTGCAAACCGCATCGCCTGCATACCCAGATTTTCGAGTCAGCGGTGGGACTGGACGCGGAGAGGGCAGTGTAAACAGGAAAGTGACGGGTAGATCCAAAAGAGTTTCACGCTGCCGCCAGTGGACTGAAACATTAAAAAGTGCATAGGCTTGGAATTCTAATACCCTCTATTTCAGCCCGTCATTAGTTGTAGCTTATGGTCCGACCTGCCCCCAGGGAGTCTTTCAAACACCCAGAGCCCTTAACAGAAACTCCCTCCCTCCCTCCCTCCCCCCCCTCCTCCCAGTCATATATCTGGGGGATACGGCTCTCACCTTCCAGCCAGAGGCGAAGCCCTGTGGGGAGAGAAACAGCATTAAGCAGCCGCGAGGGCAGCTGGCTCTTCCTAAGGGATCCCTGAGCGCCTTTCATTATCTAACCGCTGTGCATCACGAAGCCAAATGGCAAGTTCAAAACCCTGGCCTGATGAGGCCGACATCGTTACGCCCGTTCTATGAATAACCGGCCGGCCGACCCTCCCGGGGGCTTACTCGGCCGCCGAGCTCACGGAGCTGGGCGGTGGCGGGGCCAGCCGGGGGCGAGCTTGCAGAGAGGGCCTCCAGCGCCGGCCGCCCCAGCGAGGGCGGCAGGAGAAACGGGCCAGCCCCTGCCTGCGGCGGGCCCTCAGCTCCCCTGGGGCTGTTGCAGCAAGTTAATAGACACGGAGCCGTGCTGGCAAAAAACACGAAAAAGGCAGACTCCCTGCTGGACGTTTAGAACGCGGCCCTCGCGCAGGCTGCTTACTCGACCTGAACACCCCGTGTCTTCTTAAAATGACCTGAGGCACAAGTAGAAACATCTATGATACTAAAAAGTTTTATCTTTATTCCACTGAGAAAAAATATTGACGTCCTCCCATTGACATGCACAGGGATCATCTAGGTGTATCGGATGGTGACACAAACACAGCGCTTTAAACAACACGCATTTATTATCCTACGTTTCGACGGGTCAGGAGCCAGAAACGCGGGTCTCAGGGGCTCACATCAGTGTCCGCAGAGCTGTGTTCCCTCCGGGCTCTCAGGAGTAATCCGTCTGCTTAACCTTTTCTAGTTCCTGGGGGCCGCCTGTGTCCACGGCCTTGTTGTCCCTCCCTCCCCCCGCCTTCAAAGCACCCCCGCTAACCCCTGCTCCATCAGCACACCCCCTCTCTCAGGCCGGCCCTCTTGCTTCCCTGCTGTAAGGACCCCTGTGATGAACTGAATGCTTCTGAGTAACACAGGATAAGCTCCCCATCTCAAATCCTTAATTCAGTCGCCTCTGCCAAGTCCCTTTTATTACGTAAGGTAACGTATGCAGAGATTAGGACGTGGACATACTTGTAGGGCCCTTATTCTGTCTACCAAACAGGCCTTAGTGGTGGTGTTGCTTGTTTGCAGTTTTAAAAATGGAGTGAAACCTATTCCTGTTTGTGTTTACCTGCCGTAGCACCTTTCTGCCAGTATTTCCTGCTGGGAACTCCATCAGTGCCTCCTTCGTCTCATTCCTTCCCACATCCAAGCCCTAAAACATCTCAAAACCTCCCCTCGCTATTCCATTTGCATCCTTAATTCAGGCTCTTTTTACCTATTGCCCGGATGGTTTCAAAGGCATCCAGACTCCTCCTCACGCCAAGTTCTCCCTGCTCCAGCCATTCGGCAAAGTCCTTTCACATTATGACTGAGCACACAATGTGTGTCGAACCCTGTCTACAGCCTCCAGTAGCCACTCAGCCACTCATCAGCTCACGGAATGAAGTCCACGCACCTCAGTTTTCAATAAAACCCCCTCACAATCTTACTGCAAATTTTTTCTCCTTCCAACCCCCTTTTATATACCTTATATCCCAGACCCACAGAAATCCCACTGTCTCCCAAAGAGGTCTGTGAGAACTTGAGGATGCTTTCACCTGACTCACTGTATTACTGGACCCCCTTCATCTTTTCTCAGCCCAGTGATATGGAAGTCAGCCTTTTCATACGCCCACCAAGACACGACCCAAATCACCTGTCAATTTCGCTGAGAATTCTTTTCTCGAGATGCTATCTGCAGCCACATTCCCATTCCCGTCTGTGTTCACAGCAGTCCCTAGTTCTCTCTATTATTGCATCTATGGCACTGTTTTGGTGTTACTTGTTTATGTGTATATCACTATATGCCATTTCCCACACTGTGAGCTCATGGAAGGCAGGGGCTGAGTCTCATTTTTATTTCTGGCCTAGTGCTTAATGTAGCCCTGGCTCACAGTAGGTGCTCAGCAATTTTTTTGGTTTTGTTCTGAGCAAAACTGGAATGCAGTCTGGTTCTTTGCAGAATAGCAGATTAGTCACACCTGGGAATCAGTTTCCTAATATCGATATCCATTTTCAACTTGGGATAAATTGGGAGAGTCAGAAAGAAAGAGAAAAAACAGTCTTACTTTTGCTTCCCGGCCCCTTTTTCTTTTTGCGCTGATGTCTAGAGAACTAAGAGGGAGAAATAGAAGACAGTGTATGTCTGTTCTGATCCAGCCTAAGAACTAGATCTGACCTAATAGAAAGTACAACAGAAAGAAGCTGACGAGATCTTAAGAAAGAATCTTGTAAAACTTCAGGCGAAAAGTGCTAATCCGGAGGTTCCCTAAGCAGAATTTCACAGAGGGAGGTGCAAAGCATCTACCCTCCCACAGCCTGTTGGAGGAGGCTCAGACCCACGGGAGAATCTCTGTTCTGGCCAGGTAATAGGGGAGGTTATAGCCCCCGCTCCACCCTCTTACAGGAAGCCTCAGCGGTGCAGAGGATCTTCCCTCTCGTAGCTTTGGGCATCGGATCTCAGGCGAACATACCAGAGCAGAAGAACATGAAAGAATTTATTCAGAGATCATCTGAACTTCCTTAAGGGGAGATTCCAGGGGAAAAAAAAAACAAAACACACCACAACAATACTCTGAAAGTATTAGCAGGCTGAGGTTCTCATATCATGCAGATTAGAGCTAAGAGTCATGGGAAACAGAGTGTTAAATCTCATCCAGCCTCATACTTACCCAAAGCTGGTGAGGCCTGAGGTCATGCAGGTTAAATAAAATATTTAATGAATAAGTGAATAATGCATTCATTAATGCAAGATGGGATGGAAGTCGGAGTTTTTTCACTCTTACATTAAAACGCAGGTTTTATTTTCAGTATAGCTCTCTCCTTAGGAGATTATGAACTCATGTCACTGAAGGTTTGTTTCTGATAGGGCTTACTAATTTTAAAAACTTAACTCTGTGGCTGGCACATAATCTTGGTTTGATTCCTGAGCCCCTCATCCTCACCAAAAATCAACTGCTAGCCTTTCATAATACTGTATATCTGTTTTTCATTCATGGAGCAGTGGTATCAAAAAACTTTGAACTTCGATTTATCCACTACATAGCGTTAAGGAAAGCTAGATACGGAATGTGGTTTTTACTAGGGGAGGAAAGACACTGTATCAAATAAAGCATGATGATCTGCTTAGCCTTGCTACCAACTGAAGAAAAACAAAATAGTATACAGAGTTTAAAAAAAATAAGTGGAACATTAATATAGTGTATCTATTCTGTTGTGCAACTGTCCGTGAGATGCTAAATTGAAATATTGTCTAACATTTTGCCAGCAGGGGGGAAAAATTAACAGCAGATGGGCCAAGTAGAAGGCAGAGCCAAATCATTTTGTATTCTTTTCTATGTAGTTTTTTCAGTTTCACTACAGATAGGACTGTGACAGATAATCCTGCATCAGAAAACATGTATCAGGTATTCTTATAATTATATTACACATGTGTTTCTTTTAGGGCTACTTTTACAAGTAGGATATTGCAATTAAAGCCTTTTCTGGGAGGAATGAATGAAATTAGGAACCCGTGAGGAGTGTGAGAAGTAAAGATGGAGAGGCTTCTACGAGGAAGCTGCGCACCGCAATGCCGCTGGCCGGCGATGATGTGCACCGGCTCCGCCCGGGAAGATGTTTATTAGTTCCCATGCGCTAACTCTGTTCCTGTTCAGTTTGTCATCAGGGGCTAAGTGGTGTAACAGCAAAGGCAACAGATGCTGGGGATGACAAGCCAAATGATTGGAAACTCAGCCAGTAATTTCTCCTCAAAAGTAAGTGGTTTGACTTTATAATCTCCTGATTCATTTCTTTCATAAGCTGTCTGTGGGTTTTCACTGTTGAATGGGAATGCCATCTGTTTCCTCGATCAGATAACCTTGGTTTCCGCCCCACATGATAAGTCCGCCTGTCGCACTTCAACTGGTGTTCGCTTGTCATCGTCAACCACTTCTTCCAGCTGCGCCATCCTCAGGCGGGACCACAACCGGCAGGCTGATGGCATTTCTCTGGGACGTTGGCATAGTTTAGAAGGGCCACCTCAGACCCAAAGCTCTGAATTGGCACATTGTCCAGGATGTTTTTAAAATGGATTTATGATGGTAGAGAAGTATGTTTATAAAATGTCTTCTGTAAACTTTTATATTGAGATATATCAGCTTATTAGTAAAAGAGGATAGTTTTATTTAAATAAAAATGCCTTATACTGGATTACTATTTGCAAGATATACACAAACTCATGTTGATTGTAACAATTTCATTGATTGTTATTCATGATTTACAGTGGAGGAAATCAAGACCTTGAGACTATAACTAATTTATTTATCAGCCCTTATTGATAATTTTCTGGGTGTTGGACAAGAGTGGTACCAAGGATATATCTGTGAGTAAAATGGACATGGATTCTGCCCTCGAGACTCTCCAATCTAGTAGAGGAGACAGGGCTTAAATATGTTATATCATTAACTACACAAATTCTATGAAGAAAATAAAAGGGTGTGACCAGAGATTACAACAAGGATGGTTTAATTTAGATGGGAAGATCAGGAAAGCCTTCTCTGAAGAAAGGATATTGAAGCTGAAACCACAAGGTGATTGGGAGTTACCTGGGCAAACAGTAAAGGAAAGAATGGGGTAGGCATACCTTTAGGAAGCCTTCAGGTGGGAAAGGCTAACCCTTCCAAGAGTGGATGGGAGACCAGGGAGCTGGTTTAAAAGCACCCCGAGGGCAGCCCTGCGGGGGAGGCTCAGTGAGTTGTGGCCAGAGCGACGTCCCGTATACCAGGCTGAGGATTCAGTTCTTGGTCGGGGCACACACCTGGGTCATGGGTTCCATCCCCTGTTGTGCCATACGAGAGGGAACCTATCAATACTTCTCTTTCACATCGATATTTCTCTCCACTCTCTCTTTCCCTTCCCCTTTCTCTAAAACTAAAAAAATCAATAAACATACCCTTGGGTGAAGATTAAAAATAATAACAATAATTATGGCATTTCTGATTAAGCTGATTGAGGTAGATTTCTATTTTTGCAGTAGAAACCATTCATGTGTGTATCTTTTCTATTTTAACATAGATTTTGAATCTGTATTGCATGTGTTGTAGTATATTCTGAACTTGCTAATACAAATTTCAAAGGCACATTTTTTGAGCACTTAAAGAGTGCAAAATTTTATGCTAGGCAGAGATGAATGGGGCATGGTCTTTTCCCTCGAGAAATATGCAAACATGAAAGGGAAAAAATTAAATATACAAATATCAATTATCTAAGGCAAGAATATATACGTATTATGAACCATATGTAAGATACAGTGCCTAGTAATCTCACTATGCCCTGTGTCTTATTTCTCCCTTCCCACATGTTTTTTGTTATTGTTGTTTATAATACTTAATAAATTAAATCCATATCTTAATTGAACCTTCAGCTAATTTGGAGGGAAAAGTATTTTATTTGCATTATACATAAATATGTATATTTGGACACTGAGAGCTGTGATACATAGTTCCTTTTTTTTATGATTCCTTTATACATTGTAATTCTCTCCTGTTCATACCAAATGTAGTGGGTTGAGTAGTATCCTCCAAAAGTTCTCATGTACCCATAACCTCAGAATGCAACCTTATTTTGAAATAGGGTCTTTGCAGGTGTGATCTAGGTGGGGACTGAGATGAGATCATACCTTAGTATTAGGATAGGCCCTAAATCCAATGTGAGTGCTTTTTAGGAGACTGAAGAGGGCACCCAGAGGTATACAAAGAGGAAAATACAAAAGAAATATCTGGAGGCAGAGATTGGTGTTACGCATCTGAAAGCAAAGGAGCACCAGGTGCTGGAAGAGGTAAGAAAGAATTCTCCACTAGAGCCTTCAGAGGGAGCGTGGCCTGTTGATTTCAGACTTCTGGCCTTCAGAACAGAGAGAGAATAAATTTTTGTGTAATACACCAGGTTTGTAGTAGTTTGCTATGACAGCCCCAGAAAAACAATGCACCAATCATTCTGTTTTATTACATGTTACAATTTGGTTTTAGCTGAACTTTGGGATATGAGAGGGGCCTATGTTCACCTTAGACAACGTGCTTTTAAAATGCTTGGCTTCTTACTGCTTAAATAGAAACTATTAGGGAGAAACGATGATTATATAGAGAGTATAACAGTTGCCAGAAGCAAGGGTGTTCCCTGAGGTGGCCAGCAAACAACAGGATGGGCTGAGGTATGTAAGAGCCTTTTCCAGCGCTATTTCTTCCCATCCTCAACAATGTTTGAAAACAAGAATCCAATAAAAGATGTGAATTCCTGCTCACCAAGTCAAATAGGATTAGACCCCATTAGGCTATTAAAAAATGGCAGTCCCTGAAAACTAGGGGAGTTAAGGATATATGTTACATAAGAGCATAGAGAAATAGAACATGATAAAGTTGATTTAGAAGTATGGTGAACACTTTACCCTCTAAATGAAAATGTGTCTTATTAGATACCTTTATATCTTATTGCCAAGTTCCCACACATAATTTAGAAAAATTGGCTATATATTTGACCTCTAGTAAAATTTGAATAAATAGTAAAAATTGTGTAAGCCGTACTTTATGACCATAATTAAGTTTTTTAAAAATAGTAACAGTTCTAAAAACTTGATGTCTTTAAAATAAAAATAAATAAATAAATGAGCATCAAAAAGAAGACTAGAAAAGAGGAAATTATATTCAGAGGAATAATAACTAGACTACTATAAAGTGAAAAATAGAGTAGTCCTAAAGCCCTGTTTCTAGAGTTAAAAAAGAAAGAATGAAAATAAACATCTCACTGAAAGTTAAAAGACAAACAAATCGATGCTAAGAAAAGTGGAATGCAGTTCTTCAAAAGGCAACTGTGCCCATTAAAAATTTGAATGAGACATAAACCACAGATCAAAATGTTCATGTTAGGACAAACTTAAGACACCCTTCCAGCTTGTCTAATCAACGATGAAAACACAAAATAAAATGCAAATACCTGAATTTAGAAAAGATAACAGCATAAAGCCGCGGGTCTCCAATAAGGCTATTCTGGGAGAGCCGGAACAGTGGGTTTGGGTAGCAGAATGGATATAATGCCAACAAGACAGACCCCTCTGCCGAAGTTCAAGCCCCGGGGCGTTTGAGTGGCCCTTGCTCGCTGGCCTCTCACTCTCGTAATTAGAGCGGGGCCTGCTTCTCCCTGCCCCTTCCCCCTCAAAGTCACCACACCTGCAGCCGGGGCGTGGGAAGGCAATGAGGGGGAAATGAGATTCAGGAGAGAATTATTTGTCATTGGCTTCTTTCCTTCTATGGTTTGTTCAGAAAAATTTAGGCCTACTTTAGATAGACTCAGTTGTTCTACTTGCTTAGGAGTATTACATGTAACTAAAATAGAGAGCAGAAAAGCTTTTTTAATTAACTGATACTGTGAGGTGTGAACCAAAGTGTTTATTCACACACACTCCCTTTATCCCTGACTCTTCACAGTTAGTTTTCTGGCATGTCAGCAAACAGCAGGGATTTTTGTTATATACTGAATATTTTATCTATTATGTTAGGAGACTCCGGTTCCTGCTTAAATCTTTTATTTTATTTAGCATGTAGTTACCCTGTTACATGTGGCACGCAGGCCCTGGCCTGCTTTTGTGGGCTGGGGTTCGAATGGCAGTAACATTTGCAGAGCCTTTGCGGTACCATGTTGGTGGGCTTGGTGGGTTTGGTGCCTCCGGGGCGCCCACTGGCCCCCTCGGGCACTGTCCAAGGTGAACAAGTTTTCCCTGGTGTCCTGAGGCTCGGGGAGGGAGTCTGAACCCCACAGGGCACTCTGCGGCAGTCCCCCCACCCCCACCCCCCTTATGGCAGGGTCCCTGTTACCAGCGCCCCCTGGCGGCCGGTGGGAATAGGCGTCTCAGCCCCTCGTGAGAACCCCGCCAGCGCCCCTGGGGGGGGGACGGTTCGGGCTGCGGGGGAGAGGAAGTGCTTCCCCCAGTCCCCGGCCTGCAGCGGGCCCCCCGGGGTGCGCCCTGTCCCAGTGCTGCCTGTTCGGGCCACGGGACTCGCCGCGTGGGTGTGACGGCGCCCGCCTCGCTCTGCGGTGGCTGGACTGGGGGGCGGGCCGGGGGACCCCGCCTCCTGCTGCCCGGTGGGGAGCACGGGGCCCCGCTCCCTGCTGTTCACCGGCGGGTTCCGAGCCAGCTCGCCCCCCCTTCCTCTCTGTCGGGCGCCCCTGGCGCGTTTCCAGGGCCACAGTCGCGCTCCGGGGGGGGGGGGGGGGGCGGGCGGGAACCGTCTCTCGCCGGGGCTTGGGCCCCTCGCTTCCCCTTCCCTCGGGGGAGAATCAGAAAAGCTGTCAGACTCTTAGCCTTTCATTTAAAAAACAAAAATTACACCCCACCCCACCCCCCACAGAAACCTAATGGTTGGGTTATAAGACAGGAAAATACGGGAGAAGCCCCGCGCCTCCCCCAGGCGCCTGAGGGACGGGGCGCGCCCTGGGGACCGAGGGCCCTGGGCCACCTGGCGGGGGACAGGCTTCCCAGGGGCGGGGCCTCGGCCAGCGGGAGGCGGGCCCCCCCAGGTGCGGGGTGAGGGGTCAGAGCGGACCCCCCAGGTGCGGGGTGAGGGGTCAGAGCGCACCCCCCGCAGGTGCGGGGTGAGGGGTCAGAGCGGACCCCCCCGCAGGTGCGGGGTGAGGGGTCAGAGCGGACCCCCCGCAGGTGCGGGGTGAGGGGTCAGAGCGGACCCTCCGCAGGTGCGGGGTGAGGGGTCAGAGCGGACCCCCCCCAGGTGCAGGGTGAGGGGTCAGAGCGGACCCCCCGCAGGTGCCGGATGAGGGGGTCAGAGCGGACCCCTGCAGGTGCCGGGTGAGGGGTCGGAGCGGACCCCCCACAGGTGCGGGGTGAGGGGGTCAGAGCGGACCCCCCGCAGGTGCGGGGTGAGGGGTCAGAGCGGACCCCCCGCAGGTGCGGGGTGAGGGGGTCAGAGCGGACCCCCCGCAGGTGCGGGGTGAGGGGTCAGAGCGGACCCCCCGCAGGTGCGGGGTGAGGGGTCAGAGCGGACCCCCACCAGGTGCAGGGTGAGGGGTCAGAGCGCACCCCCCGCAGGTGCGGGGTGCCGGCGGCGAGCGGCCGAGGCCCTGGGAGCCCCGCGCTTCAGCAGGTGCGCCCGGGGCTGCGCCAGCTCCCTGAGGCCCGGAGCAGCACCCACCTCCCCCTGCACCCCGCACCCCTGCACCGAGGCTGGGCTACAGGAAGAAGGGAAGTGCCCATTTGATGGAACAACACTGAGGTGAAACACAACCTGGATTTACTGATTTTTATCTAGAAATGCACAAATTGGGTTTCTCTGCCATCAGGTCAAATAATAGCTTAAAAAATAGGTTTAATTTAATTATAGATGTGACAGGAATCCTCCTCTTTTGATTTCCAAAGTCTGTGGACTTGCTTTTCGTATCATACAATAAAATGTAATCAGAGTAAAAGTAAATTAATTGTAATAAAAAAATATAGAGAGAGAGATGGATATACCATTTTGATTTCCTTTTTCATAAAAAAAAAAAAAAAAAATCCATACATAGGAAACTCATGGATCCAGGTTTCATTTATTTCATTGAAAGATCATTTACATTTAACTATAAGTTTTATGAGATAAATTGGTGAAGCTGGCTACTGATGAGAATTGAAGATACATTTTGAAAATTACAGCATCACTTGTATCACTTTGAATGAAAGTTAAAGATGAATTTACTGAGTTTGCTGATAACTTCTGTGAGATTGGTTGCTACGGGCATCATCCAAACAAAACATAGATATACTTAAGTATATGTTATCCTATGCAAATACTGTCAAAAATCCAACTTAAATTAAGTAAATTAGCATATAGAAATCCATATTCTTTGTCACATTAAAAAACTTTAAATTTTGGTATACACATTATTCAAAATGTATATAGGAATTTAATATGAGAAATTGCTTTTAATTAAGAACTTTTTAAAACAAAAATATTTTTATTTGTTATAGATAGCGTTCCCCAGCTATAAGATTGTGTACTCTATAGAAAGTAACTCTGGGCCTGTGTGTATCTCCTAACAACACATATTCTGTATGATGTTACCTCTTTTCCGATGTGTGAAAAGAACATACAATATTCTCTGAGCGAT